>NW_025421470.1:10020000-10620000 GCF_011764305.1 Mustela putorius furo | reverse complement strand
TAGCAGGGAGGCTGCTTGTCCCCCTCACTCTCCTTCTGTGCCCCCCGATTCATTCTCTCTCTCTCTCTCAAATGAATAAAAATTTCAAAATATTTGTTAGTAAAAACACTTATCAGCTGGTCCATCTTTCCCCTATGTATTTGAGATGTTACCTTTATCTTAAAATTTCTGTATGTATTTCAATGTTTTTCAGGCTTTTCAATTCTGTGCCATATGTCAGTCTGATTAGTCAGATTCTACAATTACAATGTTTTAATTATTGAAGATTTTATGTGCATTTAAATACATGATGTAGCTCTTTCTCATTTATTTTCTTTATCGAAATTACTTGGGTTATTCTTGTTTATTTATTCATGTGAAAGTTAAAATCACCTTGAATAGATAAAATTTTTTTTTATATTTTTATTGCAATAATATTTATAAATTAACACTTGTAAGTTGAGGGATATTGACATAAGGCAGTCTCCTTGTCTAAGGACATGGTATGTCTTTTAATCTACTCAAGTCTTGTACTTTCTCTCTCTCTCTCTTTTTAAGATTTTATTTATTTATTTGTCAGAGGGAGAGAGAGCAGAAGGAAGGGAGCAGCAGGCAGAGGGAGAAGCAGGCTCCCTGCTGAGCAAGGAGCTCGATGTGGGACTTGATCCCAGGACACTGGGATCATGACCTGAGCTGAAGGCAGATGCTTAACCAACTCAACCACACAGTGCCCCAATCTCTTCCTCTCTCTCTTGCTCTCTCTCTCTCTCTCTCTCTTTTTTTTTTTTTTTTTGGTTCACTTATGAACGTTTGAAAAATTATGTAGGCCTTGCTTAACAGTATCCTGTTAAGCTTACTTTTAGTTATTTTACCTTTTTTATTGTAAATGATGTATTTTTTAATATTTTATTACCTAACTGATTTGCTTGTATAAACAAAAACTATTGATTTCTGTAGATTAATTTTACATAGCTTCCCATCCGACCATATTCTCTTATTGATTGTAGTGGTTTCCATTCATTTCTCTTAGGATTTCAAGGAATAAAACAAATCCCCTGCAAATAGTGGTAGCTTTACCTCTTTTTGCTTGATTTGTATACTTTCAATTGTGTTCTTTTTTCTAGTTGTGTTGGCTAGTACCTCTAGTACAAAATTAAATAATAGTGTGATAGTGAGCAAACACTTGTCTTATTCCTGACTTAAAGGGAAAAGCTTCTAGTATTTCTTGATTGTGTTTTTAGTTTTGAGTATCAGATATATACTTAAAAGGTATCTATTTTTCCCATGTTGTTGCCTGTGAAAAATAAAGAATGAATTGTCAAATTTTGTCAAATTTTATTTGAACATGTATGAAGGTGACTACCTAATTTTCTCCTTAGAATTAAGTGCATTTCCTAATACTGAATCATCTTTGCATTCTCGAATAAGCCACGTTTGGTCCTGGTGTGCATTATTATCTTCACTTGCTGATAAACCCTGTTTGGTAGTATATTGGTTAACATTTTGTTGATAGGAAAAGTGCACAAAACTTAGGCATATAAGTAAAGGAGTCTATGCATGTGCTTATGTGTGTGGGAATAAATGTACATAAGCAATATTTGCATAAGAATCTGCACATGAAGGTATGAAAGCTAATGGAATAGAAAAATACATGATTAATCCTTCAAAAAGGCAAAAGAATGAGGAACAAAGGAATAGAACAGATGGAACAAATAAAAAACAAATAGCAACATGGTAGGATTTCATGCAGCTATATTGGTAATTAGTTGAAATGTAAATGTAAAATGCTCCAAATAGAAGAATAAAGCAGTCAGACTAAATTTAAAAAGTTGAGACCCAGGCATAGACTGTTTACGGTGAGCACAAATCAAATATAAGGGCCAGGTTAAGGATGAAAGTAGAGGGTAACAAAGTTATACAACACAGTACTAGCAAAAAGAAATTTGGCTGAGTTAATGACAGACTAACTGTACTTTAAGGCAAGAAGTGTTACTAGAGTGAAAAGGACGTGTTTCCTTCTGATAAAAGGGTCAATTCAACAAGAAAACCCAAGAATCTGACCTTTTTATGTCCTCGATAATATGATTTCAAAATAAAAATGAACAGAATTAAAGAAATAAATCAACAACCAGAGCTGAGAATTAATCATATTTTTTCTACTCTATTTTCACATCCATTAGCTTTTTTAAATTTATGTTTTTATTTATTCACTTACGTACTCTCTATGCCCAATGCGAAGCTTCAGCTCACAACCCCCAAGATCAAGAGACAGATGCTCTTCCAACTGAGCCAGCCAGGCACCCCATGGTCCATTAGCTTTTTAATTATACTTCTTTGGGGGGTGATTGCCCTAAAGATTTCATTATGCATCTCTGACTTATTATCTTTGACCTTAAATCGGTATTTTTTTTATGAGAGGGAGGTAGGGGCAGAGGGAGGGGCAAAGAGGGGCCCAGCATGGAGCCCTTTGTGGGGCTCGATCTCATGACCCTGAGGTCTTGACCTGAGACGCTGAAAAGACTGAGCCACTCAAGGGCCCTTGAACGGATACTTTTATCTATTAATTAATAAAGCAATAATCTTACAACAGTTTAAGCCCATTTACTTCATCCCACACTTAGGGGTATTGTTGTATAATTTTACCTCCTACATATGTTGTAAAGCTCACAAAACATTCTTTTTATTATTCTGGTTTCAAATCAGAAACTATTCTTTTCTCTTTTCCCATGTATTTATTGTTTCCATTGTTCTTTGTTCCTTTCTGAAGTTCTGTGCTTCCATCTGGGAACATTTTTCCTTTACTCAAAAAGAAATGTCCTTTAGTATTTCAAGTAGTGCTTTTCCACAGGGGATGAAGTATTTCCGGGTTTGTTTGTTTCTTTGATGCCTGAAAAATTTTGATTTTGCCTTTATCTGAAGGACTTTTGCTAGTTATAGAATCCTACTTTGATATTTTGTTTTCTTTCAGTGCTTTAAATTTATCATTCCATTCATTGTCTTGTGGGTTTTCACAGTTTCTGTTGAAAAAGTCAATCATTAGTTTTACTGTTGCTTCATTGAAGGTCATGTACATTTTTTTGTTTCTGGATGCCTTTAAGATTTTCTCTGTGTCATTGATCTTCATTGCTTTACTTAGATATGTCTAGATGCATTTTTCTTTTTATTTATCTTCCTTGGGGTTCACTGGGACTCTGGATCAATGAGTTGACATCTTTCATCAATATTATAAAATTCGTGGCCATTGTCTCTTCAAACTTGGCTTCTGCCCTTGTTTCTTTCCTCGCTTGACTCCAATTATACACATATTAGACCTTTAGACTATGTCTCATGTATCAGTTATGCTCTATTCTCTGTGCTTTATATTGGATTTCTGTGTTGATCTATTTTTGAGTTTACCAGTCCTGTCTTCTGCTGTATACAGCCTTCTTTTAAAACCAAGTTCTTAATTTCAGCTATTATATTTTCATTTGTAGAATGCCCACCTGATTATCTTCATGGATTCCATTTATTTCCTTTAACACATTTATCATGTTATTTTAGAAGCATAGAGGCTGCAGATGGTATCTTCGCCAGTGAGAGTTGCCTTTTCCTTCTCATAGGTGAATAAGTTAAAAAGCAGATTGCTGTAGTCTGATCAGGGACTGAGCTGAGTTGGGCTGGTTTCCAGTTTAGTAAGATGCATTCTGCCTCTGGTTTGCCCTGAAAGTCCTGTCTTTTGGAGGCTTGAGCTAAGCAACCACTCCAAGCACATTAAAATTTGGCATATGTCTTGAGGGAAAGACTGATCACATGTCTGGCAGGACTTTCCACTCAATGGGACTGTTTCCTAAGAACCTACAAGACTGCAGAATATTTCTCTCTGCCTTTCTAGCCCAGTCCCAGCCTTTTGGACTCACCCTTCCCCTACCACCCGCAGCCCTGCCCCAAACTTAGCAAATGTCTCAGGAAAATTAGCCTTGTGTTTTGGACTCTTTTTTTTTTTTTAATTTAAAGAATTTACATATGTATTTGAGAGAGATAGGGAGAGCATGAGGCAGAGATGGGCAGAGGGAGAGGGGGAGGGACAAGCATACTCCTGGCTGACACAGGCACAGTCCCAGGACCCTGAGATCATGACCTGAGCTGAAGTCAGATGCTTAACCGACTGAGCTACCCAGGCATCCCTGGACTCTTTTTTTTTTTTTTCCTTAAAGATTTATTTATTTATTTGAGAGAGAGAGAGAGAGAGAGAGCACACTGGGAGAGGCAGAGGGAGAGAGAGAATCTCAGGCAGACTCCCTGCCAAGTGCAGAGCCAGACTTGGGGCTTGATCCTAGTATCTCGAGATCATGACCTGAGCTGAAATCAAGAGTTGGATACCCAACCAACTGAGCCACCCAGGCACCCCATGTTTTGGATTCTTTTAATTTCCAATCCATTCATTAACCCAAAGTTCTGCTGCTTTCTCTTTCCGTGTAATGTCTTAGAGCCAAGCTGACATCAGCCCACAACCAGCTGGTGAGTATCAGCTCGTGTACGATGAAATCTTACTTCTCCAGAATTTTCTGTTTATCTAGTCCCTGTTTTCGTGGTCCTCAACTGTCTTGAAAATACGGTTATTTCAAACTTACTCAGTTGTTGTTACTATCTTACAGAGAATGTCGATCTTTCTGACCTATTGTATTCAACCTAGAATCCCAAATACCCTGTTTGTCAGTATTTTATGTAGTGCTTTTTGTTGTCATTGTTGGTTTCTTGTTTTAGTATCCATAAGTGAAAGTAATGTATGAGGGTTGGGTTTCCTTTTTCTTCTTTTGGTGGGGGGAGTTGTTGTTTGTGGGGTTTTTTGTTTGTTTTTGTTTTTGCTTTTGGTGAGCACTCCTTGTCAGGTTTTGGTATTATGCTTATTGCATGAAGAGCATTTAAAAACATTTCTCTGAAAAATTCTGTAGCATAGTTTAAATACCACTGGAATTACTCCTCTGTAACAGAAAATCACCTTGGTCTGGAGCTTTTATTGCAGAGTGGCAGGGAGAAACTGTGGGACAAATTTCTTTGCTCCTGTGCAGCTATTAGTTTATTTGATTTTCCATCTTTTCTGGAGTCAGTTTTAACAATTTTTTTCTTTCACAGCACTGTCAAACATAAATATAATATAAGTCACACATACAATTTAAAGTTTTCTGGTAACCACACTTAAAAAGTGAAAAAAGCTGGTAGAGTTATTTTAAATAATATTATATTAACCAAATATATCTCAAATATTATCATTGTCAGTATTCAACACATGATCAATTGAAATTACTAGTGAAATGTTCATTTTTTTGCTTCATAACTCTTCAAAATCCAGTGTGTGTTTTATACTTAAAACACCGGGCTAAGACTGGCCACGTTTTCAGTGCTCAGTTTCCATGTGTGGCTAGTTGCTGCTGTATTGGAGACTTCAGCTCTAAACACTGTCCTTTTCAACCATGTTTTCAAATGTATTTGAAAAATTATTTTTATGATGCTGGACAAACTACTTTTAGATGATTTGTTTAATTTCCATGGTTTTTCCAGTTATTGGATTCATTTAATCTTCTTTTATATATTTGCCCTTTCTTCCTTCCTCGATTTCATTAGCCATAAATTTGTATATTTTATTATTTTGTTCTTCAAAAAAAAAAAACCCCAACTTTTGAATTAACTAGTTCCATAGTCTTCTATTTCATAATCATTATATTTTATTTAATTTTTATTAATTTATTCCTTTAGCTATACTATCCTTCAGTCTATTTGATGATTTTTCTAACATATTTATTATATTATTTCCTTCACTTATTTTTAATTTTTCTGTTTGTTAATAAAACTATATAAGGCATATGCATTTTCATTCTGTGCTGCTTTTGCTCTACTGCTGTAAGCGCTCACAGTCATATCTTCCTTATTACCCTCTTGTTCTGTGCTATCAGTTTGTATTTTTTCCTTTGACTCCACAGTTGTTTGAAAGAGTGTTTAAAATTTTCCAGCAAGTAAGGGCTTTTTGTCTTCAGATTTTTGACGTTAATTTCTACATTGTTATTAAAGAATGTTTTCTGTTCTGGTTTTTTTTGGGGGGGGAATTTTGAGGTTTGTTCTGTGGCCACTTGAAAAGGAGATGTTCTCTAGTTCTCTTATTTATTATGTGATTAAGTTCTCTGTTAGCCTTGTTAATTTTTTTTCCCACTCGCCTTGTAAAGCTTTGAAGATGGATTTTTCTCTTTGTCTTTGGTATTCTGTAGTTTCACTAGGATGCTTGTAAGTATGGGTTTATTTTAATGATCATTCTCAGATTTTGGTGTACTTCTTTAACTGAGGGTTCATATCTTACTCTGATATTGAAGATCTGCCCTCATGTCTTTGAAAATTGCTCAATCCTTTCTTTTCTGTCTTGGGATTTCTCTTAGTTGTAAGTTGATTTTTCCCATTCAAGTGTTCACCTTTCTCAGTTTCTCTCTCACCTTTTCCATCTCTTTAATTTTTGAGGCACGCTGGGTAATTTCCTCTGATCTTTTGGTTCACTGATACTCTCCTCATCTGTGGTAGAAACACTACATCAACTCTAGTTTCCCATTGGAAGTTTATATGTTTTCTGTCTCAAATTTCTATTGGGTCCATTGGGCCTATCCCCATTCTATTTCCATTCAAGGCCTATGGCTTATGTTTCTTCTTTTATATGTCTAAATACATTAGGTATCTCTTTTATATTGCCCTATTAGCTTTGGTTCTTTTTTTTTTCTTCTTCAAGATTTTATTTATTTATTTGAGAGAGAGGGAGTGAGAGAGAGCATGAGAGGGAAGAAGGTCAGAGGGAGAAGCAGACTCTCTATGGAGCTGGGAGCCCGAAGCGGGACATGATCCTGGGACTCCGGGATCATGACGTGAGCTGAAGGCAGTCGCCTAACTGACTGAGCCACACAGGCACCCCATCTTTGCTTCTTGATATTCACTATTCCCCAGCTGCGGCATCTGTGATTTTCCCTCATGGCAATTCATGCCTCATGCACTTTACTATTTCTGTTTATCTTTAGTGTGGCTCATATTTTCATGGTAAGTCCCAGTTGCCTGAGTTTGAGGACCACCTCTACAGGGCAGCTTTGATTTTTTTTTTTTTTTTTCCACCAGGACCCTTATGGATTTCTTTAGTATGGAGCTATCTTTGACATTGATGTTGTGGCTTGGGACCACTGTGCAGGGCAGATAGTGTGAATTTATATTCATCAACAGTGCCAGCCTGGGTGTCTGATTTCTAGTATTTTTCTCTTTCTTCCCCAAAGTCTGAGTAGATGATGGGTGTCCTTGCCACTTCTCAGACTGGTGGGTAGAATATTTCTAATCCTCGGTTCTCGTTTCCCGTCAGGAGCAGCAGGTTCTCATTTCCCGTCAGGAGCAGCACTCTGCAAACCCTAGCCCCATGTTTTAGATCAGCTCCTCTTCTACATGAACATGGAGTCTGCACCTTTCAACTGGTATCAAGTCCTGGTTTCCAGAAGTTTCTCATCTTGACTTCCCCCTATCACTTCAACTTTTCTTGCCTCAAAGCCTGACTATGAATAAATCTTTTTCTTGTTAAGTTTCATCTGGAGACTTTTATCCACTTAAAGCGGGAGGGAGGGGTTTACCAAGATAGTGACCCAAATTCCACAAATAAAATTTGAAGAAAAAAATTTGTTGTTACCATAAGGCAAAGACAACTCTATGGTGGAATAAAATTCAGAACGTTCTTGAATTTTTAAGATAGACTGCACACTAAAGAAATGTTGCTGGAGGCAGAGATTTGGGCCAATTTCCTTCATCCCTTGAGGTTACGTGTTTGTTCTGTTTTGTCATCAGGGGTACTTCTGTGGAAAAGTCTGAGAAACATTGCCCTGAGATGACCTTGACTGCTGAAATGGAAATCACTCTGTGGGCAAGTCCCTGACACGTAAATGAACACCCAAGGTGAAGAGCACTCACCCAGCTCAGTGGTCCACATCCACTGTTTTGCCTAGGCCTGCTGTAAAATATCAGGAAGCAGATCTTTAAAAAATATTATTGGGCTCCTGGGTGGCTCAGTTGGTTAAGCGACTGCCTTCAGCTCAGGTCATGATCCTGGAGTCTGGGGACTGAGTCCCTCATTGGGCTCCCTGCTCAGAAGGGAGTCTGCTTCTCCCTCTGACCTTCTTCCTTCTCATGCTCTCTCTCTCTCCCAAATAAATAAATAAAATCTTAAAATATATATTTTTTAAAATTATTTATTATTATTTTTAAAGATTTTATTTATCTATTTTACAGAAAGAGAGACTGTGAGAGAGGGAACAAAAGCTGGGGGAGTGGGAGGGGGGAAACAGGCCTCCCGCTGAGCAGGGAGCCTGATGCAGGGCTCCATTCCAGGACCCTGGGCTCATGACCTGTGCTTAAGGCAGACGTTTAACAACTGAGCCACTCAGTCGCCCCTTTAAAAATTATTACTACCCATGACAAAAAGTTATAACATTACAAAACACTACAAAGTGGAAAGAAAAGGAGCCCCAACCAGAACCCCCTTCCCTTTCCCTCTGATTCCCAAAAGATCACACTGCTTACAGCTTCTCATGGACATTTCTAGAAATGTTATGTGCACATGGATTTTTTTTTCCATTTAGCATAAATAGGATCCTAGCATACTTGCTCTGTAGATTTAGTTTCTTTTTTGTTTTTTTGGGGGGGAGTTGTTTTGTTTTTACTTATTGCTACCTTTTGAGTGTGTTTTCCTATGAGCACATGTAGCTGTGCCTCATGTTTTCCCATAGGGATTTCCCATACAATCATAATCCTCTCTCCATAGACAGTGAGTCTACATCCCATATTTTTTGCTATTTCCAACAACAATTCAGGGCGTGTACTTATGCAGACATCTTTCTGTAAGTGTGTGAGCAAAACCTAGAAGGGAAATGTGCATCTAAGCCTTTGATGGATAGGGTTGGACAGCCCTCCCATAGTGCAGCAGGTGTTTGAACTGTCACTTAATGGTGGGAGAACTGCCTGGTAATCAGGACTTTAAGGAGCCTCCAGATCTGTACCCTCTGCTTAGCATCCCCAAAGAGTGGAGGGATGTTGCCCCCAGTTGAGGACAAAAATCTGGTTATTGATACCAAAATCAGATGCTTCTTATTTTTTGAAGAATGTGGTTGCTTGAGTGCCTTTTGGGATTCCCAAAATGGAGAGCAGACATGGGGCAAAAGCCAGGAGGGCAGAATTGAGGACAGTGGATGAAGAGTTCTTATCACTGAACTCCTCAACTATTTGGATAAGTAATACATTTCACTATTTTAAGAAAGTGGTATTAGGATGCTTGGGTGTCTCAGTCGGTTAAGCGTCTGCCTTTGGCTCAGGTCATGATCCCAGGGTCTTGGGATTGAGTCTCAACATCAGGCTCCTTGCTCAGCGGGGAGCCTGCTTCTCCTTCCCCCTCTGGCACTCGCCTGCTTGTGAGCTAGTGCTCTCTCTCTCTCTGACAAATAAATAAATAAAATCTCCTTTAAAAAAGTGGAAAATGTAAAAACACACAAAAGAGTTAATGAAACTACTAATATGTGGGCAATTAAATAATGCTATTTGTTTGAATAATTATTTAATCTATTAAATAATTAAGTAAGACTACTTTGTTGGGGGGTAATTGGCACATGAAGTAGGGAATGAAAACAATTCTAGCACAGAGACAAACTGGATCTGGGGCCATGGCCCTTCGTTCTTGGAAACCAGTTGCTAAACATTTTTAAATTTCTTCTGTGTGTACTGTATATGTATGAAGTTTGAATGTAAAGAGAATGAAAAGTTGTTTTGTGCAAATGGTTACCAGAATTGACACTGGCCTTGATGATCTGTAACTTTCTCTTTTAATTCTGATGAATTGTTATTTTTTTGCATTGTTTTTTGGTGACTGCAGAGTACAGAAGGGATGTGCCATCATCCATTTAGTTAATCCAAATACCAGTAGAGTTCTGGTAATTTGACATTTTGACATCGCAATGTCAAAAGTAGCACAGAGTGAATATTCATGAGTGTGCAGGACTGGCTTGCACACTCCTTTGCTTATTTCCTCAGGATACGTTTTTGAATGTGGAATCACTGGTTCAGAGGTTACGTATGTGTTTAAGTCTTTTTGCTCTATTTTGCCAAACTGACCTCTAGAAAGATTGCATGAATTTGTATCACTCCTAGCAGGACATAATAACAGCAGTGCCACTGTGTGGTATTTCTTGGCCATTTTATGAAGAAAGAAACAAACAGGACAAAAAAAAAAGAAAGAAAAGAAAAGAAACAAATGCATCTCATTTTTAAACTTTTTTTATTACTGGTGAGTGTTAGCATTTTTATATGTTGTAAATTTTATATCTTTTACGTAGGTGTTCACTTAGATAAATTGGTCTGTAAGAGTTCATAATACAATAAGGATAATCAAACCTTTCTCGTGTGTGTTGCACATATCCTCCATTTTCCCGGGGGGGGAATTTCTTGATCATTTTCTGAAAGAGATTTGACACAGAGTCAGGTCTGTCTCCTCCCTCTCCATCCTGTGAGCTGGCTACAGGTTGGTTAGCAGCTGTCTTTCTGCAGAGGATCCGGAAGCCCAGAGTCTGAGAAATGCTAGTGGGGTGCTGGGGACAAGGGTTTGGCAGCCAGGTCAGGTCATGGTCAACCGTCATTCCATAGAATCACAAGGTCATGGGGGCTCTGGGTAAGGATTGCTTTACCAAGGTCTGTGTTGTTTGTTGAGTGTCTTACTGTGATCCCCCTCGAATCAAGTGATGGAGGCTGCCCTGAACGCCCCGGGATGTGGAGCCTGTTGTTTCCACATTCCAAGCCGGCCGCCGTGATCTTGAGCCTCCTTCTTTGTCCTTGGTGGGTGCAGGGTCAGCGGGCTGTCTTTTCATGGTTTGTCAAATGCTTCCCTGGACCTAAATGTCACTCTGGGCACTGGGACCTTGGATGTTGTCCTCATTCAAAACCCATTCATCTGTAGTCAGCGGTCCTTGAGCGGCATGGAATGCAAAGGCAGCTGTTTTCTTGGTGGGGGTCATTATTAGAATGCCTAGAATTCCTGCAGCCGTCTTGATACCAGACAGAGAATGAAGCCCACACCAAAAGCCGAGAGAGGAAAAGAACTGGGTCCTTGTTGACATTCTCGAACCACTTATTCAACTGGCCCTGAGGCTCCCTACAGGGAATATTTATGATATAAAATAATACATTCCCATATTGATTATGCCGGTTCCAGTCAGGGTTTCTGTTATTTGCAGCCAGAACCTCCCAGTGGATGGAGGAGTTATAATGCCAAAACCCCATAAAGCCCACAGCTTCTTAGCACATCCCAGGAGCAGTATCTGGAAATGCACAGCAGTGTTGTTCATTTGCAACATTTCCTTTACCCCCACCTCTGGTGAGCCAGTGCTCCTACTTCTGCTAGGGTTCTCTCCTCCGTCCTCCTGGCTCCCGCTCTTCTGGGAAAGTCCGGAAGACCCTTCTAACCCAGACCTGTCTCCCCTTCAGGCTCCTGTTTGTGAGGAAGGATGAATGAATCACTGCTTACTAGTCAGGCTCAGCTCACTACCGGGGGCGGGGGGGGCTCACTATCGGGGATAGCTCATTACTGGAGGGGAGACTCATTGGTGGGAGGGATGGCTGACTAGTTGGGGGACTACTCAGTTGTGGGGGAGCGACTCATGACTGGGGGGGAATGGCTCCCTGGTTGGGAGGCCACTCAGTAGTGGGGGAGTGACTCATTAGTTGGGGGGATGGCTCCCTAGTTGGCGGGGGTGGGGAGTGGCTCACTAGTGGGAGGGGCAGTTCACTAGTGGAGGGGCAACGAAGATTTCCAGCTGGAGAAGATTGAGAGAAGAGCAGTCCCATTGAGTGTATTCGGTTGGGAACATCAATGATATGGTTCTCCAGGACTCAGTCTTTTTCCTTCTCTATGCCTTGTCATCCTTGGAAACGGCCTCATCCTCCAGCTGGTTTCAAGATGGCAGCATCAACCTGAGAACTAACCCCCCAGGTGAGGGAGATTTTTCCTGGGGCTTTCTCTCGGTGGAGAGGACTCTCCCTTTCCTGCTTCACTGTACCCCCAGCTGCAGGTCCTGTTCATGTCTCACTGGCCGTCAGTGTGTTGCAGAGTCATACTGAAGGAATCGCTGGCTACTGAGAACGGAGGGCCCCTTTCCGATTCGGCCCTGCCCCGGGGCTCCCCAGCTACGTGGGAGTGGGGCGGATGCCTGAACAGGATGGGCCTTCTCTGCAGAGAGAGGAAGGGAATAATAGATCCTGAGACAGTCCAGGGTGCCATCTATAAATATGATTTGCAGAGTTTCACCATGTTCCAGAACTCCATCTATGATATTTGTAACACCCACCTCACCCCATGAGGTTGTAGCATTACCTCATTGTACAGAGGCGTAGACGGTGCTTGAAGGTTAAGATCTTTCTTCGAGATTATTAAACAACCCTTTTCCTACAATACTGTGGTAAGAGAGTTTGCAAGTGGGGAGCTGAGGGATGTAATTTCCCAGGTGGTGAGTGGCCTTCAGCCAAGTGCAAGGCGATGCCCTCCCACCTTCCTGTCAGGCCAGGAGACCCCCAGGAGCAGGCGCCCCCCTGAATGCTCCTTGCCCCGAACTGTTGAAAACCATCATCAGCCGAGGCAGGCCTGTTCCTAATAATGGGAAGGCTTGCCAGGTACAGGGCAGAATTACCCTGGGGAGCAAGTCAGGCACAAACCTTTCTGATTGACATGTCTTTCCACCCACACTCCGGCCCACTTAGGGCCACCCAACAAATGATGCCCTGGGGCCTTGGCATGCAATTAAAAGTGAAGAAATGCTTAATCAAATCATGTCACTTGAAGTGAGTTGGGCTGGAAGGAAAATGCTGCGGAGCGCTGGCCACAGTGGAAATTTCCAGGCCCAAGCAGACACCAAATACTCCCAGGTTGTTTTGAAATAGATACCATTGTGTTCTGTCAAGTTCTGAGATCCGTTTGCAAATATTTAAAAACCTTTCCATTAACAAGGATTGCTTTAGGAGATCACACGCAGACGTATATGCACGCATCCACACACACCTCACTCCCCCCAGCACCCAGGCTTCTAGTACATGTAGCATGGGGGAAGCAGAGCCCCACAGCAGGCCCCGCAGGGCACCCCAAGTGTCTCTTCATGCCGGCTGAAACCCATGAGTCCTCTCTATCATCCGCTGAGACAGCTCCGTTTTTAAAAAAGTTTATTTATATTTTCCCCCCTCAAAAATGTCATGACTAACTTTCCATTCATTATCAAAATATTCTTTTGCCACTAATTTCCCTTCTTGGTTAAAATAAACAAAGAAGCAAACCCTGTTGGCACTGCATCTTAGGATGCACTCGGCTGTAAACAAGAGAAACTTTTCTTAACGGATCTCGAAGAGCCCTCCCGTGAGAATTCCCTCTGTTTATCAGCTTCGTGTGGCACGGAGGGCAAGCAGCTATTATGAAGTTCAGGGGCAAGGGGAGGCTGTCGAGAACATGCCGGGTCCCGGCGTCTCATCCTTCAAGGTGATGCTCCAGTTTCTCAGGCTAGGTGCCCCCTCCCCGCCATGTCCTGGCCAAGGACACAGAATCTTGGGACCTGGACCTTGGGGCTGACTACTGTAGAATTCCAGGTGGCCCTCTTACCTCTCTGCCCCTCACCTTCCTTACACATAAAATGAAGCTGTAGGATCTTATGATCCCTAAGCCCCCTCTAGCACTGAAATTTTAGGATTCTGATTTAGCAATGTCTACATGGCAAAAAGCCGGGGGAGATTCTTGACAACAACAACAACAACAACAACAACAACAAAATCTTGGTTTTTAGGATCCGGAACATGCAGTGAAGGATCCCATGTGAAATCAAAACACATCATTTTCGGAAGGTAGGACACAAGAGAAGTAGGTCAGAAAACTAACTCACCCAAGGCTTCCTTTCCAACAACACAGCAGAAAGCCTGCCCCAATGCCCCAAACTATATCCTACAAAGGGAGGAAAAGAAACGGGGTGCAGAGCACCTCTTCTTAATTGCACTGAGCCAGGGGAGAGTTCTCAGCCCTTTAGCCTCACTTCTATTCCGTGACCTAATCTGAATGACTCTCTACCTGCAGGTGTGTCCGAGAAAAGTGTTGAGGGGTCTGAGCTTGGGGATGACTCTTTTGACAACAGAGAAGGGAAGAGGTCTGGGGAAGGGACTCACCTTAAAGTAAATCAAGGCAGGCCATTGAGTCCTTCTGTGATAGATGTGGCTATTGGTAGATGAATATCTACTGCTAGATGAGCATCTACTGCTCAGTGAGCATCTACTGCTCAGCATCCTTTAGGAGGACCTCTGGAGTGGTGTCCTGGACTTGTTCTACATGGAAAGGATATTGGGGAGAAAGGACCATTGTTAGAAAAGGTGTGACTTTTTAAGATTGCCAAAAGGAGATGGCATGGTCTCTGCCGGGGAATTCCCCTCTTGGGGTGTATGGCATTGACATGGCCAAGCTTTCTGGAGACCCCTGATATAACGTACAGTCCTACAGTGGGGTTAGGTCCTGCAAGCCACAGCAGTGAACGTGAACGGCCCTGGAGCATCTGGAAATGGGAAGGGACTTGAGGGAGTGGAAGCTTGGAGGGTGGGAGAGATCGTAGCCATCCCCCTAAATCAGGGCAGCCTGGAGAAATAAAGGTGATGCTGACAAAGCTCTAACAGCCGGGCTTCAGCCCTGGCTTCCGGTCCAGGCCAGGAGATGGACGCTTGTGCCGGTTTCAAGGGAAATGAAAACAAGGCGGATGATACACGGCCGGCCGTCTTCCGTGACTCCAGATTTGTTTAATTTAAAAGACTGTTTTCTATTTTGAGATTATGTCTTCTCCATTTTGGGTATTAAAAATGTCCTTTCTTTTATGAAGCGATGGCAATAGGTGGTATTTTTTTTAAAATGTCCTTATTTGACAAAATAAAGAATTGGCACAACCAGCTGATGCCTGTGGCCAGTTCTTCCAGTTTTCTCTAAGTATTGGTTTTCCCCTTCTTCCATGCCAAGAGAAATTTAAGGGGGCATGCGACCACCCAGAATAGAGCCTACAGTTCCCAGTTTTCCTTGGAGCTAGGTGTGACCAGCTGTTGAAGTTATGGCTAATGGGATGTTTGCAGAAGTGATGCCTGCAATTTCTGGGTAGTGTCCTTAAAGAAGGGGCCTGTCTGCTCCCTGCTACTTTACCTCTTCCCGAAGGCTGGAACGTGGGCATGGAGTTATCTGGGACCATGCAGATGAATGCAATGCATTTGGAGTGGCAGAGGAACCAGATAGAAGGATCCTGGGTACCCCCAAACCATAGCATTATCATATCAGCCCAGGATGCTTATGTAATGTGAGAGAAATGGACACTTGCATTTCATGTCTCGGCAGATAAAACGGGTCAGCATTTACATGATATTTGCAATGATGAAAATCGACAAGATTATCCAGGAATAGAGAGTAGAGGGAGAAACGAGAGGGCCTAGATTGGAGCCATAAAGAAGTCCAACATACAGATATATAGAGGAGGAAGAATACCTAACGGAACTGAAGAGGGGCGGCTGGAGAACTAGGAAAGGAAAATGGTGGGGAGTGGCCACTGGGAGAGTGTATTTCAGGCAGGAGAGAGTTCCAGTTCCAGTGGTGGTGAGACCGGTCAAGGAAGAAGACGCCCAACATGGCTCTTCTGTTTCGAATGGAAGTAACTGGTGATCTTATCAAGGACTGTTTCATTGTAGTGGTGGAATGAGAGCCAGGGGAAGGGAGTGAGGAGTAAATGGGAGGTGAGAGAGAGAGACAACATGTTCAGAGAGTGTGGCCAGGAAGGAAAGAGCAAGAGGGCAGGAGCTGGAGGGAAATGAGACTTTCCTCTTCTGTTTTCTTCTCTCCTCTCCTTAATTTCACCTCATCTTTCCTTTTCTTTTTCTCCCTTGTTCTCTTATTAAAAACTGCAGAATCCAGGGCACTTACCTACTCATGGGAAGGATCCAGAACAGAGAAGAATGAAGAAATAGGAAGATAGTTCCTACAAACAGCTCCCGAGAAGATGGGAGGCGAGGGAGGCAGAGAGCATTTGCGAAGGAGCTGGCCCTCCACAGGAGGACAGAGAGTCGGGTGCAAACTCGGGAATGCGTGTTGGGCAATTGGTTCTTTTTCTCGGTGTGACAAGATGCAAGCTGGTCCATGCAGCTGTGGGATTTGCCTCCTGCAGGATTCTGCTAGCCAAGAGCAGGTATGGGGAAGATGGATGCTGACGTTCATCCCAGGTTTGAATTTTAGTAGTTCAGGGATGTGAGGACAGAGGAGGAAGAGACTGTTTAGTGTGTGGAAGGGAGTAAGTAAACGACTAGACCATTGAGTCTAAGCAAGATAGAATAGAAGCCGAAGAGAGTGAAAACAATGGACAAGGAATATCTGGAGGGTTCATTGTCCAAGGGCCCCAGTGGAGTTGAGTAACAGACGTAGGGGGGTTATGGAATTGAGGGAAATGTTAGCATATGGATGGGAGCACTTGGGTTTGAGATTCAGAGATGGAGAAGCCTGGAGTGTCAGTCAAGTCTACATGGGCATGAAAGTAAGGGCTGAGGAGGAGGAAGGGGGAGGTCACTGGAGATGGGAGGGCACGAGCACAACAGGCCAAGATCATGCCTGGGCCAGTTGTAAGGATTCTGAAGCAGCAACCTGAATGGGGGTGGAGAAAGTTGTGAACCATTTGCTAAATATTGGTTGGATGAAGAAATGTATCAAATGAAGTGGAGAAATGACCTAGACTAGGACAAGGAAAAGACCTGAATGACCTTAGCCTCAGTAGAGCAGGTAATTTGCAACACCAGGAAAGAAATGTTCTGAAGGAAGATGTAAACCCAATTCCTAGCCCCAAGGTCAAGAGCGCACGAATAAAGTTTCCATTTGGGAAGCAGATGCAATATCTCTCTCTGGGTCAGCCAGCAGCAGCCAGCTTGGTCACCTTAGCACTCCTAGGAAGCTTTTATAATGCAGATTCTAGGGCCCCACCTAGGCTAATTAAATCTGAATGTTTAGGGAAAATGCCTGCCTCTAGGGCCGGCTTCATAGGCTTCATAGGCGCAAGTCCCACTGGGCCCCCCATTTGGAAGGACCCCAGGCTTAGTTCCATGCAATCTTGAACTTCTTAATAATTTCGGAACAGAGGGCCCTGCAAATTCATTTTACACTGGACCTCACACATTTGGGTAATCAGGCCTGTTTGGGTGGCAGTATCCTTTGCGAAATCTCCCCAAGAGAGGGGCGCCTCCCTGGCTCAGTCGGTAGAGCTTGCGGCTCTTGATATCGGTGTTCTAAGTTTGAACCCCACGTTGGATGCAGAGATTACTTAAAAATAAAGTCTTCCAACAAATCAAAACCACAATGAGATGCCACCTCATTACCAATCAGAATGGCTAAAACTAACAAGTCAGGAAACGACAGATATTGGTGAGAATATGGAGAAAAGGAAACCCTCTTACACTGTTGGTGGGAATGCAAACTGGTGCAGTCACTCTGGAAAAGAGTATGGAGGTTGCTCAGAAAGTTAAAAGTAGACCTACTCTACAACCCAGCTACTGCAGTACTGGGTATTTATCCAAAGGATACAAACGTGATTCGAAGGGGACACAGGCACCCCAATGTTCATAGCAGGAGTGTCCACAAATGCCAGAATATGGAAAGAGACCAGATGTCCATTGACAGATAAATGGATAAAGAAGAGGTGGTATATATCTTTATCTATCCACCTATATAGATATATGCAGGGACGCCTGGGTGGCTCAGTGCGTTAGGCCCCTGCCTTCAGCTCAGGTCATGATCTCAGGGTCCTGGGATCGAGCCCCACATCAGGCTGTCTGCTCAGCAGGGAGCCTGCTTCCCCCACTCTCTCTCTGTCTGCCTCTCTGCCTACTTGTGATCTCTCTCTCTCTCTCTGTCAAATAAATAAAAAAATCTTTACATAGATATATGCATCTATATATCTTTTATACACACACAAACACACACTGAAATATTACTCAGCCATCAAAAAGAATGAGCTCTTGCCATTTGCAATGATGTGGATGGAACTAGATGGTATTATGCTAAGCAAAATATATCAGCCAGAGAAAAACAAATACCATATGACCTCACTGATACGTATAATTTAAGAAACAAAACAGATGAACATAGGAAAGGGAAGGGAACATAAAATGAGATGAAAACAGAGAGGGAGGCGTCCATAAGAGACACTGAACTCTAGGAAACAAACTGAGGGTTGCTGGAGGGGAGGAGCGTAGAGGGCTGGCATAACTGGGGGATGGGCATTAGGGAGGGCACGTGATATAAAGAGCACTGGGTGTTCTATGCAACTGATGAATCACTGAGTTCTGCCCCCGAAACTAATAATACAGTATATGTTAACTAAGTTGAATTTAAATTAAAAAAAATATATATAATTTCCCCCCCAAAAGAAAGAAAGAAGAAAGGAAGGAAGGAAGGAATCCCCTCAAAGGATTCTGATGTGCAGCTAGGATTGAGAATCAACAAGTTAAGCCAAGAGCTGGAGGGGCCACACGAAGAAATGGCTGAGGGTATAGGGTGGCAGACTGAGTGGGAGGAAGATGGCAGAGCGTATGAGGGGGAGGGCGCGTGCACAGAGGTTTATGCTTAGTTTATGCTTGGTTTCTTGGAGAAGGATGACTGCTGTAGCCTACCAGCTCTGCTGTGGCTTGAAAGAGAGGCACGCTGGTGGGGTGTGGGGCTGGAGAGCCTTTGCCGTATAGTCTTCCGGGGAGTGCCTGGGCAGCCTCTGTTGGGGGGTGGTGGATAGAAGAGCCTACGTAGGGGTAGGGACAGGTGGGAACAAGCTGAACACATTGCTTGGGCTGAGGCACTGTATGACTGTGCGGGGGGCTGGGGCCGGGGTGGGTGGGAGAGCCTCCAGGGCTCATCAAAGCTGAGAGACTCAAGACGTGGGTCTGGAGGTCCAGGTTTGGGGGCCGCCATCTCCTAGGCAGAATGTGGAGCAAAGCCCGTCTCAAGTTTCGAGCCCTCACAAGGCTCAGGGAACCTTACCAGAGACGCGGCGTGGCCATGAGAATCTTGTTTTCCCCTGGGAGTCTGAGAGGAAGTGAGCAGAGCTATGTAAACCGAGACAGGGCTCTGGGAAGAGGAGGCTCCCCAGAGAAACGCACCACAAACACAGGCGCCACAGGGTCACTTGTCAATGAAATGTTGGTTGTTTTTCCAAACTAGGAGAGATAAGAGGTGGTGAAATCTTCCCTCTGCTTCAGCCGTTTACTATAAATATTTCTTTCAAAATCAACCCAGATGAGGCTGAGCCTGAAGGAGAAACCAGGTACAGGAGCCCTGTTGTCCCGTCTCTGGGAGCTGCTGTGTCCGGGGCTGGCCACAAAAGCACCAGGTGCCTCTGAGGCTGGTGAGACCCCTGAGACCCCTCCAGAAAGGATGCCATCCTAAGGGCAAAGGAGAAGCTGCCCGAGGAAAGTCTCATCCCAAGTCTTGGGCAGTTGGCCATGAAGGCAGCGGACACCACAGTCACTGTCCCAAACTCAAGCATGGCTGGGCAGTAGGAGAGGTTGGCAAAGGTCATCTGACTGGGGACACCTCCAGATTTGCCAGAGCAAATCTCTGCACTTGCTACTTGAGGAACAGCTGAGGCATGAGGCAGCCTCTCACCTGGGTACATTTTTATCCACCTTGGCCTCACAGGGGCCTCGGCCCTCCTGGTCGCTGGCCTCCAGCCTCTTGTGGTCCAGGGGGATCCACTCCAAGAGCAGCTGCGGTTCCCCTCCTGCGGTAAGGTTGAGTTGACCCCAAGTGTACTCGGAGTGATGGCGGGGCTGGGGGGTGGCTGCCCAAGCAGTGAAAGTCCACTTGCTTTTTCTCATCCCCTAGCAGGACCAGGCAGCCGCCCAGGGAAGACCAGAGCTCGCTGGAGAAGTGAAGGGTCATTTCCAGGGACCCAGGCCACCACGGATATTCTCCTCTCCTCAGAAAGGTCCTAAACTGATACGTTCTCTTGGGCCACTGAGAACTGCTCTGAAGTCTGACTCTGTTTTTTTGACTCGGCCAGGGAGAAACTGGCCAGGACGGTCTGCCTTACTAGTCGGTGGGTTGGGTGGTTTGCAAGCAAGTTACCCTTTGGCTAACTATCCTTAGTACTGAAATTTCCAAAATTTCCTTTTGGAGAGGATGGATTCTCTCTCCCTCTGCCACATAAACCCAGCCACAGTGCCATGAAGAAGGTCCCATCTGCTCACGGCTTCAGGCTTACAGTATCGCGTACCCAAATGTGCGGTGTCCAAGAACTTGGGTGTCATGCTTCTCCTGCAGCTGATTCATCCCTGTGCACGCGAGTGAGTGCTGCGTAAGGAACGGGCTCACACCTCCTGAGCATTCCATAGGGACATCACTTGTGACTGAAGATCCCCTACCTCTCAAGCATTCTCCCATTAGCCCCAAGTCCCATGACTTAATCTCTCCTTGAAATCTCTCTCTCTCTCTCTTTTTTTTTTTTTTTGCTTAAGAACCTTGCCCTAACCTCTTTAATTTAAAGAGCTTCTTGCTTTGTCGACTCTTTCCCACCCACTTCTGCTTTGGGGTTAGAGGAACATGGGGGGCTTCATGTTAGGAAGATGAGGAAAGAGAGGAAGACTCTGGATTCTGGAAGGTGGTAGATTGTCCCTCACCAGTCACCTTGTGACACACTCCCTCAACCCTGGGTCCTGAAACCCTTGTTCTTCAATGTCAGTCTGCTGAGATTTGCTGAGTTTATGAGGCCCCTGCTTGCTCAAGAGTGTTCGTCACCTCACTGACCTCGAAATATATTAAAAGGTCATGTTCACTTGTCTCTTTCTGCTGTCTGAGGATTTTTCTCCTTCACCGGAACAGGTAAGGGGAAGCCGTCCTGCCACATTCTTGTCCCTGCGGAAAGCTTCGTGACTTTGCAAAGTTGAGAACGAGCTCCTTCCTGTTTTCGGAAGTGTGTGGGTCAGTATGACCGTGCAGCGCGCCTGAACACGTGGGGCAGTCCTCTCCCACCCTGGCCACAGTGGATACCTTCCTGGGACCCAGTGCCAGTCCTCCTGCCAAGGAATCAGAGTCTTTTTCCCTGATCTGGGGAACTAAACTCCCTGACCCCTGGGGCATTTCCTGGCTCAGAACCCCTCTGATGTCTCCACAGCACCTGTTTCTGGCTGAGGGTTGGATATGCAGGTTCCAGCACCTCCTGGTATGGGGTGGGTGTTGCCCCATGTCTGTCTGCAGCCCCTGACCTAAATCAACAGTTTCCATACTTTTCTGATTATGTACCCACACCCATTTAGTATAAGGTTGGAAGGGGGTACATAGTCCCTGTGTGTTTACTTATAAACGGCACATGCTGTAAATTGTAAAACATAACTAACATTGAGGTTAAAAGAAGGAACAGGATGACATAAACAACGTTTTAATTGTTAATTGCAGTGGCTTTGTATGATCACTAGTTACTCCCTCAAGGCATAATATGAATCTAGGTTTAAGGTCTATTGTTAACAAAAAGGGATATAAATACACAGCTGAAGTAGTTTTCTTGTTAATTCAGAGTCATTTTTGACCTGCTTCCTGTCAGATCTGATCAACTCCCCAGGGTTTTTATCGTACTGTGGGAGATGGGCGGGTGGCGGGGGGCACCTGTAGGGGACAAGTTAGCTCTACTTGGCCTTTTCGTGCCCTGTGCAAATGGCGTCAGCATTGTTTCTGGTCAGGTTTTTTTGGTAGTAATCCTCAAACTACCCATTTGTTTCCTGAGAATTGATTACATCACAGTGAGATTGTCTAATCCATAAATCTCCTTCACTGGGTGCAAGAAAAGTGTTCCTAGCCTCAGGCTGCCAGAGAGCTAGTGCCTCCCTCAAGAGGCCTCAGATCCTGCATGTGAGGGACTCTGCCAGGGACCAGGAGCGTCTTTATATTAAATATTAGAATATTCGCTTGCTCGAGCTGCTGTAACAGAGTACTGCCAACTGAGTGGCTTGAACAATAGAAGTTTATTGTGTCACAGTTCTGGAGGCTGGACCTTTGAGGTTAAGGTGGCATGGGCTGCTTCCTCCTGAAGGCTGGTGAGGAGAATCTGTTCTCAGCCTCTCTCCTAACTTCTGGTGGTCGCTGGCAATCTTTGGTGTTCCTTAGCTTGTAGACACCTCACCCAGCTCTGTCTTTGTCTTCAGTCTGCTCCCTCTTCCTCTTTTCCCCATGAAGGTTCACCCCCAATTCCACTGGGGGCAAGAAGTGTGTAAGTGTGCCGAAGACCAGGCCTTGAAGAGTGCCATGTGGAATTCCACAGAAGATTAGTTCCATGATGGACTTCTGGGATCATGGACATGGGGATCAGTGAGCCACCATCAAGCCTTCTTGCTTTGGAATGAAGTTATGCCTTCACTTAAAACTGTCCTTCTTATTTCCTCAGAAAAGTTAAACCCTGTGACCCAGCTATTCCACTCTTAGGTATATACCCCAAAGAATTATGAATGTTATCAGACAGAAACTTGCACGTGAATATTTAGAACAGCACTATTCACAATAGCCAAAAAGTGGAAATGACTCAAATGTCCATCAACTGGTGAATGGATAAGACAGAATGTGGGTGACCCGTACGATGGATATGACTTCACCATGACCAAGAGTGGGGTACTGGTACATCTTCTATCATAGATGATTGAGAACATTATGTTGAGGGAAAGAAGCCAGACACAAAAGGTTGGGTGTTGTTGTATGATCCCATTTATGTGAAATGTCTAGAATAGGTCGGCCTATAGAGGCAGAAGGCAGATTAGTGGTTGCCGGGGGGAGGGGGCTGGGGGCAGGTTGGGGGAGAATGGGAAGTAGTTGCTTCGTGGATGGGGTTTTCTTTTATGGTGATGAACATGTTTTGCAACTAGGTAGAGCTGATGGTTGCAAAAGGTTGTAAATCACTGAATCACGGCATGGTATACTTTAAAATGATTAATTTTATGTTATATGAATGTATCTAAATTAAAAAAAAAAAACTAGAAGCAAGAAGGGGAAGTCTTGGGGGATCCTTTACCGTAAATGGCTTGAGGACCTTCCAGTTCTGAGTAAGTAGCCCCACGAGGGAGCACTGAGTGATACCTTCCAGGGTAATGGTAAATTTGCAGTTGGCCTGGACAGCTTCCAGCAAGCTGTCCTTGGGAAAAGCCTCACAACAACATGGATTTTTATTATTTTCTTTAATCAAATGCCTTGGTGCTGTCTGCTGTTCAGAGCTCTAGGACAAGGTCAACGTATTAGTAACCATGACTTACGCGACCCCTTCATGTCTTCTCTATCTCATTCCCGAACCTTAAAATCTTGTATTTTAAGTTCCTCCTGTTTTCTTTGGAATGCTGTTCATTGACTTGGAATGACTATGATCTCTGGTGGAGAATAACATGCTTACTGGGTAAACAGCTCCTTCTCAAAAGAGCTGCAAAAAGCAGATTATGTGCAAATTCAGAGAATGCTTTTTGGTGCCAAGCTCTGGTTGGATTTGAAAGGTCCTGTCAAGTTTCAGATTCACAGCTTGACATTTACATGGTTATTTCTGCCACTTATTAGCTGTGGTGTGTTAGTAGCAATCTAATTATGATTGTCCTCTTCGTTTGTCTTATGAGAGGCAAGAGAAGATTGCTTTAAGACAAGAGTTCACCCTGGGATGCTCTTCTGGAGCACATCTAGGGAAGGATGGGGGTCAAAAGAGCTGATGGCTTTGGCACAAGTTCTCTTTGGTCTGTTACGTTCCTGAAGCTTCTGCCCCAAGAATCCTGGTTGCCAGGCATTTCTGCTGCTCTCGGTCCAGGAAGAGGCAGAAAGATATGCTCCTGGGACCCGAGAAGCTGCTCCAAGTGCAATGTCTTGAATAGCCTTTGTTTCTAGGAGATTCTGAGGCACATGGTTGGCAGCTTTGCCTTTCTTTAAGGTGGTTCAGAAAACCAGCCTGAGTAGGAATTGGGAGGAGCCAATATCCTGATTTTTGAGAAATTTGTTCTAATTTTTCACATTCTGACATTAAGAAAATGTCTTGAGCTGTGATTCCGAGCTTTGTGCCTGAAGCGCAAGGGACATCTGCTCTGTTCTAAAGGGGCCTGGCCCCTCCAGTCTTCTGATTCTAAGATTCACCTTCCCTCTACCTTCCCCATGGTGAAATGGGTCCTGAAAGGGAAGGGTGGGGGACATAGTAGTAGGGAAGAGAGAGCACAGGGCAGCAGAAGAGAAGATCTATGGGTTTTTGCCTTGGAATGAGCTTTACTGGGCTCCTCCAGCCCCAGGTGAGCTTCTCAAGAACAGATTGAGTCCTCCTGACTCTTCGCAGAAGAATCAGGAAGAATAAGGAAAGCACAGCAGAAAGCAAATAAATAAAGTAAATTGCAGGGACAGAAGACTGTAAGAAGTTTCTAGACCTGACACCAAAAGCATGCATGATCCGTACAAGGGAAAATGGGTAAATTTTACCTCCTCCAACTTAAATGCTTGCCTCACTGAGCCCTAAGACCCTCTTTAAAGATGCACCCTTCCTGTTACTGCTGGCTGGAATGGCTTTGTCTCACACACATGTGGTCATACCATGGGGACCAGCCCTTCAAGGCCTTCAGAACAGCTCTGTGTTTTAGGGAAGGGAAAGTTGGAGTTCGCTCACATTTTTCTCCCTTCTTGGGAAGGGACCTATCCTCCTGGCATCCACTTTTATAAAATCTAATTAAGTTGCTGATGGATGCTGCCCCTTCCCCAAACCATCTTTGCTTTTTGCTGTCCTTAAGTTTGGATGCCATTGACCACACCCCAGAGGCTTTGTCATTGGTTGGGAGTTTTGAGTCCAGGCACTTGGAGCAAAGGACACCAGTTATCCAGAGTCTCCAAGACTTCAGATGTGTGCAGCCATTTGCATTCTGCCTGACAGAGGAGTTTCTAAAAAGAAAAAGAAAGGCAAGACAAAAGTCAAGTGACTGTCCACACAAATACATCAAATGGCGTTTTGACAAAGGAGCAAAAGCAATTCCACGGAGGAAGGATGCCTTCTTCAAAACATGGAGCTGGAGTGCTTGGTGTCCACAGATAAAGATACCAAAACCCAAACCCAAACCTCAAACCTCCGCCTAAACCTGACATGTTAGTACTCATTATTGTCCCTCTTACTCATGATCACATCATTACTCATACATATTACACAAAAATTCACTCCACATGGACATGGGCTTAAATTTTAAAAAGTAAAAAAATAAAAATGGTAAGAAAGAGAAAGGAGAAAATCATAGGGACCTAGGACTAGACAGAGAGTTTTTAGACTTGATATCAGAAGCATAATCTGTAAAAGGGAAAATTAATAAAATCCTCAAAATTAAAACTTTTGCCCAGTGAGGAGAATGGAAAGACACATTTCAGCCTGGAAGGAAATACTTGTGAAATGTATATCCGATAAAGGACGTGTATCTGGGATATATAAAGAGCTCTCAAAACTCAGTAGTAAAAAAAGTCCTAAGCAATCCAATGAGCAAATGGGCAAGGACACGAACAGACATTTTACTCAAGAAGATACACCGAAGGCAAATAAGCACAGGACAAAAAAAGTTCACCATCATTAGCCTTTAGGGAAATGCAAATTAAAATTGAAACCACAACGATATATCACTATCACCTATCGGAATGGCTAAAATAAAAACCAGTGATAACACCAACTCCTGGCAAAGATGGGGAGAAACTGGATCACTCACATATTGCTGATGGGAATATAAATGGCACAGCCACTCTGCGAAAGTCTGGCAGTTTCTTACAAAACTCAACATGCACTCACCATATGACCCAGTGATCACACTCTTGGACGTTGTCCCAGAGAAATGAAGACTTATGTTCACCAAACAAACAAACAAACACACACACACATAAACAAAAAAACCCTCTACAAAAATGTTCATAGCAGCTCTATTTGTAATAGTTTCAAACTGGAAGCAACCTAAAAGTCCTTCAATGGGTGAATGGCTAAATAAACTGGTACATCCATATCACTGTCAATTTCTTGCTTGTGATATGATACTATAGTTAGGCACAACGATGTCTCAGGAGAGAAACTGGGTGAAGGGGCCTTCTTGAATGATTTCTTACAACTGCATATAAATATATAATTATTTTCTTTTATTTTTAAGATTTCGTTTATTTATTTGAGTGAGACAGAGCATGATCAGGAGGGCAGGGAGAGACGTGGACTCCCCGCTGAGCAGGGAGACTGATGCCGGGCTCACTCCCAGGACCCTGAGATCATGACCTGAGCTGAGCCGACTGAACCATCCAGGCATCCCAATCACAATTATTTTAAAATAAGTTTAAAAAAAAAAGGTAAATTGAAAAAGTCAAATGGATCAGATGCTAAGAAGTAGGGAACCGTGGCACCAGGATGGGCTTTTTGAAGCCCTCATAGGGCAGACCACAGAGGATATGGGAACAGAGAAAGAGGAGCCTTGGTTTGAAAAGTGCAATTAATAATAGCATTGTCTTTTATGACCCACCAGCTATGCTCTTTGGTATTTACTCAAATGAGTTAAAAACTTATGTCAGTACAAAAGCCTGTACACGGATGTTTATAACTGCTTTTTTCATAATTGCTCACAGAGTCCTTCAATAGGTGAGTGGATAAATGAACTGTGGTATATCCATACAGTGAAATATTAAACAGTACAAAGAAAAGAGCTATCGAGGCATAAAAAGACATAGAGGAATCTTAAATGGATATTATTAGATAAAAACACCCATCTGAAACGCCTAGATACTGTATGGTTTCAACTGTGTGACGTTCTGAGAAAGGCAAAACTTGTGAAACTGGAAGAAGGTTGGGGACTGCAGGGGGTTTGCAAAAAGGGAAGGGAGAATAAAGAGGCAAAGCACAGAGGATTTTTAGGACAGTGGAACTACTCCATGTGGTGCTATAATGGTACATACACGTCATTATACATTGGTTCAAACCCACAGAATGCATACCACCAAAAGTGAACTCTAGTGCAAGCTATGGACTGTGGGAGCTAATCATGTGTCAGTGGAGACTCACTGTGACGAATGTAAGAAGTCTAAACCTATTAAAAGTAATAATAGCACTGCTTTTATGAACACCTTTGCAGAATTCAAGGTGCTTTTAGGCACATTTTAGGAACATTTTTTAGGAACATTTAGGAACATTTTGCACAATTCAAGGTGCTTTTAGGAACATTTTAGGAATATTTTTTAGGAACATTTAGGAACATTTTCTCCTCAAGACCATCAAGACGATGATCTTGACCATCGTCAAGACCATGCTCTGGGAGGAAGGGGTGGAAGGTGGTGGGTGTAAAGTGGGAGTAAATACTGTGGAGAGCACACCAGCAAGGGGCCAGATGGTGAGCAGGAGGTGCCCATGTGGTCAGGGACACACCTGTCCTCCGAAGGGCAGGGATGAGTAGGGAGAAGGCTCCCTGGGGCTCACCGTGGATGGGTGGATGGGGTCTTTGAGGGTCCAGTAGAGGCAAACTAGAGGCAGGAAAGAGAGGTATGTGGTCCAAGGGAGGGAGGAACAGGGCAGAGAAGTGACAGGGGTCTGCTGGGATTCTCTTTCCATTATTGGATGCCATGTTACAATGTCAGTGGGACTGTTGTAACATAGGACAAGGAAGTGAGAGGGGCAAGCAGAAAAAGGGGTTAGGAGTGGGGTCAGTCCAAATTAAAAATGGAAGAAAAGAGTTGGAAATCTGGCATGGATCCATTACTTAACCCAAAGGTTGATTTACTCTGGGGACATCCCAGGGAATGGGACAGAACATGGTGGGAGGGATCTATCCTTGGTGTTATGACTTCTAGGGAGGTATGCCTACTGATTTCCCTCATGTATGCCTTCTTAAATAGTCTCCTTTCCAAGGTTGTGTGGGGCCCAGGGTTGGGTAGACAGGCTTGCCCTCCAGGTAGCCTGGCAGCAAAAGCATTCTTCCTCTTGTGGTCCCTTGGGGAAACCACTCTGGGCACCTGGGACCTTTGGAGCTGGGAGGACTCTTGTTGGTACTTCCAAGCAGGAGGCACAGGCGAGTGAGAAGTGGAGTCCCAGTTTGGCCCTTGGCTATTTTAAGCCAAAGCAGACTCATAGGAGGACTGAAAATCAGGGGACGTGAAGAAGAAAATGAAACAACAGCAGAGAGGCAGAAAATTCTAGAGCCTCAGGGGCTGACTGGGTGCTGCTGCCTTGGTAACAGGAAGAACAACATGTCTGGAAAGAGGAGTGCTTTTGTCCTCCAAGTCCTACTTTTGTGGGCAGCCCCTGCTCCCACCCCATCTGACATGACCCGGAGCGTGGGGCAGCTGATCGCCCCTGCTTTTGTGATCATAATGGTGTTTCTTTACAGGGACAGTCACAGATACTTGAAAAAAGGTAACGACCTTCCAAAGACCCGTGGTGGTGTCACCCCTTCTCATCTTCAATCTTGGTGATGTCTGTTGAACTGAAGTCTTCTGAGCGGAGCTGTTGACTTGGGGTCATGCGGCACAAGTGGTCAAAGGCAGGCCCAACCCTCCTGCCTCCCAGGGGCAGCCTGGCGCATTGCCAGCCTCATCCCTACCAATCATGGGAAGGCAAATCGGAGGTTAAAGAAGGAAAGAAAGTGCTGATGCTTGGTAGGGAAAGAGGAAGGAAATTTTCTTAAGTAGCATCTCCATCTAAAACCCAAAGAGGGTCAGATCAGATGTCCTGGGAAGCAAGTCTTCTCACCTCCAGGGCTAAAGGGCTGCCCGTCTTGGAGTCACAATGTGTTTGGGTGGCCTTCGATCGCCTTGGGAGCTGAGGCCTGCCTTTCTTACCCACTGACAGCCGTCTCCCTCCCTGGGCTCTCCAGCAAAACACAGCTGTGCAAGGCAGGCTAGGCACTGTGGGCCTCACTGTGATGTGCTGAAACCCAACAGGGCCCTGAGCTTAATTAGGATCCGAGGCTCTCACCTGTCTTCATACCTGCTGCCCTTAATCCCGAAATAAGATGTTTTCAAAATCCCCACTTTGTTTTTTAAATGTCTTACATTATTTAGGGTTTTTTTTTTTTTTTTTGTAGTTTGAACCTTTTATTTTGAAACTTCTCAAGTGTGCAAAGAAGTCATGAGAAGAGCACAGTGGACTGTGTGCCCTTGACCTACGTTTACCAGTGGTTGGCATTGCTGTGGACACGTTTAGCTCGCTCCTTATTCTATTATTACCATTAGTTACTGAACTATTTGAGAGTAGGTTGCAGACACCATGATCCTTCATCTCTGAAGGCGAAGAACAAGAACATTCCTTTTTATAATCACAATATATTTGTGAGGTTTGGAAAATTGAACACTGATACAATACTAAATGTAATATATATCCGTATTCAAATTCTGCCAGTGTCCCTCAAAATGCCCTTTATAATAATTTTCTGATCCCAAGTGAAAACCTTCTATCCTTAGTGTCAACAGTGCTTGAAAGGCAGATCTGGCTATACACGCACACACACACACACACATACACACACACCCCACATTGTGTACCACACCACACACATACACAATACCATGCAGACTCATCACACGTGCACCACATGCCACACATGTATACACACACACACACACACACACTCTCTCTCTCCACCCAGATTTAAGCTTCACTGACAAGTATGCTCCTTATATCTTAATGTATTTCTTTATTTTTTGTTGACAAACTGCCTTCCCCCAGCCCCCAGCCCTGCGCTGGGGTCTTCTCACCAGGCTCATTCCTCTGGCTGCTGGGAAAGGTTTTTCAAGCCATCCAGCTGTCTTATAGGCACTCAGGGCCGAGGAGCAGGGAACACAAGGACAGAAGGGAGAACAGATGCCCCAGAGAGAATGGGAAGCAAGGAGCCGTGAACATGCCTTCTTGAAAGCTCCAGATGTAGAGGAGCTCCTCTGACGTGAAGCAGCTGGAGAGCTGGGGGTCAGGCTTCTCGTCCCCAAGGAGGTGAATCCACATGGAGCTGTTCCCTGGGGCTTGGCGCTGTAGGTGGGCACCTGGGCAGGCGAGGGCCCAAAGGCTGTTCATGCCCCCTTCTCTGTCCCAGCTCCTAAGTGTTCTTGGTTTGGATGTTCTCCTTTGCTTGGCGTCCTCCCTAGGACTGGAGTCTGCTGGGAGGAATTTGCCATAATCTGCTATTCTTGCTCTTGAAGTCACCAAGGGACGCAGACAGGAGACATATGCTCAGTGTGAACGAGACATCACAGCTCAAATCATCATTTTTCTAGTTGCAACCAATTGGATTTTACAGGACTAAGTAATTAGACAAAAAGTCATAAGCTAACCAAATAAGAACTTTCTGCCAAGAAGCCCTCTGCTTCAGAGTTTGAGGTTGGAATCAGTGGCCTGATTTATGGGGATCCTGTTCATTGGGAATGCAGAAGCTGGTGCCAGAGCTGTAGGGCTTCATTCCTCCTGAAGACGGCCTGGAGTGGAGACGGTCCAGGCCGCATCTGTTTTGCAGATCAGGAGAGACACACAGAAAGCATACTATTGTGCTGCTGCCGTTTCCGTGGCTCACAGCGGCCTGAGCAGAGCGTCAATGGCCAAGCATGAATATCCAGGCCGTACAACTTGGCCTTCCTTGGAAACAACTTTTTCTTTTGGAAAAAATACTTGAACACCATATTTAGAAGGCCATGACTGCTAAGAGGGAAATTTGGACAAGTTGATCAGCTCCTATCCCCTTTCCAGGATAGATCTTCTGTTTCTTTGTTTGTTTGTTTCAACAAAAAAAAAATGGCATAGATCTATATTAACATATTAACAAAAATAGACTATAGATCTATACTGGGAGTGTGCTGTGAGCCAGACACTGTTCTAAGAATTTTACCTATTGTGTTCTTTAATCCTCAGTATTGTCCTAGGAGATAAATCCCATTTTATAGGTGAAGAAACTGAGTCTTAGAAAGGCTGAGAAACTTGGACAAGGTTTCACGTCATTACGTGGCACAATCGAAATTCTAACCCAGTTACTCTGGCTCCAGAGTGTAATCTTAAACACCGTTCTTTATTTTTCCTTAACAGATTTATCATTTCAAGGCAGTGTGTGTTTGCTGTAGACTCAATGTGTCGTTCCCAAATTCATATGTTGAAACCTAATGCTCAATGTGGCAGCGTTAGGAGGTGGGGCTTTGGGAGGTGATTAGGTCATGAGAGTGGAGCCCATGTGAATGAGGTTAGTGCCCTTATTAAAGAGGTCTCAAAGAAGAGTCTTCTTGCCTCTTTAACCATGTGAGGATACAGCACGAAGATGGTTGTCTATGAACCAGGAAGCAGGCTCTCACCAGACACCCAATCTACTGGCACCTTGGACTTGATCTTGGACTTCCCAGCCTCCAGAACTTTGAAAAATGAATTGTTGTTTCTAAGTCATCCAATCCATGTTATTTTTGTTACAGCAGCCTGAATGGACTAAGACTGTGTTAGAGGGGGATCTGGGTTGCCGTTTTCTAGGCAAGTCTTCATGTATGTAGATCTTATGTGACCTTTCCAACGTCCTAAGCCGTTGTAGAACTTTCTGAGGCTAGGACTGGATCTTCAGTACCCTGAACCTGGTAGTGGCATGGCTCTGGCAGGGGCATCAGGCCAACATTAAGGAGTAAATGTGAGAAAGAAGGAAGGTGGTAGACAGCCTCCAAGACGCCCCTCATGATCCCTGCCTCCTGGTAATCCCTTCTCCTTCAACATGTGCTAGACCTATTAACTGACTTCTAACAAATAGAATAGGGCAGAAGTGATGGGATCCCACTGTGGAGATTAAGTTATAAAAAGATTGCATCTTCCATCTTGGGTGCTCCTGTCCTTTTGGATCACTCATCCTTGAGGAATCTAGCTGTCATGTTGTAAGGTAGCTGCCATGTGGCAAGAGTGAGGTCTTTCAACAACCAAATAAGTAAGCTTCAAAATGGATTCTTCACCCCCTACTCCAGTTGAGCCTTTGGATGAAGCCACAGCCCTGGTTGACAGCTTGACTGAAACCTCTTGAGGGATCTTGAGCTAGAGGCCCTCAGCTAAGCCACATCTGGGTTCCTAAACAATGGAAATTGTAAAATGATAAACGTTTATTGTTTTCAGCTACTAAGTTTTGGGATAATTTGTTACACAGCAATAGATAACTAATACAAGGAGCTTTTGGCACTCATCTCCTCCCTCAGGTGTCTCTGAGGAGCTCTGACTGAAAAAGCCTTGGCCAATCTGTGGGTTTTCATCAGCCATCATTGGTGTGTCCTGGATGAGCCCTGAATGTGTGGGTGTTGCCTGATGTCCAAGGGCTACCATGAAGGAAAGCTGTGTTTGGACTAACCAGTGGGGTATGGACAACTTGCCTGCACATGCTGAGGACGGGGTAGGAGACAGACCATTCAGGCTCATGGGAACCACAGCCACCCCAGTAAGTGTTACTATATGCTCTTCCCACACTTTTACCCTGATTCTCTCACCAAAAATAGAATCTGCCAGAGAGCCTTATAGTATACACAACACTTTTATATGCAGTCTCTTTTGGGGTTTTTATAATTATCCTAGGAAGCAGATAAATAAGGAAATTGAACCCCCAGAACTTGTATAACTCTGTATGGTTTACAAGTTCTTTCATATTCATGTCCTCACCCAAGGCATCATGCCTATGTTTGGGCTCAGATGGGTTGAAAAACCTGCTCGAGACAGGACCTGAACTGAGATGGAAGAAAGAGAGTTTGAAGATAAGTCCCTCCTGCCCCCTGCTTGGTTTCTAAGCCCCAGTATACCTCGGAGCCTTCTCCTGCCCCTTGGGGATCACAGAAGAGGTTCTCAGGAGGGGTTGACTGGAGAGGGAGAACTAAAGAATTAGGCATCCCTTCAGAGGGAATTCTTAAAATGCTAAATACCATAGGAAAATATGCAAAGGGAAAAAAAACTCTCCCCAAACTAACCAAACAAAAAACCTCTCAAAAACACAATTAGTTCTTAGCTATAATTTGGGAACAATAACATTATACTTGACTTCAAAAGTTTTTATTAAGGTTAATTAATTAGCTGATTAATCAATTCATCAAATATATGACAGAATATCTTCCGTGTGCCAAGCATTAGTCTGGATACTTGGAATGTGGTAGAAACAAGATCCAGAAAATTCCCATCCACACGGGGTTTATATTCTAGTAGAAAGATCTGCTTATTCTATAGGAATTAAAGGTATGTTTAGTTATAATTACTGTGCAGTGGTGGGCTTTTATTACATTGAACTTTGTGCCATATATACTGTTCCATTGGTGTTGGTAATTTACATATTAAATATTTCAATTGTTATAATCTACTTAACCTTACCTAATTATTAAGCATTTTGACCATTATGACTAGAGTTGCTGTAAACAATCCTCTGTAATTAATTTTCAACAATTTCTTTGAATTATTTCCATAAAATAAATTCTCAGAAAGGAATTACTGGGTTAAAGGATATGAATTCTTTTTTAATTTTTTAAAAATATTTTGTTTATTTATTTGACAGAGAGAGATCACAAGTAGGCAGAGAGGCAGGCAGAGAGAGAGGTGGGGGAAGCAGGCTACCCGCTGAGCAGAGAGCCCAATGTGGGGCTCAGTCCCCGGACCCTGAGACCATGACCTGAGCCGAAGGCAGAGGCTTAATCCACTGAGCCACCCAGGCACCCCGGATATGAATATTTTTGACTCTTGTTAGCTTGTACTAGATAAGGCTCTGGGAATGTTGCATCAGATTACATAATCAATAATTTTTTTAATATCCTCAGTATTGTTAGAATTGGATTTTCATCATTTAATTCTGTTTTGCTCATTTATGTGTTCAAAATGTTATTTTATGGGGTGCTTGTGTAGCTCAGTGGGTTAAGCCTCTGCCTTTGGCTCAGGTAATGATCTCAGGGTCCTGGGATCCAGCCCCATATTGGGCTCTCTGCTCATCAGGGAGCCTGCCTTGTCCTCTCTCTCTGCCTGCCTCTCTGCCTACTTGTGATCTCTCTCTCCCTGTCAAATAAATAAATGAAATCTTTGAAAAAAATGCTATTCTACAGTTGACTTGAATTTTATGAAGCTGAAGGTATTTCTTTCATGTCGTATATACAAATCTAGTTAAGCTAGATAAAGATGTGGTAATAGCATCACAAAAATCTTAGTGATTTAGTAATAAAGGTTTTTTTCTTGTTCACGTTACATTTCCATTGTGGGTTGATCAGAGATACTGCTCCTTATTCTAGGAACCAGCCTGGGAGAGCATCTACTATCAGAAAGGCTATTGGTTCCTGAGGAAGTGTAACAGAATAGCAAATCAATGTGTATGTCATTAAATGCTGTGGTCTGGAAGTTACTCATTGGAAGTGGAAGTCACTTTTCCCACTATTACATTGGCCAAAGCAAGTCAGGTGACCATATCCACTTCAAGGGCAAGGGCTCTACAATTCTATCATGGTCTCAAGAGAAGATTCAGAAAAATATGAAAGAATTAATGACCACAATGTCATGACTTATTATTTGTGTTTTTTCTTACAAATGGACTATTTATTCTTTGTCACATTAAGGGAGGCAGTGATTCTGAAAAAAAAAAAAAAAAGAAAGAAAGAAAGAAAAAGAAGCATAATATTCTTTATTTAATGCTCTTCTCTGAGAATATTAGACACTCATGTCACCACCCCATGGAATTCTTCTCTGGTTCCCCTTCACCTTCCACCAACTCAAAATCTGCATTAATCTGGAAGTATTTTGGACTTTGTCTTCACTTTTCGTTTTTGCTAAGTCATAATGACAAACTCGAGAAGTGTCTGATCATCCTGTCCTCATTCTCAACAATGAGGCACTGTTCTCCTGGGTTTTGCTTGTAGCTTTGAGACTATTTGGTGTGAAGCCCAAGGAGTCACTTTGAAGTGATCATTTCAGTGGATCCAAGAAGTGATTACAGGCTAGTGAGTTGCTTGTTCACTTTCAAAGGCAAGCCAATTTGGCTTCATTTCTGGTTAACCTGGTGCTTCCTTTGATGTCACCTGTGTAAAAGAGTGTTACTAAAAACAATCAAAGCATATTTGTACTCCATGTTAAATACTGTTTGATGTATTTTTTATTATCGGACTGAAAGAGTGTTTGTTTCAGGTAAATGGAGGTCTAATTTTCCTTTCAATATAAATCTGATAACTCTAATGAGTTGGCTCTTGTATTTCTCACCTGATTTAGCTCCTTGTATAAACCAACTAGAAAAGAAATAGTTTAGATAGAGATGTGGTTTTCATCTGGGATAGCACCTTTAAGAAAACCTTGCTGTTTTTAACAGAGATCACTATATGCTGGTCGGAATATCCCCATTTGGGGAAAAAGGTCTCATACAGAAGGAGGTGTGAGCCACTTGTGGTCAGGGAATTATGTGTGAGGGGGAATGCAAGCGTGTCTGAGAGACTGCACAGACACTGGCAACAAGCAAAGCCAAGAGTCTACTGCATTATGTCATTGACACCTCTGTTCAGGATATACAGGTACTAGGGTACATCTCTTGTGGTTGAATGCTGGGAAATGTCTGATGAACCAGGCATGGAGGCATTTCTGCTTGGGCCAGTGGGCTCTTTTCTGCTTACTCTTGGGGTGGGCTGGAAGCCTCATAAAAACTGTAAGTGTTCACAACCCTTCGTATCTCACCTAGCCCAGTGGTTGTTAGCCTGCGCCACACATTAGAATCACCAGGGAAATACTGAAAAATACTGACACCCAGGACTCATAGACCCTAGAGATTCTCATTCAGTTAGTCTGTGCTGGAGCCTAGTCTTCCGTATTTTTTTCAAGTTGAAATCTAATGAAGCACAAATGCTTCACATCCTTGCTGTGTCCAATGTATGAAAGTATCTGTTCACCATCAAACATCAAACAACTACACTTGGGGCATTTGTTTTTTCCTGTTCATGAGAGGTAATTATTTCAATTCTTTCTCCAATGTAGTAGCTTCAGTAGTGGCCTCCCAAAATATATGTCTGTATCCCAGATACTTTGAATGTGACCTTATTTGAAAAAAGATATCTCTAAGTACATGCAGGCAGCTTGAGATGAGATCATTCTGGATTACCCAGATGAGCTTTAAATCCAATGAGAAATGTCTCTGTAAGAGTAAGAAGACACAGAAAAGAGGGGATGACAATTGGAGATGGAGGCAGAGGTTGGAGTCACAGCCATGAGCCAAGCAATGTCTGTGGCCACTGGAAGTTGGGAGAGGCAAGGGAGGAGTCTCTCCTGGGCTTCTGGAAGGAGCTCAGGCTTGCTGACACCTTGATTGGAGACTTCTGCCCTTCACAACCATAAGAGAATAAATTTCTATTAGTTTGAGTCACCAAGTTTGTGACAATTTGTTGTGGTAGTCACTATGTATGTCCTATCTCTTTTTTCCTTTTTTCTTTATTCAACATTCCTTTGGCTCTTCCCAGGTGTCTCTTGGCTGTTTTCCAGTTGAAGCTTACACTTCTCATGATTTCCCTCCATCCTGTCTTGCACAACCTCCTGACACAGACCCATGGCTCTGGGCCCCATCGAAGACTCTGGCTATTTTCTTGTTCATTTTGACTATTCTATTTGAAGTGGTGCACATTCTCCCTTCACATGTTTATCTCTTCACCTGTGCCCTCAGAAAATGTCTTCTTTATGTATTTCGCGGGAGGTCTTTGTAAGACTAAGTTGATGCACTGAGGTGTAGAGAAAAACAAAGGCAGTGGGAAGAGAGAATAAAGAGATGGAGAACCCTAGGATGTGAGACTTGGACCAGGCTAAGTTATATGGCCAAATGCATGATTTGCAGCTCTTGGAAAACTCTTTGCAAAAAGGATCTCATGCACTGCCTTAGTGGAAGGACAGATATATTGGGGCATCAGAGTCTGAGAATGTTCTCGGTCTTCAGAGTCTGGGAATGGTTTAGGTCTTATTTCTTTGCTCAGTCCTTCTGTTGTTTTATGCAGAAAAGTAGCTCCTCCTTCAAACAGCTCCTCCTACTACAGTGGGCAGAAACAGAGGGGAGTGGGGTATCTCTATCATAATGCAGACTTCCTAAGTATTTACTGCCTTTGAGTGAAGTTCCACCTTAATCTAGTGTCCTACCTGGGTTGCCCAGCTGGTACCAGTGGATGGGATGTGAAGGAGAAGAGGGCCTCTCAGCAGGGTCTTGTGAAGTGCCAAGGATGGTGCAGGAAGGGTAACCCAGGCAGATCCAAGAATCAGAGCTAGGGCACCCAGGGTAGAAAGCAGGAGGTCCGTAGAAACTATTGTGATCGAGAAGAACTGCAGAGGTCCCAGAACATTCTGAACCGGTTCCTGGTTCCAGGTAGTGCTGGAGGGAGAGATGGATTTGCTGGTGCAGGTTTCATTTCTTTCTTTCTTTCTTTTAAAGAAACTCTTGAATTTTATTTTAATAAGCTTTTAATTTTAGAACAGATCTTATTTTGAGATATGTAGAAATATTGTAAAGATAGCACACAGAGGGGTGCCTGGGTGTCTCAGTCAGTTGAGCATCTGACTCATGATTTCAGCTCAGGTCATGATCTCAAAGTCATGAGATTGAACCTTGTGTGGGGCTCTGCAAGCATCAGGGAGTCTGCTTGAGATTCTCTTCCTCTGCTCCTCCCCACTGCTTGCTCTCAAATAAATAAACAGATAAATCCTTTTTTTTTTTTTTTTTAAAGATTGTATTTATTTATTTGACTGGCAGAGAGCACAAGTAAGCAGAGTGTCAAGCAGAGAGAGAGGAAGGGAAGCAGGCTCCCCACTGAGCAGAGAGCCTGATGCGGGGCTCCATCCTAGGACCCTGGGATCATAACCTGAGCCAAAGGCAGAGGCTTTAACTCACTGAGCCACCCAGGCGCTCAAATAAATCTTAAAAAAAAAAAAAAAGAAAAGAAAAAAGGAGAGCACCAAGAGTTCTTATACACCCCCAACCCAGTTTCCCCTATCACTAACATCTAACATGAGTTTGGTATATTTGTTACAATTAGTGAACCACTATTGATGCATTATTTTTAACTGAAGTGCATACCTTATTCAGATTTCCCCTGTTTTTATTTTTTTCCCCCCTAATATCCTTTTAATGTTCTAGGATCCCATATGGAATCCTACATTAGATGTAGTTGCTGTATATCTCTTTAGCTCCTCTTGGTGGTGACAGTTTCTCAGACTTTGTCTTTGATGACCTTGACAGTTCTGGAGGACTGCTCAGGCATTTTGCAGAGTGTCCCTCAATTAGAATTTGTCTGAAGTTTTCCTCACGATTACACTGGGGCTTTGGGTTTTGGGGAAGAAGACCACAGAGGTAAAATGCCATTCTCATTGCATAATATCAAAGATACACTACTATCAAGATGACTTATTACTATTGATGCTAACTCAGATCATCTGAGGCAATGTTTGTCAGATTTCTACACCATAAAGTTAACCCTTTGTCTCCCTTTCCATACTATCCTCTTTGGAAGAAAATTGCTGTGCAGAGTGGAGGAGTTATGCTTGAGTGTATACTCCATTCTGTATAGATTATTTCAAATTCCTCTTCACAAGAGATTTGCCTATTCTCCCCCATTTATTTATTTATCCAATCATTTATTTATAACAGAATGGGCTCCTTGATACTTACTTTATTCATTGAGTTATAATCCATTACTGTTTTAAATTTTATTGCTCAAATTGTTCCAGGTTTGGCCAATGAGAACTCTTTCAGTTTGTTCCTGGGTCCATTTGACATAACCCCAACAATGTGAGTTGTTTTTTGTTTTTGTTTTGGTTTAGTTTTGAGTACTTTCTTACTTTCTGGCACTACAAGATGTTCCAGGATCATCTTGTGTATTTCCTGCCCCAGTCTTAGAATCAGCATTTCTCCAAGGCGCCATGGTCCCTTTTTTTGAAGAATGTTTTTATAAACCATGATCTGGATGACCACTGCTTCCAGTCTTCTCAGCTGACATAATATGGAGAATATGTATGTATACAAACTTGTGTCTATACACATATCTATAAATATTTATACACATATAACCATTGGTATCTATTTTAAGCTAAATATGAGATCATCCTGATGTCTCCAACTCTATTCCATTACTGCATAGATTATTCTAGCTTCCTTTTATTTCTCATCTGTAACCTCCCGCCCCAACAGTAAGAAACTCAACTCTCTCCACCTGCCATCCATTTAATTGCCCTATACAACGTATATATATGTTTACACACACATATATGTACATGTGTATGTATATATGTATACATATACACATGTGTATACATACACACATACGCATAGTGGTTTCAAAGTCATTGACTCATAGCCTCATGTGAAATAACTTTATCAGATAGAATGCAATGCTGTGCCTATGTACATTTCTCTTGTCTTTAATCTTATAGACTCTACCTATTTCCAGAGTTACTTAGGTTAGCACTTTATTCCCCTACATTCTGCATTTTTATCTGGAATCTCCTTACCTCTGAAATGATATTTTATTCCAGCTTATCTAGAAAAATACTAGGGAAGGACTTACACATGAACCAGCCTTTCTGGTTAGAATAGTGGGGTACTCTGATCATCAGGGTACATAACAGTTGTTTACTCCTATGCCAGTGATGGTATCAGGATGCTGGGGTTGTCCATCCATCTATTAGCACATCATTTCTATGGAAAAGGAGCAGTTCCCCAAAGGAATTGTGGATATTGGGACAGATAAAAAACACAGATGTCCACAACATTCCACTCCTTAATCCCACAGCACACACACAGATCCTTCTTTTCATATTTATAATGAATATTTATAATGAACTTACAATTCATATTTCATATTATAATATGCTTCCTTATAACAAAATTTATATGTATCTTTTACCTAAAGAAAGTCAAGCTAAAGCCCACACAATTACCATATCCAACTGCATATCCAGGATCCTTGGTTTGTTTGTTTTTTTTAAGCTTTGAGGGTAGCTTCAAATGGTCGGGCAAATACCTAGAAGTATTTGGATTCTAAAAAAGAAGGAAAACAGAGTAATACTTAACCAAGGATATTAATCTTAAATGGAAGAATTGCAAGGACAATTTTCTTAACCAGGAGACATTCATACATTTGTAGTTCTCACAAAATACTGCATAGGGACTCGACTACTCTATTCCTGTGTTAGTCAAATCCTGTGAAGAAAGCCAAAAATGAAGAATATGGGTTCATGTGTGTTGGGGACATTTGTTCCTACTCTCAACATTACTTAGTATATATTCTTATTTTGTCTATATACAGAGTTCACTTACCAGTGCTAGCTGAAACTCAAGTATCTTTTATTTTTCATGACGGTTTCATTAGTAATCACTTTGTGTTTGTCAAAAATTTTGTATGTTCTTCTTTAACTCCATTAATCTTAGTTGAATTTCAAAGCATTGAAATTAAATTGTATTAAATTGTTTACTTCGAAAACCTTTAAAAAGTGTTAATGACTGGGAATATTAATTGACACAGAGTGTCTGCAAAGGCAGAATGAGATACAATATGTGACCATTGCTAATATGATAAGACAAAAGTTGACATTAATAAGAGAATCATAACAATTTACCATCTGTTTGATTGTCTGATTCTTCTTAGCTTCCTGTAAAATACTAAGGAAAGAAGAAAACTATTATGTTTATGAAAGGTAATAATGCTGTGTTTGCAAGCAGAGCTTCTCAGTAGTTGAGTCTTTATCACTTACATTCCTTTAAGGATTCTGGTGTCTGTCACACACACACACACATACACACTATCCAGGTTCCCCGAGTGATAGACTATTTTAACTATTTCCATTTAATGAATTAATGTTTTCAATATAAAAATCCACATTTACTATAATTGTTTCACTCACAAGATTGATAAAAAGATAGAGGCATTATAGGTTGTATCAACCAATATTTGACAAACATTTAAAATCAGGTGGATCAGTATTGTCCTCTCTCTTTTCTATCAATATATCATTACTATGATTGTCCATATAAGCTTACCTGGGGGTAATATTAGAAGTTTCCACTTAAGACTTTTTATGGGTATGAGGCCCTGCCCTCTCTACCTTCTGGCTCCCTGGCCTCCCTGTGATAGACAAATTCTGATGAGTGGTCGATCGTAAAACTCAATCTTTTCATGTCTCAGCTAGAAAATCATCAGTAACTCTTCACTTGTGTTCTCTGTTTTTCTTCTACTCTCTCCTCTAATGTAAATCTATCAATCTCTTTCTTTGCAGGATCATTTTCATCAGGGTTCAAACATGTTCTTATATTTATCTTCTTAAAAAATAATGTCTGTTAAGGAGTGCCTGGGTGGCTCAGTCCATTAAGCGTCTGCCTTCTGCTCAGGTCATGATCCCAGGGTCCTGGGATCGAGTCCCACATTGGGTTCTCTGCTCAGCACAAAGCCTGCTTCTCTCTCTCTCTCTGACTGCTGCTCTTCCTACTTGTGCTCTCTCTCTCTCTAAAATCTTTTAAGAAAAATAGTCTCTGTTGATGCTACATCCTTTTCTAATCACCACCACATTCCCTTAGCTCCCTTTTACAGCAAAATGTTTTCAGTTGAACATACCTGTCTCTACTTTTTCAACTTTTATTCTTTATGCATTGCATGTAGATTGGAATCGATTCTCTAATTTTCCTTTCTGTATTTTCATTGTTAGTGTATAAGAAAGCCACTGATTTCTGTACATTGACTTTGTATCCTGCCATGTTGCTGAATTGCTGTATGAGTTCTAATAGTTTGCGGGTGGAGTCGTTTGGGTTTTCCATATAAAGAATCATGTCATCTGTAAAGAGAGAGAGTTTGATTTCTTCATTACCAATTTGGATACCTTTTATTTCCCTTTGTTGTCTGATTGCTGTTGCTAGGACTTCTAATACTATGTTGAACAAGAGTGATGAGAGTGGGCATCCTTGTGTTCCTGATCTCAACGGGAAGCACGCAAGCTTTTTCCCATTGAGGATGATATTTGCTGTGGGTCTTTCATAGATAGATTTGATGAAGTTCAGGAATGTTCCCTCTGTCCCTATACTTTGAAGCATTTTAATCAGGAACGGATGCTGGATTTTGTCAAATGCTTTTTCTGCATCAATTGAGAGGACCATATGGTTCTTCTCTCTTCTTTTATTAATTTGTTCTATCACATTGATTGATTTGTGAATGTTGAACCATCCTTGTAGCCCAGGGATGAATCTCACCTGGTCATGGTGGATAATCTTTTTAATGTGCTGTTGGATCCTGTTTGCTAGGATCTTGTTGAGAATCTTAGCATCCATATTCATCAGTGATATTGGTCTGAAATTCTCCTTTTTGGTAGGGTCTTTGCTTGGTTTGGGGATCAGGGTAATTCTGGCTTCATAGAAAGAGTCAGGAAGTTTTCCTTCTGCTTCAATTTTTTGAAACAGCTTCAGGAGAATAGGTGTTATTTCTTCTTTGAAAGTTTGGTAGAATTATCCAGGGAATCCATCAGGTCCTGGGCTCTTGTTTTTTGGGAGGTTTTTGATCACTGCTTCAATCTCGTTACTAGATATTGGTCTATTCAGGTTGTCAATTTCTTCCTGATTCAATTTTGGGAGTTTATAGTTTTCCGGGAATGCATCCATTTCATCTAGGTTGCTTAGCTTGGATTCACAGCCCCACCACTTCACTGTGGTTGTTCCTATCAAGGTCATTAGTTTGATCTCCACATTGCTAAATTCTGTGGTCATTTTTTTCTGTATATATATTCAAGCTCTCAGAAGCATTTAACATAGTTGATTATTCTTATTGAAATGTTCCTTATGTTGGGTTTCATGAGGTCATATTCACCAGACTTATTCCCACCTTTTTGACTGCTCTCCAGTAATGGACATAAAATAAATCATAAAATAGTCCCAATTAATCAAGGGAAGAAAGTAAAAGAGGGAAAAATAATAAAGAACAAAAAGGACAAATGAAAGCAACAACAACAACAAAAAGATGGTAAGTGGAAATTCTAGCATATGGATAATTGCACTAAATATAAATAGTCCAAACACCCCAACTAAAAGGCAGAGATTGTCAGACTGGATAAAAATTCAAGACTACATCATGTGCTTCCTACAACAAACTATCTTTAGGTCAAAGACAGAAATAGGCTAAAAGTAAAAGGATGGCTAAATATATACCATGCTAACTTTCACTAATCCAGTGAAAGCTGGATTGGCTATATTAACATCAGACAAAATAGACTTTGGAACAAGGAATATTGCCAGGGATAAAGAAGGAGAGCTCATAATAATAAAGTGATCATTTTTTCAAGAACGAATAACAGTTCTAAATGTATATTTATCAAGAATCGGACTTCAAAATACCTAAAGCAAAAACAACATAACTGAAAGGACAAACAGACAAACCTATAATTATAGTTTAAGACAACACTCCTTTCTCTTTAATTTTTAGAAGAAAACCAATAAAAGTATAGAACTTGAGCAAGGTGATATAATTGACAGTTATTTTAAAATGCTCCATGACAACAACAGAATACCCATTTTAAAAATTTGCACATGGAATGTTCATTAAGATAGGTCATATAAAAAAAAAGATAGGTCATATGTGGGGTCATAAAATAAGTCTTAATAATAAATAAAAGAATAAATGAGTAAAAGAAATGAAGTCATATGGAATTTGTTCTTTGATGATAATGGAATTAAATTGGAAATCCATGACAAAGATCATCCATGAAGAGCATGGAGAGAGAGAGGAGATATGGTCCAAGGTTAAAACTTGGGGAAATACCAGTATGATGATACCACAAGAGGAGCTCTTGAAAAAAGCCAATGTTAAAAGGTCAAAGAAGAATAAAGAGAACCAAGAAAGAGGAGTCACAGAGGCCAAAGGAACAGAGAAATTCAAGGAACCACAATACTAAATGAAGAAGTATCCAATAAAATGACTGTTGAAACAAATCCATTGTGCTTGGAGACATGGAGATTAGTGTTGACCTCAGGAAGAGGGCAGTTGATGAGAAACAGGAAGTAAAGGCAGTATCTATCCCTCTTTCAGGCAAACTTCCTTACATCTTGGGAAAGCCAAAAATATAAAAACAATGCAGTGGCTGGAGGGAGAGTCAGGGTCAGAGTAGGGGATTTTTATTTTTTTTTTTAGCTTGTTAATTTGTTGTTTTAAAGATAAGGGAGAATTTAAAAAAAGATTTTATTTATTATTTGACAGAGAGAGAACACAAGCAAGGGGAGCAGCAGGCAGAAGGAGAGGGAGAAGCCCAGGGAGTCCAATGTGGGGCTTGATCCCAGGAGTCTGGGATCACATCATGACCGGAGCCAAAGGCAGACACTTAACAGACTGGGACACCAGACACCCCAAGCTGAGGGAGATTTGAACAGATTTATAGACTGAAGATTAAGATTTGGTAGTAAAGGAGATGAGAAGAAATGAAATTATGACTGTCGGTGGAGAATTCATCTTGGATACAGAGATAAGAAGTAACAATGTAAGGATGAGTGAAAATGTAGATCAATTTGTAGGGGAACTGGAAATTGTTATACAGAACACCACCATTGACTCAACTTTTACCTTTATGTTGATGACTCTTAAACTTTATCCTTACCCCTAACTTTTGATCTCCATACTCAATTTCTAATGGCTTTCTGGTCTTGTTCACTTAAATAGACCACTACTTTGCATTTACACATATGAAGACTAACTTGTATTCTGCCTGACAGGTTCCCTTTCTGTTGTCCCTTTCTTCCTCCCCACCCCCGCCCCTCGGCTCTGGCAAGTAAAACCTCAAGTCAGCCACGTATGTGGCATATCCTAGCCTTAGGTCAAATAAAAATTTAGGTTCCATGTGTCAAAAGCTACAGGACATGGGGTGGGTTGTTGATGTGTATGGGATGGGTGTGGGTGATGGATCATAAAAGATAGGTTTTGAAAACAAAAATAAAAGATGGATTTTGAGATGATGACAAATCAAAGCCAGCCAGGTTACCCCAAAAAGTCACCAATCCACAGAGGTGAGACAGGAGGGAGAATCTAGGTAGAAAGACAGCAAGATGAAATTTTGGGGGGCTATAGATTAGAAGGTTTGGAGGGTGGGAAGCACATCTTGGAGGAAGTTCTAAACTGACAAAATGCTGGATTCAAACCCTTACCATGGTGTTCCTTTGACCTTGAACATGCACATAGAAAGAATCATTAAAAGCACCTCAACAACCTGGCATGGACTCCCCAAGTTTATAGGTTGACGGATCCATCATTCTTCTACACCCCAGCCTTGGAATGTGGACTTCCCCTTGATTGTTCCTTCTTTTCCCCTCATATGCATCTTACCATGGTTTATTTTTGAGTGCCAGATATTCTTCCTCTGCAATGTTTCTGTACTCTGGCCCCCAAAGCATGCATCTCCTTTTTTTCTTTTCTTCTCACAACCACTGTCAAGATTCCTTACACCTTTTGTTTCTAGTCAGTTAAAAATGATTTTTTTAAAAAAGGTTTTCTCATAGTTTCCATACTCTTGGCAGACTAGATCTGGCTGGAGGCCAGTAGTTATATATATATATATATATATATATATATAAAATAATGAAGAAAAACACTGATCCAACCCTTGGAAAATAACTCCCCTGAAGGTCTAGGTTTATATTCTGGGCCAAGATGTTGATTATTGTTTATTTGCTCTGAGCTAGACATGGTGGCTACAAGCTGTTTGGCTTTCCAAAGGTCTCACAAGATATTATAGCTCTACATAGCCCCCCTTCGGAGTAGATTTCATTAGGGCAAAAAATATTAATGTTTTGGCCTGAAGATTGCTACAGTCCATTTGCTTGATGGTGAGTTGGGGATTCATCCATGCTGGGCCATGACCCCACTCTTTTGCCCCCATCAGTAAATTTAAATTTCATAAATGCTTGGATGTGGAAGCCCTCAGGAAAGTATCCTCTTTCCTCATTCACCTTGACCACATAGGATCACCTGTGGTTTGGGGCCAGTGTATTAATAGCACTATAAATACAGCTCACAAACTGGTCATCACTTCTCTCTTTGATATCATCTTTTTCAAGGACAAAAATCTCCACTTTGTGGTAGACTTTGCTGCTTTTGACATATGAGCATCTGGAAACAGGTCTTGTCAAAATTCAGTTCAGATGTGTGGCCACATTTATTCCAGCTTTGGCCCAGTGGCAGCAGAGTATATGTTACAAACAGTTGACCTACCAGTCACATCAACCAGCAACTGTTCCTAGTCTCTTTACTCACAGAATTAAAGTGTTAGTCCATCCTCATGTCCTCATGTTCAAGAAACATAAAAACCTGTCAGAACACTTACTCATAATGGCTCTTCCTGGACCCTAGTGTAAAGGAAAAGGTGTCCCGACTACTGTGTGAGAAAGGGAGGGAACTGTGACATAAGGGTTGGGTGGTACATGCTGTCACTGATGCCCATGTGAGGTTGGGGAAGGTGGCAACATGGCCTGCCACTCAGGCCACCAGGAATACTGGCCAACCCCAGAGACTGAGCTGGCTAGGGAGAGCAGTATGGAAGGCAGCTTAGAGGTCTACCAGGGAAAGCCCTGGGTTTCACCAAAATATCTAGATAACCACTGGTGGGGGACACATCCTGGTTTAATGTGGGGGGCAGGGAGGCTGGAAATAGTTTCCTAGTTATTATCCAAGGCCTGAGTGTGACTCAGGTAGAGAGAAGACACAGTTCTAGGTCTCAAACTCCCATCCTCAGGTTTCCCCAGTGGTGGTACTTACCAAGGGAGTGGTGCCACGTGCTTGAGGGGAGTATTTGGAAATATGAGGGGGACATTTTAGTGAGTCACCATGCTATGGGTGTTAGCATGAGGAACTGAGCAGGGAGGAAAAAGTCAGCAAGGCCTGGAACAGTGGCACCCAACAAAGAATTGTCCTGCTGGGTTGTCTCCCTATGAGAAATACACATGGCCTTCCTAGGAAGCTCCCACCAAGTCTAGACAGACTCTGTATTTCAGAGTTTCAATATGGTGTCCTGCACCTGTCTTTGCCTATCAGAGCACAGAGCTCTGAGCTCCTGAAGAGAAGACCCAGATCCAGGTTGGCCTTTCAGGGGTTGGCACCGCCTCGCATTAGCTAGGAACACAACATGCCTGTTCAGTTCAGCAGCTCCTGCAGTTGACAGTGACCCCAAGCCCTCACTATCACCACAGCAAAGACTATTTTTAGTAGAGGTTGCTCCTCTGAGAGGAAAACTGACTTTTATGGCAGGATTCGTGATGAGGATGCCTTTAGAGGAATGGATGGACAACAATTTTAATTTACCACTTGCAGCTCTCAGGGAACAAAGGTATACCCAGAAATATGAGTTCATTCAGCTTTTAGAAGGTTCTAGAAGTTTATACTACCAGGTTTCTCTTTCCTAGGCACTAACCCAGTTGTTGGTTGTTCAGTTTCTTGAACCTGAGCAATGGTATTGCAACAATTGCTAGAGCCAAGCTTAGAAATAGAGATAGCAAGATTCTGGCTTTCTTTTTGAGTTTTTCTTTTTTTCTCTTCTCCTCTCTAAAGGTAAGAGCAAAGCATGCCAGTGGTTTGCTAATTGTCTTCAAGTGAAAAGACTGTTTAATTCAGAAGAGATTTTAGACTCCCAGGGGCGTGACGCCCATCATTTCACAATGGAGAATTATTTTGTGGTATTTATTTTATGATTCCTGACCCTTGTTCTAAATCTTGCTGGTGTGTTTTCATTTAAAATGTATTAACTGAAACTTGGCATCGTGACTTGGCTCTATTAAGGTCTACAACAGCTTAATCCAGATTTTATTATACTGGGACTTGAGTATATGAACTGTAATATGGGAGAAGCTTGGGGATAAATAAAGTGATTTTGATACTTACTATGTATTTAACTCTTTTGGTGCCCTCTTGGCAATTAAATGGGAGTATTTGTGGTTGGATTTCAATGTTTTCATAATGTTGTGACTGTTAAGCCTTCCTGAGACTGGGGCTCAATGGGGCCTGGGTTTTGTGGGGGACTCAGTTGAAAGCTCTAGGTCCTATGGTGGTCATTCATTAGGCTTGTCTAGTGAATGCTGGGCCCCATGAAGCAGCATGAAGAAAGCAGCCTCAACTTCCCCTCTGAGCTCTGGGATACTCACATCTGATCACCTCTTTATGAGCTTTACTTGGAACTCTTACACGTTCTTCTTTTTTTTTTTAAAGATTTTATTTATTTATTTGACGACAGTGATCACAAGTAGGCAGAGAGGCAGCCAGAGAGAAAGAAGGGAAGCAGGTTCCCTGCTGAACAGAGAGCCTGATGCAGGTCTCTATCCTAGGACCCTGGGATCATGGCCTGAGCCAAAGGCAGAGGCTTAACCCACTGAGCCACCCAGGCACCCATGGAGCTCTTGCACGTTCTTCAACCTCAGTGCTTACAAGTAGACCTCCTGTCCTCTCCTTCAGACGAGCTCCTTGCCTGTACACCCCTTCTAAAAGTGGAGCCACCACTCACCTAGGTGCCCCTGCAACTCCCTCTCCTCTATCACAAACTTTTGTCTGCAACCTGTCCACTTCTCTCCATCTCTACTGTCCCATCCCAGGTCCGGCCCCAGTTGTTCTCCCCTGGAGTACCCTTTTGCCTCTTACCATCTTCCCATGACTATTGGTGACTACATTTATCTGCAACCTTCTCTCCTACAACCTTCTCTCCTACAGCCAAGTCTCCTCTAACTAGAAACCAAAGCAGCTTACAACCCTGCTCCAAACCCTTCAATGGCTTCCCAGTGCACCTGGTTTAGGATTTAAGATTTTCATGTATCCTGAAGACCCTGAAGAATGTGTGTGGTGACCACCTAGCTAAGTCATCTCACTGGGTCCTGTTCTAAGTCTTCCTCTCAATTCATCATAGTCTGTGTGTTTGTGGTTTCAGGCATTCTACCTGGAACTCCCAACAACATTCCCCAGATGAGACCTTCAAGAGATGAAGGTCTGCTCTTGTCTGCTGTTCTTTCTGGATTTCCTGATACGCCAGGGTGTGTAGAATGGTGGGCTTACTCCATGAGCCCTCAGGAGCTATCGGTATAAATTCCTTTGTTCTTCCAACAGGCTGACTGTTGGAATCAAGATACTTTTGGCTACTTTTCCAGGAGATAAAATAAAATGTGCTTAATTGTTCCTAGATGTAATGCATTTAATTTACTTGCTCTCAAATTTTCACCTGGGCCTAGAAAGTTTGTATGTGAAAGAAATCTTTACAAAGTTTGAAAATAATTTATAGAAAATTAGAAGGAAAAAAAAAATGGTGAAGGTAGGTGAAGGCTGTTTGCTCCATTGCTGCTGGCACATACTGAAGGAAGTCTGAAAGGTCACATATTAAGGCCATTTTCCTCCGTTTTCATGGGAAGAAATACAACATTATGAATTTAGGATAGCAGGTTTGTAAACCACTCAGGAGGAAAAGCAGATATTCCAAAGAGATGTACAAAGTCTTTTATCACTAATCTTTTCAGTGATGAGCTTTTTAGGGCAAAGACATGCTTATGGGGAATCTAGGTAAGCCCCTGGAAGCCAAACTCTGAGTTTAACACACCCAAGACCCAGAAAGGAAAAGAAGAAGGACATTTCTCCAAGGCCGGCCCCAGCTGGATGGCGCCTCTTCACCAGCTTCTCAAGCACCTCTTTATTGCACTGTGCATCTGAAAATCGAAGGGAAATTTTCTCAAGAGGTCTTCTAGTTTGGCTCCCTGGCTTCAACAAGGGAGCTAAGAATAATAAACACCTTGTACACTTGGATCCAAAGAAGCTAAGTAACCTTGCCCAAGGTTGCACAGCTAGTAAAGGACAGAGCTGGTGCTCGAACCCAAACCAGTGTGGGCCAGACCCATGCTCTTAACTCCTACATGGTATCTCTGCTTCCCGGTCCACAACTGTGTCAGTTCATGGTTCTCAACGTTCTGGTGTTGCTGTTTTCAGTGCTGCAATGTTGTGATTCCCCACATTGTTTCTCCTTTTCCCTAACTACTCCCCACCGCCTTCTTCTTCCAATCTGTCTACAGGCCAATATGAAATAAAAATGTTGTAACTTTCTTTTTAGAGAATGTTCTAACCCCTTGGTCCTCTGCCTCACCTTCCTTGCCCATCATAACAAGGTTGAGAAACTAAAGCATTTAGAACTTTACAACTGCTCACCATGCAGAAAATGATTCCCTTTCACTTATGGTGCAAAAATGTGCCCAAAATGTGGAACATAATCTTCCCCATTCCCAGAGATATTGCCCTAGACTTCTGTTAGCAACATTATTTTCTTTGGAGCCTTATGCACCTATACAGAAGGATCTAATTATGTTTTAGCAAATCTCAGTGAGAAAGATCTAGTGTAGTAAGCTATCTCATTTCAAATAAAGATCATATGCAGAAATTGTATTCCATTTCTAAGCCATACAATCTTATTTTATTTTCAATCATTTTATAAATTGTCTAAAATTCTTTTAGCAACAGAGCAGGCTGTATAAAAATTGATATGCAAACACATATGTAAATCTGAATATGTAAATCTGAGAGCAAGTATAGAAGACATAAGGTACTGGGGTTAACACCAGATAACTAGAACCTGAAATGATATGCCATTGTACTTGCAAATATGTATTGATTGACATACATTAACATGCATGTCAATGTACACGCACTAGTGATAAAAGAATATGTACCATTTTTCCACCCAAACCAAAAGTAATGTTAATCAGGGAGCCGCAAATAATGTAAAATATGATCATGCTTGTGATCCACCAAAGTCACACTGCTACTCTCAAGGTAGAAGGCTGAAAATTCTCAGGAACCCCTCCATCTATTGGCTGCATGCTCTCTGTGGAAGTGTGATGAACACATCTGATATCTTGCCATTATCTCTCCTTTTGGTGTTGTTCTGTGCATTTCCCTAAAAGGGGATCACCAGTTTACTGTCTCCTGTAGCTATGGTGTTCATCCAACTAACTCCCTCTCCTGTGAATTCAAATGGGTAGATTCATAAATGGTACAGATGGAGAAATAGATTAACTTTAGAAAGGTTACTGGCAGGGATACCCTTGGGACCGAACCACATCCAAGACAGAAATAATCTTTGTGCTTTCAAAATTGGAAAGTCTGATGCAATTTTACTCTCCTTGTCAAAAGGCTGGATGTGGTACAAAGACCATGGGGGGGAAATGGGAAAAGTGTGTGCCACTCAGGTGGCTTGACATGAATAGCTTAAAAATGAGGCAAACTATCATGCCAGGATTTTATACTAAGTTATCAGAAGATTTTTTTGGAGTTTGAAATGTTGATAATCGGATTCTGGGTCCAAATAAATTGTCAACCAAAGGTTAGTCCGTCCTTCCTTTCCTCCTTCCTTCCTTCCTTCCTCTCTCCCTCCCTCCCTCCCCTTCCTTTTCTCCCTCACTTCTTCCCTCCCCCCTTCCTTCTTTCTTTCTTCTTTCTTTCTTTCTTTCTTTCTTTCTTTCTTTCTTTCTTTCTTTCTTTCCCTCTCTCTCTTAAATGCTGCAAATATGCTAAGTGACATGGGACAAAGAGAAATAAGACATGATCCCTATGTTCATTGACTAATGGGGGAGATGAATGTGGACCTAGATACCAACTCTAATATTTGATGGTATGTGCTGTGATTGTCCCCTCTGGGGATGGGAGGAGGTTCCCTGACCAAACCACAACTCCTCTCCCCTCCCTTTAACCAAAAGCTTCATCATATGGTGTGCATTTCTATTTGAAATTACTTATATATTTAGGTTCCATTTCTTCCCACTAGAACACCAACCTTATAAAGACAGGGACTTAGTTTTATTCATCAGCTTATCCCCAGTGTCTGGGAAAGAGCTTCATTGATAGGTGTTTCGAAACAAAGAAGTGTTATGAGCACAGGGCTGTGGATATGCTGAGAAGGGGGAGATTACCTGCAGCAAAGGATGGTGGTGGTCAGAGGGAAGAAATATTGCTGAGAATGGGGCACAAACTGTATGTCTCACTGGGTAGGGAAAGTGAAGCAAACTCATCCCTGGAAGAGGGGACAGGCTCATATGTGTGTGTGGGGAAAAAAAAAAAAAAAACAAAAAAACTTCAAATGGGAAATTTAGGGCAGGGAATCCCTGTTTCAGGTGTGGTGAGTGAGGAGCAGGAGAGGAAACCTTACCAAGACTGGGCTGGACTGTGAAATGGTCTACCACAAAGTGAAAAACAATGTGAATTCACTGAGTTGTTGGGAGGGCAACAAAATTATTTCTGTAACTATTTGGTATATAAGAATAAATACATGGGGTGTGTGTGTGTGTGTCTTCAGTGAGCATTTCACACATAGTAAATAACTAACAAAATTAGTTCCCTTGTATTGCATGCCAAGGAACTTATCCTACAGTTATTGAATTTTCCCTTGCCTGAGGTATTTAACAAGGGGAGGGGCACGATGAGATGGGTGTTTTGGCAAGCTCCAGAGAACATGCGGAGGATGGACCATGCAAGAACCTGTAGTAGGAAGGCCAGGTTAAAGACTGTGGAAGTCAGAGGTGATGATGACCAAATTAAGGCCAAGTCAGTTTGGAGAGAGGAAAAGGTTTCCATACAAGGGATATTTAAGTAGTAAATGAACCTATCTTTGTATCCTAATTCAATATGGAGAATAAAGAAGAGAGGACATGGGGAGTTAGAGAGGAGAAGAGAGTTGGTGGAAATTGGAAGGGAAGGTGAACCATGAGAGACTATGGACTCTGAAAAACAATCTGAGGAGTTTGAAGTGGCAGGGGGGTGGGAGGTTGGGGGAACCAGGTGGTGGGTATTATAGAGGGCTCGGATTACGTGGAGCACTGGGTGTGGTGCAAAAATAATGAATACTGTTATGCTGAAAATAAATAAAAAAATAAATTAATAATAATTCAAAAAACAATCTGAGGGTTTTGAAGGGGCGGGGGGGTGGGAGGTTGGGGGAACCAGGTGGTAGGTATTAGAGAGGGCACGGGTTGCATGGAGCACTGGGTATGGTGCAAAAACAATGAATACTGTTATGCTGAAAAGAAATAAAAAATTAAAAAAAAAAGAAAGGAACTGAAGATAACATTAAAATGCCTTCACTGCATTTATTATTATCTGATATGATAAAATATACCTGGCTTTTGTTTGCTTGTTTGTTTTGTGGACTATGTCACCCACTAGAAAGTGAGCTTCTTAAGGACTCTGCCAATTTTGCTCTCTATTGTATTTCCACAGCCTGAAACTGTGCCTGGCCCATAGTGAAGACTCAGTTAGTATTTTCAGACAAATTAGTGAATGAATGAGAATGCTCTTTGCCATAGATCAGATAAGGAAGGCAGGAAAATATCAAGTTTGGATGAAGAGATTGGAAGGAAGGCTCAAAGGTTAGGATCCAGGTGGAGCTGCCAAGGTTCTCTTGAACCTATGAGTAAAGTCAAGACTTCAGAAAGTCACAAATCCTGGAATCATTTTGGCATCATTAACATGGTGGTGATGAATGACATCATTAGGGAAGATAAGAAGGGGCACAGATCAAGAATGAAAACCTAGGGGCGCCTGGGTGGCTCAGCGGGTTAAGGCCTCTGCCTTCGGCCCAGGTCATGATCCCAGGACCCTGGGATGGAGGCTTGCATCGGGCTCTCTGCTCAGTGCAGAGCCTGCTTCTCTCTCTCTCTCTGCCTGCCTCTCTGCCTACTCGTGTTCTCTGTCAAATAAATAAATAAAATCTTTAAAAAAAAAAAAAAGAATGAAAACCTAGGGCATACCAATATGCAAAGAAAGACAGAACCAAGACAAGAAATGAGAAGGCGTGTGAGAAGTGTCAAAGGAAAGACCCAACAGGGTGTTGTTCAAGAACCATGGCAGGAGAAAGCTTCAAGAAGGCCAGTGTCAACTGACAAACCCAACAGCACATAGTTTTATGGTTCAAATTTCCATGGAGAGAGGGGTTGGTGTGCTAGGGCAGTGTGCTAGAGCTAGGTTGCAAGAGCTGCCAAATGTTGACTTTTGGGAAATTTTTTGAGCTATTATTAAAATTTAAAAATTAAGTTTTGTAAGCTTACCATTAAATACATTTTATTAAAATCAAAGATAATAAATATTCAAAACTCTTTGCTTGCTAATTATTTTATTACATTTTACTACCATCTGTGTTCTTGAGGTTACTTGTATCTGTTGTGTCTGTATGGTTTAACTGTTACATAGTGGGATGATAGTGACTGTCCCTTCTCAGCTTCGCAGTCAATGATGTTATGTTGGTAGTGTGACGTCAGCCACCATAGGAGTATTTACACCATGGCAATTGTCAGAAGCCATAAAGTGAGACTCTTCTCCTTAGAGAGCTGGTTGTTAAACATTTACCGTACACAGTGTCTACCACTGCTTAAAATGGGGGGGGAGGAGTTAGTGTGAGTTTCATTTAGATTAGGGAGGATGGGAGTAAGAAGCCACTGGAGATGGTGGTAGAGATGCTGGAAACAATGGTGCTTGGCTGAAGCATGACTCTGCGTGGGTGGTGGACTGGGTCCCAGAGCCTGCATATTGGGAGGGCCTCTTGTCCACTGAGATGGCCTAAGTTCCATTTAAATCTATAACAAAATAATGAGACTTTTTCAGCCATATCCTCAAGAAGACTGTTGGGTGTTCCATTTAGTCTACTCCTTCTAGAGTTCACCTTTGAGCACTTAAAAATTTGCCTGAAGTGTACTGCCATACTCCCACCCCTGTGTGAGAGACCAGCAGACTCTTTATTTGTATAAACACTATTCCTTGGTAAATTGCTAGAAAGACAGTGATTTTGTGTAATGGACTGCTTCAGTATGGACAGTTCCAGTGGAATTGCTGGAGCTCCAGTTCAAATGCCTCCTTTAAATTGGTGAAGTGAGTATCTAGAACAAATTGCTGGAGAGAACTTAGAATTTCTTGATCTTTTTAAACCTTGATTTGATTTTTGATAAATGCAAAGTTCATGCTCTTTAAAAAGATTACTTGAGGGCCACCTGGGTGGCTCAGTTGGTTAAATGTCTGACTCTTGATCTCAGCTCAGTTCCTGATCTCAGTGTTGTGAGTTCAAGCTTCATGTTGGGCATGGAGCCTAGTTAAAAATAAAAATATTACTTGAGGTTCAAATTAAGCATTATCTCCCCCACCCCATGAAAAAATTAGATGAAACCCCCACTGTTTATAACTATATGTGACTCCCCCTTAACTGTGTCTTCTCATATGGCCTTTCCTCTGGGAGGGGAGTACACAACCTGCCAGCTGAGAGCTCCAGGTGTTAGTACCCTAACAATGAGGTCAAGCACGCCCATTAAAAAGGCAAGGTGAAATAAAGGCTCCAACAACTGAAGCCCGACATCGCTAGTTCTTTACCTAATATACCCTCCCATAGAAGCACACAACTTCACCTGTTACTGTGCGCTGGTCTATTTCTCCTCTTTCCCACTTAGGATGCTTTTGCTTGATACTTACCAGATTTCATAATCATCTCTCCCAATTGTCCTTCCTGGTGACCATTAACAATTCCATTATATTAATAGAACGCAGTCTGCCTAAACCATTTCCTCACAGTTGGGTACTTGGGTTGTTTCCAATTATTCATTTTAATACACGGCAGGACTTGAATCATCTTTTTACACATGTGTTTGTTTCCTTGGAGTTGTTCCTGGGGACATTTTTTCCCAAGAGGCTGCACCAGGTCAAAGAGTAGAATAATTTTTATGACTTGTCAGTTATTGCAAAATTGCTCTTGAAGACTTACTTTTTTTTTTCAGTTTATGGTGCCACCAGCAAAGTTTAGTGTGCCTGCTTCCCCCAAAGCCCTGCCAATGAACGATTTTGCTGTTTTTATTCATTTTTCCTGTTGTTCTGGTTGCAGCACAATTCCACATAGTTAAGGAGATGGGATCAGAAAATAATTTTCCCCTAATTAAACCCCGCTGCAGTTAGATGTAGGAAGTTTTATTATATATCGTAAAGAGTTAAGAAAGATGTTTATCATTTAAGTACAAAAATGAAAAAAAGAAGTAGGGACATGGGCTCCCCTTTCAAGGGGGTAGAGACAAAGGAGAGAACAAATGCATAAGACAGCACCCAAGGGCAAATGATGAGGGGCATTGTAGAACCAATGAGAAGGTAAATATTCTTGCTATTATTTTCAGCACTTTACAAAGCAAAAGAATTGCTGGAATTACTAAATTTGGGGAACAAACCTGTAGATTAAGCTTTGTTTTTGCTATCACTTTTAAAATGTTAAATTCAAGCCAATACGTGGGTTATCATCTTTTTCCTCGGCTTGAGATCTGTTTTCTCTCTCGGTAGCCATAATGCAAAATAAGAACAATGAAAATGCTACTAAATTGGCTTTTGCATTTTCAAGAGTGCTCATTATTTACACAGCAGTCCCTATAGGTGCATGTGGCTATCTCTGGCATTCATAACAAACAATGGACATATACAGCACATTCTTTTAAGAAGACATTTGTATTTATACTTTATTATTTTTGGACATTTAAAACCGATCTCCTCCAAAGGGACATGACTTGTGTTTTCAGTTTCGTGGAGCATCTTCTCAAAGGAAACAACTGGATTCAATGCAGCCACCAGATTATTTCACAAATTGCAATGTCATATCACTATGAGAGAAAAATGTCTCTAGAGGCTGCTTATTTAAGTTTTAACATCTATAATCTCAGCTCTTTCATCGTTGTTGACTACTGAGAAGTTATCTGTTATTTTTAGAATTCGTTTAGCACAGTGAGATTTCCACACACATTTACACTGGTTGACTGAGATCCTCCATCTTGGAAATAAAGAGCTTGTGTCTACAAAACAACATGAGGTGCCATATTGGGATACATTCCAGATGACCCACTCAAGAGAACAGCTTCTGACTGAAAAAGAGAAATTTGTTTTCTTGATGGGATGGAATTAAATTTCGTTATTGATTTCCTTTCTTCCTGAGAACTTACTTTTCTCTGTTTCAGCTTACTCAACAATGCATTTGATACATACTTCCCTGTTGGAAAAGGAAGTGTGTATCAAATGTTCCATCTTGGGTATCAAGTGCCCCACCTTGGTGTCTCTGACCTTTTTCTCTGGCTTTCCTACTCTCCAGTGACTTCTTATCTGAGATCTTTTGCGGCTCTTCTTCCTCCTCACTCCATCCTCCAACTAACAGTGTGCACCAACACTCAGGCCTTCTTTTCTGTGCGTATTTCTCCAGAGAGTTCATCCATCTCAAGGCTTCTTCTGCCATCTCCGGACTAAGACTCCTGAATCAGCATCTCCTAGTAGCATCTCCCCAAGCTCCAGTCCCATATCTCCTTAGAGGTGCTCATTTGACATATCTACCACCACATCTTTCTGGCTGTGCCTTCCATTTGGCAGGCACAAGAAACCACCTTCCACCCCCAGTATACTCTGATCAGCTACTTCTCTTAGCTTTAACTCCTCTCAATCACCTGGACCTACCTTAAGCATCTTTGGCCCTTTGCCTTATCCTCAAATGCAGACACCAAGCTGTGCTTGGATGTACCTCAAAATCTCTTTCACATTAGTTTCCCCATCTTTGTCCAATTTGCTACCCTTATTTTCTGCTCCCCTCACCTTCACAGCTTGTGAGTTGAACACTGCCCTGCCCATCTCTTCCCACATCCCTCCATCCTGCACATCCTTCTCAGACTTTCCTCAAACATCATGGCAGCTGCTCCCTTCCTTGAGTACCGTCAGTGCCTCCCTATGTCTATATTCAGTCTAGACCTTCTTCTGTATCCTTCCTGATCTGTATAATCTGGCTCCAAGAAGCAAGTTTTCTTTCCCTCTATCCTCCAACATGAACCATTCTCATTTTCCTGTTATCTATATAACAGTGTGTTGGAACTGTCTGGTACTGGCTCACAAGAGCTGGTGTGAAATTTTCAGGAAGTTTTTGAGCCAGTTATACACAACCATTATTAAAAGTAAACTGTATAAAATTAAATAAATTATGTTAAAAAGTTAATAAATCCTTAAAACTCATAACTTCTTAATTGTTTTACTCTTATCTGTGCTTTTGAGATTATTTATGTTGCATGCAGAAACACTATGTGATGGTGAGCTAATGCACATCTCTTCCCAACTCTGCATTCATTAATGTCACCCTGATAGCTGGGAATCAGCCATGGTCAGAGTATTTATACCATGGAAATTGGTAAATGCCACAAATAACTTTTCCCAAGAGAGCGATGTTGAACATTACCAGCATTCTACTGTGATCTCCCTTGTATATTCCTTTTCTAGGACTTTCCCCCACCCCCTTTTATCTAGCAGATCTTCACTTTTTTCTGTAATACAGAATCTTTACTGACCTATAAACACCCAGTTAAACCTCCCCTTCTCCATCACACTTCCTTTGACAATAATTGCTTTCATTGGTCTATTTTTCCACCACACCCTACATTCTTCATATCCTGAACCAAACAACCTAGCACTTAAAAGTATGTTCTGCATTAATTTGTTTTAATTAGGTGATGCAATCATTTCTGTGTCAATGTGTGCCATGCCCTGTGCTGGTTTTCCTTCTGGTTTGGGTTGTTCATTGCTAATTCACGTCTTTGTCTTCTGTCCACTAACAGTTTCATGCACCTTGGAAGTCACTATCCACTTGACTTCAACATCACTTTTTTTTTTTTAAAGATATTATTTATTTATCAGAGGGAGAGAGGGGGAGAGAGCGAGCACAGGCAGACAGAATGGCAGGCAGAGGCAGAGGGAGAAGCAGGCTCCCTGCTGAGCAAGGAGCCCAATGTGGAACTCGATCCCAGGACGCTGGGATCATGACCTGAGCCGAAGGCAGCTGCTTAACCAACTGAGCCACCCAGGTGTCCCTCAACATCACTTTTGGGTCCAACATGAAGCAGAGCCTAATGGGGTTCAACATATATCTATAAGTTGATACAACACTCTGTAAGTACTAGATGTTCAAGGATTCTTGATGGTGACTATTGCTGAATTTCAGGGGGTAAAAATGTCATGGCTCAAGTTGCTCAAATCTTTTGTTTCAAGTGCTGAAAGCTACAGCCCAAAATCTTATATCAGGGGAGGGGGAGGATTATGAGGTGATTAAGAGGCTTAAGTTCAGGACCATGTGACTATGGTCACACCACTGTTCAGTTTCTGTAACCAGATAATATTATTCATCTTATTTACCTACTTACTTGGTCGCTGTGAGGACAGAAAGAGAAAAGTATGCAAAAATGCTTTTGCAAAGTGTTCTTCTAATGTACAGACCAAGAACTCTTACAACCCCCACCCACCCTTTACCATATTCATGCCATGTTCCTTCCTCTGGCCATCTGTAAGCAAGAGCAAAAGGATTAATCTCTATCTTCCTGATTGCACACAATTTTTTCCCTCTTTCTTTCCTAAGGTAAGGAAGCAGAGATGCCAGGATTGATGTCCAAAATGAGATTAGAAAAAGCAACAGCACAGGCACACTGTCATTATCAAGTAGTCATGGTGCCATCTCCAAAGGTTTTGGGGGTGTCATAAAACATCCCTCTATTAATGCATAGATCCGTCCATATAGATACAGCTTGTTTTTGATGCTTTTGAGCATCCTGTGAAGGGAGTAGAGCAGGATGATAACAATGACGATGATTGATGATTCCCATTTTCTGGTCTTCCCCAAAGCCACATGGCCAGTCAGTGGCTGAGCCAGGATGAGAAGCCAGGTTTCCTGTTTCCAAGTTTAGCATGAATTTATGAGCACCCACCGTCTCTCTCAGCTGTTCAGCAGCTACACTCAATTTCTTGCCTTTTCATGAAGATTTCTGCCTAATGTCTCTTTGTGACACAAGGGAAGGAATCTGCCCTAGGGGTCAGGGGTGGGGGAGTTAGTTGAAGCAAATCTCTTTGAGCATCTCAACATCTTTGTGCCCCAGAGGTCGATGCCATCTGTCACAGGCAATGATCAGGCTTCTGCTCATTGTACCCTCTTCACATGGCTTTGAGAGGATAGAAGGAGATGGTGGATGTGATCATGCTTGGAGAGTTAAAGCTGCATGAATCAGGACATCATCAAATGTAATGATAGTTCCGTCTCTTTAAAGTGGCTCCTGGAGAAGTTGGTAAAGGAAAGCCATCCCTATGCCAGCATTTGTGCTCTTTCTTTGGTTTTCCCTGACTGCATCCTCCTTACAGAGGGTCCTGAGGAAACCATACCATTGTTTCCTTTCTTTACAGAGTCTCTAAGAGTTGTGGCAGTAGTCTGGAAACCTTTCCGTCACTTGGCAAAAGAGATCGGCCATAAGGTTGGTCCCTTGATAAAACTACTAAGCCTCATCTGTCCTTTTCTGCCTCTTTCTGACATTGAAAAGACAGCAACTTGTCCCTTGAGTTCCTGTCAGAGTTAGCAGGGCCCGTTCTTTTGTGGGGGTCATAGGATGGTTGCAGTCCCTCATGGGACAATTTGAAAGGTAGGAAGCAGGGGTGAGTAAATGTCCAGTGGAGACATGAAGTGGGACAGGCTTGGGCTTCTGGGGGGTCCATTCTTATCCACTGAAGTATCTGCATTAATTTTCTGAGAATAGGAGCAAATCAGACGGAGGCCAAGCATTTGATTGAGTCCCAGTACTAGATTTATGACATGGGGATAGGGGTTTTTTGTTTGTTTATTTTGTGACTGTTTTTCGTTTTTGCAAACTACTAATGTTCTTTTACCTTTTGCATTTTTGTGGGGAGAAAATTCTCCCGGTTCTCTTCTGCTGTCTGAAACATCCGTTCCCCCTCAGGGGAAGAAGTTGGGAAAGAGTCAGAATTGCCCTGTCAGGATGCAAAGAGAAGGAAGTTTCTGATATCCAAAATAGGATTTTGTAGCCAAACAATAGTTTTGAAAACCAGACTTTGCAGAAAGGGACACGACTTTCAAAATTTTTTAACATACCACAACCAAGGCTAGAGGACTCATATCCTAAAAATTTTCCATAATTATGGGAGAGATGGACTTCAGCCAGTGATAACTAGGCCTTGGGGCTTGCTGTTCCAGGGTAGGGAAAATGAGAAGGGAGAGCTCGAGCCCACCATACCTGGGCCTGGTCTTGTGGGTGCAGAAAAGAAATGAGAAGGAAAAAGGACTGGATCAAGTACCAAGGATCTTCCTCATATACCTCTATCCTATGGGGTTTCCAGAAACAGGGGAAGCCCCAAACCTCAAGGCTTATGGCATGTTTTCCTGAGTGTGTTAAAGGGAGGCTTCTGACCTCCAGGAGGAACCCTGCTCTTGGCCATTTCCAAAATGACAGGGGAGGACTGGCAGCAGGCTGACAGAGGAGAGGCAAGAGACCAAACCTCCTGATATACTCTCACAATCACAATATACTCAATACACAATATACACAATACTCTGTGGGGCTGTGGGGGCCCCGCAGAGTAAGCTGAGGGGACACAATTCATGACCTTGGGAGGGGACTCTATCACAGACTTTTCCTGTGCCAGCCTGGGAAGACATCAATGGAGTGGGGTCAGAAGGATGACCAGAGATCGGCCCTCCTCAGCTGTCTTCACCTCCAGTGTGGAATGGACAGCAGATGCGCCTGGATGCCTTTGAAGATACAGGCAGAAGCCAGACAAAAAAAATCTGGCTAGGGAATGCTTTCTAGTAGGGAGGTTCAGAGATGCCTTTCCCTGTCTCCTCAAAGTCAGGAAAATCCTTACCAAACACTTAGCTGCCATATTGGAAAGTAGCAGAGCAACAGTGGAGGAAATCCGAATCATCCTGAAGAGACTATTAAGACCAGCCTTACAGAGATTTGAACTTTGAATAAGGTGACCCAATAGTTACATTGAAAGGAGACTGTTTAAGTTGGAAAAGTCTGAACTATTGTTAATGGCCAGGCTTGGTTGCCTCCACTGCCCAGCAGGGTGGAGGCTTATGAGGCAGATGAAGTTATAGAGAAAATAAAGGATTGTGTGTTTGAACCTCTGAGTTGTAATGTGAATAAATTCATGGCCTCAATATATTTGCCTTCTCTGCCCCTTCTCCACTAGCAAGTATTTCTGACAGAGATCCCAGCCTCCTGCAAATTTCAGTGAAAGATCTCAGAGACCTGACTGGTGTTTTATGCATAGTTAGTACTGTCCTGAGATAAGGTGAAGAGATGGCCTGTTTACTGTTTTGTATTTGAGGCCCCATTTTCTCCTAGCTGGCAAAGGTTAGCGAGGGTGCCTGAACTTACTAAATTAGAGTCACATGTTCCCTCAGGGTGAAAGACAGGGAGGACTTCCCACACAGCTTCCCCACAGTTCCCCCTCAGGTCATAAGTGAGGGAATCCCCATGACTATGCCCTTCTGTCTGTCCCTTTTACCATCTTCCTGATGTGTTTGGTTAACACTCAGAGGATTTGAGAGTCAAGCCTTTACTAGCTAAAGACTTGAGGGTCCATGAGATCTATACTTCCTGTTTCTTGGACTTCTTTTCCTGTTAGGCACTTCCTGTTTCCCATCCACACTTCCTCTGGACAGGTCTACCATTGTCTTTTGTCCCACTCCACATGGCTGGATGGGTGGTTGGACCAAGGGCCTCCATGGACCATGGACATCTCTTCTCAGAGGTTGGAAGGAGGAGTAAACCAGGGCCAAATGCTCCAGCTGTCAAGAAACCTATCAGGAGTCTGAGGGTCTCAGGTTTGGGGTGTGGTCCTAAAATTATATGAGGGAAGTCAGTCATTTTCTATCCTGGCATCCTACTTATTTCATTCACTGCAATTATCATGAGCTGTGACTTCATTATTTGTTTATTTGTTTACTTAAACTATGAGCCACTGGAGCCCAGTCAGGCGTACAGTTGGTAATCAAGAAATATTATTGAATTAATGTGTTGAGAGACAGAGGGACAGACATAGGTGTTGGGAAGTGGGATTGGGGAGGTAGTCTTGGTAAATACGTAAGGCAGAGGAAGGGGAAAAACTGAGGGGGCACCCTAATTTGTAGCTTGACTTTGCTACTTCCTAGAAGCCTCACCTAATGAAGGGCATGTTCCCTCTCTAAGCCACAGTGAAGAGAGAAGAGTTCTGTTATTGCATATCTTCCTTACACATAATAGTTATGCAAAAATGGAATAAAGTACATATTTGGTGTTGGTGACACATTTGTTATGACTGTTGAACCTACATGAGCAATTGGTGTGATTTTTACTGCACTATGTGTATCAACCATTTGGAGCAGGCTACCCTGCCAAGGAAGCCCTGGCCAAAGGGGCTGACTGGGGAGCATTCGGAGGGACCAGGCAGGGTCACTTTACTCAAGACACTGTGAATCCCAGCTGCAGGCAGGTGAGATTCCTGTCTAGTCGTTGAGGGCCACTGTGAGACTCCCACTTCAAGGGCACCTTTCTTCAATGGACTTCCCATGTTAGAAGGCTGGGTGACCTCCTCTCTACTTCCAATGCTGGCACTTGAGGGACAGCAGGGAGTCAAGCCATGGGGAAGGTGGCCACCGAGAGGGTTCCCCTATGCCAGTGGTGTCTGGGGTTGGGGAGAAGGGTGAGAGAGCCTTCTAGTTGCTGTTTGATATACTGGGTTTCCATGGAACACTGGGTTTGGAGAAGGTTTCCATAGGAAAAACAATTCTAAAGTTTTAAAACCACAAACTGACATAACCTCTACAATATTTTTCCATCTGCGACATGGTATCACGTTATGATTCTATGAGTCTCCAGTGCACCAGCTGTCGTGGACAGAGTAGCTTCTCTGAAAAGCACTCTAATGCTATTTACAGCTTGTGGCAGCCATTTTGCCCCTCGAAACTCCTAAAGAGTTTTCTTCCTGAGTTACCTTTCTGTTCTCCCCAAGCCACATGATGGGAGCTGGGGAGTCCATAACCCGGGACTAGCTCGGGAGTCAAATAGCCTGTCCATCTGCTTGCCCTCCTAGACCCTGGCTGCACTTCCAGAAAGGTCTAGGGTCATTTCCTGGGTGACTCCTCACTAAAAGCTCCTCCAGCAGCTGGAAATTCTCTCTAGTGTATGTATCTAGGATAGTATCTAGGTGAGGAAAAATGGAGTCCTGGGTTAGTTGAAAGCTTGCAATAGGCCTCCTGAGAAAGCTAGGGTAGAACAACCTGGATTTGGCCCTTAAGCCTGGGATTGAAGGTACAGTTTTCTATCCTTTCAGAATTCTTGGCGGAAATGCACTTCCGTGGGATATCACCAGGGATGCAAAGAATAAAGAGTCACAGGTGGTTTTAACGTTGGATTTAGATTTTTCCTGGATTATGTACATTTATACACATGAAACTTTCAGAACAGTGCCTGATCCATAGCTCAAGAAATGTTAACAACATATTCTCCAACCTTAAGATGTTTTTGTCTAGGTTGATGAAGTATAGCGGTGGGCTGGTAGAATTCAGTGTTCATTTCCAAGGCTGGGCTAAAATGATTCCTGGTATGGGAATGGACACGCCTGATGTACTTTCTCCAGAGGGGACTTACGTTTTCCCGGCCTTATAAATGGGAATCTCAAGAAACAGATTGCTGCATGGATTAGTCTATGTGGGACAGGGGTCACTCAACAGTGGAATGAGTGTAAAACCCAGTCCTCAAGCAAATATTTTAGAAAGGGCCCCTTGCCCTTAATTCATGTCAAAATAGATTCAGAAACCCTCCTACCCTGTCTCTTGCCAAAACTCAAGGGCTGCCTTGGAGAGATTTCTGCCCTTTGGGAGAACCTGCCAGCACGGTTGTCTGGACTGGGCAGTGAGAATACCATGGCCCCTCCATGTCGCCAGCTCTGGCTCAGACAAGACGGGCCTGTCTTCTGCCTCCGGGACTCCTGGGTCTCAGCCAGATCCTGGGGTGAGCTGGGGAGCGTGGGCGGGGTGGGGCGGCCGGCGCGGGGCTGGGAGATGAATGGTTTCATCAGTTTGACAGGGGAGGAGGGAGATGGGCCGTGGGGCTTGCAAAACATCACATCTTGGCAAAAATACTTTGAAAAACAGGAGATTCCTGGAAAGCAATAATGCTGACAGTGGAGAGCGAGTGCGGGGCCTGCCAGAGAGTGGAGCCCAGCTCCAGTTTAGAGGTGGAAGAGGTGCCGGGTCTGAGAACAGCCTGGCCTCTCCCGCTGTCTGCAGGCCCCCTTTGGCCACGAGCACTGCTGTCAGCTCCCTGTTCTTTCTGGAAAAGACCCTGTTCACGCAGCATCCCCATATCTGCATTTCGAAAGCCTGCCCTCTGCTCCGGTGGGAACGGGGCCCTGCCTTCCTCTCTCCACCCCAGGCACAGCTGGCTCCCACCTGCGTCTGTCTGGGCCTGCTTTCGCCTGCGCCCTCTGCAGCTGGGGCCTTCCTCCAGCCTGCTCTCAGCCCGGCCGGGCAGGTTTTCCCTTCCAGGCTGGCCTTCTCCACAGGCCTTCCACCTCCAGGCCTCTGGCCTTCCCCTCCTCGAGCTGCACTGGACCCCTGTCAGCCTTGGGGGTCTGGTCTCAGACAGTGGTGCTTCTGTAGATGTTGGTGTCTCCTTGTCCTTATAGAGAGTAGATTTCCTGTGACGTTTCAGCTTACCTGTGATGAGGATCAAAATAGTTGGTGTCAAACAGCTGTGTGAAGCCTCCTGTAGGCTCTGGCTGCTGCCTTGACCCTTCTCCACGTGGATGCCTCCACTGGGCCTCCTCTCTCCTGTGGAATCAGAGACCCTCAGGACTGGCCTGCGCCTGGTGCGTAGACCCCTACCAGAAACTGGAGTGCCACAGGCATTAAGGCGATATCTGTGGCCTGGGGTGTGTGAATCCTGTGGGAAAGAATCTTCTCTGTGGGGTGGAGGGGCCTGGCTACAAGCCAGAGTAGCTGATCTGCCCTCATAGGGAGAGGCCCCTGGTGACCACCCATGACCAAGTGGGATGTGTGTCTACACAGGTGAGGAGAGGGAGCTCTCCAGTATTCATTTCAGACACTTCCTCCAAATGACCTTTCTGCCACAACTGTGACCCAGAAGCAGCTGACTTTGTTGGACTTCCATTGTCTCCAGACACAGCAGCTTGCAAGGACAGCCTAGCTAATGGGCAAGGAATGGGAGGGGTAGATGTGTGTTGGGTGCCCTCTGTGCTGTGTGGCTTTTTAGACTATATACATCTCCTCCAGAAGTCACATGTGGAAGTTCTAACAATCAGGACCTCAGAATGCGGCTGTATTGGAGACAAGTCCAAAAAAGGGGTGATTCAGATAAAGAGGTCCTATGGCGGGGGGCCCTGATCTGATCTGCATGGTGTCCTTCTATGAGGAGAATGGGACCTGGAAACACTGAGGGAAGACTAGGCGAAGATATCAGAAGACAACTGCCTACAAGCCAAGGGGTGAGGCCTCAGAAGAAACCAATCTTTTCAACACCTTGACCTTGGGCTTCCACCCTCCAGAACATGTGAAAATCTACTTTGTCATTATCTAAGGTACTTTGTTAGGGCAGCCCTAGAAGATGGAGACAGTGACATATGCGTGTGCCAACGTGAACCATCCTCAAGTGTCTTCAACAATTGCATCCTGAAAGGTCTGTAGACACAAGTGCCTTTTGCCTCAACCCCACGTTCCTTCTGGCCTCCCGGAGGCTGGGCTGCCAGGAGGGGAATTCCCAAAAAGACATCTACCGCCAAGGGTTTCTGATCTAGTGTGGGGTCCTGTTCTATGTGCCTGGGAGACCCTGACTGAGGACAAAGATCAGAGCCCAGGAGAGGCTTGGAACTGGCCGGTGCTGGGGATGTGGGACCATTTAGTCCTTGAGATGAGCTGATTTGGCTGATGGTAGAGCGAGGGCATCTGGGAGGCCACCAAAACCTGCACAGCTTCAGGAGTCCCCACAGATGGGAAAAACTTGGGCATCCCTGGAGGAAAGCAGCCCTGGGCGCTGATCACCAGCGTTCATTTCCCAAGTTTTCTGCTGAAAGCTTCCTGAGGCTGAGAACCAGGCATTGTGACTCCATTCATGAGGTCCAAGAGTGGGGGTTGGGGGGAGGAGGCAGTGGATCTTACTGATATTTCTTTCCTGTTGGTGGTTTCTGTAGGAGCTCAGCCTCAAGCTCAGCTGAGAGTGAGGTTTGTGGTCCTAGGACAACACCGAGTTTCAAAGATTGCAGTTGCAAAGATGGAGGCAATTTATTTTAATTGGAAGCCTCTAGATGCATTTCTGGCACTGATATTCCCCAGATGACCCCCTTGGTGGACTGGAAGCTAAACAAGAAAATGTGTGGGTTTCAGAAAACCTGATGATTTGAGTTTCAGACAAGCCCCCGCCCGGAGTTCTGCACGTGTTAATGTGCAGATGAAAGGCCCTGTGTGACTTGGATCTACAGAAACTGTCAAGTCTGAAAGGCCTTCTTTTGGTCCTAAAAGGTATCCTTGAAATTACTCCCAGGTTTTGGCCCCAACTGACCTCCCAGTCAAATCTAATTGGCTGAGTTTAGAGCATAGCTTTGCGGATTTTGAAGCTTGCCTTTGAGGGTTCATGCTGGTGAGTGATCTCAAGGATGGCCCGTATGCAGACACCAACCAGAGCACTAGAGGGAGGATAAGGGGGTGCACTTTGGAAGATGCTGTCATGAGGCAGCCCTGTAGCACAGGAGCCTGGAGCTGGCTCCACACAGCCTGGCCAGGTCATTCATGCTCCTCTCCCCACCCCCACACCTTCCTGTACCTTTGACTCTTATTACCTGTATCTGCAGATGGCTGGCGGGCAAGAGGTGTTGTTTGTGGCCATGAGCGATGACAGCTAAGAGACTCCCTGAAGACTCGTCCCCCTGACCTGAGCCTCATTAGCGTCTTGTGGTTTCCAAACGTGCAAGTCAGCCAGAGATTTTCAGTGCCACATAGAGATCTGCACGGGGTAGGTTTCTCCACACACTAGCGACAATGCCCTGTCTGCATCTCAATTTCAACATCACCAAACTTGAACATATATTCTCTTCTCCCCAGTGGCTTTTTCTCCTGCATTCCCTCATTCTATCAATGACCCACCAACCTCCTGGCTACCTGCTCAGAATCCCTGGGCAGCTCCACCATCTCTCCTTTCCCCATCTCATTTAACCACTGTCCCATTCCAGATCCACTCTCCCATTTCCTCTCCTCCCTTCTAGCTTCTTCCCTACTGACTTGCTTCTGGAGACTCTCTGCAGTGCCTCCCTGGTTTCTGCGTCTCTAATTTCTCCCCCTAATCTGCTGATTCTTGGATTCGGTATACAGGAACATCTTGCAGGTTGTTGAAGTGTTTATTCCTGGGCCCCTTTCCTAGAAAGTCTATCTGAGGGTGTAGGACGTGGCCTGGGAATCTTAACATGCATTCAGACATGTTCCTGGGGAATTCTGATCCAGTGCATAGGGGACCACGTTTTGAGAAGTTCTGTTTTTACTTTTGTGGCCCCTTTGGTCAGGGAGGTCTTCCTTTGGCCTAACTGTCATCGGGCCCCTCCTCCACTCAAAGCCACTTAAAATGCCCATTGCCTTGAGCACAGGCTACTGGGTCAGGCTTTCAGAGCCTCCCATGCACAGGCACCAGCAAAATTCCTGGCCTCGTTTCCCACTTCTACCTACTGTGTAGGCAGCTCAGTGGATTTCAAACTTATTTAAGAGACAGAATCAATTAAAATAACTAAGTAATTAGTGCGGAGTCACTATTCTTGATGAAATTCTAATTCACAGAATTGGAAGCAGGGACTAAAGTATTTTTTGCTTGTTTGATTTGTTGGTTGGTTTTTAAACATTTTTTATTATAGAGGACACCTAGGAAAATTCAATTCTTTACCATGGTTTGGGAAAAGACTAGTATTGACCTTTTTTCCATGTGACATGAGCAGCACTTGGGCCTTGTTCTTGAGGTTGTATAAATCTGGGGTGTCTAGTTTGGGGCCTAACTAACCCAGGCTACTTGATTTTGAGTTGACATGCCTGAATGGGGAGTGTTGTGGGCTTTGGGTTTAAACATCCCTGAACTCAAAATGTGATTCCGCAGTTCACTAGACCCGTGACCTGTGACCCGGCCTCTCTGTGGCTGTAAAAGGAGGACAGTGATGCTCACCCTGGGGTGCGGTGGGAATAAAGGATACTGTAAGTACAGAGCAGAGCACACAGCCACTGGTGATGAGCAGAGAGAGGAGGCTAGAGGTGGTGGAGAGATGTCTATGGCATAACCCTGCAGGCCAAGAGTTACTCTGAGCTAGAGGATGCTGTCTGTTGCGAGTCCTGAGAGGATGACCAGTTGGCAGTGTGGAGAAGGGACCAGAGGGGCAGGCTATGGAAAGAGAGAGAGAGACTGGTTGTTGCTATGACAACAAGCCCCACAGAGGCAACAAGGGCCAACCAAGAAGGCAGCACAGAGCCAGGTGACCATGCAGGGCTTTGGAAAGACACTTCAAACTAATCTTTCTTCTGTAAATGCTCAGGTTATGGTAGGCCTGTAGGCCTCAGGCCTCTGGTGGATCATTTAGTAGATGATAATGGGTAATACAGAAGCATTTCATGGCTCCAAATCATCTCAGCTTCCATTCTCCGCGGGATTCAATCTGTTCTTCATAAAATCTAGAATAAACTTCAGAAGCCAAAATCTTACTGGAACACTTCCCTGCAATAGTCTTCCTTGGAGTCTCAGCTGCCCACTGATTTCCAAGTAAAATCCACCCCCATTAGCATGACCAAGATGAGGTCCTTTATGGCTTCCTCACTGGCCGTTGCCCTCAGAAATATCCTGACCCTAAATGCTATGGCCGTGGAGAACTACTTGCTCTCACCTTTCAATGCCTTCATGCTTCTGCACATCCTCTTTTACTTCTGGATCGAGGGTTCTTCCTTTTTCTTCTTGGCAAACTGCCCCCCCCCTTTTCTTGAGCACTCAACTGAAATGTCACCTACTATGAGAATCCTTTTCCATTCCCTTCAAAGAAATTAAAATACTATTTTTTTCCCAGCTTCTGTGGTACTCAATGTGTACTTCTAGTTAAGCCCCCACCATTCTAACTGGTGTAAGGTGGTATCTCAATGTGGTTTTAATTTGAATCTCCCTGAGGGCTAGTGATGATGAATATTTTTTCATGTGTCTGATAGCCAACCAGAAGGTTCTGTAAATACTTAGTTTAGCAGTATTTTCTCCCTAAGCTAATACCTTCTTGTATTCAGGACTCAGCCCAAATGTCATTTCTTCAAATCCCCTGGTTGAAGTAAGGTTTGTTCTTTTGCTATGCTCTTTCATAGACCTGAATCTTTCCTTAAGGGTCCCTATCTCTATAACTGCATGGTCATGAGTAAGATACCCTACCAGTATGCCTTCCCCTCTAGACTGTAAGTGTCAAGAGGGAAGTTATCAGATTTGTCATTGAATCCTCAGGAGGTAACACATTATGCCTGGCACATAGTAGGAGCTCTTTAAATGAATGAGCAAGCAAATGAATGAATAGCTGAAGCAATCCTTGTTTAAGTACTAAGGGGATCAGCAAATCCCTTCTTCTGGAACCTCCTTCTTCATTAGAGTTCTTTTTTTTTTTTTTTTTTTTTTTTAAGTCTAAACATAAAGGAAGATTTATTGGAAGGTTACTTGGCACATCATGTTATCCAGGGAGGGGTTGAAAAGTCAGCTCAAGGAAGATGGGACCTAGTTTGCTCAGCTGATGTCAACCTCAGCAGTTAATAGGCCTTTTCCTCCAGAACTTTGCTATTAATGTGCATGGTTCTTATCTCCTGGTATCTATTGCCTTCATTCAAAGTCCAGATTCCCAGAGGAAAGAAGCTGATTGGCTCAATTAGAGGAGACATGGGTTCCCTGCCCTAGTCAGCCCTAAGGAAGCAAGTTCATGCAATAGAAACAGGGCTGCCCATAGCTCATTCTTGGAGTTCCCAGAGAGAAGAGTTCACCATGAGCAAAAGACAGAATTACTGAGTCAAGGTGAAACTTGGTCTTCTGATTCATATCTAATATTGTTTCCTCTCTCCTTCTCCCCATTTCTTTATATAATGTATATTGTTGGTAGCAGAGTCCACAGGGTATGGGATTGGGAGAAATGACCATGATGGAATGGAGGGGAGGGATGAATATCAGTTAGAGTTTGGGAACACTCTGAAGAGTGCACCTTTAACATCCCTTTCTGTGTCACACAGAAAGGGTCTTTCTTGCTCTCCTAAAATCTTAAATATGTTCCTGATCTGCTGGTGCCTCTTCTCCAAGTAGTGACTCAGGGACCCAGTCTCCTTCCATGTTGTGGTTTTTCCCTATTCCATTTATAGAAGCTTGTCAAGGTCACTGAGTATTTGCAAAAAGTCAGTGGAATAGGAAAAGTGGTGAGGATCGAACCTGGAAATGGTGCCCAACACTCCTCCTCACAATCAATGGGCTAGAACTGAGTCACACACCACATCTTATTTCAAGGGAGGCTGGGGAATGGAGTGAGTCTGCGAGCCCAGAAAGGAAGGGAATCCAGTTTGAGAAGCTGCTACTCCATCTACTAACTGTTGCCTGGACATGACTTTTGGTTGTTTCTCCTGGGCAGTGGATGAGTGCTTATGTGTCTGCGTTCTGCTCTGTGCTACCCAGGGGGACATACCTGGATGCTCAGGAAAGTGGGTATGTGTTGGTGTTGGGCAGCCAAGGTGTGGAACTTCTGGGGACCTGATGAGCTCCTTCTTTCTCAAAAATGTCCCCCTGGTCTGTAAGATTTGGTCTCCATTTTTCTTGCTGATATTACATGACCAGGTCATCCTGGCCCCAGTTGGTTGATATAGGATTAGATACTCAAACGGCCAAAAAGATCCTCTCATTTGGGAATTTGAAATTAGATCAGAGACTCAGTCTTGGAGGTTGGCTGTCAAGTAATCTCCTGCAGCCTTGTGGGTGAAAACCCTCAACTCCCTGCAGGGAAGGCCCTGGAGGGACCTGGGCCCTGGCCTTCCCATGGCTGGTTGCTCATGGCTTCCTTGGCTTGGGGGATCTCTACTACCAAGTTATTTTATGTCTAAGTTGTTTAAATTGGTGGCTATTTCTTGCAACCAAAATAATTTTAATCAGTAAAGGAATTTAGTGTTTATCTTGAACAAATCACTTTAACAGCCACAGATTTCTCATTTATAAATTGAAGATAATTTTATCTGCCATGCCTATCTCTCAGGACTGTTAAATGGAATAAAACACCCAAAGCACTTTTAAAAAACCTGAAAAACCATACAAATATAAGTGGGGCTATTTGTCTATAGCAGGAAGAGTTTCAAGAGCTTTTTTCCAAGTATGAAATAGAAGGTTTTCTTTCTTTTTTAGCTTTACTTTAATTACTTTGTGGTCAATTTCTCTCAAGTGCAGGAAATCTCCATAGTTAGAGGTTTACTTTTCTTTTGCTAGATATTTAATACTTTGATTATTTCTGACACTGAAATTACCCACGGTTTGCCTTTGCCAAACCAAGCCCAATTTTCATATTATTATTGCTGTTTGGGGCCATACTCAACAGTGCTGCTTGAGAGTCTGAATCAAACAGTTATTTTCAACCCATAACATCCAATGCCCTCTTTTTATACTAGCTCTCATACTCTGTAACTTTCTGGAATGAAATTGTATTAGTTTGCTAGGGTTACCATAGATCTCACAATTTAAATATCAGAAATGTGTTGTCTCACAGTTCTGGACACTGGAAATCAAAGATCAAGATGTTGGCATGGTTGGCTCCTTCTGAGGACCTTGAGGGGTGGGTCTATTCCAGGCCTTCCTCCTTGGCTTGTAGATGGCCACCTTCTTCTGTGTCTCTTTCTACTCTTTATTTATACTCTTCATTCCCTCTATGTGAGACTGTGTCCAAATTTCTGCTTCCAATATAAGGGCACTGGTCATATTGGGATTAGAACCGACCCTGATGACCTAATTATAATTTGATTATTTCTGGAAAGACCCTATTTCCAAATAATATGCATTCTGAGGTGCTGAAGGTTAGAACTTCCACATAGGAATTTGTATGCTTGTAGGAGGAGGTGACACAATTCAACCCATAATGGAAATGAATCTAATCTCTATACATGCATTATTATAGCTTAAAGGATCAAGGTAATGCTTTGACCTAAAAAGAAATGAAAAGAAATTTACAACAAAATAGTGTGTTTCCAAAGGTAAATGCTCAGGCAGGATTGAGGTAGAAAATGTAATGCCCAAGTCAGATATTTGGGTCTGTGCAGCCTCTCTATGAAAACAGCAGATAAGAATGCAGCCTGCTACAGGCAACTCAGACACCATGGGGCACTGGCAGTGGTAATATGGTATCCAAAATAGGGGCTGACTCTTTATAATGTACAGTCTTCCCTCAATTTATATGGGAGTCTCATTCCTGGGGAATTCAGTGTATTTTAAACTTGCAAGAAGTACTTTGTAGCTGAATGTGAAGCAAACAGAGTTTTTATCTATGGGAAGCTCTGGTGGAACATTTGGAAGTTGGCAGGATGTGGGATAACTCTTTACAACAGGGGACTGTCCCGGGCTTTGCAGAATGTTGAGCATTCTTGGTTTCCACCAAATAAATATCAGCAGGATACCCCTGCTCCTTGAGACAAAAATACCATACAGATTTTCCCAATGGTTCTGACCCATTGAGAACTATCGGGGAAGGAGAGAAGAATCAAACAGCCCAAGGAGAGCAATTGCCAGGATAAGGGATGAGAAGCAATGGGGTGCACCATGCTCCCAGCTGAAGGGACCATGTCTGCTTCCAGCTAGACACTGGCATCCCTGATTAAGAAGGGCAAGACAGAAGACAACCACCAGTGCTCTCCTATTTGTTATTTCCTATGCCTGAGTGCAACATGAAAGTCCCTTATCACAGTGGTGGGTCCAGGGCCCAGCCTAGTGTTGGGTGCATAGCAAGCACCCAATGTTTGTTTGGTGGTGTTGAATGGCAGTGTTAAAGTGGGGTTGGATGAGTTGACATGAGAAAGTGCATTTGTTTGTTCCCTTACATATTCCTTTGAAAGTTACTGAACTATGAGTTGACATTATGCTAATTCCTGGAAAAACCCATCAGCAAGAGATAGTCTTTGATTATAGAGTGTGCAATCTAATGAGGGAGAGAGATCCATATGCAGGTCCATTCCAATACAGTGAGAGGTAAGTTGGGTACAATGGGAACATGAAAAGAGGGGCACTCCACCTAGGTTGGGGTGAGAGATGGGATAAGAGAATTCTAGTAGTTATCAGGGGTGACAGAGGGTGCCCCAAGGAGTGATGTGCTGCTGAGCTACTATTTTTCTTCCTAGTGGGGATGGAAGATAGTGGGGAAGTAAAGGGGGAACCCCAGTTTTGCAGACAGAAGCTAGGTTATGGGGTATGGAGCTGGGTGTGCCACTTGTACGTCATTATAGGTCCTGGTTCCCCCACATTTCAGCCCATGCCTGGAGCTCTCAGATCCTCCTCCCTCCAATTATACCCTCTTTCCTCTTCATTTGTCGCTCTTCCTAACTCTGTGTTCTGGGTGTAAACTGTGTCCTGGGTAGAGGAGAACAAATATTCAGAAGGGGTGGATCTTGGGGGCTCTGTCTGGTTTAGGCCAGGTTGAAGAAGCCAGTCCTTTTGGGAGTAGCAACGGCTCCTGGCCTCTGCCCCCAAGACAGTCCCTTAGGCCCATCTTTCTGAAGATCCTACCTATAAAGGTGCTGGTACAATCTACTCTATCCTCTGCTGCCCACCCCCTTCCCATCTATCCTCGTCTCATTTGTCCATGCTCCCAGCTGAGTTTGCCATCATGGATGTTTTCTTCCATGTCCAACCTTCCAAGAAGGAGCTCTGGATTCCGGCTAGAATATGGGGACAGAGACATGCTTAAATGCAGTCCTAATGGTAACAAGAATTAAATTAAACAAAAAGGCTTCTGAGTGGGGTCCAGAGCCTCAGTAAAACATCTTTGTGCTGGAGCTCAGAAGAAGACTTTGATGAAGGAATGATGAAGGGAACAAATGGGAAAAATGTGGTCCCTGCTCACCCTCTGTGAGTCTGAAGGCAGCAGAAACACTTCCAGGCATTATTTCTAGCCAGGGAAAGAGGCTAAGCAGTTGTCTGGAGCCAAAGACTGCCAGGAGTAATAAGAAAACCCTTTAAGCGAGCTTTCTCCATCTGTTTAGTTTCTCATGCTGAAAAAAGAAGAAAAAATATAAATATGTGATTCAGAGAAATGTCATATGCAATTACCTCCGCCAGGGAAAAATAAACAAGGCTTCACTTCATTAGGAAGCTTCTCACGTGACCGGTACCTTCTGGTGGTCTTCAACATTATGAGCTTCCAAGTTCAGTTGCTGAGACTCAACTTGGCTGAAACTTGGCTCTAGCTCCCAGATAGGGCCATCTCTGGGGGGTGGGGGTGGCGGATCTAGTGCACTGGGCATCTGACTCTCTGCTCAATCACATTGTCCAAAGATGAAATCAGGTTAAAGGGAGCATCTGGGGAGCCTGGAAGATGAGGAACCCGTAAAGGCCTTGGCCAGTTGGTAGGAAGGTGGGAGCTTACTCTCTGAGTGCCCACACCAGCTTCCTATTGTTTTTAGCCCCAGTTAAGCTAACCACCTGCCAGATCCCCAAAGGCTTCCCTGGGATCCTTGAGAGCAAATTACAGCATGGGCCCAGTTGGCAAACACAGTAACGTGCCATGACCTTCCAGTTGATGCTGCCCAACATCAGAGCAAAGAAAGTAGATTTGGAACTTTAACTTTAAAATTGATTTAACTTTAAAATGGCGAGAGTGTTTGCTCTTGTTACTTTGTAGCTAACCTTGTAAACCTCCAGAAGGACCAAAAAATCTGGTCATTTGACATTGCTCATAAGAGCAACGTCTTTCTAAAATTCTCTCTCCAAAGCACCAAGACAGGGGTCTTATGGGCTTGGATCTTTAATGAACAGGATTTGTAGATGGTGAGTGGTAAGGGAGGTTTGCTTCTGTGCAGAGATCTCTGTCTCCACTGCCACTCATAGAGACTATACTCCCAGCTTTTCAGAAAAAGCCTACGCCATGTACCACCAGCAACATCAACTTTTCTGTTCCATGTATCATGGTTTTTCAAAAGTTGTCCTTCCTTCCCCCTTCCCCTCATTCTTTTATCCCAGAGGAAGGTGAGAAGGGTGTATGTCTTCATCTCTCTGCCCATGAGACCCTAGGTTCTGTCTTAGTCACATTTACTCCTTTCTTATTTGGGATCTTTCTCCAACAGTTTATTTTACTTCTTAAATTCTCCTTCTCTGCTGCCTTCTTCATTCTTAAAAATATTTGTTTGTTTATTTATTTATTTGAGAGAAACCAACTAAGAGTATGTGAGTGGGGGAAGGGACAGAGGAAGAGAACCTTCAAGCAAACTGCACTGAGCAGAGCCTGATATGGTGGGGCTTGATCCCACCACCCATGAGATCATGACTGAGCCAAATCAAGAGTCAGATGCTCAACCAACTGAGCCACACAGGCATGCCTGCCTTCCTCATCTTTGTCTACAAATGTCTCTGGATTTCCCTTCACACCTTAAACTTGGCTTGTCTAAAAGTGTGGTTATTTTGTATTTTACAAAACCAGCCCATCCTTCCAGTGGGAGAAGATTCTTCCAAGCAACTGAGACCAAATTTTGGAGTCATTTTTTATTCATCTGCCTTCCTTGTGTAACTCTTGCATTCAGCCCTTCTTTTCCATTATCACTGTGACAAACCCAGTTCAGATCCTTACTGTGTCAGCCCAGGCGTAGAAATAGTAATGGCTGTTTACAGCTGACAAGTGGAGGAGTCAGGATTTACAAGCAGGCCTGCTGACCCCATAGTCTAAGTTTTAAACTGTGATGCTAGGCTCAGAACTGTGGTTGCTTCTTCACTGGTCTCAAACACACAGGGCCTCCTGGTCATCCTCTAGTCTACCTTCTTCACCGCTTACCAGAACAATCTCCCTAATGCACCAATAGGACCGCATCTTCCGCAACTGACAGTATCTTATTGGCTCTTCATTGCCTGCAGGATAAAGTCCAAACATATTCACTTGTTATTCAAAGTTCTAGCCCCACCTGGAGCTTTATGGTTCTCCTTCTCTCCTTTTCAGCTCTTTTTACTGAAATCTCTGTTTTCCAAAGTTCAGTGCAAATGTGATCCCCTCCATGGAACATTTCTGACCACACTCACTGAAACTGTTGTTCTCTTTGCTTGAACTCACCTTGTGCTTAATTTGGGCCCCTCTCATGGTGCTTGTGGTCTGAAGTGATTTATAATATGATGATTTGCCTACCTGTCTTATTATATTCTTGAGGTCAGGGTTATGTCTGTTTATTTTTGCAACCCCTACAACATCTGTCAAAATGTCGCACACAAAGGAAGGGTATTCATTAAGGTCATACTGGCTGCTGGTCATACTCCCCAGCTATTGGTGGCTTGACACAAAGAACATTTATTTCTAAATCTTGTAAAATGTAGTTGATGATGGAGGGGTGAGAGTGGTGCTCTGCTCAATACAGTCATTCAGGAACCCAAACGGAGACTCTTCCTTTTCCAACATGTGGCTTCCAGCTTTGCTTTGGGCATTGACAGCCAGAGAGCAGATGTAGTAACAGAGAAGAAAGGGAGAAAGATGGCATGGGGGTGCTCTCATGGCCTGGACCAGGAAGTGACATATTCCACTGGCTAGAACTCAGTCTCATGGCCAAAGAGGCCATGAAGAAAATAAGAAATGGAGGCATCGTGTGCTAGAAAGGAGAGGAAATGGAGATGGTGAATAGCTAAATAGTGTATATTTGTGGAAGGAATAAGTAATATGTTGCTATTGATTTATCAGAGAAATGGGTGAAGAATGATTGTCTCCCAAGCAGGACACACACGCTCCATGGTGTACGCGCTGATCTAATGGCACAATAAAAGATATATTAGAACATCTTTTTAAAAATCTAAGAAATAAGAAAGAACTTCCAGGTTGCTGGCATTCGGCATAGGAGATAACACCAGAGCCTACATTTGGTCCTTAGGTCAGATCTTCCCATGTCTCATCCAGCATGTGAGTCATCTTGAGGGGAGAGCCGGCATCCTCAGTGTGCAGACTCATTCATTCATTTTAGTTCAGGGAGACTTGGCAAATGCTAATCATGTGAGCTTCGTCAAGTGAGTTTATGGTTGATATTATCTTGTTTTTAACAAAACCAACCCTTGCAAATTTATCAAACGGCTTTAAATGTCCCTATAGAGAGACTGCTGGTTGCAGAGAATACTAGTAACTAAAGTAGTGGCGAACCATTAGAAAAACGCCAAGGCCGACCCTCTGATGCAGACTCTTGGCTGGCCACATCAGGAGGCAAAACAAAGATAATGTAGTCAGTTCTGGCAACAAGTGACCTCCCTCAAATAAATAAATAAATAAATAAATAAAGAGGAAAAAAAATTGAAATGGCTGCAAAAACTACTTGAAATAGGATTTACGTCACCTACCGTTAACAATGAAACCCAAGCTAAGTGGATATTGTAATGGACGTATCAGCTAAAGCTGCCAAACCTATGTTTGGTTATGGAGCCAAACCTATGTGCAAAATACTGAAAAACTTATTATCTGGAATATCAAGGTTTACAATTTTTTTAATGTTTAAAGTTACTCACTCAATCCAGTGCTTTACAAAAATCACGATTAATTTGATGATAAATGTTTGGAAGCCCTTCAGGACTTATTTACATTTCTTATTTAATAGTGAGTTTCTTACTCAAGAGCAAATGGGAAAAGCTACATGCTCTGGAGGAGACCCTTGTTAATCCTGTTGTGGGCCCAACAGCGGGGAAATAAGGCAGCAGACACAGATCCAGTGACTGAGTGAAAACGCGTTCCTTTATGGGCACACACTGTTCAAAGGTGCCTTGGAGACATCACTGAAGCCTTAAAGAAACAAGTACAAGAAGAAATTAGACTGTGTGGGAGGCTTACGATACAGCTGGATTGAAGCACAGTTGAAATGCATCCAGGCTGACTTCCTTCGGGAACCTCTAGAGAAAGGTGGCCTGGGGAAGATATTTTTAATGCAAAGTGACTTCTGTAATAAGAACAATGTTTTATGAGACTACAGTATTAGTGTAGCCCTTGATGTGGCAGCCAATTCGACCCAAACATAAAGGGAATCCCAGGGTAGCCTTACAGAGGCGGATCCAAAGGTGATTTTCATTTATACTTCCTTCTCAAGCAAGCTAGCGTTACAAAGAGATTGTTTTAGAAGATACAGCGTTCTAGAGGACGACACTGGTGAGGCTGATTTTTTTTCTTTTTTAAAAATTTATTTATTTATTTATTTGAGAGAGAGAGAGCACACACAACTACAGGGAGTGGTAGAAGGAGAGGGAGAAGCAGGCTCCCCACTGAGCAGGGAGCCCAATGCGGGACTTGATCCCAGGACTCTGGGATCATGACCTGAACAAAAGGCAGATGCTTAAGGCTCAAAGACTGAGCCACCTTGGTGCCTCGAGGCTGATTTTTAAAACAAAATTTTGCAATAAAACAAATACCAAAAAGCCTGTAAACTATGTGGGTCTCTAGAGTATTCCGTAATGGAAGGGGAAGTATCATGAACACATTTGATATCCTGCAGAGGTTTACTGATTATCTTTTATAAAATACTTAAAATATTTGTCCCACTTAAAGAGGAGGCATCCATTATTTTTACAGTAAGTTTAGTATTGCAAATTCAGATACTTTCTACTACCCCTGGGTGTACATGTCTTGCTAGCTGGCAGAGATTTCTGAAGTAATAAATCCAAGTAATCTGCAAAGGTAAAGATGATATTTTACCTTCAAGCAAGAGAGTTACCGATTCTCAAGAGCAAATCAGGCTACAGAGAAAGCATTTTGAAAACAGATGTTTGGAAATATTCCATGATTACATAGTATTGTTGTCAAAAATGATGTGTTACCTATAAAAACTATTATCTGCACATTTTTTAATAATGGAAACTTTTTAAAAAATCTGGTCCACAATCTTCCAGAGGAAGTATTTTAGTGAGTTTTTAATCTCTTGGTTAAAAATATTAAAGAGCCAATGCCTTCTGTTTAGATTGCAAGAAAATTTGGTGGTACGAGGAAAAAAGAAACGTCCTAGTGCCATTTCAAGAAAAACGTCATGGTTGGTAGAAAGAATGGAACAGTGAGTGTCCGGACACAGCACACGGGCATCTTCTATTTGGTTCTCTGCTACTGGGGCAGTAACTTTTTTTAGCCATGCCAGACAGTGACACTTGTCTCTAAAAACAGGCTCTGTTGTTTCGCAAAGTATAAAGCTAAGACTTGCAAAAATAAAGTATTTTGGGACTTCATCAAGATCAAAAGCTTCTGCACAGCAAAGGAAACAGTCAACAAAACAAAGAGGCAACCCACAGAATGGGAGAAGATATTTGCAAATGACAGTACAGACAAAAGGTTGATATCCAGGATCTATAAAGTACTCCTCAAACAACACACACAAAACAGACAATCATATAAAAAAAAATGGGCAGAAGATATGAACAGACACTTCTCCAATGAAGACATACAAATGGCTATCAGACACATGAAGAAATGTGCATCATCACTAGCCATCAGGGATATTCAAATTAAAACCATATCGAGATACCACCTTACACCAGTTAGAATGGCCAAAATTAGCAAGACAGGAAACAACATGTGTTGGAGAGAATGTGGAGAAAGGGTAACCCTCTTCCACTGTTGGTGGGAATGCAAGTTGGTGCAGCCACTTTGGAAAACAGTGTGGAGATTCCTCAAGAAATTAAAAATAGAGCTTCCCTATGACCCTGCAATTGCACTACTGGGTATTTACCCCAAAGATATAGATGTCGTGAAAAGAAGGGCCATCTGTACCCCAATGTTTATAGCAGCAATGGCCATGGTTGCCAAACTATGGAAAGAACTAAGATGCCCTTCAACGGATGAATGGATAAGGAAGATGTGGTCCATATACACTATGGAGTATTATGCCTCCATCAGAAAGGATGAATACCCAACTTTTGTAGCAACATGGACGGGACTGGAAGAGATTATGCTGAGTGAACTAAGTCAAGCAGAGAGAGTCAATTATCATATGGTTTCACTTATTTGTGGAGCATAACAAATAGCATGGAGGACAAGGGGAGATGGAGAGGAGAAGGGAGTTGAGGGAAATTGGAAGGGGAGGTGAACCATGAGAGACTTTGGACTCTGGAAAACAATCTGAGGATTTTGAAGGGGCGGGGAGGGGTGGGAGGTTGGTGGAACCAGGTGGTGGGTATTAGAGAGGGCACAGATTGCATGGAGCACTGGGTGTGGTGCAAAAACAATGAATACTGATATGCTGAAAAGAAATTTTTAAAAAGGTATGTTAACCACCTCTCTCTCATTAAAGATTTATTTTCGAGTATGCTTTCATTATCGGTCCATATTCTATGGGAGACCAGGGGCAATGCTTAATTCAGCTTATAGAATTCTTCCAAGGATGCAACCACACATCTTCTTGGCATCACTCCCCGGGTGACATCCGGTTGAGAACAATTACAAGGTTTCTGAGTGATTTGAGGAGTTTGAATGATAGATAGGTCTCAAATCGAGATAAGAAGGTGTCGTTTAAAAATAGGCACCCACTGGCTTACCTGTGCTGAATTAGCACTTGAATAATGCTTGAGTTGGTAGGTGACCTGGTTAAGGGGAAATACTCAGCAGGGTTGCCTTCAACCATTCAACATCTCTTAGTTCTCTACCACCTGGCGGACACTGCAGGTACAAAGACACCTCGGACAACGGTGTCCTTGCCCTCAAAGAACAGAGAATCCAGGTTCCACTGGTGACCAAATGCGACATTCCTGCCACCATGCTGGTGACTAAGCATCGTTCCCACTTCCCATTTCCCCCCACTCTGCCCCACCTGCCTTTTCTCAGTGTAGATTCCTCCAGAAATTCTTCCAGTTCCTTCTGCTGTGCTCTAGATTTCCTGGGAGCAGCTAGAGAACAGTTTGTCATTCTAGAATCTTGAAACTTCGCCCCAACTAATTAAGGATCTTCTAACAGTTCAATGAATCCCTTCTGTTCTCAACCTGAATCTTTTTATGATCTAGAGATTTGTATTTCCTTGTTCTTTTGTCATTTTGCTCACAGCTTCTTATTAAAATCCCATCTGGAAGCTGTTGACAGCTCCCCTCTTATCTTCCCCTGGTAGCAGAACAGGGTGACATGTTAAATAGGCATAAAAGGCCATGATAATAAACAACTGTGATTGATGAGCATTGATTGCGTTCTATGTAGTGAGCTGAGCACTTTAGTTACAGGGTTAAATTAGTCCTCACTTCCACCTGTGAACCTCAATGTCCACGGAGAGTGTTATCTATTGACCCTCTTGGCCCAAAGTCATGCACCTGGAAACTCATCGCCTATGTTTGTGGGACTCCAAAGTCCACAATCTAACTACTATATATCCATCTTTCCCCTTTAAACACAACAGCCCTCCATATAATACTTATTTTAGCTAAATCAGCCAATAGAGGTGCTCAGTGATAAAGTGCTTCCAGACTCCTGGTCACAGTTTTGCAAGTAAAATGTGAAGGAAAATAGGTTTCAGTTTTATAAACTCTGTCCTTGACATTCCTGTTAGACCCCAAGTGTCTGTGCCCCACTCTCTACCTACTTTCTCCCATTTCACTGTCTATCCTTTGCTGTGGTCACACCGAACGATTTCCACTGCTGAGTTAGGCCAAGCCACTTCCTGATATCCAGCTCTATGGCTGCAGCACTTACTGTCTCCAGTAAGCTCTGCTTTCTTCCTTGCCTGTTTCTTGAAGCCTCAAGACCCATCTCAAGGACACCATCCTCTCAGAGATTGTCACCACCATCCTCTCAGAGATTGTTCTGGAACCTAACTCCTCCCAGCTTTCAGCAGAGTGGCCTGCCCTCCTCTGCGACCCCACATCTCTATTAGAACACATTGTCCATTGTCCTGCTACACAGAGACAGTCTGTGTCTGTTCAGTGTTTCATCCCCAGTGCCTAGCATGGCATCTGGTCCCAAGAGGTAGTTAATTAGTGGCAGTTAAGTGAATGAATGAACGAATGAATGAAGAAGTGAATGAATAGAAAGTATGGAATGGGGGCAGGGATGGAAGACTCTGGGAAGTCTCCTGGCAACCTCTGTAACTGTAATGTGTGTTCCAGAGCTTGGCATAGACACTCAAGTATAAGTCAGCTGGCCAGGGTATGTGGCGTGTCTTGGAGCAGGGGAAGAAGAGGAGAAAGATCTCCAAGTATCTACCAGTGTTGAGAACCATCCCCACCCCCCCCCCCACACACACACACAACTTGTCTTGATCCATCAAGTTCAACCCAAGTCCGGGAATTCCCAAAAGCATCCTAGTCCACTCTATGTGGATTCAGCTCAAAACAAGACTGTTGTTTTTAGGATCTAAGACACTGGGAAAAAATACAGGGGAAAAGTGAGCTGATTACACACCTACAATAACAGTTGCCTGGGGTGGAATGGGGAGCTGTTTGCTCTTAGAGCAAAATACTGTGGGTAAGAACCATCAACGGTGCAGGGAGTGGGGAGTATTAGGTTCCTACTGCTGCTGTAACAAATTATTGCAACCTCAGTGGCTTAACAGAACATAAATATATTGCCTTCCAGTTCTGGAGTTCAAGACTCTGAAGTCAGTTTCACTAAACTAAACTCAAGCTGTTGGCAGGGCTATGTTTCCTTCTGCAGGCTCCAGGGTAGAATCAGTTTCCTTCCCCTTTCCAGCTTCTAGAGGCCACCCACATTCCTTGGCTCATGGTCCCTTCTCAATTTTCAAATTTATCACCTCTTCTCTGCTTCTAACCTTACATATTCTCTCCTATTCTGATCCTTCTACCTTTCTCTTATTAGGATCTCTGTGATCATATTGGACTCACTGATATTACCTTGGAGAATCTCCCTATCGTAAGATGCTCAATGTAATCACATCTGCAAATCCCCTTTACCATGTAGGCAACATGTTTTTAGGTTCCTGGGATCAGGATGTGGACATCTTTGAGGGACCATTATTTTGCCAATCACACGGGTAGGTTCAGGAATTTTAGTTCCAGTTCCCCAAGTAACTATTTTTTTTTTTTTTTTTTGTAAAGCAAAAAGGAAGAACAGACTACCAAAATGAATACAGCACTCAATATAAAAGAAAACAAATCAGTTAAATATTTATTTTGGCTTACTTTTGAGCAAAACAGAGAAAAATTGACTTAATGTATAAATAACAAAATTAACTTTGGTTGAACTGCAACTTTTTCACTGACTAGCTGTGACCTTGGGTGACTTCTTTCATTTCCCTGATCCTAGATTTTCTACTGAAACCACATACTAATACTTATTTCCCCAACTGTTAAACATGAGAAATTTTAAAACCATGCAAGGAATAAAAAATAATTTCATTTCTTCAACCCTATTATGGTTTAATTGCACTAATAAAAAAATAAAAATGCATATCCAATTGACTCAAAAGTCAGAAGATGCACACAAAAATGTACAGGGTCTAGCCAACTTCACAACTGGGCCAGAATGACAGCAAATATACTAGGTATGATGAAACACACAATAGGAGCATTCTCAAGAATATTTCCTGGTATTTCAAAAACACACCACCTTTTTAGTTTAAAAATTTATTTCCAGGGGCACCTGGGTGGCTCAGTCAGTTAAGAGTCTGCATTTGGCTCAAGTCATGATCTCAAGGTCCTGGGATTGAGCCCCATGTAAGGGTCCCTGCTCAGTGGGGGGTCTGCTTCTCCCTCTGCTCCTCCCCCATGCTCATGCTTGGTCTCTCTGTCTCTGTCTCTCTCTCAAATAAAAATAAATAAAATATTTAAAAATAAAAATTTATTTCCAGGGGTGCCTGGGTGGCTCAGTGGGTTAAGCCGCTGCCTTCGGCTCAGGTCATGATCTCAGGGTCCTGGGATCGAGTCCCGCATCGGGCTCTCTGCTCAGCAGGGAGCCTGCTTCCTTCTCTCTCTCTCTGCCTGCCTCTCAGTGTACTTGTAATTTCTCTCTGTCAAATAAATAAATAAAATCTTTAAAAAAAATTTATTTCCAGGTTTATTGAGATATTCTTGACATGTAGCATTATGGAAATTTAAGCTATCAATGAGTTGATTTGATACATGTCTATTGCAAATGATTGCCACCATAGCATTAATACTCCCATCATGGCACATCATTAGTATTACATTTTGGTCGTTAGACCATTTAAGATCTCTCTCTTAGCAACTTTCAAGTATAGAATACGGTAATACTAATTCCATGCTGTACATTCAATTTCCAGAGCTTGGTCATCTTCTAACTAGAAGCTCACGCACTCTAACTCCCAACTCCTGGTAACATCCATACTACTCTCTCTTTCTGCAGGATTGGCTCTTTTAGATTCCACATCTAAGTGAGATCATACAGTAGTTGTCCTCCCTGCCTGGCTTATTTCATTTAGCATGACTTAGGAGTCAGTGGCTATCTCTGGTCAACAGAGAAGACTTCAGGGAACCCAAAGACTTGGGAATGGTGAGCGTAGGTTTGCCGGCTGGAGAGGTCATTGTGGGAACACTGCTGTATTCTGACCCAGTTTGGGAGCACCTGGTGGAAGACAAAAATCACAAACATTTCTGTCTGTGTTTGGTGGTCTCTGAAAAAGCAAATACATCAGGGGAGGATGGCTGCCTGGGAAAGGAAAAGCCATTGGTTTGCAACCTAGTGATCTGAAAGGAGGTCTCTTGGAGAGGCTCAAGCCCTGGATAGTGTTGTGCATTCCTTGCTTTGCTGTTCCAGTTTGGCTCTCCATCCACAGCATTTCAGATGGTGCCCCTTTCTTGTGGCTTATTAGCCTGCAGCTCAGTCCCCTGGGGGGGGGCGACATCCACCTCCAGCAGAGGGGCGGCACCATGGGTGAGGGTGGGCCCAGCTGTGGGCAGGTGAGAACACACATCCCCGCGTGGGCCGGGAACATTTCTCCTCCCCCTCCTGTCAGCTCCCGTCACTTCGTGCCTCTCCCTTGGAGAACAGTGCTTTGTATATAGAGATTAGTCATTGTGAAATAACTTGAAAGACTTCTTTAAAAATTAGGATTTAAAAGTAATTTAGTGGGGAAAAAAAAATGAACCCAACGGTTATTATTCTTCAAAGAGATAGTATGAATAAAACTCAAACTGTCAAACACTGAACATTCATAGGATGACCTTTCCATAGAAGGCGGGGTGGTGACAAGTGCGGAAACAGTCGCTTATCTCCCCTCTTCACGTTCCTCTAAGCCAGCCTTGAGTGAGTCTTATTATCACCCCAAGAATGTTTAAAAAATACAGTGCCAGGGATGTTCCCAAGACCAATTCAGTCGGAATCTCTGGGCACTAGCCACGGCACTGAGATTTTATTATAAAGCTCCCTGGAATCATTGTCTGGCCAGGGGTGAGAACACTGATCCTTGTACTCCAGCCTCCCAGGGAATGAACTTTCAGAATTAAATTCCCAGTCCCTAGGGGCCACATCTCCATGACGCTTACTGCTTGGTCCAACCCACCAGGCAGACACATCCAGGCTCCCTCTGTTTCTTCCCTGTTAGGTCTTCATCACATGCTTTGAGGGTGTACCAGTGCTTGAGGAACAACCTAGGAGACTCCAGGTCCATGATCATGATGGTCAGAGAGGATGGACTACTGGTGGAGTTGTCAAAGGAAGTGCCTAGCTTCCCAGGGATAGGAAGCTGGCCTTCTCTGATATCAGTGATCTTTGGGGATCAGCTCCAGACTCTGCCTGACCAGGCTTGTTTAAGGGGCCTCCTCACCCACCTAATGCCTTTTCTCTTCACCCTGTTTCCCACAATGACCATTTCCCAGCCCTGACCCAGTGAGTACTCACCCTCTGTGACCCCTACATCTCTTGCAGCCGTTTTGAGCTCTACCTTAGACAAAAAGACTCAGATTCAGATAGGCTTTCTGGACTCAGGGTTCCTCAATTCTGGACCTGAGTTTGCCTCCTTGTGGGGAGTCCCCTGACCCTGGGGAGCTGCCTGTCTTCTAGTTTCGATTGTCTACAACCCTCTCATTCCCCCTGCTGCCCAAACCTTGCTTGTGACAATTATTTTTCTCATTTGACTCATGTAAGGTTTCCGCGGGGAACCAAATCTGGTCCCCATAAATGTGTGGTGAGCGTTAAACAAATATTCGGAGTGGCATTACAATAACGTCCACCAGAGACAGCTCCAAGGGAATGGGTGGGAACTCTGAGTAGATGAGAATGTGGTTTCCAGCATCAGTCTTTTAAGTGCATAAGTATCTTGGTGAGTGGTGAAAAGAAACCTTTATTTATTTTACTTCTCCCTCAGCTCAAGTTGAAGACTTTTTGCCTATAAACCATGAAGATGTAAATTACTGTGGCCATTTTGTGGGCTTTCCTATTATAAAAACCACTTTTTTTCATGATGTTTCAACATGATGTTATTTTGAAATTTTAGGTGAGAAACTCGATAAATTACCAGGATTCTGTTTGATGGGAGTGGAATTTTGCCAAGCTTGGGAACACCAGTCAATCCCTACACTTGAACAAAATGTACAGAACTTCTCTTGAGTACCTCTTGCTGTCCACTGCTGCACCTTTTTGTTGCTAGCAGCTATAGAGGCTGCAGGAAGTCTAGACACTGTATGGGGAAGGATTTTCAGGGGTCCTGATCCTGGGAACATACCTCCGATTGTTTCTACTCAAAATGTGGGCTGAAGACCAGTCATATCAGCTTCACCTGGGAGATTGTTAGAAATGCAGAATCTTGGGTTCCACACAGATGCACAGAGCCTGAATCAGCAGGTTAACAAGATCCCCAGGAGGCTTGCATGCACATTTATAACCTGAGAAGCGGTGTTCTCAGGCTTCTCCTGGCCCTTTCTCTCTCTCCCTCTGAATTTTACTCCCCTCTGCCAAAGGAGCATTTGGCTCCAAATAACCCCTTTCATCTACAAGCTAAGAAGACAGTAGTGATGTGATGTCACTTGGTTCTCAGGTTGTGGACCTGACTGCCAGGAGAGCTACTCTGTACAGAGGGTGGGTGCAGGTAGGGCAGACCTTCAGTAGGTATTCCCAGGAGGTTTGTCCTTTAGCAGAGGTCAATGTCATCAGGGGTGGATAGGGAAGATGTAGCCCCCCTATTCTAGCGCCCCACATTTGGGAGAATTTTGGCATGAATGCTCTGTCCCCGCTTGCCCCTGTCCCTTGCACCTGCTGTGCAGAGGTCTCTGGACCAAGGTTTCTTAACAAGTCTCAGTTCCTTCTGCTTAGTTCCTTCTTCCCCTGTTGGTGTAGTGGGCATTACCAAAACCCACATTACCCCAGAATTGTTTGCAACAAAACTGACTATTCACAAAACTTGCTTCTCCACTCCTTTAAATGGCTGACATTTGGTTATTTAACTCCTCAGTAGTTAGTTCCTCTTGTAGGAGAGAGAGAGAGACAGTGGTAGACAGGGTGAGGAAGAGACAAAGAAGGGTAAGACTTAGATTTGGCTTATTTGGCTAATTTAGATAAGTCAACAAAACAGTCACCCCACAGCCTAACTGGCCCTTGTTCTTATTTAGTTTGCATAATCAAGAATACTGTAGGGCACCTGGGTGGCTTAGTGGGTTAAAGCCTCTGCCTTCGGCTCAGGTCATGATCCCAGGGTCCTGGGATCGAGCCCCGCATCGGGCTCTCTGCTCAGCGGGGAGTCTGCTTCCTTCTCTCTCTCTCTGCCTGCCTCTCTGCCTACTTGTGATCTCTGTCCGTCAAATAAATAAATAAAATCTTAAAAAAAAATAATATTGTACACAATGTGGATAAAGCTTTTATAGTTCATCAGATTTTTTTCCATTCCTCTATATCTGTGATCAAACAAGGCACAGTGGTTCTCACCTGAATGAGGGAGGAGATTGTTAAAATAGCAATGTCCAGGCTCCTTATAGACCTGTTAGGTGAGAGGGGGTGGTGAGGCCAGACAGTGGCATTTTTTTTACAAGGTCCCTATATGTTTTTAATAGACAGTCAGCTTTGAGAACCTCTGGTCTAGTACTATAGTCAGGAGTGATGGTTCTCAAACTTCAACATGCATCTGAATTGTTTGGAAGACTGTGGGCTCAGGAAGGTGCATTTTTAATAAGTTGTCAGGTGATACTGAGGCTGCTGGTCCTTGTAGTGGGACCAAGTTTGAGAACTACTGGTCAAGAGATCTGAGCGAAAATCCTAGCTATGCTGCCAATTCACGATAAATATGAATAATCACTAATAGTCTTCTCTTTGATGTTTTACAACAGGGGTAGGCAAGCATCTTCAGGTAAGGGCCATACCATATAATAAATATTTCTAGCTCTTTCAGTCATATGGTTTCTGTTTACCTGCTCAACTAAACATTGGGGCACATATGGCCTTTCTTTTCACTACGTCTGTATCTTTGGGGTAAATACCCAGTAGTGCAATTGCAAGGTCATAGGGCAGCTCTATTTTTAATTTCTTAAGGAATCTCCACACTGTTTTCCAAAGTGGCTGCATCAACCTGCATTCTCACCAACAGTGTAAGAGCGTTCCCCTTTCTCCACATCCTCTCCAACACTTGTTGTTTACTGTCTTGTTGATTTTGGTTATTCTACCTGGCCTAAAGTGGTATCTCAATGTGGTTTTGACTTGAATTTCCCTGATGGCTAATCAATGATGATGAGCATTTTTTCATGTGTCTGTTAGCTGTTTGTATGTCTTCTTTGAAGGAATGTCTGTTCATGTCTTCTGCCCATTTTTTGACATGATTATCTGTTTTCTGGTGTTGGGTTTGAGGAGTTCTTTATAGATCTTGGATATCATCCCTTTGTCTGTAATGTTGTTTGTGAATATCTCCTCCCATTCCGTGGGTTGCCTCTTTGTTTTGTTGACTGTTTCCTTTGCTGTGCAGAAGCTTTTTATCTTGATGAAGTCCCAAAAGCTCATTTTCACTTGTTTCCTTTGCCTTTGGAGACATGTCTTGAAAGAAGTTGCTGTGGCCGATGTCGAAGAGGTTACTGCCTATGTTCTCCTCTATGATTCTGATGGATTCCTGCCTCATGTTGAGGTCTTTTATCCATTTCAAGTTTATCTTTTTGTATAGTGTAAGAGAATGGTTGAGTTTCATTCTTCTATACACAACTGTCCAATTTTCCCATTAGCCATTTATTGAAGAGACTGTGTTTTTTCCACTATATATTTTTTCCTACTTTGTCGAAGATTATTTGACCACAGAGTTAAGGATCCATATCTGGACTCTCTACTCTGTTTCACTGGTCTATATGTCTGTTTTTGTGCCAGTACCATGCTGTCTTGGTGATCACAGCTTTGTAATAAAGCTTGAAATCAGGCAATGTGATGCCCCCAGCTTTGTTTCTCTTTTTCTACATTTCCTTAGCAATTTGGGGTCTTTTCTGGTTCCATACAAATTTTAGGATTGTTTGTTCCAGCACTTTGAAAAATGTCGGTGGAATTTTGATGGGGATAGTGTTGAAAGTATAGATTTCTCTGGGCAGTATAGACATTTTAACAAGGTTTATTCTTCCGATCCATGAGCATGGAATGCTTTGCATCATCTTGTGTCTTCTTCAATTTCTTTCATGAATGTTCTGTACCTCCCAAAAAACAAGAGTCCAGGATCTGACAGATACCCTGGGGAATTCTACCAAACGTTCAAAGAAGAAATAATACCTAGTCTCCTGAAGCTATTTCAAAATATAGAAACAAAAGAAAAACTTCTAGTCTCTTTCTATGAAGCCAGCATTACCTTGATCCCCAAACCAGGCAAAAACCCCATCAAAAGGAGAATTTCAGACCAATATCCCTGATGAATATGGATGCCAAGATTCTCAACAAGATCCTGGCTAATAGGATCCAGCAGTACATTAAAAAGATTATCCACCATGACCAGGTGGGATTTATCCATGGGATGCAAGTATGGTTCAACATTCATAAATCAATCAACATGATAGAACAAATCAGTAAGAGAAGAGAGAAGAACCACATGGTCCTCTTAATTAATGCAGAAAAAGCATTTGACAAAATACCGCATTTGTTCCTGATTAAAACTCTTTAAAGTATAGGGATAGAGAACAATTCCTCAACTTCATAGAATCTATCTATGAAAAACTCACAGTGAATATCATTCTCAGTGGGGTAAAGCTTACAGCCTTCCCTTTGAGATCAGGAACATGACAAAGATGCCCACTCTTGCCACTGTTGTTCAACATAGTACTAGAAGTCCTAACAACAGCAATCAGACAACAAAAAGAAAGAAAGGTATTCAAATTGGGCAAAGAAGAAGTCAAACTGTCTCTCTTTGCAGATGACATGATACTTTATATGGAAAACCCAAAAGATTCCACCCCCAAACTACTAGAACTCATACGGCAATTCAATAATGTGATAGGATACAAAATCAATGCACAGAAATCAGTTGCTTTCTTATATACTAACAATGAAAATATAGAAAGGGAAATTAGAGAATTGGTTCCGTTTACTATAGCACCAAGAACCATAAGATACCTGGTAATAAACCTAACCAAAGAGGTAAAAGACCTGTACTCAAGGAACTACAGACCACTAAGTGAGATTAAAAAAAAAAAGTCTAATTTGGTGTTCCTCAAGCTTTCTGAATCTAGAGACTGACATCTCTCATTGGTTCTATAAAATTCATGGACATTACCTTTTAAAACACTGCCTCTTCCACATTGTTTCTCTTATCTCTTCATGCCACTCTTATCTGTTAATATGTCAGACCTTCACTCTTCATCCTCTATGCCTCTTAACCCTGTTTATATTGTTTACCTCTGTTTCTCTCCACAGTATCCACATCTGCTTTTCATTTCTGACCATACTTTTTGGCTCCTTATCAAATAGGCCTGATGTATTTTGATGCTTATTATATCCTCATCATACATTCAATCCCCTCATTCATTTCTTTAAGTATTTTTACATAAACTGAATTCACACTGATGGTATTTCCATCATCTGCTTCCTCTGCAGGTCTGATTTTGTGATTTATGATATCTCTTGAATTTCACTAATGGTGGCTTATTTCTTCATGAGTTTGGTGAATTTTGATCCTAAGATCATAGTCCTTAAAACCTTATTTGTGATCATTCTTTGAGGCATTGTTGTTTGTTTCTACCAGGTGTGTGGGTTGTCACATGAAATAAATAGCTGGCTTTAAGAACTAGTCAGTTAGTATGAATTTTGTCTCCCCATGAAAAATTCTCAGGAAAACTTTCTCTTTCCTGCTGCACCCAAAGGGCACCTCAGAGGGTCAGGCTCTTTTTCTCTGGTTCAGTTGTTTAGGGTATCGCTCTTTGGTGGTCCTGGCTTTAATGTGAGGTGTCTCCCAGTCACCTCCTTACCTTTCCTGTACCTGGTGCCTGCATGACCCATTAAAGCCCAGGCTAGTCCACCAAGAAATGACCATGTCTCCCATAGATAAATGCTGCCTCTGGCATTAGTTCTCCTTTCTGGATTCAGACTTTTTCAAAGTTTCTGATCTCTTAGGAAGGCCTTCTTCTGATGCTGGTTCAGTAGTGCTTTAAAATAGTTACTTTAGTTAATATCCTCTCCAGCATTTTAAGTGGCCTGGTTAGGGAAGGTGTTATCATATTACCAGAGACATCAGTAAGTAAATTCCTCATCTCTCCATGGAAAGATCAACAGAACCAGGACTCAATGCATTTTTTAAAATGAATGAATCAGTGATTTTTATATTGTTCTATGAATTCTCAGGGTTATGTGGCTCTCATGCTACTGTGCAATCTGTGGACAGACTAATGAAATGTTTCTCAGATCAGACCAGGTTAACAATATGAATCTATTTCATAGATTTTTTTTTTAGGAGGTACTGTATGAAATTTGTGCACTTACCATTTGTATGTTTGAGTTTCCCTGTGTGATTCAGAAGGTCCACATCAGGCTGTAATTTGTCCTTTTGCTGAGGCATCAATATGAACCAGCAACACATAAGATTTGCACTGGGGACAAAACTTTTGGCTTCATGGGGGTGCCTAGCTCACCCCTCATCCCAGGGCAGTGTGCTGACCACCTCTCCTTGACTTACACTACAAAGTCAGTCTGTTGAAATTACTAAGCAACAACAAATCATTTTTGTGTATGTGAAAAGTAGCCACCAAGTAAAAGCTAGACGTTTTGTGAAAGTCGACAGGCAGTTAGATTGTGGTATGCCTGGATGTGCGGGAAACCCTTAACTCCTGATGGAAATGTGATTCAGGAAGACGCCAGGAGCCTGTACAAATTTTCCACATTCTTGAGTTGGGGAATTCTGGAAGAAGCAAGAGTGCCATCCCATGAGGATTTCAAGTGCCTATTGCATATTAATAAATAGCTTTGTGGAAAATAAAGTTAAGCAGAAATTCTAAGTTTGAAAAGAATCTGTACACTTCAGCAGTTTATTTCAAAACTAAACATACTCTTAACATACAGATCCAGCAACCAAGTTTCTTGGTGTTGACCTGAATGAGGTTAAAATTTCTGTCTGGACACAACATCTGCGTGTGAAGATTTATAGCAACTTTATGCATAATTGCCCAAACTATGATGTCCTTCAGTAGGTGAATGGATAAACTATGGCACATCCAGACAATGGAATATTATTCAGCAATAAAAAGAAATGATCCATATTAAGCCATGAAAAGGCATGGAGGAAACTTAGATGCATACTATTACATGAAAGAAGCCAGTCTCAAAAGGCTATGTACTGTATGATTCCAACAATATGATGTTCTGGAGAAGGAAAACTATGGAGACTGGAAAAAGATCAGGGGATGCCAGGGCTTGGATCAGGGAGGGGGATGAATAGGGGAGAACTGAGGATTTTTAGGGCAGTGAAACTACTATAATGGGGAATACATATATATATTTGTCAAAACTCATAGAGTGTGTAACACCAAGTGTGAACCCTAATGGAAACCATTGCTTTCGGGTGATGATGATGTGTCCATGTTGGTTCATTGATTGTAACAAGTGTCCTATCTGGTGCCAGATATGGCAGTGGGGGCAGGGGGCTGTGCCTATGCAGGGATGGGGGGGCCATATGAAAATTCACTGAACTTTCTGCTCAGTTTTGCTGTGAACTTAAAATCACTCTAAAAAATAGTTAAAAACGTAAAAATGAAACTGCAGAACGGAATGCATTTGTACCTTGCCTGTTTCTTCAATGTAGCTGTTATCCTCTGAGAAAAAAAACCCACCTGAAGCCATACACAGAGCCTTGGCCAGAGTGCCTTCTCCTCTCTGTGTCTCTGTCAGGCTGGGGACATGATCTCAGGTGCCCAGAGGGAGGAATGAGCAATGACTCCTTGGGGCTTGGAGAGTGCAAGATGAAATGAAGATCTTCTCCAAAAAGCCTGGGACGTGGTCCAGAGAGGGGACAAGAAATGAACTCGGGCCATAGGGCATTTCCTGCCTTCCCAAGAATGGACACGGTGCTTTCTGGGAAAGCTGGTGTGTTGGGCAGAAATCCATACCTCGGGGAGCATCCCAGTGAGTGAGGTGAGGCTGGATGGGCAGCTGGAAGATCCCACCTTTGGTCTCTCTTGCTTCTTAGTGAAAAGCAGGACTTAGACACAGCACACACTAACAGGTGCAAGAGTGAATGCACAGATGAAGACAGATGGACAGGCATACCTATATTGATGCATGCAAGCCCAGCCTCCGCTTGCAGAAATACATGGGCGTACACATTGTGTGTTCATGTCTATTACAGATACACACAGCCAGATGATCAAGGCAGCTTCCCATTCTGGAATACAAGCAGTAGCTGCTGATAAACATGTTCTCTTGATAGCTTGGGGAGTTAATTGTTCTAACACATGTCCCCTGAGAAGGCAACAGCCTTCCAGAACAATCAGCCCTCCCTCCTCCATCGGTCAGCTGCAAGTGGTGGGTCTCTATCTGTATTCGAAACTCCCAGGATGGTTTCTGGCAATTGTACACGTGTGTTCATCTCTGTCTGCCTGCAGGCGGCTTTCCCACCCACACATCTTCAATGTCCCAGGCAGGTTGTAATTTAGCGTGGTCGGCTGATTACACTCACTTCCTTCATGTGACACTGCTAGGCTGTGGGGGCAAGAACGTGCTGCCAGCAGCTGCCCAAGAGGGTCAGTGACAAGAGTGGTGAAACAATGGAGTCATGTTGGGCCAGAGGAGCGTTGGTCCCCCTCCGGACCCGAAAGCTTGGCCCCTCTAACTTGGAGCCTGACTCCCAGGGTTGCATAAGCTGGAGAGATCAGTGGGAGTTTGGGACACTTCTGCCTCAAGGCTGAACATGGAAGATGTCCTAAGTAGAAACAGCCCCATTTGCACATTGGTAAATGGAATCCAACTGAGTGTTGAAAAAAGCTCAACAGAGGGTTCAAACCAAACAAAAACTCACCAAAACAACACCTTTCAAGTTTAGCAAGGACCGAAAAATGAGTTCGAAAAGCTTCTGGGACTCATAGATAATTTTAACAAAGAATTTAACTTAAAGACTCTTCTGTGGAGTTAAGAAGCAGGTAGACTTTCAGTGTTTCCATTCTTTAAAAATTCTCGACTTCTGAACGCAATAGAATTATTTCCTTATAAAATTACTTTACAGAGTGGTTTTGCACCTGTGGCAGCCAGAATAACGCCCCCAAGGATGTTCATATCCTAATCCCTTGAACCTGTGAATAAGGTACGAACTGTGGCAAAAATCAGCTGTGTTTCAGTTTAAGAATTTAAAATGAGGAGATTATCCTATTTTATTCAGGTGGGCCCAATGAATTACAAAGGTTCTCCAAAGAGGGAGGCAAGAGGGTCAGAATCTAAAAAAGGAGATGTGAGGGCAGTGTCAAAGGTTGGGGAGCTATCTATAAATATGGAGAAAGAGGCAACAAGCCAAGGAATGCAGGTGGCCTCTAGATACTTGGAAAAGGCAAGGAAATGAGTTTCCTTCTATAGCCTCTAGAAATGTGGAACACAGCCTTGCCAACACTTCTATTTTGGGATTTTTTGCCCCCTCCCCACCACTGTAAGATAATAAATTTGTTTTAAGCTACTAAGTTTACATGAATTGGTTTCTGTAGCCATAAGAAATGAATACAACCGCTGCATCTGGGTGGTTCAGTGGGAAGCCTCTGCCTTCAGCTCAAGTTATGATCTCGGAGTCCTGGGATCAAGCCCCGCATCGGGTTCTCTGCTCAGGGGGAGCCTGCCGCCCCCCATCTCTCTGCCTGCCTCTCTGCCTACTTGTAATCTCTGTCAAATAAATAAATAAAATCTTTTTTTAAAAAAGCAACTAATCCAACCTATTTTGAATGGTCAGATCATGCCTGCTAGCTTAAAAAAAGAATGATTTTTTGGGGGTCCATGAGGATCTTCATACAGTTTTCTTGACTGCCTTCTTTTGTTTAGGTGAGTTTGAGTAGGATTGCTCACATATTTTTCACATATATATGCTATGTGAAAAATACCTATTGAGAGCCTTAACTCTTACTGTCTAATTATAATCATCTTCATCCATCTCTGTTGGGGATTTTCCTAGTGCATGAGTTTTCTAGTACTGCCTGTACAAAGTGTCACAGATTGCAAGCTTAAACAACAGCAATTTATTTTCTCACAGTTCTGGAGGCTGGATATCCAAGAGCAAGGTATCTACAGGGTTGGTTTCTTCTGAGGCCTCTTGGCTTGACTGGCATGTGGCTGCCTTCCTGCTGTGTCCTCACACAATCTTTCCTCTGTACCTGCCATGTCTGTGTCCAAATTCCCTCTTCTATGGACACCAGTCATATGGGATTAGGGACCACCCTAAAATTACCAAAGGACAATTTGAACTTAATGATCTTTTTAAGGGCCTGGTTTCTGGTAACTTTGCTAGGTCCTAGGGGTTAGGGCTTCAACATATGAATTGGGGGTGGGGGAGAACACATTTCAACACATAATGTCTACATTAGGGACAGGTAGGAGAGAGTCTACGCCAGCTGAGGCATAACATTGAAGTGACATGTCAGGATAATTCACAATAATTCCATATTCTTTCTACTTTGGTATAAGTAAGTGAACCATGGTATGAGTCAATTGGAACTGTATCACTTTGTCATCTTCTGGCATACAAGGAAATGTGTTGCAGAGACCATTCAACTAAGACGATAACAGGCCAGCTCTGAGGTGGTAGAAAAAAATCCCCCCCCCCAAAATCTCATGGAGTTGGGAAGTTGGTGTTGGAGGAGGGGGAGCTCTACAAATGCAGTTAGATCCCTACTTCACACCATATACTTTAAACATACACCAGATGAGTTGTAGATCTACACATGAAAATACATTTCAAAAACTGGTAAAAAACTAAAGGACAATAGCTACAAGATCTTAGAGTAGAGGAAACCTTAAAAAAAAAAAAAGAATTTGCAAAGCCCCAACAAATTTTAAAATTCTGTAGAGAAAAACATACATCTATCAGCAAAATATTAAAAACAGAACAGATTGGGAGACATATTTAATAGACTAGGAATTAGTACACAAAACACATAATAAAGTAGAAAAAATGAATTAATGGTCTGAAAAGGAAATGTGAATGTTCAATAAATAAGAAAACAAACAAACAAAAAGATGCTCAGACTCCAAGAAGGCAAATAGAAACAATAAAGATAAACTATTTCTCACTCATTGTATTTGCACAATTTAATAGTCAGGCTATCTCAACGGTTGGCACTGTTGTAGAAGAAATGATAATCATTGCTGGAAATGTGAATTGGTAGAGGCATCTTGGAGAAAAAAAATGGTGGTATGTAGGACAATGTGTTTACCCCGTGTGCTAGAAATTCTACTTTGGAATACATACTAGACAGGCCTCTGTGTGGACTCATGAGCATTTTGTAGACCACAGTGTCTGGTGCACCATTTTTTGTATTTGTGGGAGAAAAAGGATTGACTGAAACATCCCTCAATATAAGAATTGTGGTATTCTCTATGATGAACTACCATACCACAATTAAAAATAATAATTAAAATTGATATATAGTTCCATTAGTAGATGCCAAAAACAAGGTAGAATGTAATGCAAGATGCAGAGTGATAGGTATATATATAGATAATGTACTTGTTTTTAAAAACCAAACCATACAGTGTGTACATGTGTTGTGTGTTTGTGTTTTAACGGATGCACAACTATCTAGAAAAAAATCTTCAAAGAAATGGAATAGTACGTGAACATTTGTGTCTATAGGGGGATGTGAAGAGGGATGGGTGGGGGTTGTTGTTTTAAGGAACATTATCTCTCCTTGGCTTGCCTTCCTCTCTCCTCCCTCTTTCCCTACTTTTCTTCCTTTTTTCCTTCCTTCTTTCTTCCAAAAAACTGACAAGAAGCAACGAGGGGAAAAAAGTTAAGATTTATTAATTCTCAGTTGTGGAAATATGGAATTTTAAGTGATTTTTAAATTTTATTATAACTTTTATATTTAGAAAGCAGAAATCAACAAAACCAAAGAACCTAATATTTATATAAATAAAATCATAAACTGTAAAACTCTATTAAAAGAAATAAAGGAAGACTTGAACAAAAGAAGAAAAGTATTACAGTAAGTTTGCTGTGTTCTAGAGAGTGGGCCAGCTTCCCAATAGCATAAACCAACTCCTCAAAGTTGGGAGTGCCCACTGGTTTTTGAGGTGGAAGGAACCATAATGATCATTTGCTGCTGAACCCCCCTTTTTTTACTTCCCTTATGAATGGCCTCCAGTCTCTTGAAAATATTGTGGTAAGGGTGCCTTCTTCCAGTACCAGTAACTAGCCATCCTGTTCTGAAGCAAGTGGTTCCATTCATTTTTCAACAGCTCAAACTATTAAGGAAAATGCTTCCTAATTTTGAGAAGATATCTGTTCCTGCGGACTCCACTCCTTGGTTCCATTTCTTCTTTCTGGAGCAACAGAAATGAAATCCAATGCCCCTTTACAAGGAATGTCCTTCAAAACATGAAGACAGCTATCATGCATTTATAATTTTTTATACCTAAAAATATAAAAGGCTTTTTATGCAAACGCAAACATGTGAACATCACATGGGGACATCACCATAAAACTCTAACAGGCTGTGAAATTGAGCTTTTAAAATTCTCTTTGATAATATGGAAGAAACTAACCTGACAACACAGACAGCTCAGCCTCTCTCAGGTAGTGAGTTTTTCTCTGGGCTTCAAGGCAAGGGAGCCCACCCGCCCCAACCCTTGCCCCCACCCCAGGAGGGAGAAGTACATAATTGATGAGCAATCCTTATCAGACTTGAAAGGACAAAGATACAAAGAGGAACCGGATGCCTGGTTACGAACTGATACCTCAAGAGACATAAGAGGAAGCTACATTATCTCCTTATTAATGGCATTGTATATTTTATAAGAGAGGAGCTATGCCTTGCTAATTTCAGTGCCAAAGTGGGCTAACAAAGGGATCCAAATACTGACTTAGGAAAGTTTATCTTAAAGGTAAAGGCCTCTGGAGACATGGACCCTCCTGTATCGATGTTTATTGGTTAGTTGCTTTTTCACCAGCTTGAAAAGTGACCAATGGACAGGACAGGCTGTTGGCACTCCAGTCTGAGAGGCTATTGGCTGATGCTGTTCGAGTTTCCTGAGATGTTCTGCATCCTTGTGGGCAGAAGGACGGGGGAAGGAAGGAACGGGAAGCTCAAGTTCCTGCTGCGAGTAAAGCAACAGGGGTTTCAACTCAGCTTCCCGGAACTCAAATGTCCTTCACTTTGCTTTGTTTTAAACCCCGCCACTCTCAGGCAGCTACGGAAGGCATCCGTAGCAATAAGAAGAAATATTTAATGGCTGGTATCAACCAATCAAAACAGACTCTTCTTGCTATGCATTTTGGGTACTTCCTGGCCGGATATCCGCCCGCCGGTGGCTCTGACCAATCAGGCTCGGAGAAGCCCTTTCTAAGGCTTCTAAGGCGAAACCCAGGAAGCGTTGCTCTCATAAAGCCAACTGGGTTGCCTTAGTTTTATAAAATGGTTTAGTTCACATTTGATCTCTCTAAAGTTGTATTTGATGCATTAAGCCACTTCTTTTGAAAACTTCTCTTTAGAAATCAATTTAATTTTGAATGCAGACGAAAATAAAGGAGGACGGAATGGGGAAGGGATGGCTTAATTTTTCTCCATTGTGAGATGACTGACAAAGGGCGATCCTTCTCAAAGGTGTTTGGGCGGCCTGAATTGAAAGAGAGGTGTAGGAATCCTTGAACAGCTCCCCACCCTCATAGGTCCCTCTTTGGAGGATGGTGTCTTCTTAAAACCCCAGTCCCCACCTCCACCTGTTGCCATCTTACCTCAGAGCTATTTCCAATATAGCTTCTTCCTCGCAGTCTTCCTTTTCTCCTTACCAGATTCTATCAGCCCCTCCTTTCAGTTTCAAGTCTGTTTTCTAATCCTGACACGGTCCAAGCGGGTAAATAAATCTTCAGATGGTGGTTCCCAGGCAGCGTCCCCAACTTTGGGGGTGTTGCGACCACCTACAACGGAAAACAATTATTTCACAATCTTTCCCTTACTGTCTCCTCCACCCCCACACCCCACATACTGCTGTATGTTTATTTGTTTTTGACTAGAGTGAATTAAAATCAGTTTTGTTTGGAAGATTTCACAACACTCTTTGACATTTTTGGAGATACAGTGGAGAAAGATTGAAGACAATGAAAACCTAACCACCGTGAGCATCTCACGAGTTTGTGGGGCTTTTCCCCTTAGTTGTGCAAACTCAGTCCAGTGGGATATAGAAATAAGTGCTGCAGGAAAGCATTTTTCTCTTTGCCAAAAGGCAGTGGTGTTGAATGGCTTGAGAGACCACAAAATCACATTTCTCCACTCAGCACTGGGAACAATTGTAATGGGAAAATATATTACCAGTTCACATCACCTGCGTCCATTACAGCCAGAGAAAAAGAGATTCCAACCCAGTCATGAATATGCAGTGAATTAACTTGCTGTGAGTGTTTTTCTGGGTCTTTCTGTTGTCTTTTGATTCAACCACTTAACTGCCTAAATTAAGCAGGGGAGAGTGCCTGGCTCCTTAGCTCTCCGGCTGCTACTCCCTTGAACTTGCATCGTTTAGATTAAGGAAGAAATGAAACCAAGCAGGAAGGTTCGGGGTTGGGATGGCTGTGGACAGAAACTTCAGCGTCAATCCCAACTCTGCCCCCAGCATTTCAGGTGCATGAGGTCTGGCTAGTTTCTCAAGAACTTCCCTGGTCTGATGCCTGCTTGAGAAGTTTGTTCTCCAAAATTCAAACCTCAATAATTATAAAAACGTATTGGAAATGTTTTTAATATTTTCAAGCTGAAAACATGCCTATATATTTTAAACAACCCCAAAGGGATTAAGAATGGGAGAATGTCAGGGCTGGGTAAGAGGCAGCCTTGTGCTGAAGGCCCAGGTGGGATGGTGCCAATGTCAAATTATTGGATTTCTGAGCAAGATTTCTGAGATTTCTGAGCAAGAATCAAATATTTTAGTCCTCCAGCATTTGTGAAAATTATTTTAACAGGGAGCAGCAGTGGCACCAAGACAATGATCTGTTTTCTTAAAGTCCAAGTTGAGAAACTGTATGGCTCCATGTTTACCTTCTCATTAAAAACTTAATCACTAAGATAGTCTACCTGAACTATGAAAAGCCAAGAGGTAGAGCTTCATATTTTAAAATGGCGGGGGGTCTTGAAGACCCCCAACATGTCTTAGTAATAGATCAGTGTTCTCCAGCCTCAAATGACTTCCACATATATAAATTGCAAGCCAGAAGGAGACACTAAGGAGAAGAACAGAAGGGTTTGTTTGGAATGTACCACAAATAATTATAAGTTATGGGAACAGAGAAGAAAATAAGACATGCTGATTAGAAACACCAGGATGAGTTGGCATTGATTTTGCTGTACAATAGAAAATTTGTTTCAAATTTTCTTCCAACAGATGCATAGCATGGTGGTTGAGGAATTAAATTTTATTCCAGGTTCAAATTTAAATTTGGAAATGAAATTTCGGTAGGTATGCCTCATTTCACAGAAACTAAGCAACTTCCTGAATACTCTTACATAAGGTATCCAGTTGAGAGATGATTGGATTATCTCGTATCTGTAGGCTCTGAAAAATTGTTCTCCAGCTTTTTAGCATACGGTTAGCCTGTTTTGTTCACTTCCTGATGCATCCTAATAGTCTTCCCTGTGAATCTTGGCATGTCCTGTCACAGCCTGGTTCTCACAGCAGGCTCTTAAAAAAACAGGAGTCTCCATAAAGTCCTTGCCTGTTATATGGCGATGGAACATCACATCATGTGTTCTGCTCAGTTAAGCTGCGGCTGTTAATTTTCCTTCAGGCCCTTGATAACTGAAATAAATACAAAAGTCACATATTGTATTTCTCTCTTTAAATGAAGAGCTAGTTAGCATCATCAATACTGTACCACTTCCTTAAAGTGGGATTTGACTGCTTGTGGTCCTGACTTTTTCCCAGAGGGACAGGCCCATGTGTTCTTTTGACCAGGGGGTCTCATCACCCAGCCAACCAAGGGTGTAGGCGCCATGCCGGCCCGCTGGAAGACCGGCAGGTGGGCATGGCCTCTGGGCTCAGTCATAGCTGTTTCCACAGGCCCTTGAGAGGAGCCTGTGTCCTGAGCATGTCCTCACCCTGGGCTCCACTGGTTATCTCCTGGGGCCACTGTTTAAAAGCCACTCATAAATATAATAATAATAAAAATAAAATAAACATGAAAACAAAATAAGATAAAAATAATAAAAACCACTTATACCTCACCCCATTGGCCTTCTTCTGCCCTAATCTTCAACCCAGAATCATGGTAAGTGTTCCTATGTCCCTACTCCCAAGCTTCAAAAAGGTCCCTGTTCATGGGTACCTGCTCGCAAGGTCTTGCTCAAGATAGGGCCAATGAGCGATAGCAGAGAGCCGCCCAGTCCACTGCCCACAGTGACTCCTCTTACCATTGGGGTTTCTCTGGGCCCTCAACATCCTCACCCCCTCACGCCACATTCTCAGCACATCCCTGGCCCCCACAGGGAAGACAGAGCCACCTGCTAGAAGGTAAGTGTCACAGAGGACCATGACTGGGCTCACTGATGCCCCTGGTCCTGGGAAGAGTCCTCAAGCAATGCCTCGGACTTCATCTGCACTCCACAAAGTGCTGCGACAACTTGGAAGACTCCTCCCCCTCTTTTCCTCCTTCCTTCCCTCCAGAAAAGAAGACATGGCCTTTCTCTTCATCAAGGAAGACCTCAACCTGCCTTGTCCATCTCTCCTCCAGAAGCCTGGTCCTCCCTGGTTTCCTGTCCAGGATCTATATCTGGATATTTCTCTTACCCTCAGCACCATCCCCTTTCTAAGCAGCATTCTCTTTCTGTTCCTTTTCTCCCAAAAGTTGAAAACTCGTTTTTTTGTTTTGTTTTGTTTTGTTTTGTTTTTTAATCAGGGTAAAGAGAAGTGCTACCACTTCAAGAAGGACAGGTGCTCTCAAGAGGAGATAAGGGGAAAATAAAAAATAAATATTTCAGATTTAAAAATCAAGATGTTTGCAGGCTTCTCCTGAAAAATTAGAAGGCCTGGCAATGACAGACCAATAGAAGCTCATAGCCATAGGCATCAGCTGTCCCTTTCCAGAGGCCTTGCACCAGAGAGATACTACAGATGTCACCTCCTGCATACTCTTCTGTCATGTGGCCATGTCGCTCTGTCACCAAGAGATGGGGTCTAATTCCTCCCTCTTTGGATTTTGACTGGTGATTTGCTTGCAACTGATATAAGGCAGCGGGAGAGATGCTTCAGGATTTCTGAAGCTAGGAAACCTGGCGGTCTGCCAGAGAGGGCAACTGCTTCCATGGTTGGCATGTAGAAATAATGCGTTTTAATTTTGTTTACAAAAATATCACTGGCTACATAATCTTGATGGACAGACACCCACTCTGGTCCCTGTTTATAGAGCTGGAGGTTCTTATGCTGGACTTGGCAGCGAGCTGTTCGCATGACTGGCGGAGAGAAGACAGGAGTTACGACCGAACTCTTTCAACTCTGTCCTTCAATCAACTAGGACCACCTCCAACTCTTCTCACCTTTCTCTACAAAAACATCCCAACCATCTGACCAAAACCCCCCTGAATTTCCCCGCCATCCAGAGAAACCACACTCTAAAAGATTCAGAGCCAACAGAGACAAAGACGCTTTGTCGAGGAAGGATTGCCTGACATATTTCTGAGACTAATTGGCATCGGAACATGAAGAGGAGCTGGGTGAAAAATGTCCTCTATAAAAGATGTCTTTAAAAACCTGATTACAAACATAGCTCACATTCGTTGCAGAAAACTCGAGAAACCCAGAAGAGCACAAAGAAGAAAATCAAAACCACCTCGACCCTCACACCTAGAGAATACACACTTCTTCATTTTTTATTCTTATGAATGGAATAGATAATGTTCCAAAGATCAGATCTTATGGTAACCCCTGTCCTGTATCATATCATACACATTTCCTCCTGTTACCAACTATTCACCTACATTATAATTTTTATGGATAATTTTATATTTTGTACTCTGTTGGTGAATGTATCACGATTTAGGTAATCATCTTCTATTGTTTGACATTTGTTTCCAATTTTCTTTTTTTAACTATGAACATCCGTCTTTGCCTGTATATCTCTTTCCATGTCCATGATTATTTGCGGGATAAATGTCTAGAAATGTGATCGCTGAGTCACAGATACAATTGGGTTTTTTTTTCAAGGCTTTTTATATTATCGTCAAATTCTCCTCTAGAATTGTATTCTCACCATCAGAGTATAGGAGTGCGCATTTCACCAAATCCACACTAACTGGAAGACATGTCCTTATAGTTTGGCCAAGTGACAATTGTAGTATTCTGCATTTAACAATCATATGTCAGTAGACAAGGACCAGACACTGAAAATGGTGGGGAGAACAGAGGAAAACTCTGCAAATACAGAATGGCTCTTTCACAAGGAGGAGAGTGAGACCCAGAGAAGTAAGTGATTTGCTCAAAGTTACACAAATACGCAGCTGGAGTCTCATTGACACTGGACTTGAGCGTAGTCACTGGCCTGCAACACAGTGACCAATCCCAGTCACAATGTTGGATCGTGAACAGTTGTCCCAAGCTTACCTGACTCCCCTTGCCTCCTGTCACTGAAGCCTTATATTTGGGCAGCCACTCCTCCTGGTCATGAGATGTCATGATGTCTAGAAAGTTCTCTATGACATTAAAACTGGACCTAATCCTCTTCATGGTGGCTTTCCAATATGTAGTCTAAGTCTGGTCAAACCCGCGCACAGTGAGATTTGTATCAGGCTCAGATAAGGGCTAACCGGTCTGAGCAGGAGTGTGCGAGCCTCCCCGCGGGAGAGCACGTGCGCAGGCGACGGGGTCTCAAGGTCAAGATGTGTGACTTGCTGCACACGGAGACAGCTGGTAGAGTCAGGAGAAGCATGCTATGTGTGGCCTCTGTGCCCTGGAAGCTCACTCCCCATTTCTCACAACAGACTTAGGGAAATTGGGGGTCCCCCCCATCCCCACCCCCTCTTCAGGCATTCCCTCCTGAGGTGCTCCACACTGACCCCAGAGTTGGTGGCTCTCTTCCCTCTCCTGACTTCTGTGACATCGACTGTCTCTTTTGGTTTTTGTCCTACTTTCTGGTGTCTATTTCAGTGTCTCTACTTTTCCTTTTGGTCTTCAATGTGTGGCACAGACCTCAGATCACAAACTCAGAGATGTTCATTATTTTAATTTTCAAAATAGCCCCTTTTGCACTCTATTCAGCCTCTCATTTTGCCAGGGAGTGGAAACTGAACCGCGGTGAACTCAGGGTCATCTCAGATCCTTCCGCTCTGCTGGTCTCCTCTTCCCCTGGGATTCTTATGCTGAGCTATTGACTAGATCATGACTTTCTAAGGGGACAAGGACTCTGCCTCTTTCACAGCTGTATTCCCAGGACCTAGCACAGTGCCAGACACACAGTAGATACTCATCAGACATTTTCTTAATAGATAAATTCGGCTAACAATGTTTGAGCATCCTCAAAAAAAAAAAAAGAAGTTGTGCCTTACACCTTTAGGGAACCCCAGAATCTAAAAAATCCATGGTGCTGAGTGGGTGTTTGTACATGATGGTGATGATGATGTGGGGAAAGGATACAGAGAAAGTATTTTTATGGAAACTGACAAAGTATTTTTATGGAAGTTATGGAAATACCAATAAAACATTCTCATGATTAAATGTTCAAGCCAGGGACACCTGGGTGGCTCAGTGGGTTGAAGCCTCTGCCTTCAGCTCGGGTCATGATCCCAGGATCCTGGGATCGAGTCCCGAGTCGGGCTTTCTGCTCAGCGGGGAGCCTGCTTCATCCTCTCTCTCTCTGCCTGCCTCTCTGCCTACTTGTGATCTCTGTTGGTCAAATAAATAAATAAAATCTTCAAAAAAAATGCTCAAGCCAACCACATCTTGGTCCTCTATATTAACTCCTCCCTTGACAAAAACTTTGATTTTGTTAACTGGGGTATTGGTAGCATAATAACATTATTCCACACATGTCTTAAAAACAACCAACCAAATAACACACATGTAGTGAGTACCTAATATGTGTCTAGCTAGGCTTGGAGAAATGGAAAAAGGAAAAGAAATGATGAAGATTGCTTCTGGAGAAGGACTTGTTTCCCAGAGGTTACAGTCTAGTTGGGAAGTACATATCCCAGATAATAAGAGGGCAAGAATTAGGTTACACAACAGAGACCAAAAAGAGGGTGTAGTAGCTCAGGAATCAGGAGACGAGAAATCCCTAGAAGAATCAATGAACATGTCACAGACATGAAAGGACCTTATGTGACGAGGTCCATAGTCACATGAGGACAGACTTGTGAACGCCCAATGGCTTTAAGCATAAAGAGAAACACTCAACCCTATGTGTGCTTAATCTAATGCACAATTTATTAACTCATAAGCCTATTAAATATTGTTCTTCTAAAGATCCAAACACTACTTACCCAACCAATAACCTAAAACTTAGGAATATCCAAATGAAAAAATTCCCTGATATTTAAACATTGATGACAAAGTTCTTTAATCAAATTTGCTTAATCATCCAATTAAAAATCATAATTCGACTATACTGACTTCTTTTACATACCTCAAAAAATTTGTATATTATCGCAATGATAATGATACCTTGTTACACTTAAAACAAGGATAAAAGTACTAGTATCATGGAACTCTTTGTTTCTTTATTATTTTTCTACTTATTTTTATTTTGATCCATTGCTGAGATTTCAGTGACTGTACAAGATAGTAATTGCTCTGTATCAAAGTCAAAGTATCCTCTCAGCCTAGCCTAGGGTTCTACGTTCTATACCAACTCACCCTTGTTGGGAGGAAGGGTGTGGTTACAACACCCAAGGGAATTCAATTCCAAATTTTCCAAGCTGGTTTCCTTTTTTATGATGGAATTTTGATTTCTATGTTTGCAAAATCTCTCTCTATACTTTGCTGCATCCACCCTATACCCTCCTGCACCCCGGCTGTCTGCCCTGAGGGCCTGACATATATGGGCTCATAGATGGATGGAGGAGACTCTGCCTTCCAGCTGGGTTCAGCTAGCAGGGCGCTCAACCTTCGATCAGAGACCAGCAGTGGGCTGGCACCTGGTCTGACTTCCCTGGCCCTTCACTGAAGTGGTCTTGGCAGGATGTGTCCCCCATAGCTCTTCTCGAGCTGGTCTGTTCCTCCTGACCCTCATGTTCCATGTTCTAGGGACCACTCCTTCCCTCGTTCAGGCAGGTGAGGATGAGGAGCCAAGACAGCACCAGCGCTGCCTTCCTGCACTACCTCTCGAGGTGCCACTCAGCCAGACCACACCTTCGTAATGATCCCCCTCCCTGAATGATCCTTGTTTCCCTGTTGGGATCCTGGCTGTGGCCTTGGTGGGGGTGGTCATATACTTGGATAGTTTGGATGCCCCAGGGCTGGGTAACTGCCCAGCTAGCCAAAGGCAGGGACGGGGAGGGCATGTCAGAGGAAGTACACAGACTTTGCAAGATGGCTGCCAGTTTGGTCCATACAGTGCCGGTGGCTGACCTCAGGAACCACCTGCCATGTTCCCCCCCAGCAGCAGGGGAGCAGGGGTTCTCCCAGCAGGGAAAGATATCCCAGATGATGAGCTCATTGAGGGACCAAGATGATCCTCCAGGTGGGAGCTACACCTTCCAGCATTATTGTGGACAACCAGTGATAAAAACCTCCATCAAACCTCTGCCAGAGGAAGTCCTTATACCTAAGTCCTTACACACCAGACCGTTGCTACAGAGGGATGCTCGGCTGAGCCTAGCTCTTCCTTTATTAAAATGGCATCATTAGGATCCTTTCCCGATTTCGGATGCTCCCTTAGAGGACTGGAGATTTGCGAGGTCGCATCTGCACGGACGCACTGGAGGACAAGGGCAATCATGAGGATAATTCAAGCAAGAGGCTGGCTTTGCTTAAGTTCCATAATCACCTGAAAAGCCTGTTTTTCAGAGTATCTCCAACGGCACATTCAGACAAAAACAATTTTGTTTTCTGGATGACTGCCTCAGTCTTTTGGCCCCGTGGCTTTAGCCCCAGTGGAAAAGTGATATTCGTCATGCTCTGGTCCTGAGCCCGTGGAATCAATAAACAAGGCGTCGTGATCAGGACCAGTAACAGGTCCAAGTGCACAGCAGAAAAAAGGAGGGGAGAGCTCCAGAGCTGTTCACTCTCCCTCTGCACAGTCCCCTCTGCCCAGCCTCCCACTCTGTGGACAGAATTCATGCAAGGCTGAGCAAGCTAGGGGGGTGGATGGGGGCTGGGCCCTGCGCCCCCAATTGCCTTTCTGGAGTAATGGTCACTTCTGCAGGGGTGAGGCCTCCACAGAGCTCTTTTAAACAGCACGGACACCTCCCCTGCACGGATCAAACAAATGCAAACTTTGAGTCAGTGCTGGGTAAGAGGCGATTGGCCCCTTTGGGCAAACTGGCTTGGTGGTTATTACCTGCACTGTGGGCACAGTCAGGGCATGGGGGTGATATGATTTGGGGGAGGGGGTGCAAGGAAGGACGCCTGGCCTTCCAGGTGCCAGTAATTCTACAGGGAGAGCTGTATTTCTCCAGCTCTTTGAGTGTTTTCCCTCTTTAAGAGACTCCCACCAAAATATTATCTCTAAGAGAAGGGATATTTCCTAAGACCATTAGTGCAAACAATGAGAGCAAATGCTTTTTCAGTGTTTATACCGCGCTGCTTCATCTTCACAATCTCCTTGAGTGGGACGTGCTATCATCATTCCCATTTTACAGACATGGAGTACTAGGGACAGAGAGGTTCAATAACTTGTCCCAAGCCACACAGCAAATAAGTAGAGGGGCCAGAGTTGAAACTGGGCAGTCCACTTGAAGTCTGTGACATAACTGTCCTCTTTCCTTCATTTTGGTGGCAAAATTGGGTTACTCTCCCATAGTGGCAACCCAGCAGGAAAAGTGGGTGTAGCAGAGCTGGTTTGGAGTGGGGTGTGGGGAGGAAGTAGGGCTGGAGCAGAATCCAGGAGGAAGAGCAAGGGGTCAGCCGCCAACTGCAAGGTCTTCTCCAGACTGCTCAGAGCTCCCTGGAGGAAGACAGCCCCGCTGGTCCAGGGTTGCTCTGGGTTGGAGAGTTTTCTTTGCCCAAAGGCCATGCAACTGAGAGGACACAGATTAAGAGGGAAGCAGAGTCAGATATGAGGCAGGATGGGCTCCAGGGAGCCAGACTCCTCGTGGCTGAGTTCTAGCTCTGCTATTTTTCAAAAGTCTTTCTGGAACCCAGTTTTCTCACCTGTGCAATGAGAAGGAGGGTGACAGCAGTATGTGACCTGGAGGTTTGCAATGAGGACAGAAAAATACGCAATGGCTTGGCACGTGTTAAGTATTGACCCAGCGGCTCTCAGTGTAGAGTGGGCTCTGGGGTCTCCAATGGGTGTGGAAAGGGGTTGGGGAGGGGTGAGGCAGCCTGGGAGCGGGTGAGAGATGAATGCGGGCAGGCTGGCACGTAGGGACGGGCTGACATGGGGTGGCGGAAGCTGTCAGAGAGAGGGAGAGTTTCCTTTGGTGAATGGTCGGATGGGGCCATTAGGTTTCAGACATTCAGGAGCAAATTCGTGGGTCTGAGGAGTGGTGGTGGGTAACGAGCCTGTAATTAGGAATCTTGGCCACAAAGACGTGGCAGACACATACAGTGGGACGTGACCCAGCTGGGAGAACCGAGGGTATCTTGCCATTTGCGTTATGGCTAGACCTTGAGGGTATTCAGCGAAGTGAAATTCGGCAGAGAAAGACATAAACTGCAGGATCTCACTTATATACGGAATCGAAAAACAGCAGAACTTGTAAAAACGGAGAGTAGAATGGTGGTTACCAGGGGCTGGAGTGAGGGTAGGTGTGGGAGGGGGAGGGAACTGGGAAATGTTATATCAGGGTATGACCTTGCAAGTGGCAGATAAAAAAACTCCTGGAAATCTAATGCACAGCATAGAGATCATAGTTAGCAATACTGTGTAGTCAAGTTCAAAGTTGCCGAGAGAGGAGGTATTTAACTGTTTTCACCACAAAGAGAAATGGTAATTATATGGCACAAGAGAAGCCCTATCTAACGCTCTGGTGGTAATCCTATTGCAATATACAAATGTATCAATCAAGCATGCTGTACACCTCAGATTTGCACGAGGGGACACGTCAATTCTATCTCAGTCAGTACAAATCGAAAAATTAAGTTTTTAAAAAAGAATGTCAGCTGTGAGAAATGGCCTGCTGGGGAAGACCAGGGGCTCAGGAGAAGATGGTTTTGTGATGTCAGTAAGGAGCCGGCGTGTGGGGAGGGAGAGGCCGAGCAAGGGGTGATGGAAAGGTTCTCCGAGGTGAGGATAGACACCAGACAGGAGTTTAGGAGGAGAAGTGGCCCCGGGCAGAAGGGCGCACTGCTTTCCTGGGGCCCCAGTGGAAAGGAAGAGACATCAGATCCAGAGGGAGGTAGTTCTCAAAGACGCAGAGCTAAGGCTGCCGTAAATGAAGACCACTCTCTTTTTATGGTCACCGCCTTCTCTATACTCCTGAGGGTGAAGTTATCGGCCAGGAGTGAGAGCAGCTCGTAACCGTTGAAAAATATTAATTAAACAAAATACCGTACATTTATCTCTGCAGGCACCGTTGACCAATTTTTGTTGTTGTTGTTGTTGTGCCCATCATAGTTAGAGGGGAAGCTGAAATAGCTCCCGTGGTGAGCTAACTTTGCAGTGCTGGAGTATTTATAGAAAGATTAGTCCCAAAGGCTCCATGGCCATCAGACACTGAGGGCTAAGAGGGTCTTTTCATTTAGAGATATTAAGGGAGAGAAGTGGTGTGCGGCCAGGCTCCATGCCAGGGTTGGGTGGGAGAACTCTGAGGGAGATGCTAATGTATCAGACTGAAGGTTTAAATTCGAAGGTGGTCAAAGTCCAGTGTTTCCAAAGACAGGCAAGCTAAATGTAGATCAATGGCTGAGACTGTTGGTCAAGGATGTAATCCATCATTACCTGTGGTCACAGTGTCCCCAGAAGCCCCCTCCTACATCACAGAAGGCTCAGTGTGCCAGCCTTGCCTCCTGCATGTCACAAAGCGTAGGTAGGAGAGAAGACAGAGACAGAATCACCAGTACTTTAAAAAAAAAAAGTTATTTCTTTGGGAAAGAAGACAGATTATATCAGGGCAAAATCACACCTGACTAATTTCTTAGAGTTTGACATGAAGGTGAATAGATTTGTGGATATAAATTGTATAGACCTTCAACAAACCTTTGTCTTGTCAATGGTTACTGTGAAATACTGACTTTCTGTGAAGTCGGTGAGAAGGTAAAGTCATGAAGAGGGGATTGGTGTAGGGGCGATAGACCCCGCCATTCGGCCACCTGGAAATGTGCAACGAGTAGGGGACCTCCAGGTGGCCAACAAAACTAAATTCTTTTGCAGTAAATCATCAAATCAATAGAGAGAGCTTCTAGGAAAGACATAGAAACTTTGATTGGTCTCTAGAAGTAATAACAATATTAGCATTCACAATTACGTATCAAAGGTCCCCGGGTGCCTTGTCCTCTACAAACCTCTTACAAGAGTCCTGCAAGAGAAGGAACAAAAGCTGAAGAAGGCTCCAGGGGCTTTGTCCTTTTGACAGTGTTTTAAATCACGAAGGCTCCATAAAAACGATCCCAGACCGGATGGCTTAGACATCAGGATGTATTTAATCAAGTTCTGGAAGCTACATGTCCAAGATCAAGGTGCCGGTGGGGTTGGTTTCTTCTGAGACCTCTTTCCTTGGCTTGTAGGTGGCCATCCTCTCACCCCGTCCCCACGCGGACCTTCCTTTGTGCATGTGCAGCCTGGCGTCTCTGTCCAAATTTCCTCATCTTATGAGGACACCCATCAGATAGGGTCACAGCAGCACTTTGACTTCATCGCCTCTTTCAAAGCCCATTGCCAAATACCTTCTGAGATTCTTGGGGTTAGGGCCTCTATGCATGAATTTGGGGAGGGGGAGGACACAATGTTGCCCAAAGCAGATAACAAGTAGGACGAAGTACCGGAAACAAAGGGACTGGCCTGGTTGTAGAGTCTGTTGGACCCTCCCACCCCGGAAGGTGGGCCTGGCGTGTGGGGGAGGTCAGAGGGTGAGGAATATCTCCCCAAAAGAACGTGTGAGGGAGAGCTTACCTCTCCCTCCCTCCTTCCCTCTCCAGTGAAATCTTGAGGCTTCTCTACAGGTCAAAAACACCGAGTTGCTGAATTCATTTTCTTCACCCTAGGGTCTAAATACAGAGTTGTAATAAGAGACCCGGCCACCCCCCACCCGACTCCGGGGCCAAATCCGATCGATGGCAAGCTGCTCCAAACACAACATCATTCCGTAGCACATAGTTGAGGTGGAGTGTGTGGAATGGGGCTAAAGTTACTTGAATTCTTTTCGAGGCTGACATGTATGCAACCCTAGGCACAAAAGGCCCTCTCTCTCTACATTCAATTTGTAGCAAAGTAAACAATTTGTAGCAAGTAAACAGGGCATCCATTGTGTTCCTGCTCTGCAGACCGGGCTTCAAAGAGGTCTTTTGTTTTAAAGGATATTTAAAAATTCTTCATGAGCTGTAAAAAGTTATTTAAAAATCCCTTGCCCTGACACCCAAATACCTCTCATTAAAAAAAAAAAAAAAAGATAAAAATTAAAAAAAAAAAAAAAGCCCACAACCTTTATGAATAATGAAGATGGTCATCTGGGGCCCGGACTTCTAGTCCAATCATGTTGCTGTGCTTTGGGGTGCCCTCCTGGGTAATGTGCCCTCCTGGGTGATGTGCGGAGAGAGAGAAAGAGGAGGTGGATGAGCTCTGGCTGTGAGGGAGGAGAGGGAAGCATGACGAAGGTGGCAGGGTCTCGGGGACAGTAGAAATTTTACCCTGGCCGAGCTGAGTCTTTTGTCGAAGCCTCAGTGTGAGTGGAAATCCTGCAGGGGAGTAAAATCCAGGTACACCTGGGTAAGGGGCCCTCCTAAGGACTCAGGAGCAGCCCCAGCCCAAGTCCTATCACATCATCAGTAGGACCCCCAAATGCTCCCATGGGCCCCAAGAGCGTCCCCCCTGGTGCTCTGTCCCCCAGGCCCAGCGGACCCCATGGGCCGTCTTTCTGGAATATTCCACAGGGATGCTGTAGCACCTCCTCTTGGCTCTCCCCTTCTCCATTACCATGCCTCCCTACTTCTCAGGAGCTCACAAAAGCTCCTGCTGCCTGGCGGTCCCTGAACTGGTCAAGATCGAAGGAAACGTTCAAGTGCCTGAAGTCCTATCCCTCCTTGCGCAGGGGACCATGTTAGTCTTCTCTGCATAGCTCCAATTTTAATGTATGTGCTGGTGGAAGCGCCCACAGCCACACCCCTCCTTTTAGACAGAAGAAGACTGAGACCAAGAGAGAGAGGCCAGTGTCTAAGGCCCCACAAGAAGTGAGTGTCACTCCTCCCTCCTCCAAAGCCTCTTTGGCTTTGTCCCCGTGAACCCTGCCTCCTGTTGCTGTCAGCTAATTCCCCAGTTTGCACAGTGAGAATTGTGACCCTTTATCTGAAGGCATTTACTCCCATTACAATGTAAACACATTAATACTTATCCTGTGATCAGAGCAAGAGTATCAGATCCTTTGTTAGAAGCAGATTTTGGCAGGTGAGAAGGGGAGACCCTGAGCTGCTCTTGGTGGTGGTGGTGGTGGAGGAGGGGGTGTGCCCCCCCCCGCACCCCAAGGAAGATGGGCAAGAAGCAGGGGGAGGGCAGAGAGGCGCCCAAGTCAAGTTTGCACACTACGCAATATTGCCTCCATCTGGCCTCGCTTGGATGGTCGGAATGATTTTGATATTATCCAGAAGACTTAGGATGCTGACCAAAGACTTCTCCAGATGCTCAGAAGTTGTACTTCCAAGCATAATTCTTGGCTCTCCGAGAACCACAAGTAATTGATGACACCCCCGTGCCTTTTCCACATCCTATCCTTTCCAGCTCCCGGACAGAGAGATTTTCTTGTTTGTAGGCTCATTCATTCCAGGCTTTGTGGACATGTCAGATTTGACAAACGCAAACGCAGTGTGGTCACATTCATCGGTGGTCACCTGGTCCTCATTAGGGCCATCGGAGGAGGCCAGGGCCTGCTTTTGTGATTAGTGATTCCTCCTCCACGAGGGCCGGAACGCTCTCAGCAGCCTTTTGTTGTTTGCATGGAGGCCTTGGAGGACTCTGCCAGGCTCGGCTCAACATTTTCCACATGACTGATGGCATTCAAAGCTCTGCACTCCCAATAGGCAAATTTCTGGACTGGCTTTGTTTCTCGTTGGTTCAGGTGGAATAATAAAGCTCTTTCTGCCAGGAATGTCAGTGTGTGGTTGGGAAGTTGGCATGTTTCTCTAAGGAGGCAGGGAGGCCAACTGGTAAGGGCCTGGGTGCCTGGGGGCCGGGAGGCCAACAGTCAGAGAGGTTATTTCAGTATTTCTCATTCTTACGGAGACAGAGATGGTGTGTCCTGGGGATTGGGTGGGCCACCAGAGGAAGTCTTCCTGGGGGCTTGTGCTATGGTGAGCCAAGCTATGGCAAGGCTCTCTGCCTCCTGAGCTCCCCTTAGGCCATATGGGGGCTGGGGCTGGGGCGGGGTGGAGGGTGTTCTGGGATCCGTCTTCCATTTCTGCAGCTGTGAGAATGGCTTGGTCCCTGCCAAAGCCTTTTGTTCCATTTTTCTCTTGCTTCATTGGGACATTTCCGGAACCAAATATATTCAACTGGTCCTCAGCTTCAGGAGGTAATTGAATATCCAAATGCTGGTCCTTCCATTGTCCGATGACCAGAACCAGCTGAAACACCCAATTTTGCAAAAACATCATGCTCCCGTCTTTCCCCCTAATTATCTCTTCCAATTGTAATGTCTTCATAGCCTTTTCTTGTTGAGGTGTGTGAGGCCCGCATGAATTCTGAGAATTCTTATGTTAAATTCCATTCTTCGGGCACCCAAATCACGTTTCCTGAGGCTGTTTTGTCCCACTGTACTTTGACATGGATTCCAAGGTCTGCATCTTACTGAAGACAGACCATTGTAATTATTATTTTGAAATGGACACATTTCTGAGCTCTTGGATCGGAGCCTGAAGATAAACATGGGTACTCAGGGGCCTTGAAACCCACACTCGCAGCTTGCTGATCCTTGCAGGCCTGTGAGATCAGTGCCAGACTAAACATAAAGCTGGCACTCCCTCCCTGGGCCAACACTTTGGGGCTTTTGTCAACTGGGCAGGAGTGCAAATCCTTGAAGATACTCTCCATGGAAAGCCTATTTCTTTATGTCCTTTGGCTCGGACCTTGGCCAGGGTTGGCAACGTGGCCTTGAGCTGCCCTGGGATGCCTTGACATTTCCTCATTTGGGCCTCTGGGGTCTTTGTTCCAGCTAAGCTGCATATCTCAGGGAGAAGAAAGGAGGGGTAACCATGGTCTTCTTTCTTGGCCTTTGGGGTTGAGAAGAAGCTTTAGGATGAAGAGGAGTCCCAAACCCTGGGCCTTGACCGGTTTCTGACCAGAAGATGTAGAGGGAATCAGAGAGGCAGGCTTTGGAATGGTGAGAAGGGGAGGGGTGATGGCCAACAGGCAGGGAATGTGAATTTATTACCTACCTGTGCTGAAGATGCATCTGGTGTTACTTGGAGTCACTAAACACCTGGGAAGTCATACCCCTTTGCCTAGCCAGGCATCCCCGGGTATGTAAATGCATTGGCTCTGCAGCCACATGCAGTGACTGGGAACCCTACCTTGTCCTATATGGCAGTGTTCCTGTTTCATTGGGTATCATTTACAACCCTCTTGAGCTGCCCTTAGCAGATCCTGGCTCTGGAGGTCATTCTTCTGGGTGGTGGCCCTCCATGGTTCTTCCTATAGAGGCCACTTCTACTCCCTGCTGTTTCTCCTGCTAGCTTCCCTTAAGCTTTTTATATCTTCATCTTGCTCCCCTGACCAGAGAAGAAGGGAGGAGCCCTCCCATTCAGAGGGCTCCCTCTTTTAATTCTCTTTGGTTCTTAACTTCAACCAGTCCCTTGTTCCCCCTGGGTGACACTGCTTCAGGAGGCCTGCCTTGGGGACTGTTTTCCATTGCCCCTGGGAAGCAAACCCAGGGGGTGAGATGACTTTCAAAAATAGAATGTGTTCCTGAAATAAGGGAATCCCAACATACATTGCTATTGGGATGATGTGGGAAGTAGGTGCAGAGTGAAGGAAAAGGAGCTGGGAGAGGTGGGGAAAGACCAAGTCACCCACCCAGTTTCAGAAGAACCACAACTGTGTCACAGCTAATGCCATCCTGAGATTGTGATGGAAACCACAGGACTATAGTATTCACCCCCTTCCTTTGTCAGGGGGAGTTCCTAGGCAGGCTGGTGGAAGAAATGGACATGACCTTTATATGTCACCACTTACCCTGATAATCAGCCAAGAGCAAAGGACAAGATGCCTCTCCCAATGAACACATTCAGCTCACTCTCAACATAGGCTCCTTGAGTGTAGGAACTACGCTTCTCCATCTTTGTATATCAATGTCAAGCACAGTTCCAGTCTCAAAATAAAGGCACAAGAAGAGCTTGTTGGTCTGAAGGAGCTCAGGCTGGTTAGGACCCAGATGTGAGAGGCAGAATCAGAAAAATAGGACAATTGGGCATTGAGTCCAAAGCTATGCATGTCTTGAGACATTGGGTCAAGAAGGTCCATAGAAAAATGAGAATCACTAGAAACCCATTAAAATATTTCTCTTGGGCAGTGCCTGGGTGGCTCAGTGGGTTAAAGCCTCTGCCTTCAGCTCAGGTCATGATTCCAGGGTCCTGGGATCAAGCCCTGCATTGGGCTCTCTTCTCAGCAGCAAGTCGGCTTCCTCCTCTCTCTCTGCCTGCCTCTCTGCCTACTTGTGATTTCCCTCTGTCAAAGAAATAAATAAAATCTTTAAAAAAATAAAATAAAACATTTTTCTTTGTCAATTTTAGCACAGCAGGTACTCGTTTTTACTAGTGACACAATGCAAAGATGTAGGAAGAAAAAGTTGTATCTCCCTTCACGTCTCTTCATTCTCTCTTATCTCGGTAAGCAATTTTTTTTTTTTTTTTTTGGTCCTTGGAATTCCAAGATTTCACCAAGTTATATTTAGGTGTGTGTCTTTAAAAAAAATAACCCTGTCTAAGACTTGGGCCTTTCAACCCACAGTGTTAAATCTTATATCAGACCACAGAAATTTTCTTCTGTTTTTTGTTTAAATATTACTTCTCCTTCATCTGTTCTTCACCTTCTCTCTCCTTCTGGAACTTCTATTATTTGAACGTCATATCTCCTGTTTTGTCCTCCAAATCTCTTACTGTTTCCTTCTGTTTTCCAAATTTTTGTTTTCATATTATGAGATTTTCTTCTCCTTGATCCCCTAGATCTTTAATTCACTGATAAGCAGGGATTATCTTTCTTTCAGTTTATTTCCCAAGTTTTTAAGATAAAAAATAATTTTCTTTTAGTTCCTAGAAGTCCTGTTTTTAGACAGTGTCCTCTTAAGCATTCCCATTACTTGTTTTTTCTTTTTTTTTAAACTTTTTCTTTTCTTTTTTTTTTTTTTAAAGATTTTATTTATTTATCAGAGAGAGAGAGGGGGAGAGAGCGAGCACACGCAGACAGAATGGCAGGCAGAGGCAGAGGAAGAAGCAGGCTCCCTGCCGAGCAAGGAGCCTGATGTGGGACTCGATCCCAGGACACTGGGATCATGACCTGAGCCGAAGGCAGCTGCTTAACCAACTGAGCCACCCAGGCATCCCTCATTACTTGTTTTTTCAATCCCTTTCTGTCAGTCCTCCTCCAACAGGGGACTTTTGGGCTGGAGGCTTGATCTTTCTTCTTCTTATCACAGACCCTTAAGTGTTCCTGATTTTGTAGTCCATTGGCAGGCAGATCAGGATAAACACATTTATCAAGCAGGGGCAGAAAAACAGGTAATGGAAGGTTCAGCAGTTTCTGCTTTCAGGAGTCGGCAGTAAACCAACTGGTCAACCACTGATCTGTAGATCTGAGAAGGGCATCCTCTCTTTGAGCTCCTGGGATTAAGGTCTAGATCTTAAAGAAGATGGAGGGTTGGGAATTACGAACACAGGTGAAAGAATTAGCTTCCAAGAGGAGGGGAATATTCTTTCTTCTAACCTGCAAGACTGGCAGGGAAGGGAAATAAATATAGACCTTGTACCTTTGTCATTTTATGGGCAGTAAGTTAGGGGAGTCTGTGGTCAGTGATGGAGATGGGCTTGGGTGGCCATTTCAATGTCTCCTCTAATTCAAAAATAATTAGCCACTAAGTCATTCCTTCAATCTCCCAAGGCTTTCATCTGTCACAGTCAGCTCAAGAAGTTGGTGGCTTGAGGACCTCCTCTTTTTCTAACACTGTCAGGTGCTCTGATGAGTGAAAGAGACTCAGAGGGCAGAGTTCCCACCCCAAGACACCTTTGTATATCTTTCAAGAATCTATTTGATTGCCACATCCTGAATTCTCCCTCCTGTCAGCCATTAGGATGCTGTCACTCCACCTGTTCCTTCTTCCAGTCCCTGGGAGGATTCTGTGCTTCCCTGGAGGAGCAGCTCATCCATACAAACACAGTGTTGCTGGGTAGTTTGGCAGGAAGGCCTGAGGCTATAGTTGTCCTTGGTTTACCTGTCTGTGTTGAAAGTGAGACTCAGGAAGAGCCAAAGTTCTGGAGGGGACAAGGTGGGATTGCTGAGAAGAAGACTCCTGGGGAATTCACAGCCAGACCTCAAAGGGGAAACCAATCCCCAGGAGCAGGTGGCCTCTGGTGGAGCCAAGGAGACTGACCACATGGCTACAGCCTTTGGCCTCCATTTCCAGGGTGTGAGCTCAGCCAGCAGACAACGGATATGGCCTAGGAGTCTAGAGAAGATAGAAGTCACCACACCAAGAATGATGAGATGTCCCCTTTGCCTTAAGGTTACGACACCACCACCACCACCCTATACTGTCAGAGGCCATAACCACCTTGGGGCCAGGGAAGAGAAATCTCAGAAATTTAGAATTTGGGTTTATTTTGTTTTCTTTTTCTTCTAGAAAGACTAAGCATAATTGAGAGGGCCTTTTAAATTTAGGATCTAGGTAATAAAGCTTATCAGAGTAAAGACCAGAAGGAAGACAAATAAGTTCTAGACAACATAAAGGAACTAGCTTTATTCCCTGCTCATCCAGGTTATACAAGGAGTTTGGAAAACCTTTCACACGCGCGTGCACCCACCCGTCCACTCACACACACACACACACACTTTTATGTCTTTTGATTTTTTTCTGACCCCGTTGGTTAGAAGATGACCTTAAATTTATAGGGGAAACCACAAGAAGGCAAACAATCCAATTAAAAAGTGAATAAAGGACTTGAATAGACATTTTTCCAAAGAAGATACACAAATGGCCAACAAATACATGAAAAGATGTCCAGTGTCATTAGTCATCAGAGAAATGCAAATCAAACTCACAAAGAGATACCACTTCAAACCCACCAGGATGGCCGGATTTAAAATTTTTTTAAAATTTAAATTAAATTAATTAACATACAGTGTATTATTAGTTTCAGAGGCAGAATCCAGTGATTTATCAGTCTTATATAATACCCAGTGATGATTCCATCACGTGCCCTCCTTAATGTCCATCACCCAGCTACTCCGTCCTCCCAGCCCTCCCCTCCAGCAGCCCTCAATTTGTTCCCTATGATTAAGAGTCTCTTACGATTTGTTTCCCTTTAGATTTCATCTTGTTTCATTTTTTTCCTCTCTTCCCCTATGATCCTCTGTTTTGTTTCTTAAATTCCACATATGTATGAGATCATGTGATACTTGTCTTTCTCTGATTGACTTATTTCACTTGGCCTAATACCCTCTAGTCCCATCCACATCATTCCAAATGGCAAGATTTCATTTTTAATGGCTACATAATATTCTGTTGTGTGTGTGTGTATTTGCCATATATATGTGTATATATATATATACATATATATATATATATGTGTATATGTGTGTACTATATATGTATACATACCACATCTTCTTTATCCATTCATCTGTCATTGGACATCTGGGCTCCCTCCACAGTCTGGCTATTGTGGAACTGCTGCTATAAACATTGGGGTGCAGGTGCCCCTTTGTATCACTACATTTGTATCCTTGGGATAAATACCCAGTAGTGCAGTTGCTAGCTCATAGGGTAGCTCTATGTTCAACTTTCTGAGGAACCTCCATACCGTTTTCCAGAGTGGCTGCACCAGCTTGCATTCCCACCAACAGTGTAAGAGGGTTAGGATGGCCAGATTTAAAAAAAAAATGGAAAACATTAAGTTTTGTTGAGGCTGTGGAAAAATTTGAAGCCCTGTACGTTGCTGATGGGAATGTAAAATGGCAGGTCCACTGTGGGAAAGTGTTTGTGATTTCTCAATAACTTAAACATAGAGTCTCTATCTGACCCAATAGTTCCACTTCTAGGTATATATACAGGTGTATATATACACCTCAAAACCGAGAACAGGTGTTCAAGCACATAGTTGCTCACAAGTATTCATAGCACATTTTTAGCAATAGCCAAAAGCTGAAAGAACCCAACTATTCATCAACAGATGAATACATCAAAGAAATATGGTCTTATCCACAGTGTAGAGTGTTATTTAGCCATAAAAAGGAGCGAAGTACTGATATATGTTCGAACAAGGAAGAACCTTGAAAACATGACACTAAGTGGAAGAAACCAGACACAAAAGACCACATATTGCATGATTCTATTTATTTGAAATGTCCAGACTAGGCAAATCTCAGACAGAGAAAGCGGATTCGTGGTTGTCAGGGGCTTGTAGGGAGGGAGAAAAGCAGAAGGACTGCTTAGTACGTATAGGGTTTCCATTTGGGGTTCTAGAAAGTTCTGGCATGAGATCATGGTGATGGTTGTACATTGCAAAGATATTTAATGCCACAGAATTATATGATTCAAAATAGTAAACTTTATATTATGTGTATCTTTATATCAACCCCATATTAAATACCAATCCCATTTTAAACATTGACCCTATATGAAATGGAATATTGACCCCATATTAAAACTTGTACCCACTAGGTGCTTACTGCATGCTTGCACTTGGTGTAGACTCTCTCAATTTGGTCCTCATAGCAATCCTAGGAGGTGATGTCATTATTCCTGTTTGCAGGAGAGGACATGACCTACAGAACTAATGGGACTGCCCAAATCCCAGGGAGTGTGAATCAGGAACCCAAGCAGCAAGGTAAGAAAGAGCGAAAGGCTTCTAAGTCCTCCCTCCTCCTTAGGACATCAGCTAAGAGCTTGGGACACAGCACCAACTTGTGGTAACAGAGGAAGATCCTCCCTACGTCATCAGGCTGAGCATCAGGAGGTCCTGTTCAGGCTTTGGTCTCTGATGAAAGGTAAAACAGCGATGGGAAAGGACATCTGGAAGGAGACACCTTCCCAAAGCCTATTGGGAGGAAGCCAAAGGTCACAAGGATAATCATCCTTGAAGGACTAGATGGCGATACTTGGATTGTGAACAGAGGTCCTCCCCCATGACACATGTGGGCTAAACCCAAGGGTTACTGCTTCTTTAGTGTTTCCCAGCCCTGGAGGCCAGAGTCCTTCCTCTCCAGCACTACACATTAGTTCCTACAAAAAAGGGCCCAAGCAGGCCAGCTGAGAAAGAGTGGTGGGAGTGACACGAGGCAGGGGGCCACCATGCATGGCCAGCTGTCCCCTGAAAGGACTTCAGGGTGATGGCCAGCTCTGTCCCTTCTATAACAGACTGGTGGCCAGCACTCCAGTTGAAGGACAAGCTTCAAGTGAAGGTATGATAAACAGAAAGGATGTACCCTTGGTATTGGCCGTCCCAGCCCTGGGTCACCATGCCTGGGTCCCCAGTGAAATCCCATACAGTGTTCCCCCTTCTGAAGATGATCATCAGAGCCTGCTCTTTGAAGGGCAGCAATAAGGAGTCTCTGGCCAGTAACTGGCATCAAAGCCACAGTCCGTGGTAGGATATCCCTAGACTCCTGTCCTTGCAAAAAACTCGCTGATGAGATTCTAACTTTGGCCTCTTCTGAGTCACTAAAATAGAAGTGGCAAATACTCTCATGCCAACGCCTCTTCATTGTCATGGCTTCCTGGGGCGCAGGGCTGAGAAGGATTCCGAGCCCGTGTCTCAGACTCAGGAGGAAAGATAACTGCTCTTGATTGGTTAGTGAGGTCTGCAGTGGGCACCTAGCCGCGGAGGTGGCCGGCTCCTGTGAAATGGTGGCTCAGCTGCGGGTTGCGATAAACCTCCTTATCATCCTAGTTGTTCACGGAAAGAAGTCCAAGAACATTCGTGTCGCTAGAAAATTTCTGGAGGTGATGATCACCGGGGCGGTTGTGGGGGTGGGGGTGGGGGGGAAGCAACTGCCAGAAAGACTCCTTTCTTCTCCATCATCTTGTGCTCCTGAGAAGGGCGGCAGGTCAAGGGCTATTTCCTCCTCTCTCCCCAAGGAGCGAACTGGATTGCTGGCCAGAGGGGCCTCTTTCTCCAAGGCCTTTCTGGAACTCTCGTTAGCCCAGGGCAGCTGCAGCCACACACTTCGTCTCTCGTCATGGAAAGCTGAAGCTTCTCGGAGCCCAAGCTAAACACTGGCTGCTGCAGAACATCCCGTTTTCATGAGCCCCCGGTGAATTGAAACCCAGAAGCCAGCAGCACACCTGCCAATTATTACAGTTAATTCTGTGCAGGCCTGACTCAGGAACCGAGACAGAGAGTTCTGTTTGCTGCCGGGGGCTGCGCAGGGCGGGCGGGAGTGGCAGAGGCCCTGGGCTGTGAATACCCCCGTGTGTGCCCGCACCGGGCCTGGCAGCCGCTGTGCCCTCCCTTGCCCCGGGAGCCTGGCATCCAAGTGTGACTTCAGTGGGGCCTCCTTCCCCCTCACTCTGTATCTGTGATCAGAGATGTGGATGGTCCAGAACTTTTCTTTTTCCTTCTGCCTTCCTCAGCCACCCCCTTAAGGACTCCGAGAAGAACCCTTTATTGTTTTTTTCCAAAGAGAAAGAGTACAAGACACTCAGCTTAAAACCGTGGGGTCTTTCTGTTGCCTTTTCTCCTCAGACGTGTTGCCTTGGAAGATCCTGTTGATTGGGGCAGAGGACAGTCGCCCCTTTGCTCCTTGGAAGCTCCTTCTGTGGTGGGCCGCCACCAAGTTCTAGCTTGCTCTTGCCTGGCTCAAGGTGACCTTGAATCTGACTGCTCCAGGTTCTCTCTCCTGAGTTTTTCCAGGCCTCCTTTGGTTGGTTCATTAATCCATCCATTCATTAGTTCATTTGCTTCTATGAAGCCAGGTAACTGGGCTGGGCATGGGAAGATAGAGAAGACGGGTTTCCTGTCCTCCAGATTCCAGACGGAAAAGAGACTGTAAGCAAATGATCACACAATGACTGAGTTTAATCCCAGGGATTAAACCCTGTCCCCCAGGAAGGCAGTGAGCACACATCAGACATTATAGTCGCCCCTGGTGTGGGGAGCAAACATATCAGAAGGGAACTTAGTCTAGACCGAGCGGGCGTCCTGTCAAGGATGTTGACCTCGACTCCCTTGGCATTTGCGGTGATTAGGATGAATCGGACAGTGGATCTGGGTCAGTGGGACAGCAATTCTCGGGAGAAGAAAGAGTGTGCAAAGGGCCCCAAGCTACATGGCTCTTTCCAAAGCTGAGAAGACCAAGGAGGCTGGAGAAGGAAGAGCCATGAGGAGCCCAGCATGGGCGGCCACACCCAGCCAGGGAGCCGTGTGAACGAGGGCCTCTCTGGGCCTCAGGGAGTCCACGCAGTGATCAGCACCCCTGTGGCCCTTCTGCTCCTGCTCTCTAGTCCCCTGGCCCCTGGATGGCGTCTTCCCGTGACTCAATAACCCAAGCCATTGGCCAGCTTGATTGCCCACACCGGCCACTCTGCTGGGGCCAAGTCTGGTATAACGATGTTAAGATGCTGACCCTGACCCACAAGAGCTCTCCCAGGGGTGCGGTGGATGGACCCAGGGCTGGGGGATCTCAGTGCCCAGAGGAGGGCACCGTGACCGCTTCCAGCCGGGGAGGGTTTGGGGAATGTCCAGAAGGGAAGCTTGCGCTGCTTCTAGAAGAACAGGCCTCCCAGTCACAGAGCGGAGGGTGCAGAGATGTGAAAGCCATGGTGAGCGGACGGAGCGTTTCACGGAGCTGTACATCTACTGTCCCTAGAACGCTTGAGCCTCTTTATGGACCCAGGAAGTGCAACCGCCTGTTGGAACAAATCCTCTCCTGGTGGGGCAGGAGCGGGGGTTCATTCCAGACCCCATGCAGGAAGAAGAGGCAGCCCAGAGGGGACAGTGCAGTGCTGGTCTCTCTTGGATGACAACTCCATCCTCTGTGACCGACAGCAACAAAAGACGCCAGGTTGTGGCTCCTCTGCTCTCCCATGCACCTGCCATGTGCCTACCCCGGGAGACAGCTCGGCCAGAAAACCAATCTAATCAACCTCATACCCGCCAGGGTCCCAGGGCTCCCATATTCTGTGCTCCCCTCTGGCCCGGGGCTGCAGCGAACGTCGCCTCGCAGTGGCCCAGCTCCCCGAGCCACCTTAATCACACGGTATAAGCATCTATTTTAGTTACATAAACAGAGTTGTCTACATTTGGATCCCGGGGCTGGCTGCTGGAATTTGTAAACAGCGTGGTGTACGAGGCTTGAAGCTAGTTGCCAGGACGCGCTCCTTTCCCACCGCCTGTTGTCCAGTTTTCCCTTTTATAGAGAGTCTGGCTGGGAAAGAGAGACAGAACTTATTTGGGAATAGAGGACAATCTCTCCGGCAAATTCCTTTCTCCCACTCCTGCAACCACTACCTCCTCTTCTGAAATTTTGAGGTCTGGTGCAAAATGAAGAGGGCTCTTGAGTTATGGGTCCCTCCTAAATGCTAGCTTCTCATAAACCTAAATCTAAACCCCACGGAAAACAAACTCGGGGAGATTTTATTCCCAGAAGGGTAACCAGGAATTTGGAATTGGAGGCAGGTTCTGAACACTACTGGACACTGCTGTCCCTCTCATAGCCGAGACCCCGCATGACATCTTTGGCTCCAAGCAAGGGCTTGTAAGTTTCCAAAGTAATGACATTCTGGGAACCACAGAGAAGCAGTAACCTCGAGGGGGAGAGGGGCATTCATTTGTTTTTCTTTTCATTTAATAACCATTATTGAGGTATCTGTTCAGATTAGATGCTGCGTCTGGCACTGCAAGTCTTAGAAGGGATATGACACGGATCGTTGGCCTCATAGTCCAGCAGAGGTGGCACGTCAGGACCCATTGTGAGAGATCCGGGATGCCAGAGTGTTGAGGTTTACTGGGCACCCATTTGCTGAGCAAATGAATGAGTCACAACTAACGCCGCGGAGAAGGAAGCCTGTCACCAGGACTGAAGTCAAATCTTAACCTAAAATTCAGCGCAGGGTCACTTCTGCTCAAACCGACAGCCGGGATCGCAAACGGTCCCACTTTGCCTGGGATCAAGGGGATTCTCGTGGGTGCAGACTGGAAAAGAATTCCCAGACGAGCCTGTACAAGTGGGGCAGCTGGTTGAAACGGCAAAGAAAAGAGAATTAGGGAGAAGAACTCCTGAATAGAGGGACATAAGGGGGCGCTGGGGCCAGAGGCCGGTGTGAAAGAAGCACTCGCCTTGCCCCGTCCGTGTGTTTTCGTTCTGGAGAACAAAGAACCAGAACGTAATTCATCCACACAGAAAGAAACAGGGCAATTAGGAGATTATAAGGAGCTGGGCATCGCAGGCAAAACAAGAGGGCTTCAGTAATTAAAATATCCCCAAACAAGCTCAGTAGTAAACAGAAGTGCAGATAGGTCTGAACTCTGTCTCCGCAGAGAACTGCAGGGAAATTCATAGCTTTTAAGCATTCAAAATGCAGGAAGGGTCTGGAACAGTGATCTGTTTCTAAAGAATATCCATATATGGAAAAGTTGAAGTTTGGAGAACCAGCAGTTTTAAACAGTTGATGTTTAGTGGGAAGGTGCTATGTTCCACCTTGAGGTTGCATTTCCTAGCTTTTTGCTGTAAAGTGTAAGCCTTTCAGAAAGATGTGCAGATGTTACTATGTGATGATTTGATTTTTAAGGATGTCTGCTATTTGAAAAAAATAAAATAAAATAACGTGCTAGAAACGCTGGAGTTGTGCTGGAAGCTCGCACGGGCGATGGAATCAGCAGCGGCTTCAGGGAAGTCAGACTGGTCCCCGCGGAGGGAAAAGCTTAGCGTTGGCGCCACCTGGTGTCCGCTCTGCGAGTTTCAGGCATGGAACCCAGGGAGAGGTGCACTGCGCATTGAAACTCAGACAATGACCGGGAAGGCCACTTCGCCTACACCCCAAAGAATATTTTATGCACGCTGTGTATAATAACGACTTATACCTTGGTCTCGTATTCTGAAACTTTGGAGTTTGGTGATGACTTCTCCAGCCATTTTTCCTCATCTGTCGAATGGGGCTCATTGCCCCCGCCTTGCAGACTTGGGGTGAATTTCCTTCATAAAGTGCCTCGCACATTGCCTGACACACAGAAGGTGCGCCACAGATGGAAGTAGCTGAGCTAGAGGCAATGGGTCTTGACATGACTGCTGGGCAGGAGGCCGGGTGAGCCTGGGGAAGTGGGCTGTGGGCTGTAACTTCAGATTGTATTTGAACTTCGGTGCTGTTAGTAATTTCCTGAAGGAAGACGATGCACTGAGAGCTGTGTGCGCTTTGGAAGGTGCAGCCGGAGCCTGGTTTCTTCAATGGCAGCAAAGCACAAGGTCAAGTTTTCGGGGCAAGACATCCCCCTGGGGCTTGAACAAGGCTCTCAGGTCCTGCCCTGAGAGCAGGACCTTTCACAAGTTTCCAGAGATGTCGTAAAGTGGAGGCAGTTTTGCCGGAGCCTGGGACTCAGGGAGCGCGGTACAAGTAACAGAAGAATTGGACAAAGGGACAAGGGGTGGTCAGACCCCTCCCCCACATCTGCATCCTCCCTGAGCAGAATCAATGGAGTAGACTGCACAAGAATATAGTTCTAATCTCCTATAGTTTTAATCTTCTAGAATCCCAAGAGTTCATAACTCTGGGTACAAAACATAGAGCTTCGCTGGTGAGAATATAGAACAACGAGAATTTTCATTCGTTGCTGGTCAGAATGTAAAATGGTGCAGGATCTCTGGAAACTAATTCGGCAGTTTCTTATCAAACCAAACATGCCTCTGTGATCTGATCCAGCAACCGCTCTCTTGAATGTTAACCCCAGAGCAATGAAAACTTACATTCACGCCCAAATCTGTATATAAATGTTCATAGCAGCTCTATTCACAATAGCAAAAAACTGAAAACAACTCAAATACCTTTCGGCAGAAGAGTGTTGAACATCTGTCGACTGGAGTAAAAGTCAGTGGGCAGCGTGGATGTACCCAACTCACTCAGATCTCACGGAAATCACGCTGAGTGGGCGAAAAGCCCATCTCAAAGGGTTTTATAGTGTACAATCCTACTTATTATAGAACATTCTAGAAGTGGCAGATTTATAGAGAGGGCAACCAGGGAATAGGGATACAAGAAAGGGGTGCAAGTGGAAAAGGGGGACGTGGAAAGGTTAGTTTCTTAATGGTGATGAGGGAAGCTTTTACCCCGATGGTGGTGTTGGTTCCACAGATGACGTAACAGTTGAAGACGCATCGAACTACACACACGCGCACACTCAGATGAGTGCAGGTTAAAAATGGTGAAATCTGGATTTGGTCTGTGGGCTAGTTGACAGCCCTGTATCAATATCCGTTTTCCAGGTTTTTTTTTTTTTTTTAAGCTTTATTTATTTGTGACATGGAGGGTAGAGGCAGAGGAAGAGAGTGTCTTAAGCAGACTCGGCTTGATCTCACGATGCTGAGATCATGACCTGAGCAGAACCCAAGAGTAGGAGGCTTAACTGACTGAGTCACTCAGGGGCCCCTGGTTTCCTGGTTTTGATATTATATTCTGGTTGTGTATGATGTCACCACCGGGGAAGGCTGGCTGGAGGGCAGGTGGGACTCCGCATTTTTGCCACTTCCTCTGAATCTATCATGATTTCAAAATAAAAATAATAAACAAGAAAGACATAGCATGGTTGTATTCATCATGTTCTGAAACCAAAATTTAAAAAGAGGTCAACCCAAAGTCTTCCCGAGGGGTGTTGGCAGTGAGGGCAGGCAGGGAGGAGTGCTCTCCCACCCAGAGCAGCACGAGCCCGTTTTTATCAGCTTTGTACAACTGAACACCTCTGGACTCAGCAGCTTTATGAGTCACGCATGCTTGACAGCATTGTGGGGACACAGTGTGGCTGTTCTGAACATGGCAGCCTCTAGTGTAGACTCTGTTTCTCTAGCCCCAGAGGAGGGGAACCTATCAAGCTTGAAGGACCATACAATAGAAAGTGGTCCTCAGGAATTCTCCAGAACTGGACAGCAGGTGCCCCTGAGCCATCCCTTTTCTGGATACTCGGTAAAGTTGTGCTTTCTCCTTAACGTTGCTAACCAGAAGAGAATTCCTTCATTTTTTAATTTGATTTTCCTGTGGTAAGAACATTTAGCATATGCTCTACCTTCTCAATGATCTTCACGTGCACGACACTGCATTGCTGACTCCAGGGACCATGAGAGACAGCAGATCTCTGGAAATTTCTCATCTTGCCTGACTGAAACCTTGTGCCTGTCGGGCAGTCGCTCCCCATCTCCACGTCCTGCTAGTTCCCGGCAACCACCATTCTACTCTCTGATTCTCTGAACTAGTTTAGACATTTCAGAGAAGTGCAAACAGACAGTGTTTGTTTTTCTGTGACCGGCTGATTTCACTCAGCATCATGTCCTCTGGGTGTCTCTGTGTTGTCACAGAGGAGTTTCCTCTTTAAAGGTGGACTAATATTCCATCATACGTGTACACCGCACGTTCTTCACTCATTTATCTATCGCTGATCCATATCTTGGCTGCTGGGCACAGTGTCGCAATGCACATGGGGATATAGATATCCTTCAAGATCCTGATTTCAGTTCTTTGGGATAAATTCCCAGACCTAGGGTTCCTGGATCATACTGTAGTTCTAGTTTTAATTTTTTGGATGACCCTCCACACTGCCTTGTGTAGCAACTTTTCACTCTTTGTCCCCATCCATCCACTTCTAAGAGGGACCTCATAAATCAGCACATGCTCGTCCCTGTATGAATCTCTCCACTGGTTTCCCAGCTGCTTCAGAATAAAGTCCAGAATGCCTGATGCCATAGAGGACCTAGCCCCTGGTCCCCTTCTCTGACCTCTTCTTCATCTTGTAGTCTGATCCTGTCTCCCTGCTCTTCTATTTCCACCATAGGATCTGTAATAGTTTCGGATTGTTGCTATAAAAAAATACCATAAACTAAGTAACCTAAACAACACAAATGTATTCTCTTGAAGTTCTGGTGGTCAGAAGTCCAAAGTGTGGGTAGGATGGCTCCTTCTGGAGGCTCTGGAGGGAGAGCCTGCTTCTTCTGGAATTAGGCTGCCCTAATGGAAGAAGGGCGGTGGCCTTTCTTCATACCACACCAACCTCTACTTTCACATCCCCTCTAACTGACCCTCCTACGGTCCTCTACTGAGGACCTTGGTGATTGTATTAGACCTGCCCAGACAATCCAGGGTAATTTTCTCATCATCACAAGACTATTATCCAATCACAACCACAAAGTCCCTTTTACCACACAAAGGAAACATGTTCACAGGTTCCAGGGATTAAGGTGCGGACATCTATGACGGGCCGTTATCCAGCTGACCACAGCACCTTGGCATCAGCTTGGCATTCTCCTTTCCCTGGAATGCTCTTCCCCACATCTTCACACGGATCACTTCTTCTTCACTTCAAATGACATCTTCTCAGACAGGTGTTTTCCTGCTCTCCCAATCTGTCACCAGTCCCCCTACTTTATTTTCCTTGTCTTTTTTATAGTCTGAGTTGGGCAGGGATGCCACGTACTGTGGCGTAGGTTGGGCAGTGCGTAATGGGAGGAGGGCGGCTTGAAGAAAGTAGACTGAATGGGAGCCATGGAGGGGTAGGGATTAAAGGGAAAAAAAATCATAATTTACTCCTTGAAAACCAAAATTTGTATAGGAGAGAGGTGACTGGATCATCAAGGAACAATATTTCCATCACCATAGAAATGCAGTCTGAATGTGGATTGAACTGTAAACTGTGATATACTGGAAGGGTGTGGAGAAGTTAAGAGGCGGTGGACATAGAGTTACCCACCGTAATAGTAGGTCAGTAGGTAAAGCCTACATGGGCTATCTCCTACTAGGATCGGCTTGAGCAGAGTGACATTGACTGACTTGAAATTCTCCAAAGTCAATTACTCGACTTCCTACATTCCCCGTTACTCGCCACTAGCAGTTGCGAGCCTTTTGATTTGTAACATAGTGGTGCCCTAAAAACAGTACTAGTAGCTTGAAAGGCAGGTTCAATTCTAGACAGTCTTCCACTGTTCTTATCTTTCGAAGGAATTTTGGGTTTATTAGTGCTGGATGTGGCACTGAGTCACATCCAATTTTAAACCCAAAGCAGACTCAACTCTCTGGGCTTTAAAAACATATGCCATATGTAGGCAGAGGAGCTCTGTAAAGGTGTGGGTTGTAATTTGATTTTCAAAGAGAACATTTGCTTTTATGAAACTCGCTTTCTGGCAGATACCACTTTGCTCTCCTGTTGGAGACAATGCAGAGCGGATCTACCGAGAGCCTTTTGCAGAGGCCAGGTGGGCTGGAGCCTTTCGGGGGGAGACATGAAACAGCTCTGACCTCCTCCCGTTGTCTTCCCCAGCCTGCAGCAGATGCTTGGGTTGGGTTTATACTCCGTTTCTGCAACCACTTTGTCAGTGCTCATCTCATTCCAGTTGTGTGAATTGAGTATCAGGGCACAAGTAGGAGCTATCTAAAAATAAACCACTACGGAGGTCCTCTTCACACAGTGCTTAAATATTCTTTTCCTTGGTGAGGTCTGCTCAAGATCTGCTTCTCACTGCCATGTCCTTCTGCATCCTTCTCTTAAAAATAACAGCAGAAGGTCCTACTTCTAAAATACTAAAAAAAAAAAAAATCCAGAGATTAGGAATATAACTAATTTGCTCACCTGGTTTGTCAGCCTCCAAAGCCAAGCTCTCAGCCTCTGTGATGTACTGCCTTCCAGTTCGGCCTCAAATTACTGAAGTGTAGACTTGCACGCCGTTTTGATTCTCCTCAACTTTGCCCTAGGAGAAGGCAAGACACCAAATTAAATGGTCAAGACCTGTTCAGGAGTGAGGGAGACTTTGGTCTCTGCTCCTCGCTTCCACCAGCAGGTGGCAGAGTTGCCCCAGTGGACTGTCCCTGGGAGCCCTTGGAAGGGCTTCCGTTTCTATGGAGATGCTTTCCACCCCGCTGGACCATCCAAGCGTTTTTGTGTGGTTGAGGTTGCCTAATTGTGTTCAGTGAAGACAATCTATGAGGACATATGACGTCATGAGAGGCTGGCGTGGAGTTACAGAGAAACTTGCATTTCTTTAGCTCACATCCACTATGTTAACTACTACGAATTGTAGATAATTTGAGATCCCAGCCACTTTTCTCTTGCCACCCAGTGCACCTCAAGCCACATCGCTCAGAGCACCGTTTGATACAAAATTCCATTGTAAAACACAGGTCCTCTTACTTTGCACAGCTATATGACAGAGGGATGGGCAGCCCTCTGACCTTGGCGTGATTTTGGTTGTATGTCACTACTGTGGCCACCATTCAGGGTTAGGTGGCTCTACCTCTATGTCATCCCGACCTCTGGAATTCTTGTGCCTGGATTCCTTAGCTGTAAAGCTCAGGGTCCCTTACATTGTGTTGTTATGACTGCATGAGCCTAAGACAATGAAAGCATTTGAGAAGGACCGGACACATGATAACATCCTAATTCCAAGGACTCCCACCATGATAGAAAAGGATCTTTTGGTAAGCAGAGAGCATTTAGCTTTTTTGGGGTCTTTCCATAATTCCCTGGACTTGCTTCCGTGTTCTTTGTACAATACCCTTATTGTGGCCAGTTTCTATTGTGTAAGATAACAATGTTGCTCTAAAGCCACATGAAAATGGTCTCAAAGAGTGGGTATTTAAAGAAAATTAGGTTTGGAGCACCTGGGTGGCTGAGTCGGTTAAGCATCTGCCTTTGGCTCAGGTCATGATCCCAGGCTGCTGGGATTGAGCCCTGCATGGGGCTCCCTGCTCAGTGGGAAGCCTGTCTCTCCCTTTCCCACTCCCCCTGCTTGTGTTCCCTCTCTCGCTGTCTCTCTCTCTGTCAAATCAATAAAAATAACCTTAAAAACTTTAAAAACAAATAAAATTAGGTTTATGAGCAGGTGGTTAGCATAGGGGTGTTGGCCTGGAGGCATACTGGCCTTCCCCTCAACCCACATTCCCAGAGATGGCCGTGTTTATCTCATCTCTCTGGGATGCTTGCCCTCGGCACAAGTCCTGCAGGGAACAGTGCTGTCCACCAAGCCTTTCCCTGAGGAGGGGGCCTCACTGTGGCCAGGCAGTGTCCTGGCTGGGGCTGGCATCACGGGGCCCAAGGAGAGAATTTTCCTCTACCCAATGCCAGCCTCCAAGTAGGTACACCCCATCAGGCACCAAGGTTAATTCCCAAAGGCCGGCCCGTATTTAACTTTCCACGTGAGATTAGGTTAAATATTTGGGTTCATAAAAGCCTAGATTGCAGACCGCGGCTCACAAAGGCTTGGTTGGCTGCAAGCAGAGGGGGGCCTGGCAGGCTGAGATTTATGCAGAGTTCCTGAGAGCTTGCCAACACCAACCAGGAGGTTTAGAACAGCCTGGCTTTGTAGCAGGGGATTTTGTACTGCCCACGCACTGCCTAGGTAAGCTTCCACAGCAAATTAGTTTCTGAGAAATTAAGTAACAAAGCGATCGATTTCCCTTCCCAGAAATTATAAAAGGAGTGATTTTCCTGGTACAAGATGGCTTTTGCTTCTTTTCTTCTTTTTTCTCTCTCTCTGTTCTTTTCCTTCTACTCCTTCTTATTCTACTTCCTCTTCTTCTTCTTCTTCTTCTTTTTTTAAGATTTTATTTATTTATTTGACAGAGAGACACACAATGAGAGAGAAAACACAAGCAGGGGGAGCGGAAGGGGGAGAAGCAGACTTTCTGCTGCGCAGGGAGCCCAATGTGGGGCTCCATCCCAGAACCCTGGGATCCTGTTTTCAGCCAGAGGCAGACGCTTACAACTGAGCCGCCCAGGCGCTCCTACTTCCTCTTCTTTTTCTCCTTGTCCCCCTCATTCTTATTCTAATTCTTGGGATTGTTTGCCTTCCTCATTTCTTCATGCTCTGATAAAAATTTTGAAAGTGTTTTGGTGGAATGTTCATGGTAAATGCAGATAATCACATCCTTTTCTATTCTTGATATAAAAAATGAAAGACTTTGGGGGTACAGTCAGTTAAGTGTCTGACTCTTGATTTTGGCTCAGATCGTATCTTGGGGTCATGAGATCGAGCCCTGTGTCTGGTTCGGTGCTGAATGTGGAACCAACTTAAGATCCTCTCTCTCCCTCTCCCCCCTCGCCCCTCCCTGCTACTATGCACTCCCACTCTCTCTGAAACTCTAAAAAAACAAACAAACAAAAAAAACGAAAAAAGATAAACAACAAAAGCCTTCGCTCCTTGTTAGACTCAGGTGATGCTAACGGTCCACCATCTTTCCTTCTTTCCTTTGGAAGATTTATTATTATTATTATTATTTTTTTTTTATTTGATGGGGGTATGGGCAGAGAGAGAGGGAGAGAGTCTTAAGCAGACTCCCTGCTGAACATGGAGCCTGAGATGCGGAACTCGACCTCATGACCCTGAGATCACGACCTGAGCTGAAACCAAGAACAGGTCGCATAACTGACGGCACCACGCCAGGTCCCCACCACCATCTTTCAAGAACTCAGAACTTTGGGGTTTGGGATCAAGTGGGTGTTACCTTCCTCACAGTGTCCAGATTGTCTTTGTTGTGAATGACACACACCTGTGACAAACACAGCTGGAAATAGGGGATCATTCTGTGTCCTGAAGATAGGGAGCAGCTACTTGATGTGCAGGAGCTGAAACGGGGGTCTCGGTCTCACTTCTTTAACTCAGCTGAGGTGCCTGGTCACAGGCGATGGAAATGGGGCATTACTGGAATGTGTGACCTCTGCTAGAGCACTGAGGGTGCTGGGTGCTAACCTGGGTGACTTGGGTTTCTAGTTCCAGAGCCGTGGCCAACATGTAAGTCCTGTGATGCTCGACAGGTGACTTAAGCTCTGTGGGCTATACTTACGGCAACTGCCAGATGAGGAGGCCAGCCTAAATAATCTCTAGAGGCCCATCCTGTTCTTTGACTAAGAATTATTTATTGAAAATGCTTAAAAATATAGGTTCCCCTATGTTAGTTTGAACCATATGAAATTGCCGACACTGCCCATACTTAACATGCAGAAATGGCAATTTCATATGGTTCAACAGAACATAAGTAACGGTCTTCACATTACTAAACACCTACCATGGTGTTCTACTCAGAGAGAGGGATACTATGTGTAATGAATATGATCAGTATCTATCAGTTAAGTAGTTATTCTGAGTATCAAGAATTTAAGCCTATTGGAAATTTCCAGCATAATGTCCATCAGTAAAATTGCTTTCACACAACAATTCGCTTTCTCCTTTGTTATGAAACAAACAAAGGACTATTCAACCATATCTCATGCAACAGTGTTCAAAATATGAATCACCCTTGGACTCAACTTTTTTTGAAAATTTTTTTCACCTCCCTGGTACCAGGGGCCAGGTACTTAATCTACTGAGCCCTTTTCACTCTATAAGTAAGTCTTATCAAGAAGCACCTCCCAATCTGCTTTTTAAAAAATTTATTCGTGGGGCGCCTGGGTGGCTCAGTGGGTTAAAGCCTCTGCCTTCGGCTCAGGTCATGATCCCAGGGTTCTGGGATCGAGCCCCGCATCGGGCTCTCTGCTCAGCAGGGAGCCTGCTTCCTCCTCTCTCTCTCTGCCTCCTTGCGATCTCTGTCAAATAAATAAATAAATAAAATCTTTAAAAAAAGATTTATTCGTTACTTTAGACAGAGAGAGGTAAGTGGGTAGAGGCAGAGGGAGAGGAAGAAAGAGAGAGAACCTCCAGAGCCAGATCCCACGATCCTGAGATAATGACCAGAGCTAAAATCAACCGACTGAGCCACCCAGAGGCCCCGAGAAGTTTTGCCATGAGCCTTCGTCCATGTTAGAAAAGCTGAACAAATAACCAGTAGCAGCTCCAGCAGCAAGTTGCCAAATGCTGCTATGCTCGTACCTTAAACAAACCCAAAGAGCTCCAGGGGAATCCGGCACTGAGGTCCCTCAACTCAAAGGTATTCTGTCACAGGGGATACCCGGTTGGGCTCTAGGGGACCAGGAGTCCCCTGAAACTGAATGTGGAGCTTTGTATGTGCACATGCATACTTTTGGGGAGAAGAATAGAATCAGTTTGTTGAATTTCATTTTTCAAGGAATTCATGAATCCCCTCTTCTCCTGCAAGTAAGCTGAGAATCACCGTTCTAGTCGTTTCCAGTCGAAACCCATAGTACGTGAGAGAGGACCAGTCATTGATTCACCACCATTTGGCGAAGATCTGCGAAGTACCAACCACGATGCAGGGCCCTGGGATACAAAGATGAGTAAATCCGTAGATCCCTGCCCCCCAGCAGCTCAAGTTCCCATATAATTGTGATCCAAATGACTTTAGCTCTCTGAACGCCAGTTTCCTGGTCTGTAAAAGGGAGGTGAAAATCCCAGGGTCGTAGAGTGGTTTTGAGTATCACATGAATAATTCACAATACATGGGTAATTGAAAACAAGCAAATAGACAAGCGTGCCAGTTTGCAGAAGCAGCACAGAAAAGGATCTCCAGCTGAGACAGAAGCCTGGGGGAAAAGCTCGTGGGTGACGTGACCACAGACAGGGTAGGAGGGTTTGAACGTACCGTACCGCCATTTTTATGTGTGAGCCTGGAGAGACTCAGCTCCTTTGTCCTGTAGAAATTGCATTTCTTTCTTCTCTGCAGGGTGACTCAGGGACATTAGAAGACAGAGGTTACTCCAACGCCCTCTCCTCTCTCCTCTGGGCTCCATCTCCCCTTCCCCTCAATACTTACTGAAAGTGGCTCATTCCTGTTTTAGCTGTGGAATCTCGAGGCTTCCCTTGAGGCACCCTGTCCTGGATGGCCTTGCCGAGACTCGAAACACAGCTCTCCTAGGTCCCCATTCTCTCACAGCCCTGAAAAGACGGGGCCTCACAATGGAGCACTCTTATGGTCAGGCGCTGGCCTAGATTTTTCACAGGTGGTACCATTGCTTTGATGAAAACATTTGCAGAAGGGGGTTGGCCGTGAGCCTACCCTTTGCGCCTGCCCTTCCTCTGTTCAGAGTCGTCACTGGTGGAATTCTGAGCACAGGACACAGCCCACAGAGGAGATATGTGGGAGGCAGTGTGGGAAGATGAGCTCAGAGTACTCAGGAGTTCGCAGTGCTGTCACCTCTCTGGGGAGAGACTCAGATCCAAGGCTGGGCCCCATGCAGCCCAGTGCTACTGGAGTAGTTTCCAAAAAGTGCTGTCTGATGAGCAAAAATAACTAGAACAATTCCAATCTTGACAGCACCTTAGCAAAAACATTGCAGGGGAGCTGATTCTCAGCCCAGAAGGGGATTTCCCCCTTATTCTGGCTAATTTTCTGCTGCCTGCCTCTGCTCAGCAGCCTCCCCCAGACCAAATTTCCCTCATCAGTCAGTCACTCCTGGGACTTCTCCACCCCTCCACCAGCCCTTCCTTCTGTACACTTAGCGCTTCTGTGTGTGTGTGTGTGTTTTTTTTTTCCTTAACTTGTCTATATGTTCTGTTGAGTTTTCTATTTGGCTTCACAAAAGGAAACTGGATTTTCTCTCGATGGTGCAGAAACAGGGAGATAAACAAGCTGGTGAAATCACAAGTTTCTTTATTGGATGAAGAAGTGGAGAAGGGTTGGCAGAAAGAGGGTGAGAACGCTTACAGGTGAAGGAATCATCCCTGTAAAACCAGCCCCGACATAGCACAGAGGGGTGGGTTGTCTTTTGATTGATGAAATAAGTGTGAACGCCTCCAAAATGAAGCAGATCTCATCCCTGGGAGGGTTAAGGAGCCAGCAGTGATGTCTTGAGTAGGATTAAAGCTACCTTAGCTATACTCCTCACAGCAAACTGTTTTATTTTAAGAGAGGAGAAAGCAGTCTTTATTACGTTGCTTTGAACAAGTGCTTGGCATGTACTTTGGGGCAATCTTATTCATTTGTCAAGTTTCCTTTCAACTCTCTAGGCTTTGGGTGGAGGGAAGAGTGAGAGAAAGACCTGGGAGCTCTTGGAATAACAGGACTAATACCACGATTGAAAAAAATCTATTAACTTAGTTACCATAATTCTCAATGAATGAAATGTTGGGAAGGCATCAGAGAAAGACCTGGGTATGTACTTGTGCCCTTTCCACAGGTGGGGAGATCGGAAACCTCTCTTCTCATAAGAGGAAACAAAAGCCCTGTTAAAGAGAAGGGGCATTGTTTTCAGAAAGGCATTAGGCAAACACACTATTGGGTTGTTCAGGCTTTTATTGACTGGGCAAACCTGTAGGTTCTGGATAATCCCAGGTTCTCTTCCTGCCTACATTCCTTCCACTTCTGTTGGCACCTGTTTGCTCCATCAATGCACCATGTTCAGCTCCATTCTCTGAGCTCTCTTATTGCTTTGTTCAGACCTCTTAAAATTCTTTGTTACTTCTCCTTGCTGTTTGTTTGCAGTTCTCCCATGACCCTGAGCTTCCACAGACAGAAATCTCATATGCATTAATCATCTCTGCATTTCCAGTGCCCCTCCTGTGCCCGGCACAGCCATTTATTCATTCAGCATCCATTGCGTGTCTCTGATGTGTCGGGCTCTGTGCCCACATTAGCTGTCCCAAGGCAGGCAAAGAAGATATGCGTCCTGTCCTCATGGAGAAGACAGTGGAGTAGGAAAGATGACACCCTAAGCCAATAATTACACACACACACCAGCAATACACACACATAATTAACACATATACATATATATATAGTTTTATCCTCCATTAAATTTTCTTAAAGTAACTGATCATTGAATTTTTTAAAAGATTTTATTTATTTGACAGAGAGAGAGACAAGAGATCACAAGTAGACAGAGAGGCAGGCAGAGGGAGAGGGGGAAGCAGGTTCCCTGCTGAGCAGAGAGCCCAATGCTGGCTCGATCCCAGGACCATGACCTGAGCCGAAGGCAGAGGCTTAGCACACTGAGCCACCCAGCCACCCCCTCCCTCCCTCAAATTTTTATGGTAAGGTAACCCGCATCCAAAAAATGTATCAATTTGCATGCGCAACGCTTAAAGAACAACAACAACAAAATGCACTCGATCTATCAATCACCAGCTAGGTAAGAAGAAATATTACCTCTCCCTTTGTATTCCCCCTCACTTTATCCCCTAAAGTAGCCAAATGCAGAAAGAGTCAGTGTTCTCCACCTTGCTCATCTATTTTATCACTCAAATTGCAGCAGGAGGGAGCTATGCCTACTTTATCCAATCTGACACAGACCCTGGAAGATGTCTTCAAAAGGGTGTTTATTACTTATATGGATAACTGGCGCAGGAACACAACAGCTGAGCAAGAAGCCCTACAAGCCAAACTCGATGCTGAGAACTTCTACTACGTCATCCTGTACCTCATGGTGATGATCGGAATGTTCTCATTCATCATCGTAGCCATCCTGGTGAGCACGGTGAAATCCAAGCGGCGGGAGCACTCCAACGACCCCTACCACCAGTACATCGTGGAAGACTGGCAAGAGAAGTACAAGAGTCAAATCTTGAATCTAGAAGAATCAAAGACCACCTTCCACGAGAACGTGGGTGCAGCAGGGTTCAAAATGGGACCTTGAGAAACAGAATAGGCACAAAGCCAACATCTGATATCTGGGTCTGAAGAGATGCCCTGTTGTGGAGCAAACCCAAGTTGTCATTGGTTAGGAGACACTCAGTTCCTTGCTTGCTGTGGAGAACTTTCACGGAGATCATGTGGCCGCTCAACCAAGATCGATGACATTTTACTCTCGGTGATTTATACTTGCTCATTGGAGCCATATTTTATGTGGAAGACCTCTTTTAAGTTCTGGGCAATGTTAATGGCATTTTAATCAATGTCCACTGTGACAAATGTTGTCAAGTTAGTGAAAATAAAGTCAAATTTGTAGTGAAGGACCTGTGTGATGGCAGTGCAGGGGGGGTGGGGGGGACTAATAAATCACAAACCTTCTTTATTACAAAACACGACTTTGCATGTGATAAATTCACTTTATAAATAACCCAGCTGTATTATCCAGAAGCTGTGGTTCAAAACCGCATCACTCGCTCGCTGGCTTGACATCAGAGTGTTTATTCATTAATTCAGGAATGCAGAGTCTGAAGTGATGAATGAACAGAAACACCAGGTTACTTTATGGGTATTGTTTTCCTGACATTTTTGTTTATTTGGAAGTCTGAAGACAGAACAAACATTTCACAAGGGCAAATCGTCCCCAACGGAGACGTAGCATCTTTAAGAACTACGCAATACAACAGAAACCTATTTTTATTTTTTTTAAAGACTTTATTTATTTATTTGACAGAGAGAGGGAACACAAGCAGGGTGAGTGGGAGAGGGAGAAGGAGGTTTCCTGCTTAGGAGGGAGCCTGATGCAGGGCTGAATTCCAGGACCCTGAGATCATGACCTGAGCCAAAGACAGACACTTAAGGCTGAGCCACCCACACCCCAGAAACCTATTTTTAAATTAACACTTAAAGTTTTCCAGAAAACTAATTCTCCAAAGAGAGTTTTGTTACTTAGAAAAAAATTTTTGTTTTGTTACTTAGAAAAATTTTTGTTACTTAAAAAATTTTTGTTTTGTTACTTAGAAAAAATAAGGAAAAGTTGTAACATTGCCTTATAAATAACATATTCTTTCAACTCTATTTATCTCCTTCCATTTATAATTACTTGTTTTCACTTATGTTTCAAGGGACTGATGGTACAGAAAGTGAACTACCCGTGTCCGCTGAAACAGTTCATTACATCCAGAGATTGCATTACAGATGCAGTCCACAGATTAGGTGACTTCATCTGTTAATTAAATCAAGCAATATTTAGCACCTGTCTACTCTACTTGGGCCACTGGCACAGACCCCAGGAGAGTGGAGATGAATGAGACTCCCTTAGCTGGAGTCAACCTACTCATTAGAGAAGGTCAGGTACAGAAACGTCACGATGATAGAACATGACAGGTTATAAAGGAGATCAGCACAGAGTGGGCAGAGCTGGAGCAGAGTTGGAAGGGCAGGCCTAAGTCTACAGTGTCAGAGTCACTGAGAGTAGGAAGTCGGAGCCAGGATAGATGTATGAAGTTGTGGCTTTGTGCCCTCCCCACCTCCTGCCGCTTGGCTTTCTCCTCCGCCATCTACTCAGCCAAAACACAGAAATTGTGAGTAGGACCTCAAGCGTCAAGGTACTAAGACAAAATTCAAGAAAGAAGCCCTTTTTCAAGGCATGCTTATAGGAAGTCTCCCATTGACCCTAAGGATTCTATCTCCAGAGTGAGATATCTACAAGGTATCTGATTCCTAGTAACAAATCTGCAATTATGCCAACACAAGCCTTCCATAGAATGTTACTAAAAACCATTTATATTCCCAGAGCAGATGGGGCAAGAGTGGCCTCCTTTCTCAGATCAGAAACCCAGAAATGCAACTGCACACAGAACATTTGTCCCAGTATGCCCAGACTAGGCACCCTGGCTACAAAATCCTGGCCTTGGGTCTGGATCCAGGCAGAGATCCAAGATTTCCACCACATGACCAAGACTATCTTCATCCCTAACCTCTGGCCAGGCTCTTCTGGGCCCTCAAGGAGGCCTCAACCTTGGCTTACAAACAGTGCAGGCATTTGGCATAAATGATTTTGTCCCCCTCTCCACGCTAAGAGACTTGAACAAACTCTAGCATAGCTTCTAACAGCTCAAAGTCTCATCCCTAACAGGACCCCAAACCTCTTTGGAGTGCCTGCCTGAGAAAACTGAACAAGTTTCCAGGAGAATTAACTCTTGGTTCCAGCCAAAGCCTAGAGAGAAGCAGATCAGCTCCCTGAATCCCCTCTAAAAGCAGGCATTTTAGAAAACTTGGAATTATAAATCTTTTCTCTTCCTCTTTGGGATAGAAACCCTTTACCACCCAGGACTGTCTCGTCTCTGAAATGTCAGCATTCAAGGAGATAACTCTCCCGACCAAGTCAGGGGACTTTGCTCTAACCTGCGCCATTGCTTCTGGTCGTAAAGACAGTCTCTATTTCAGATAAGTGCCTATTGACAAGATTAGAATGAGTAATCCCCTGGTTTTTGTAAATATCCACATCCCTGATTCTGCTCCACTGAATCTACCCCTCATTTTTTCTTTAAAACGCCCTGTTACCACTACATAAATCAAAACAGACTGGGCCCTCTTCTCTACTGCGGTAGTTCCTGAATAAAGTCGAGTCTATGCTTAAGGCTTTCACTGGGGCCCGGCTTGATCTTTGACACAGGAAACCAAATGAAGGGAAAGAAATTTAGACTTTTCTAAGAAAGTACATTTTATTATCACCGCTGAAAGTAGTGCCAAGGTAGATGGCTATCAGCCAACTTTACTTTTGGGGAATGGGAGGAGTGGCCGATGTTTAGAAGCATGTTGGGTAGAAGTTGTTGAAACCACTTGCCCCTGCCTGCCACTTTAGCACTGATTCCCCAAATTCCAGGCTGGCCACTTTCAACCGGGCAACCAAAGACCGCTGTCCAAACAACTCGCCCTGCTCATCCCCCTGCCACTCCCGACGGGGTTTGCTTTTAGAGCTCCATCTGCTTGGATGACTGACTCCCTAAGACCTGAAGCCCACTTCCTTCTTACAAGCAGAGTTCACAGGTGGTTGGAAAAGGAGCCCATGGTCGTTGCTGCCCTGATGCGAGTTTACATCCGCCAGTGAGAGCCAGGTCCCAGCTGGGGCACTTTCCGGCTTTAAAACTCTGGGAAATCGCTGTAAAGTCTCAGCTCTCCGCTTCTTCATCTGTGCCTTGGGTCTTTTACGTCCTTCTACAGGCTCGGGGTGAGACCTCCTCGAAGCAGAGCCTCACAGCGCTCAGGACAACGCTCTTCGTTCCTTTCTATGGGAAAACGTCGCTGGTCGACGCAACTAAACCCTCCCCCCTCGGTGTGGCCTAACGTCGTGTCCTTCGTCGCCGCAGAACGCCCGAGTGGGATCTGGAGTCAGTCGGCCTGGGTCCGAATCCAGATTCTGCCCCTGCCAAGTCGCGCGTTTTCTGGCGCCAGCCACTTCTTCTCCCCTTGCTGGCTTCCTCAGTCCACAGAAAGGACTCCGTGGACATTCCCTGTCGTCACCCCGTCTTTGTTTGGGGTCCGGCTTGCGCCCTCCCGTGGGGCAGGGACTGAGCGTGCCCAGACCCTAGGCGCGTGCTGCGCCTTCGTTGAGGGAGTCTGGGAACCCAGGATGGGGGCAAGCGCTTTCCCAAAGGTACATGCACGCATGTCGTCAGAGGACATGAACTCCACATCTGGAAACTTCTGGGATGCCAAAGATCCTCAGTCGCAGACAGCAGGGGACGCGAGAGCCCCAGCACTCCGGCCGCCTCCTCCCCCAGCCCAGGAAAATTCAGAACCGTGGCCTGGACAGCCGCACCCGCCCGGGCCCATCGTGACCCTTGACCCCTGCGCAGTCTTTCAACGCGCGGCCCACAGCGGCTCACTGCGCCGGCGCGCCCAGCTCAGCACCGCTGAAAAGCGGCCCAGACCCACTGCGCCGGCGCGCGGTGCGGTGCATTTCGGGACCTGTAGTTTGCCCGCAGCATTGTGGGAGTTGCGGTTCCCGTGCAGTCCCGGCGCTGGAACCTCCGCGTCCTGGAGCTGTAAGTGGGTGACGTCCGGTCAGCGGGATCCTGACCCGAAGCCCGACAGCTCTTTGAGGCGCTGGGGAGTCGGGTGGACGGCCCGCCGTTGGCCCGTTTTGTCCAGGATGTCCGCCAGCCGGCCCCCTGCCGCGCGGCGCCAGCTCTCCGGGTGGGGACCGGGAGGGGGAGGGCCGTCGCGGTCCCCACCCGCGGAGCGCCCCTGCCTGGCTCCGGCGTCCAGTCGCCGCGGAATCCGCCCGACCCTGCGCCGGGGGCGCAATGTTTAAGCTGGCAAGAGGTCCGCGCGAGGCCCAGAGTTGTTCTGGCCAGAGAGTTAGGGCGGATCAGCCAGTGCTCTGGACCGTCTGTTCCGTGGATGGGTGGGGGAAGCAACGGCCGCCGCGGCCCCCATCTCCGGGTCTGAGCGGGATAGGTGTTGTTCCCCAGGTGTCGGGGCGGAGGGGAGCCTGGCCTGGTCCCCCGGTTACGGAGGAACCGAGCTCCAGTGTCTCTGGCCCTGGGAATCCCAGGTGACCGAGGACACGGCTCAGGGGTCCACGGAGTGATGCCCAAGGTCCACCCGCAACTAACTCCCTCCTCCCTGCACCTTCCAGCTTCCAAGGATGGGGGGAATAGTTGGGGTGACAGGGGTGGAGACTGGGAACGCGAACAGGTTCGGAACGTTCGGGCTGACATACTCAGCGGCTCCAAGAGTGTAGACACGAAGAGACAGACGGTCCTAGAGTTAGGTGTGCTTAGAAGAAAACGTAGGTTGCGGACAGTATGTCATCCATATTGCTTTCACTGACCTAACCCAAATAAGCGGAGGGCTTTTCTGGTTTTTAGGAGAAAACTGGCAAAGGAAAAATGAGACTATTTTTCCAGTAAAGGAGACAGAACCATTTCTGTCTGAGCCATTGTTATTTTTGAGATTTAAGCTAGGTTTGTGGATAGTCCTAGGGAAAGTCTAAAAACTTCCCGCACTTCACAGATTTTATATCTCAGAAGTGTCCCCATCTGACTGGCTTTTGCCGTTCAGCCCTCAGATACCAGCTGACTCCTGTGCCTGATTCTGCAGCAGGTGTGTGCCTATGGCTTAGAGTTAATAGCCTGCTGATATTTTTAGCTTTCTCAGTTGTTCTCATTTGCTGAAGTCCTGCTGGGGTGCTACAGAAATGGCTGAGTTGGAGTATGTTAGTGCCGGGGGGTGGGGAAAGTTAGCATTTGGAGGCAGTGGGTAGGAATGAGCTGGATTGATCAGCTGCCTTGTCTCTCATTTCTCTCCCTGCCTCCCTTCCACTACCTTGTTTGCAGGTTGACTTTAAATATGTCTGTTTCTAAAAAGCTTGAATGTTCTCCCTCTCTGTATGAAGTTGTGGAGACTGCCAGTACATTTTCATAGTCCGATTCTGTGGCATCCCATTTGACTTATGGATGCCAGAGTTGCAGAGTTGTTCTTTGGATTCTGGTTTTTAAAGTGAGAACATTTTGGTTCAGGGAGGTGAATGGCTTACCCCAGGTCACATGCCTGCCAGGGCTGCCACCAAAAATAGAATCCCACCCTCTTGGGCCCTGCTGTCTTGCATCGCTGGCATTTTGCCCTGCTTGCCTCTTGTTCATGGTTCTTAAGCTTGGCATGTCCATTAGCAGAGAGAGAAAGATTTGTCATGATAATAACGGTATTTATATAATGTTTTTCGTGTATTGAGCATGGTGCTTTGCTTTGTGTTTACAATCAGGCCTCCAAAGAATTCACAAATGAGGGACCTGAGGCTCAGAGAGGCCAACCAACTTGTCCAAGGTCACCCCAGTCATAATCCATGTCCTGTGTTGTTGTTGTTTGTTTTTTTTTTTTTTTTTATTTCCTTAAATAATCTGCTCACACAATGCAGAGCTCGAACTCACCACCCCAAGATCAAGAGTGGCATGCTTTACCGACTGAGCCAACCAGGCGCCCCACTGGGTGTTCTTTTTAATTTATTTCCTCCTATAAGCTTTCTGGACCTATTTGTCAACCTTGACCTTGGGAATCAATATCTTACATTAATCCATTATTGCGTCTTACATTAAGCCATTAATTCTTAGATTAATTCATGTAATTAATATATTAATTACATTAATAAGACCTCAGAAAATTAGGAACAGCTAAACTCACCTACTATATTTGTACCCAACTCAATTAGAGCAAGAGTTGTAAAAATAAAATTTACATAACCTTAAACTTTGTAAGCTACAATATGGCTAATCCCCGAGACTATCCAAGATTCCTGAAAGTGAAAATTCTAGCAATAGGTTATAACCTGTTAGGAGCATATTTCTGTGGTGCAAGAATCTGCTGCTACTAGAAGATAAACAGGCCCTTAATCCATGAAGAGAATCACCGCTATCGCATTTAAACAGATTTATGGTGTACGTTCCTATCATTAACTTACCTGGCTTTGAAAGAAGTCATGGGGAAAACTGGGTTATCTTGTGCCAACCACCAGCCTGTTTTCCAGATACTATGACCTTGACTAGATGAGGTCTGAATTTTCTATATTTAGATGTTTTTGTAAGTAAAAGTTTTTTAGTAAAATATTTTTCCCTGAAGCCATTTTATTATCCCCATTCTAAAGGCCTGTGACATTGTCTCGTGCTTTTCTTAATTCTAAGTACATGTCAAGACAAGCATTTCCATGGTTTTTGAATGCAAAGCTTTCTGCCCGCATCAGGATAAGACTCGAGAGTCACACTGGATGGGTTCAAATCCCAGTCCCCGTCTGACCCTGGACACGTTCCATTAACCCCTCGTCTCTGAAATGGAACCATAACCTCTGCCTCCTAGGGCTGCATGAGTTCATCTAGCTGATGTGCTCTCGTGCTGCCCAGCACCGTGAAGTGAAGCTGTGATTCTGCTCTCAGCTGCCCAGTTTCAGAAAAAATCGGGGCCCTGCGGCCCATCTAGTTGACACCCCTTTCTTCATTGACAGATGGGACCAAGGCCCTGAGAGGGAAGTCACTTACCAGAGTGTGTAGGTTCTTCATGTAGAGCTCAAGTCTTCTGACTCGGGGCTATGTGCCATATTCTAAAAATCGTGACATACAGGCTTGGTGCACATACTGCGGCCCGGCCGCGTCCCTGACCTGCCACCCCTGCTTCGCCTTCCCCTAGGTCTCCCTCACAGCGGAGATGAAATTCTAGATAGGAATTGCTTCCGAAGGACAGTTTTCCCTCCTATCATTTACTCCCCTCCAGATATTTTTTAAGAACCAAGATTTGCTTCATTAACACTCAGAGGACCTGAAAAACAGAAAGACACTCATCCACAACCCAGCTCTTGCTCAGGCCAGGAGGTGGGGGAGAAGTAGCTTTGGATTTGCGCTGTTACATGCACAGATGAAAGGGCTGGGAACGTGTGTCCCCTTAGGAGCAGCACTGCCACCTCTGCTCCCGGGCTGTGCTCCCACCCCCGGCAGAGAGCAGCCAGGGGGACGTTTCTGCTCACCGAGACCCAGGCCTGCACCAGCCCTAAGCCAGGCCATCTGCTTTCCATCAGGCTCTGGGTCACATTGTTAGGGACACTGACCCCTCCTGTGTGCAGCCCTCACTGTCTTTGCTCAGTGCACCCTTTCTCTCCATCAAAGAGGTCTTCCTATGGTGATCTGCTCCAGAAAACCCTGAGTGACCCGTTTCTTCTCTTTCCCACCAGAACAGCAAGACCTGCCCTTCGGGCTGCTCTCCTCATGTGCTTGTCTGAGGGGGCCTGCCGTGACGCAGAGTGAATCCGCCCAACATGAACTGGAAGGTGAGAGCAGTGCTCACCATTATGGCTTGGGTTTCTTCTTTCTCCTCACTATAAAAATTCAGAATAACAGTTCTATAGATACAGGTTGATTAAAAAGAAAAAAGTGGATTAAAGCAGGAACCCTAATCATACTTAATAGTTTATTTTAAGTTCAAACATATAAAGTACATTTATTCCCCAGACTTGTGGGGGGAAGTCGCGGCCCTTTCTTTGACTGGCTTTACAGACTTCACATCTGCCTCACTCGTCTTGCAAAAATCATGCCTTTAAAGTTTTCCTACAGTTTCACATTTTGGGTTTCTTTAAAGTGGGTTCATATTTTAGGAAACAGTCTACATACAAGATATTTCCAGATTTTTATGTTCTTCCTAATCTTTTACATTTGTGTTGCTAACCGCACTTTTTTTTTTAACCCAAATTTGAAAATGCATTGAAAGCATTCAATTTAGTTTTCATGGAAACAATTTTTTCCTTGTGTGATACAGCCATATTTCGAAAGTGTTGTATTTAGATGAATTACCCATTATAACATCAAGTACAACTTCAACTGGTTGGGGAATAATCCCAGCTGTCCTCTGTAGGATAGACTCAGCCTCCAGGAGCACAGGTCCGAGGGCGGTCACACAGTAGCCTGCAAGCTGTGGGCCTTTAGTGGGCCGTGGGCAGCCGTCAGCAGGGCTCACAGAGGGAAAGGAGAGTCGTCACGTTAAATCCCTAAAGTGCATGGGGTGCGGTAAAGGTTAAGAGAACAGCCACCAAAATATATTTTATTGTCGATTCTTTGGAAGTTTAAAATCCAGTAAAAATTGTGTTATCTCACCCTCCAGAGATAGTTACTATTAACAATTTTGGTGTGTTTTTTTCCAGTCTTTTTTCCATACATGTAAGTGTAGTGTGTATATTTTCAAACTTAACAATCTCATTGTATGTATTTTTTTTTTCAATTACGAACGTTTCCTAGTTCAGAACACCCACCAGCATTCCATTGCAAGGCTTGCTGGAAAGATCTGGAAGCAGGACCCGGAAACTGGGAGATAGAGAACCCCTCTCCTTCCTCAGCAACTTTAGGGAGGGGTTTCGGGGCCACGCAGGGAAGCCATGGGGACTGTTCTCCAGGACGAGCCTGGTTGAAGTTAACAGGCAGAGTGAGAGGAGCATCTGGGTGGCTCAGGGGGTTAAGCCTCTGCCTTCAGCTCAGGTCATGATCTCAGGGTCCTGGGGTGGAGCCCACATTGGGCTCTCTGCTCAGCGGGGAGCCTGCTTCCCCTCTCTCTCAGCCTGCTTGTGATCTCTCTCTCACTCTGTCAAATAAATAAAATTAAAAAAAGAAAAAGAAAAAAAGAGGCAGAGTGAGGGTTTCTTGGAGGGGTCGAAAACGTAGGAATGTTTGTTGCGCGGACACTGGGGTTCCAGAGCTCACAGCGGAATGGCTGGGAAGGAAGGCCCAGGTGGTGAGGGCATCTGAGGGGAAGAAGCGGAAAGCAGCAGGCAGTGGGATTTAGGGCAGTGACCACAGTCTGCGGTAACCAAAGTCCAAAGCAGTCACTGGTGCGAAGGGCCATGTCAGCAGGGCTCAGAGTGTTATGCGTCATGGTCCAAGGCAGTGGCTCTCATACCTCAGTGCATCGGAACCAGCTGAAGACTTGTCAGAACACAAGCTGTGGGCCCACCCCCAGTTCCTGACCACTTAGGTCTTGGGGTTAACACAGGTTGAAGGCAGGGCACAGAGAAGGCTTTTATTTTACTGATTTTCTTTTTTAAGTTTCTTTTCTTTTTTTTTTTTAGAGAGCTTGCACATGGGGGTGGGGGCAGGCAGAGGAGGAGGAGGGAGTGAGAGGATCCCAAGCAGGCTCCACGCCCAGCACAGCGCCCACCTGGGGGCTCGATCCCACAGCCTGGAGATCACAACCTGAGCTGCCATCAGGACTCAGACGCTTAACTGAGCCACCCAGGAGCCCCGGAAGGTCTGTGCTCTAAGCCACTTATATTTGTCAGGAGAAAAAGTTTCACTGCTGCAATTTTTTTAATCTTTCATGCTCTTACTAGAGTGATCTTTCTGAAGCATGTATGTTATATTTATTTTTTTCTCTCAAAATGACTTTGTGGTTGGAAACTATTATCCAGTTACGCCATGTTCTTGTAATCTTAACCGTTTTGGTTAAATTCAGACGTTTTAAGTGTTCGGGTTCCTTCTTTTGCTCTCTGGTACATTCCTGCTATATCACATGGCAACCTTCCTCAAATATCCGTAAGTAACTGGCTAAATGATTTCAGAGGGAGTGATTCCGGTTGCCTTTGGGACATTTCAGTAGCCAAGGCTTCATTTCTTTGCGTAATTTAGGTGTAAAACTGGGGAGGGCTGGGAAGAATGTGGGAGATGTTCCAGCGTTGTGTAATGATGAAGAGAGTTCACGCTTCGGAGCCGTCAGAGCACTTTTCCAGACTACACTTTCTCAGCCACACAATTAGGACAGTGTCCCTGTCTCCCGGGGATCTGATGAGACTCCCGGGGAAAATGTAGGGGAGTCGTTGAGTGCAGTAAGCTCCCAGTGGGCCTACCTGACGCTCGGTCTTCTGCGTGTGAAATCTGCGTGTAGGCCTCAGTCAGCGAGAATTTTAATAAACCTGGACGAACACCTATGCACGTAATTTATGACTGTGTTAATTCCGTTTCCTGGGAAATCAGGATGCAGGGGGAAGAAGCCTGGCATAGAGGTTAGAACGTTTCCTTCTGAGTCTGGCCTCCTCATGAATTATTCACTGTGTGACTCGGGTTGGCCTCTCCCCACCAACGAGGAGCTTGGGGGACTAAGTCATCTGTGAAATCTCCCCCAGGCCTCGAGCTCTGTGAGCATGTCGTTCCCAGCTGAAGTTTCCTCTGACCGGTCAAGTTCAAGTGTTACAAACAGAGACAAACGTTCTTCCCGTGCCAGAAGCCATTGTATAGGAATTGCATAAGTGATGTTTGGAGACTTAATGATTGCATCGGACTAAATCCTGCCTAGTCCTCTAGAATGGTGATCACTCAGAAAAAGCATGCTTTTATTTGGGAAGGAATTTTTAATCACACTAAAAGCTCATTGTTGTTATTCAGGTCCCATTACTCATGTTTCTGAAACGAGTATCGTGTTTGCCCAGAGATGCTATTGTACTACCGAGATTATCGTAATAGTGTACCGTACTAGTACAGACAGTAATTCAAATCCATAGCTGTTCCCTGGGTATCATTTTAGCCCATGGGCTAAAGCTTCCCTCCTACAGAAAATTACAGGAACAGTTAATAGGTAGCTAAGTTTTCATGTTCTGAATTTTTTTTTTTTTCTAAGTAGGCTCCATGCTCTGTGTGGAGCCCAACATGGGGCTTGAACTTGCGACCCGAGATCAAGACCTGAGCTGAGATCAAGAGGCGGATGCCTAACCGACTGAGCCCCGCCAGGCCCCCTTGTATTTTGAATTTTATTCTCTTTTTATGTTTACTTTACCTTCAAGTGCCGGAACTAATGAGTAGCCACAACCGAGAGGAAAGCATAGCATGCCAAAGTTGGAGAATCCAGAAGGGAGGTCCGGTCCAGCCTCCCCTGAAGAGGCAGAAGCTCAGGAAGTCACGTGACTGGCACTGGTCACGTGGTCAGCAGGGGCCAGAGCAGAGTTGTCACCCAGGCCCCCAGCTCTGGCTCCTGGACCGTGGCGCTGCCTCAGGAGTAGAGGGCCTGGGGGACTGGCAAAGTATGTGGTCCGGTTGTGAGAGACCAGAATTATGTCCGCAGTCCACGAGCAGTTCTCTTGTGCAGCCAGCAGTGGGGGAGTGATGGGGGGCACAGTGGGGACAGAAGTAGACCTCGGCTGGCTGGCGCAGGGCCGGGGACCTTGCCTGTCCTGGACACTGGTGCAGCCCCAGCGCCTCGCCTAGTGCCTGTTACGTAAGAGGTGGACAGTAAAGGTTTGTTAGATGAAGGAACTCGAAAGAAACCTTTCTTATCAATCATGGAACATTGAGAATTCTTGTTTTGTTCTCTAAGGTTCTGGAACACGTGCCCCTGCTACTGTATATCTTGGCAGCCAAAACCTTAATTCTCTGCCTAGCATTTGCCGGAGTCAAAATATACCAGAGGAAAAGGTTGGAAGCAAAACAGCAACAACTGGAAGCTGAGAAAAAGAAGCAGTCGGAGAAGAAGGAGAACTAAAGGGAAGTCAGAGGTATGGGGACCTGGCGCGTGTGGAGCGTCCGGTGGGCTGGACTGGTCCCCACATGAGGCAGTTGGAGAACCCTTCAGCCCTCGGGCTCCTCTGGTGTCTGAAGCAGAACATCTGTGGAAGGCGAGGCGTGCGGACCCTGACCCTGCGCCCTGGTGCGGACCAGCCAGGCCACACGGCTCATTCTTCACACCTGCCCGAAGCCTGTGCTGCGGCGACCTTAGGGACCCTGGTGCTTAACCGCTCCTGGGTCACAGGGCTCCTGAGAATTTCATGAAAGCTGGGGACCTTCTCCCAGCAGAAGGATGCGTGTTAGAATCACCCACCATTGTACAGAAAATGGCAGTCAGACAGGGGTGCGGAGGAGGTGTGGTGGCCACAGGTCTTTTGAAACCCATGCCCTCACCTAAGATTAAAAATCCTGCTGTATCTTCAGGATAAAGTCTGAGTTGTAGGAATGGCATCACAGTCCCCACATGTGTCCTTCACCCGGGTCCCATCTGTCCCCTCTAGCGCCCCCTCCCCACACTCCGCAGGCCATTCTTCAGCCATGATAGACTTTCATGCCCCTCGGCCTTTGCCGCTTAGTCCCAGAGGGCCCTTCCTCGCAGCGTCTCACCGGGCGCGAAGTCTTACTCATCGTGGTGGACCCACGGGAGGCGCCCAGAACACGTTTGCTGAGCTCAAGCCCCCATTACAGGTTGAGCTTATGACGGTCATTCTCCCGCACTGATCTCATTTCTTCATGGATCAGGTTGAATTCTGTGCTTCTCTAAAAATTAGAGGATTCAGAAATGGTGTCAGGGGTTTCTCGATCAGTGGTCCCCACACTGGGCTGATGATCAGAATTGGTCGAAGTGCAGATTTCCAGGCCCCAGCCCCTGGCTGGGTGCAAACGTCCTATGTGAGGGGACCCTGAGGCGGCCCCGTCTGCTGTCGCTCTGGGAGGCAGTGGGCCAGCGATCTCCAAAAGCCCTCTCTGCCCTGAGGTGCCACACTTCTGTCAGTGGGATTCCCGTGGAGGGTTTCTAGAGGTGTGGAGGGGAACAGCACACTAACGAGCACTCGTAGCAACACTTCTGCTGAACGACCGTTGTGGGGGCTAGTGTCTGCTCAGTGTTTCTTAGACGGTGGCGGTCCCCCTTCTGATGGCTCCGAGAGGCCTGTTCAGACAGAAGAAGGGCTGACACACTATTTAGTGAAGAGCAGGGTCAGAACTGAACCCAGGTCAGACCTGTGCCGGGGCCTCACCCTGACCCGTCACCTTCCCGAACGCAGGGAAGTCCACGTGGCTGTCCGGTCCTCACCCCCCGGCCGGGAACCCCCTCCTCTATCGGCACCATGTGGGTCCTTGGCAGGCTGGAGGCCTCTACCAGGCCAAAGAAGTTTCTGTCAGGGACCCTCCCTTTTTTGGGAAAAGGTGTTTTACTGACTGAAACTCAGGAGTTGGCACAAGGGAGAACAAAATTAAAACGGGCAAGGGAGGCCAGTCCTCTGAAATGTTGCAGGTCGAAGTTCTGCCCCGGGCAGAGAGTCCTTTTGTGTGTGAGACCGAGAAGAGGAAGGGAAAGGCGGGGCGTGGGTCATCCATGCCTCTGCCCCCCACAGGCGTCCACGGAGGGCTCCGGCGAAGGGGGCCAGTGGCGGCAGGCCTGGCCCTGCGTTTCCCCTCCAGCCTCGAGCCCGGTTTTCTTTTATTTATTTATTTATTTATTTTTAAATTTTTAATTTTTTATTAATGTATTAATGCCCTGTAGTTCCATCCATGTCATCCTTTTTAAAGTTTATTATTATTTATTTTTAAAATGTTTTATTTTTATATGAATGTATTATTAAGCCCTGTTTTAAAGAAGGGGGATTTTTAGATGGGCAGAAAATCAGGAGTTTGTGAAAATACATTCTTTAGTAGATAGACGTCAGTGGTTTCTGCTGGCTAAGTTGAAATGGCCGAGCATGAGGGGTAATGCCAAGCAAGTAAAACATTCAGACGTTTCTTACTCGTCCTTTTGATCTTCCTTTCTAGAATTTACGTTTACATGTCAGCCTGAGTGGATTCTGGCCGAGAAGAAAGAGGAGACAATCACGGAATGATGTGTCAGAGGATAAACTCCCAACCTGTAGGGTTAACTTAAAATTATATGAACTTTTGGGGTGCCTGGGTGGCTCAGTGGGTTAAGCCTCTGCCTTCAGCTCGGGTCATGGTCTCGGAGTCCTGGGATCGAGGCCCACATCAGGCTTTCTGCTCAGTGGAGAGCCTGCTTCTCCCCCCACAGCCCCACTCTCTGCCTGCCTCTCGGCCTACTTGCGATCTCTCTGTCAAATAAATAAATAAAATCTTTAAAAAAATTATATGAACTTTTTATGCTCTTAAAAGAACCTGTATTTTGTTTATTAAAATAAAACAGCTTTGTAAAAAAGGGAGTGTCTGTCTCTGGAATAAGCCAGTCTTTTGGTCTCACACAGACACACGCCCGCCATATTGGGGGGGGGGGTTTGCAAGCCCACACCCCTCCCAGCCCGTCCCAGCTCTGGGTGCCAGGTCTCAGGTGCTCTTGACGCAGGACTGGGCCGCAGGAGACGTGGCACATGCTCCAGGGGTGGAAGCCTCAGCGCCTGTCCTCCCCAGTCCCCCTCAGCCCTCTTCGCGGCTGCCCTCCCGCAGTCTCTCTCTTGCCCACTTTCCGCCATGTTTCCATTGTTGGGGTGGAGGGAAGCTGCACGCTCACTCCCCCAGGGAGCACTGGCGTCTCTGCTGAGCCAGGAGGGTCCTCGTGGGGTGGGCTACAGGGTGAGACCCACCGGCCACCCTGGGTGGGAGTCTCGGAAGGACTCCTGTCACTGAGCCCTGTCGTGAGAGAGTGAGACGAGCGGGTGTGCTGCCCTCTCCCCCCGTTTGCCTGTTGGGATTTGCTGAGGAGAGATGAGTGGGGAGTTGAGCTAAGGAGACTTCCAGATCTGAGAGCGGTGATACCAAGATTTTTTTTGACTCAGCACCTAACAGCCTGAGATCTCTATTAAAAGATCCCTGTTGTCTCATTTCTGTTGATACCAGAGTGGGTCGGGGATGAGGAAGCAGGAACCAAAGCCGAACATACGGTGCAGTGTTTGCTCCGGTCCCTTTGCTGGTGGCCACGTGGGAAATTTGCATGAGTGTCCAATTGGCCCTTGACCCCCCTGGATTTGAACTGCGGGACTCTACTCATAAGCAGGCCTTTTTCCATAAAGACAGTACAGCACTGTACTGTGTTTTCCTTTTGATTTTCTTAACATTTCTTCTCTAGCTTACTTTAAAAATATATCACATAATACATGTACCAAATACGTGTTAATCAATTTTATGTTAGTTGGTAAGACTTCCAGTCAACAAAGGGCCGTTAAGTTTTGGGGAGCCAAAAGTTAAAACATGTGGATTTTTTTTTTTTTAAGATTTTATTGATTAGAGAGATCAGAAGTAGGCAGAGAGGCAGGCAGAGAGAAAAGGAGAAGCAGGCTCCCCGCCAAGCAGAGAGCCCGATGTGGGGCTCGATCCCAGGACCCTGAGATCATGACCTGAGCCGAAGGCAGAGGCCTAACCCACTGAGCCACCCAGGTGCCCCCAAAACGTGGATTTTTGACTGCCCAAGGCTTTGGCACCCCTAACCTCTGCGGTGTTGAAGGACCAACTGTATAGTAACGTGTCCTCCCCACTCCGGCCCAGGTTGGTGGGACTTTGAATTTTAAATGAGATGTACAAGGAATTCTCTCTTTCTCAGATTTTACTGTGATTTCTGATGCTCTTAATCACAATTTAGAAGGCAGCGTTTACATGTGTCGCTTGACCCAACAAGCTGCTAATCCCCAGTCAGTGTGGCCTGGGTCTCGTGGCTCGTGAACAGACACCAGAACGGAAGTGGAATGCCCTAGGATTTCTGCCCTCCGACCCCCGTGCTTCCCTGACTTGCTCGGGTTGGGCTCAGAACTGACCCTGGGCCCAGGGCCAACCATCCTGCCTTGGTTAGGGGGCCCTGGTCAGCCTGACCCTCCACCGCCCCGCCCTCATCTAGGATGGTTCTTTCCCTCTCTGTGGATCTAGGGTGTTCCTGGCTCCCAGCATGCCTGGCGGCCACCCGACACCATATCCACTCCTCCAACCCCAGACCTTCCCTCCCTTCCCTGCTGGGCGCCTCAGAAACCCAAGGACGGGGGCTGTTGACTTTTCCTGGAGATTCTAAATATGCCCAAGCCCTAGATGGTCACGTTTATCTTAAACACAGGCGCTTTCCTAGGGGGACTTAAAACTCGGTTTTGGAATTTGTGGAACATGGGGTCATCTTGGAAAGTTTGGTAGAGGGTGACCTAAGGATTGAACTTAAACCATTGACCACACTCCGGGGTTTTTGGTACAGTGTTGTTTTTGGCTCCCGTCACCTTTCTTACACTCCCTTCCACCACTAGGGGGAGATGAGGAGCTCCTCCCGGAGTTACGGCTCAGCAGCTCCACTGCACATGCCGAAGTCAGTAGATTTACAGTTTGAGTTTAAAGAATTGGTGGGATGCCTGCACGCGTGGGCGAATGTAGGTGGATAGAGAGCTCGGGAAAGCCCACACCGGGACGCCACGTGGACTGCAGCTGGACAGCCCCTCTCTGGACCACAGTCGTGAGCAAATCCCAAAGAAGGAGCCCGCCCCTGGGTAGCTGAAAGATGTTTCAGGGAACATCAGCTGCAATCTGCGTTCTCTGGCCACAGAGGAGCCCCAGGATCCCCTTACACAGATCCCCTTTAATCTTTAACTAGCCACACCCTAACACCTCTTTATTGGTTTCAAGCTGATGAAATACCTTAGTGCGAGTGAGGTGGTCCTTATAAAGCCGCCCCAGCCTGAGAACTCACTGCATGGCGGTCACAGCCCCACACGGGGAACGCCGCACATTAGGACGTTATGATCACAACGATGACCTTAGTCGCTAAGGAAAGGTTCAGCTGTGTTTACGTACTCTGCTTCACGAGGCAGAGACACAACGTATTTCAGGAACCGAATAGTACAAACAAAAATTCCCGGGTGCTTTAGGAAGGGTCCCCTCTCCCCAGACAGTGTCCAGATGATGGTCTCCAGGGAAACACAGCTGTCTGAATGACGCGGTCTGACGATTTCCAGATCTCTGGCCTTGACACCTGAGTCAATGACACGGGTGCTCCTTGCCATGCACTGTCCCGTGTGGGTTGCCTGTATGTCGGGGTGAAGCCGGGGGATGATGGAGAGATTCTGGAGGGAAAAGAGAACTGAGGACGGGTTCTCCAATGTGAGCACACGTGAGTGGCCTTTTAAAATGCAGATTCCTGGGCTCGGCCCCAGACCCACCCCAGGATCTGTGCAGGGAGCAGCCACAGGGGATCGCAAGGGGGTGGTGCTTGGACCTTCTCGTGAGCTTTAGACGGGGAGATGAGCCCCGGAAGCCAAGCCTGGGAGAGAGCATCCAGGGTAGGAAGATCCGGAGACAGCGAGGCAGCGTGACTCCCTGTTCAGCCCTAACTCTCCCACCTGCTTTACCCCTGTTACCTCCACCAGCTGCCATTATCCCCTTCTCAGATAAGGAAACAGAGGCATGGAGGGGTTAATAGCCCCATCTAAGGCCCCCAGCTGGCCAGAGGCAGAGACAGGGGTCAGCCCCCTTCATTCCTGCACAGCGGAAGGGGAGGTGGGAAGGAGCTCTAGGTCGGCCAGTGCGACGGGCGACGGTGTGAGCAACAAGACGGGGACAGAGGCCAGACTACGGTGGGCGGCAGAGCAGGAGGGAGGGTTCGAGGGAGTAGAAACCGGGCTGTTGGCATTGTTATTTCAAGCGTGTGTGTGTGTGCGTGTGTGTGTGTGTGTGTGCGCGCGCGTGCACGCCTGTGTGTGGTGTCTGCAAAGCCAGGAGAGAAAGGTTTCTGCACAATGTGTTCGTTACAAATAACTGGTTAGTTTTCAAATCACCAGCTCAGTATTTTCCGTGTGTTTCCAGATGTTTGGGACCCTCTCTAATGTATAGATTGTGCTTTTTTTCAGATTCGCAGTTTGGCCCATCAGATTAAATTTGGAGATACTTCCCCTGGAAACACAGAGCTGAGAACTTGAAAACTGGGAAAGAAGTATCACGTGATTCCCAACTTTGCAGGAAGCTGCAGGCCTGCCTGCAGGGTGGGGAGAGAGACCTTGGTAGCCATCGGGGAAGGCAGGATTGAAGGAAAGGCTTTTCTGGAAGGAGAAAGCTGGGGCATGGTCAAGGCTGAAGGACACACAGAGGAAGGGCGACCTGCTGCGGGAGGAAGTGGGAGGGGGCCTGGGGGGCCATCTAGGGACCGGCCCTGAAGGCCTTGGAAGCCATGACTCTGAGGGCCCGGACTTATTTTCTTTGGTATCTCTTTCCCAGAAGGTGTTGGAATGTTGATGAGTGGATGATGGTAACACCAAAAGGAAGGGGAGCAGGGAATGTGGCCAAGACTGCCAGTTGCCTACCTCAGTATTCCTCCTCTTCTCCCTACTAATAGAATCATGATTTTAGCTGTCCACATTGCCTCCCCAAACAAAAGACTACATTTCCCAGCTTCCCTTGCAACTAAATCTTGCCAATGAGATTCAAGTGGAAGTGTCATGTAGAACTTCCAGGAAGTCCCCTTAAAAAGGGGAGAAATGAACTCTTTTCCCTTCCTTTCTCCTTTGCTGCCTGGAGTGCTAATGCAATGGCTTGAACTCAGCAGCCATTTGGGACCATGAAGATGGGACCAGATTAGGACACTGGAGTAAAAAGAGGACTCTGAATTCCTGATGACCATTGATCCATCCTATTAGCCTTGAACTGCCCCTTTGGTGCTTCTTGATTGTAGCGGTGGAGGTGGGCTACCTTCTTAACTCGGTGGTTGGGTCTCCACTACTCACAGCTTGACCTGATCCTAACCAACCCATGAAGCCGGCTAGAGACAGGTGTGAGGACTCCTTGAGAAGAAGATGTGGCTTCTGGTTCTGGCCTTCCTATCACTACAGGTGTGCATGCCCCTAGCTGAGTCAGTGACTGCCTGCCTGGAGTTGCCTTCATTTATAAATGACCTCCATGATCATTGCCCTGCCTGTGTATAGGCTGATGGTCTAAACCGAATGAGGTCAAGTATGTACAAACAGTTTGTATGTCTAAAACAATCACAAATGAAAGACGTGTGTACTGCCTGGGTAGGCAACTGAGCCCCACAACTGGCCAGGTGCAGCTCCTTCAACCCAGTGGAGCTTGGACCTTCCTTGGGTAGACAAGGTGGGATCCACTGAGCATCCAGCTCCATTTGCCCGTTTACTTTTAGGTTCATTTTGGGACAGATCATTCCGACACACCACCTACTTGGGAGACTCCATGCCCATGGAGAGGGAGTGAGGATACGGTTGTTGGTAGGTAAAGGGCCAGAGAGGGTACGGGGTGTCATCAGCCAACCTCAGAAAGACAACAACCCCACCAACATCATGAAAGCTCTTCCAGGGGACTTGTCCGCACATGCAAGACTGCTGTGCCTTATTACTTACTCTTCGGTTCATATAAACGCAACACAAGTTTGCTCTCGAAGAGTCTTGACTCTGCTCACCATCCTCCCTGTCACCCCACCAGACAAAACTTATTCTCATTAGCTGCCTGACCTGTCACAGATGGTCTTAAAAGAAATGCGAGAACAAAGTTCCTTTGATCAAAGTATCTTAAAATGTGTCTGCTCACATTAGGTCCTGGTGATAAAAAGCAGCAAGAATTTCCCCAAGAGAGTGAAAAGGAGATGAGGTCAGTGACATCAGTATGAGTGTGGGCACACTTGCTGGCCCTCAGCCTGGACTATAACATCAGAAGCTTGAGTGTATGGGACACCCAGAAGGTGCCGAATGTTGTTTAGTGGCGTAGCTTATGAGAAGCATCTTAAAGTCCTCATCCCGGGGCACCTGGGTGGCTCAGTTTGTTAAGCATCTATCTGCCTTTGGCTCAGGTCATGATTTCAGGGTCCTGGGATCGAGCCCCACATCGGGACTCCCTGCTCAGTGGGGAGTCTGCTGCTCCCTCTCATTCTGCCCCTCTCCCTGCTTGTATGCACTCTCTAATGAAAAATTTTAAAAATCCTTAAAAAAAAAAAAAAGTCCTCAACCCTAGTTTACTAATGAATCAATTGAACCTCAGGGCAGTGAAGTAACTTGGCCAAAGTCTCATAGTTAATAAGTTGGAAACTTGAGATTCCAGCAAGGTCTACTGGATTCCCAAAACCCAGTGTACTTTCCATTACTTTCTGCTGGAAGTTCCCATGTTTAGTGTTAAGCAGCATTTCTTACTTATGCATACAGTATTATGTAACAAAATCACATATTAAAGGAGGTCCTTTTGATCTCTCTGGTTGTCCTGACATCTCTTTCCCCTCCTTGCCTTCCTAAAGATGAAACAAGGTCCCAAGGGAAAAGAACCTTAAACTTCTTACATTTTGGTTTTCAAACAAAAATAGCTCCTCTTGGTTTAGCTTTTTTGTCTGAGAACCTTAAAAACCTTCCATGTCTTAGCCCTCCCTGCAAAATAATGTCTTTGCAAGGCGCTCTGCCTCTTGCTCAATTCTGCATTGAAAAAACTCCTAACCCTTGGAAACTGAAACGTTACCTTATATGGAAAAAGCGTCTCTGCTGATGGGGTTCCATTAATGATTTTGAGGTAGTAGTTTTCCCATCTCCATGTGGATGGGCCCCATGTGCCATCACGAGTGTCCCTACAAGAGGGAGGCAGAGGGGAAATTAGACTTCAGAAGTGGAGAAAATAATGTGGCCACGAGAAGCAGGGATTGGATTCTTGTGGCCACCAGCCAAGGAAGGCCAGCAGCCACCAGAAGCCAGAAGAACAAGGAACTGGTTCTCAGAGCCTCTAGAAGGAGGATGGCCCTGCCCACACCTTGATTTTGATGAAGTGGAACTGATTTCAAACTTCTGGCTTCCAGAACTGGGAGACAGTGTCTGTTGTTTGGGACCACCAAATTTGTGGTATTTGTTACAGCAGCCACAGGAGACAAACAGTTCACTGGCTGGGAAGTGGGCAATGTAACAACTGAGATTGCCTGTTTCTGGGGGTTTGGTGGTTGCGGGTGCAACAGGTTCACCCCCAGATAAAATGCATGACAACAAAATGGTGCAGAAGTCTGCTACTTGACTGCTAAAAAGCATTGAACATCGAGTCTCGTCAGACCACCTATTTCTTAATAATTCAGGGAGGATCTGGAAGGAAATAGGGCAGGAAGACAAGCAAATCATCTGATGTTTTCTGCAGTTGGCTATCAGGAACCTGGCCTCACAATCTTACCTATGGGTAATTCTGTTAGGTGTTAGGTAGAGATTTTCATACCTAACTCAATAAAGGTGAAACATACTACCACAATTCCCTACAAACTGCATTAGCAATGGCCTTAAACTTGAGTCAGGTGTGCCATACCAACCACAGGTGTCTCAGCTCTCAGGGTCCCAAGATGCAACTCCATGGCAAAGTCTAACAACTTCCTGGTGGGATTCTTGGAGTTGGGATGAAATATTAGATAAGTGGGATCCACAGACCCCCAATCACTTCACCTGTTCACCTACCAAGTCCCAGTTGAATCAACCAATGGCTACAGCTTTCCAGGTGCCTTACTGGGACCACCAACTTGCCTTGAGCACCTAGATGGAGTTTCTCCTCAGATGTCTCTCACTCAGCCTCTGACAAGCAATGGGAAGCAATGAACCTTCTTAGCCACTGTCTGGACCACATCCACTGCTCATTGCAAACCGTCTCCCTGTAGACTATTTTGGTTGGCTGAAACTGGTTGACACACTATTTTCAACTTTTGGTGACCACACACTTGGTTCTGACCTAAATTTTGACTACATAGCCCTTAGCTCTGCTCACCCCTGCTCACCACTGAGCTCCTTCGGGCTGGGTTAGTTGGAATCCTCCCATTAACATAGCTCTCAAGGTGGCCTTAACAAGATGGGAGTCGAGATCCCTAATTTACCAACAAGCTTTAATGGAACCTCCAGTAAACCTAAAGCACTTTGCCAACAGCCTTAGAAACCTCAGTCCTCACAGCATCTCTGTGAAGTTGCTGTTGGAGCATCTTGGGCTACCATGGTCCAGAGTTGAGCCCAGCAGAGTTGGCAAAGACTATGCCCACAGCATGGTTCCAACCGCTTGTGAGAGGAATCACCCTTAAGAAAATGTACCAAGATAGTAGTTTTCCCATCTCCGTACTTTGTTGGTTATTGTTTTCCATTTGCTTAGGTTTATCCTTTCAATCCCTTTGCTAATTAAATCGCTGAGAAGTATATACTGGTAAGAATAGACACTATCAATGTAGTGAAAACAAAACTCCTTTCTGTTATTGATGATAAACCATTTCAGAGAAGACCAGGCTGAGTCTAAAGGATTTAGGTAATTGTAAGGGGAAGGCAGAGAGAGTAGTTCATGGCCACAGGACTTGGCCACCTCAGGGCAACACACAATGCTCGTTAAGTTAATGACAGATGGAGCATGGACCTGGACCTCTGGCTCTTCATCTTCTTTTGTCCTCATCTTGTCCTGCTGCCTTCTCTCTTTGACCACAATGGCGCACTTCCCATAGGTCTTCTTCACCACATCACAGAACTCAAAGAAGAGGCTATCTTCCTGTTTGATGCATAACTCATCTCTTAGGAACATCTGATACTTCCAAGGCACCCATCCATGTCTACCACCAGCATGCACAATACACCACGTTGGAGTTTGCACGAAATACCCATCACTTAGGTCTTCTCCAGTTACGAGACTTTCAGCGATATCGGTTTCTCCAAAATATACGGTCTTAAACCCATCATACTGCAGCATTCTCAGGGTTTTCAAGTATTGGAGACATTGCTTCCTCCTGACGTTATCAAATGAATTTCTGGTAATGATGTTTCTTAAAAGAGTGTTTGCAAAGTGAGGCATGGTGTCTCCTCCAGGGTTTTTAAAAGCTTGCATGTCTCTCTCTGTGCCCATCTGGCAAAAGTGGCATGATGACCTCACAGAGGGCTTTCTTACAACTAGCCCAGTCACAGAGATACACTTTGGCTTTCAAAGCACCATGAAACACATACTCAATACAATTTTCTTCTGGCTTATATGGTATGGGAAATGCTAACTGTAAAAAATGTTTCTTTGACATCGCTTTTCCCATGGTTTGGGACTGGCAATTGTATTAGTTTGGTAGGGCTGTCATAGCAAAATACCAGATTGGTGGCTTAAACAACAAATTCATTTTCTCATGTTTCTGGAGGCTGGAAGTCTAAGATCAAAGTGTCAGCAAGTTTTTGATTCCTTCTGAGGTCTCCCACCTGGGCTTGTAGGTGGCTGCCTTCTTGCTGTGTCCTCACATGGCCTTCCTTCTGTGGGCACCTATGGCTCTGGCCTAATCTCTTCCTACGGTCATTAGACCTTGGTTTAGGGCCCCCCCATAGGATCTCATTTTACTTCAATCACCTCTTTAAAGACCCTCTTTCCAAATAGAGTCACATTCTGAGGTACTGGAGCCAGGGTTATATGGCTTTGACATATAATTTGGGTGAGGGGGACACAATCCTACCTACCATAACAATCTTTTAATAGCGACGAGCTACATTGATGACCCCTTTTCATTTGGTTCATGAGGATGAAGAAGAATATCTACATTCATGCATCCATTACAAATTCATTTATTGAGCTCATACTAAGCACTGGGCATTATTCCAGGCACCAGTGGTACAGCTATGACATGTCCAGTGAGACTTGCACAGGCGTGTGGTTTAAGTCTGCACGTGCGTGGAGTTCACAGGTGGCAGAGGAAGGTGTAACAAAAAGTATAAGGAAGTCAGCCTGCATGCCTTTTATTGGACTGCCAAATCTTGAGCTAATTCAGTAACTGATCTGGAAATCACTTTTAATTATATATACTCTGGGCAAAAGAGAGTTTTGTCTTATTTTGTTTTTAAATCCCAATAGGCTCTTCAATTGCCTTTGTATTTTCTTTTTCTTAGAGATAAAGATGCTTCATAGGGGGGCATGGGTGGCTCAGGTGGTTAAGTGTCTGCCTTCAACTCAGGTCTTGATCTCAAGGTCCTGGGATCAAGTTCTGTATGGTCTTGCTCAGCAGGGAGCCTGCTTCTCTTCCTGCTTGTGCTCTCTCTCTCTGACACGTAAATAAATTAAATCTTCAAAACAAAACAAAAAACAGATGTTCCGTAAGTGTGCAAAACCAATTCCCTCATATGACAATGGGACCGGATGACTGGACTGTTTGAAGTTCAGTGATTTGACAGGTCCTTCGCTTGACTATTGAATGGCTGATCCTTTCTCTTCCCACCGTGATTTTCTTGGGACTCAACTTAGGCAACCCTGGACAGTAAGATTTCCCCAGACTGGTTCACATGAAGAATGTGTTCTCTGAACAACCTCTCAGAAGCCAGGATCAGTGAGTTTGGGTTGGTCAGTAGCTTATGGCTATTTTCTCTTAGGATTTCTTTTATAGTGGGGACCATTTTTCAGACCAAATTTGATAGGAATGCGAAAGATGTAGAACAGAGGTGTGGCTACTGTGGTTGAAGTGGTCATGGTGGCCCCAGAGTCACCCTGTTCAGCCACTCCCTTTCCCACTGTCCCAAGGTCCCCTGGGCTCTGGAATGGCAGTGTGAAACACTATATAAAGCAATGAAGTCAATTCTAAGACAACAGTTCTTTGCTTCTTTCATCCAGTGTTTGGGTATGGATATGAGAAATGTGATCAGAAGTATAGAAGAAAAAGTGTTATATTATCTTTTGTGTAAATATATACACATAACTAAATAATAAGTAAATATGCATACTTTCTTATATTTTCATTTAGGTAAAACAGAAGAATGAACCAAGGATGAGTTAAAATTGCTTACCTACAAGAGGCAGAGTAGAATAGAAATACAGACTTTTCTGAACATATCCCGTTTTATTGTTTTAACCAGAGAATATAAATATTTGGCATTTTTAAAAAACAAAAATTAAAAAGGAAAGATAAAACAAAAATATGCAAATAAATCTGAAACGAATAAATCTACTTATCATGTCAGTAACAAAACAAAACACCCAATCCAGTCACACCCAATCAACAAAAACACTCGATCCAACTGGAATGTGTACTTCTGCCCCTCAGACTGCAGTCCCTAATATTGTCTCCTATTAGGGGAACCAAAAGTCCTTCTGTTCGAAGGGAAGGAAATATACAAGATGAGCTTGGGACATCTTGTCCAGCCTGAAAGCACAGAAGCCATCAGAGACTCCCAGGATCTGTTGGAAAGACCTAAGAGTCCATTTAAAAAGCCTCCCATGACCAACAATGGAAAAATTTGAGCATCAGTCAATAAGGAAATAAATAATGACTCCAAGAAATTGAAGTAGAATAAATGTATAAAAAATTTTGAGTACCTTATAGTACCGAAACAATCAAAACAACAAATCACACAGACAATTAAAAAAAAATATTCAAAAAAACCTGTTAGTTGCCTGGGGGTGACATTGCAGAGCACTACTACACTGTTTTGCTAATTAGTAAAGAGAAGAATCAAATGCTTATCTTGCCTTTTCTTGTGTGAATTCCGTTTCAGACTGGGAAATGACAGGATGGCCAGACCAAGTGGATGTCATATCAAGGTGATGGGTGTGAATGTGGCCCTACTGGGCTGTATAGGGACACGGAATAAATCTGAGTACTGGGGTCATGGGCAAAGGCTCTGGTACCAGATAAACCTACTGGTCAAATCTTAGCTCCACTCTCAGTAGCCTCAATTTCTCTCTCTATGAAATGGGAGACTACCTATGGCAGAGTATTGAGGCAAATATAATTCATTGGCATGGAGGGGACCAATGGCTATTTAGGAAGCACACTCTTTGTTTATACCTTGTCTGTACACTTCCTGCTTGCTAAGTGGACTGTTGATTAAATCCTTACCCCCACTGGTGAGGTGAAAGTACTTCCTGTTATTTCAGGAAGTGAAGAGGCAGGGAAGAGAGCGGGCATTGGGGAAGGGGAGGGTCTGTTAACTGTCAAAATTGAAATTAAAAAAAAAAAAATTGTTGGGGCACCTGGAAGGTTCAGTCTGTTAAGCCTCTGACTCTTGATCTCAGCTCAGATCTTGATCTCAGGGTTAAGAGTTCAAGCCCCACACTGGGATTCATGTTGGGCATGGAGCATTCTTTAAAAAAAAAAAAAAGTTCTATTACCTTTGACTTTTAAACACAATGCATAGGTACTGTAGATAATTTCCAGCCTCACAGAAATCACTCGTCCCTACTATATCCACACCCGCTTCACTCACCAGCCAGAATGCTGTTGGAATTGTTCTGTGTCTCACAGATGGACTTAGGAGTATAGATACAGATCCAGGCACAGACGTTTGATTTAAAAAAAAAAAAAATCATACTCTATATTCTGTAACTTGCTTTTGTAAACCTCACAATAAATCACAGACATTTTCCCATGTCATTAATATGGAAAACCTCATTGTTTTTAATGGTTATATTGTATTCCATTGTTTGGATGTGACACACTCTATTTGGCAAATTCCCTATTTTGTGGTTATCTAGATAGCTTCAGGGTCTTTGCTATCTCAAATAATGCTATGACGAATATCTCCTCATAGTTGCGAAGGTCTGATGTAGATATATGCATCTATAGATGGCAGGGAAAAAGAGAGTTCAAAGTCATTAATGGTTTAAATATTGGTAGATATTGCCAAATCATCCACTAAAAAGTTGCTACCAGTTTGGACTCCTCGGATTGCTATCACCACTTGATATCAGTAATCTTTAATTTTCACCCATCTGATAGGCAAAAAGGGCACTTCACTATTTTACTTCATTAATTATAAGTAAATCTGGTCATAGAGTTTTTAAATAGATTTTATTTATTTATTTGACAGAGAAAGAGATCACAAGCAGGCAGAGAGGCAGGCAGAGGGAGAGGGGGAAGCAGGCTCCCTGCTGAGCAGAGAGCCTGATTCGGGGCTCGATCCCAGGACCTGAGACCATGACCTGAGCCAAAGGCAGAGGCTTAACCCCCTGAGCCACCCAGGCACCCCTGGCCATAGAATTTGGAAAAAAAAAAAAAATGACAAGAGGAATTTGGAACAAAACACACACATTTAGATGGCCTTAGGGGTTATTTTTAGAGAGGGCACAGGGGCCATGGGTGTGGAGGAACCAGCCAAAGGAGGAGTTATGGGGCTGGGCCCAGATGGACTCCCAGTGGGGTGCCCACCAGACCTTGAAGGTAACTGGGGAGGGGGTCCTGGAGTCAGAGCGATCAACAGAGGGAGGCAAAGCCAAGCCTCCGCAGCCCTGGCAGAGAATCCTTGTGTGCCCTGCCTTCACTGGCCTAGGTGGAGACCTTGCCAGTGTCTGGGCAGGACCAGGAAGTAGCCTGACCGGGTGGCCAAGGGGCCTGGACTCAAGCAAAGCATTGCACCACACACAACCACAGAAACCCCGAGAACCTTCCATTTTTCCTCTTCCCTTGATTCTGCACTTCCTCCGCTTCCCCTCCTTGGCTGTAGGTTCCACTGGGAGCTCCTGAGGGCCTGGGAGAGAGGATATGACCACACCAGTCACCTTCCATTTTGGAGATGTTGGTCGGTGACGGAGGGACCACCAGGGGGCAGTCTGGATCTGTGTCCGTGATGACTTGTAAGCAACAGCATAATCACCTCTCAGGAGAGGAGTCCTTGCCAGCTCCAGAAGCACCCCATGCCCCTTCCCAATCACAGCTTTCTCCCTCAGTCCTAATAGTAACTGCTTTTCTAGAAAATTCTTCTTTCTTCCCTATAGCCTGGATAACTGATATTCTAAGGTAGAACACTGTAGTGCATTGCTTTAAATTAATTTCGTATAATTGGAAAATCAAGTGTGTTTGATTCAAACAAAAAGTGACAGAAGTCCTAACTCGAATTCACAAGGGGAGGGGTTGGAGGGGCATCTTAAACTTGGTGAGGATTGCTATAGTTTTATTGATTTCTGCCCGACACAAATCATGCTTAGGATTAAAAAAAAAAAAAAAAGGAAGAAGTAGAAGGAAAGAAAAAGAAAACATCTGGAAACTGGTTGTACCAAAAAACAAACAAAACAAACAAACAAAAAAACGCCCAAAACCCCAAAACAAACAAACAAAACTAAAACAGTTGGCACACATATGAATAGATATGCATATGTGTGCTAGTTTGACTCTTCCTTAGTTGCATAGGAAACATCATGTTTATTTATTTCGATCCATGACACTGGACTCAGGCATTGTTGGGGCTCCTCAACCCCCCATTCCCAAGCTTAGAGCACTGACAGGGCACTGAGGTCACCCATCCATGCTGCTCACTATGAGCACGCCAGGAGACACTCAGATCCAATTCTTGTGGTCCCATCACCTGGGCCCTGGAGATTTGCTGGGGCTGAGAACCTCTAGGTGTGCCCTAAACCACTGCCCAGGAGGCCCAGTCACATTCAGAGGGGGACCAAGAATGAGCAAGTTGAAGACCCCCAGAACCCTCACCTAAGACAGAGGCTCTAGGCTGGGCTGGGGGATAGCTCTGCCCCATTGTCTCTGCTCGGCAGCCCTGGCCGCCTGTCCCTCCACAGGGCCAGTAACACAGTCTCCCATACACAGGGGGAGCAGCTGCCCTCAGACTCTGACCAGGCCCCCTGAGCCTCCTCCAGGGCCTAGAGCCTGGCATCCCCTACTGGAGGCAGAACGGGAAAGGAAAAGTGCTGAGAACGACCCCAACTTTGCAACTCACAAGCGATCTGCCCCTGTACATGTGTGAATGGGTACCTGTCAGACTTCCTGCCTCCTCCCCAAGCCTGCTCTTGGGAAGATACTCCCAGTGAAATGCATGTGGCGTGGGAGGTCACAAAGCCCCTGCTTGGCCAGTGACTGGGGGTGTAGCGAGCGATAATGTTTGTGGGCACTGAGCTCTGGAAACCGCCCTGGGCCCTCTCTGCAAAACACCATGGGGAGCCCTCCATGCAGCCCATGGTGTTGGAAGGATTCTTGCTTCATTGTCAGAACCAAGTGTTGAGGAAGAGAGGGCAAAGGGGCTCCTTCTCCTTGCCTTGCCGACCCAGAGAAGAATTCTCAGTTGCCTCTCTTCCTTCAAAATGGATTCTTCATAGAGCTAAGGAGAGTTGATGGGAAGGTCCATGGGGGCTTCTCAAATTCCTTGATTCTCTCTGGGGCTTCTTTTCCTCACATGTAAATTGAGAGAATTGGACCAGGCAAAGGCTGAGTTTTGTTTGCCTTAAAATTTGATGTTTTTCTTGTGAATATGTAAGATGTGTGTGAGTGTAGATGTAAGAGTGTGTGTGTGTGTGTATGTGTGTGGAGATATGTGTGTGTGTGTGTGTGTGTCGATGGGGGGTGTGTTTACATGAGTGTGTGTGTGTGTGTGTGTGTGCATGTGTATATACATGTGTGTGAATTTTAATCACCCCGGACCCGGTGCGGGTCGCCCACCTCCGGATATGCTTCCTGTTTTCTCGGCAACTGAGTGACCAGCTCCCAGGGAATGCCTTACTCAGGCCAGGCCGGGAGTGACAATGCTTCCCACTATGCACGCCTCCCACAGCTCCCTTCCCACGTTATTCCCAGTTCTCACTGCTGGGAAGGAGCTGGAACTAGTAGTCAGGGGAACTACTGAATTCTCTTCAACTGTCCTGAGCTCACTTCTTGCCTCATTGGCTGAGACAAAATTCCCCCTTCTAACTTCTCTGTGAGCCCTCACCTGGCAGATAAGAACCAGCCGCCTGAGTTTAAAGTTTCCTCCAGGGTCTGCCTGGTCTTCAATGGGGTACATGGAAGAATCATCTGGGGAGCTCTATGAAATTGTTTCCATCTGGGCTCCAAGCTCAGAGGTCCTGATGGAATTGGTCTAGGATAGGTTTGGGCATCATCAAGATTTTTACAAGTGGGGGTGCCTGGGTGGCTCAGTCAGTTAAGTATGTGACTCTTGATTTTGGCTCAGGTAATGATCTCAGGGTCGTGGGATTGAACCCCATGTTGGGTTTCCACACTCAGTGAGGAGTATGCTTGAGATTCTCTCTCTACTTCTGCCTTTCCCCCTGCTCAAACTCTATCTCTCTCAAGTAAATAAATAGAAGTCTTTAAAAAAAAAAAGATTTTTCCAAGTGTCTATATGATTCTCTGTCTCTCTTTTTTAAAGATTTTGTTTATTTATTTGACAGAGAGACAGCATGAGCAGGCACAAGCAGTGGGAGTGGGAGAGGGAGAAGCAGGCTTCCTGCTGAGCAGGGAGCCTGATGTGGGACTCATCCCAGGACCCTGGGATCATGAGCTGAGCCAAAGGCAGATGCTTAACGAGGGAGCCACCCAGGCGCTCTGTCTACATGATTTTTAAGTGAAGCCAAGGTGAGAACCCATGTCTTAGAACAAGTTTTAATTAGGGCCTAGTGGGGAGCCCAGGAGGTGCAGCATGTTAGAGCTGACAGGGTTAATTTTGAAAGGAAAAGAACCATTTTTAATGACTTTTTAAAAAAAGATTTTATTTATTTTTGTGAGAGAAGGAGGGAGCGCACAAGTGGGGGGAGGGGCAGAGAGAGAAGCAGACTCCCTGTTGAGCAGGGAACCCCTTGCGGGACTTGATCCCAGGACACTGGGATCATGACCTGAGCCGAAGGCAGATGCTTAACCAACTGAGTTACCCAAGTGCCCTTTAATGACTTTTGAATATAGAAATATTTGTTTTATATAAATGCAGAAGAGAGAAAACAGGGTATGGGTTTGAGCTTCTCCTTGCTCCCTTTGATGGCCTGAGGAACCCCATGGTGCACGGTATCCTAGTCCGTTCCAGCTGCTATAACAAGTTACCACAGATTGGGGTGGCAGGCTGTGGGAAGAGCTTAAACAACAAACATTTATTTCTCACAGCTCGGGCTGGAAGTCTAAGATCAACTTCCCAGTAGATCCTGTGTCTGGTGAAGATCCACCCCTAGGTGCAGACCACCAGGTTCTCATCGTATCCCCACATGGGGGAGAGTAGAGATGGCAAGATCTCCCATCTCTTCTTAGGAGGTCACAGTCCCATCAGGCAGCCTCCATCCTCGTGACCCAATCACCCTTCCCAAAGCTCTACCTCCTAATACCATCACAGTGGAGGTTCAGATTTCAACATGAATTTTTGGAGGGCACAAATATTCAGTCCATAGCACGCGGTTTAAGAACTCTGTATCTAGGGGTGCCTGGGTGGCTCAGTGGGTTAAGCCGCTGCCTTCGGCTCAGGTCATGATCCCAGGGTCCTGGGATCGAGTCCCGCATCGGGCTCTCTGCTCAGCAGGGAGCCTGCTTCCCTCTCTTTCTCTCTCTCTCTGCCTGCCTCGCTGTCTACTTGTGATCTCTGTCTGTCAAATAAACAAATAAAATCTTTAAAAAAAAAAAAAAAAGAACTCCGTATCTAGTTCAACTCTGTGGGCTCATGAGAGTTGTTCCCTGGACTTTGGCTCTTAGCCCTCCAGGCACATGGTAGGTAGGAGTACACCCCCCCCCCCGTGGTTAGGAGCAGCCATGGGTTTATTCTAACCAGGGAGTGGTGGGCAGAAATGATGGGTGTCCTTTCAGCCTGGAGCCTTTAATGGTCCAGGTGAGACCCTCCAGAGCTCTTCCCTTCAGCAATGAGACCAGCAGAGTTCAGAGATGGAGTGTTCCAGAAACCTGGGACTCAGAGTAAAGACAGTAGTAACTGGGAGTAGAGTCCCAGCTGACCTACAGTGCATCTGTGGCAAGACAGAGAAATAAACCTCAACCAAACAAGTAGCCTCCCCAACTCCTTACCTTGAATGAAAACAGAAGTGTATTTTGGACAAAGACTTGATAGAAACATCACATGGACTTCTGAATCTGATAGTCTAGCTTTGAACCTCTTCCCAGCTGTGTAATGACAGACAGGATTCTAAATCTCTCTGAGCCTCAGTTCCCACCTTCCAGAATTTATAAGAGGACCGCCTGGGTCTATATCAGGGCTCCTAGCATTTGGTAACATTCATGCAGTCTTGGTTTTCTTCTCTTCCTCTTGCACCCGCTTGTACACCTGCTTGCATTTCCCCCGCCCCCTCCTGACAGTACCATGAGTTTGGTTCAGGAGTTCACCCAACTCCCATGAAACTCAGGTTCTTCTGGAGGACCCCACAACTCCTGTTCCAGACTCAAGCCAACCCCCATATTCCACTCCCCAGCCATCACGTGGTTCAGGCTGTGCTGTGACGGAAACAGCCTCCAGGGAATCTCACGATTCTTGCTTGGATTTCTGGGCACTCAGGCTCCAAGAGAGGGCTCATCTCACTTCCCTGCATCTCTCTTTCCCGAGGAATAGATCTGTCCTTGATGTAAAAAAACCTCCCCAATGCTTGTTCAAACACATCCAATCCCAGTGAGGGATGCAGCCTGGGCTCCTGCTGGGACCCCCACTTGTTTTCTGCTAATTAAACTTCCTAATATAACAAAACCCAGTGGGTTTGCAAGGGAGGGAGTGTGGGATAAAGGTCCTCGCCTGGCTTGGTGAGGCCACAGCTTCCTCCACACCTCGGGCTAATGAAGGGACGTGCATGCAAGTGCAGAAAACCTTTGAGATAATCAGGGTTTCAAACCACGCAGGAAGGACATGACTGGAGAGCAGACAGCTCAGCATCTCCCTGGCAAATACTAATTACAATAATAATACTCTCCAAAGAACATTAGCATTTGTGCGCATGGGAGAGCAACCAGAAATCCATGTCATGGAAATGACTTTTACGTAAATAACATTTACGACTTTTATTGAAGACTTATCGACACAATCCTGCTTGTCGGCTTCACTGTATTGAATTTTCCAGTGCGTCAAATTATATGGGTTTATGCCGATGGTGGGGGACATAAATCTGCCCTGACCTGAGGTTTCTGGACAATTTCTCAGCCGTGTTGTAACGTATCGTCCCAAATCACCAACACTTTTCCTGTGCTCTTCTTACACAGAGTTCCCAGCTGGGGAGAACTTGCCTTCTGTCACACGCTGCTGTGGTCACCTGACCAGGTCTGGGAGGAGGAGCCTAAGTGGGGGGCGGTCCATAGGATGCAGAACCTAAGAGAGACCATGACACCTTCTTACTCCTGCACAGCATCTGCCCCTCTGGAGAGACATTTATTACACGCCAGGCAACGTTTCTCCCGGAGCACTTTCTTACATTATCCCCCCCCTCCATCCAGCACAGATTATTTCTGACCAAGGGTACCTGCCCCTTCCCTGCTCCCAAAGATCCTGGCTCTCCTCTAGCTTTGCTTTCACTGTGTTGCCATGTGTGGTCCCTTGACCTTCTCCAGGAGACTGTGTTTTTCTGTCTTGCTGTTCCTAGCTCAGTTCCTGGCCCTTTGCCAGCCCGCCATATAAGAAATGTGTATTTGGGGGGTGCCTGGGTGGCTCAGTAGGTTAAAGCCTCTGCCTTCGGCTCAGGTCATGATCTTGGGGTCCTGGGATGGAGCCCCGCATCATCGGGCTCTCTGCTCAGTGGGGAGCCTGCTTCCTCCTCTCTCTCTGCCTGCCTCTCTGCCTACTTGTGACCTCTGTATGTCAAATAAATAAACAAAATCTAAAAAAAAAAAAAGAAATCTGTATTTGGTCTTTGCTTCAGTTCCAAGCACAGAGCTTCTCTTCCTCCTCCTCCTCCTCCTTCTTCTTAAGATTTTATGTATGTATGTATGTATGTATGTATGTATGTATTTTAGAGAAACAGAAAGAGAGCATGCAAGCAAGCAGAGGGGGTTAGGGGGAGGACCAAGGGGAGCAAAAGGAAAGAATCTCAAGCAGAACTTCCTGCTGAGTGCAGAGCCTCATCCCAGGACCGAGATCCTGACCTGAGCCGAAACCAAGAGTCTGACGCCCCAGCGTTGACCCAGCCACCCAGGTGCCCCTCTAGCACAGAGCTTCTAAAACCCTTGCAAATATCCTGAGTTAGAGAAACATCTTTTATTGTTGGTAACTAGTCTCTGTCAACTGGACCTGAGTTTATGCTACTAAGATGACCTTGGTGAGCCCAGAGATAGCAGGTTGGGAGCCCGTTGCCATAGGAACCATTAGTGTGATGAGAGGGCTGACACCGGGCCTCACGGTGGTGAGGTGGGCTGGAGATTGAGTTAAATCACCAGTGGGCACGGATTTAAGTTTAATGAAGCTGGCATCGGGACCCCTAAAAACGGGATTCAGAAAGCTTTTGAATTGGTGAACACAGAGAAATGCGGGGCTGGGGGGTTGCCTCTCAGAGAGCCTGGATGCTCCACACCCCTTTCTGCACGCTTCTCCCCATAAACTCTCCCATCCCGCCATTCCTGGGTGTGTCTAAACTTGACAGGCTAGTAATGAAGAATTTTTCCTGAGTTCTGTTCAAGCTGAGTGCTGCTGTTCAAGCACATTACTGAGCCTGAGAAAGGCTTGTGAGAACCCCGGATGTGGAGCCCGCTGATCGCCCTGGTGACACCTGGGAACTAGCGACTGGTATCTGGAGTAGCGGCGGTCCTTGGGGGCAAAGCTCTCAGCCCGTGGGGTCTGCCGGAACCCTGCGCAGTGAGTGTCACACGGGGGTGCTTTAGAAAGATGAGGTTGAGAGCAGAGGAGTGGGGGGGGGGAGAAAAAATGGGTTATAAGTTGTTCCCTGGGAAGCATCCTCAATGCAATTAAATACAGGGTTTGGTCCCTTCCTGACCTCTGAGCGCTTGCCATCCCCTATCTTATAGTTCATTCGATGCTGTCGAAGGGCACCTTTTGCTTCAATGGAAGAAGTGGTCCATTGTCTGGGTAACACTGGAGATTATATTAAAGGCTTCCTGTAACCTCAGGGCCCAGAAGCCCGTTGGCCTTCATTTCACTCACCACTGGTCAAGCTTGCTTGGCCGTGAACTTTCATTCTTCAGCTCAGACCTTGTACCTTGCTGGGGGCAGTCAGGAGACAGAAGTCGCATGATCAGCTGTGGGTGTGTAACGTACAGAATTACAAAACTGAAACAGGGAAGAAGCTCTATGGATGGAAAGAGAACTTGAAAGGTGAGCCAAGGCTGAAGAAGAAGAGTGCAGGGAAGGGACTTGGAGGAGAGAAAGGGGGTCCCCTTCCCCAGGCTGGGGTTCAGACCTCGTTGGAGGATTGTGGCCTCTGGGTAAGGAGAAGTCTGCAGGTCCTGGGATGGAGCTGTGGTCTTTGAGCAGCAGGACGTGATTCCCCAGGTGCAAGAGAGCCGAGGCTGGTGGGCAGGTGCAGGGGAGCTGGGCACCGCCATCAGTGGTGTTTCCTGTGGCCCTTCCGATGGGGATGCCACACACCCCACGGCCCAGGCCAGGCTCCCCCTGCCAGTGAGTGGGCTCCTGTGAACCTTGAACTCCATCTGGCACAAAGGACTCACCCACATACTGTGTTAAGAGACTTGACCAAACTGGCTTCTCCCCAACCTCCACACTAGGCTCTCTCTATAAAGGTGACCCCAGCCCTATGCTGAGTCTTTGCTCAAGAAAACACAGTGCTGCCCAAGCACAACATGTATGTGGTCCCATAAGGAGCATCCTGTGTACGATCCACTTGCCGAACTGTTTTCAGCAATCCTCCACCTACCCCCTTGTGGAGCCTTCCATGTCCCCCTGGCTCCAGTCCCTTCTTACTCCTTTTTTGTTTTCAGCTTTGTCTCAGTTGGAGTGGAGCTCAGTCTGTCCAGCAGTCTCCTCCTTCTTCTGTGGCCATCCTAACGTAATCTGTCTTACTGCCTTTAGTAAAGGTCCGCTGCTGTTTTTTCTTTAACACTGTGCCTTAGTCAGCTCAGATGACCATAACAAAATACCACAGGCCGGGAGCTTAGACAGCAGATGTTTACTTCCCACAGTTCTGGAGTCTAGGAGTCCAAGATCAAGGTGTCGGCAGATTCGGTGTCTGGTGAGGAAATTGCCACCTTATTGCTTCACACAATGGAAAGAGAGCCCTGGTGTTTTTCTTTAGATAAGGACCCTAAACCCATTATGGGGGCTCTACCCTCTTAACCTCGTCTAACCCCAACACCCCCCACAGATCTCACCTCTAAATACCACTATAATGGGCCGTGGAGCACCTGGGTGGCGCAGTCAGTCAAGGGTCCAACTCTTAGTTTCAGCTTAGGTTGTGATCTCAAGGTTGTGTGATGGAGACCCACATCGGGCTCTGTGCGCGGCATGGAGTCAGCTTGAGATTCTCCCCCTCTCTCTGTATCCCTCCTTGCCCATGCACACACTCTCTCAAAGAAATAAATACATCTTTAAATACCGTTACAATGGGGATTAGGATGTCAACATACACATTTGGAGGGGACACAAACATTCAGCCCAGGGGACACCATCAACACCCTGACTCCCTTATGTGCCATTCTCCACTGGCCTCTGTCCTGGACAGCTGTTACCACTGCCTTCCATCATGGGTGACTAGATGCCCTCCTGCCAGTGAGGGGCCTCCTACATCCCAGTGCTCTCTGTGCACCTGGCCACCGGCACTGGCTCCCCTGTCCCCTGAGAAACTGTTTCCTGCTGCCCAGAGACGACGGCCTAGCTCAGGTCCAGGCAACCCCACAAACTTTTCCACCCTCCAGTGGCTGCAACCAGAGCTTTACCAATGGGGTCTAAACCCCAGCCTTGGGGAGGGGACTCCCTTCCAAGTTTGTCCTTCTCTGGGCACTCTCCCTCAGCCCTCCCATATGCTTTAGAGTTCTTTTTATATTTTTATAGTTTCTTATCATTGTTGAATAGTCTGTTTAATGAAACTTCCTCTGTTCACATGACCGTATGGTATGTCTCCAGCTTTATTTGTGGGTGTTACCATGGAGGCGGCATAGCACGTGGGGATACAGAGGATGGGTAACAGACAGAAGGAACAATCAAGGTACAATGACGCTTAGTACCTGGTCCATACTGAGTCCTTTTATTTTAACTTTTATTATTTTCACAGGAGTATTGTTATTTTTTTAAAGCACATCTGTAGAAGGCTGGGCAAGGGGAGAAGGCTTTCTGGAAGCAATGATATCTGAGCTGATTTGAAGACAGACGAATGAATGGGGCATCTGGGCAACAGGGCAGCCACTATGGCCAAGGCTGGAAGCTTACCCGGCTCCTAAGGCCACTATAAGGACCCAAGTGAGACACACAGATAAATGTACTTCGTAAATGCACAGAGAGATTGTGAACAATAGTGATCCAATTACTTTTGCTTGCTGGAACTACCTTCTTCCTTAAGAACAACGAACTTCCTTGTTTAAATTCAATGTTCATTAGATTTTGTCTGGGGACTGGACATTTCCACCAGAAGAAGTGCCCAGTGAAAATTGTTAGGACCTATTGTTCCCAAGGAAATAGCTCTCATTGTAAGTAATGAAACTGACACACTAGTGCATCCTTCTTCATTCAGCAAATATTGATTCTGTGTTTTGCAAGGAATTGGTAATGTCAAAATTATTCTCTCTCTTAATCTTGAGAGCTTGACATCTTGAGGTTTGAGGAGGCGAGTGGGCAGCTACTCCTCTACCCTTGACCGAAGAATGTTCTTCCTCCATCGGGGAAGGTTGTCCTCTTAGAGCCAGTGTGCAGCTTCGGAAGGGGGGCACGTGGAGTGGGGAGGGAGGATGGGGACACCCACCTAGCCAGCCAGATCAGCCAAATCAACCCTGGTGATCAATGGGGTGACAGATGTCACAGTCAGGTCTCCCTCACACCCTCTTGTCTTTATTCTTAAGTTATGATTGTCCTTCTCTGGTGATGGGCAAGTCACTGGAAAGACATTTCTCAATGTGTTCTGCCATACTGCTAGGTCCCTAACCTACTCCCCCTCTGTATCTTTTCTCCTTCCCTTGAGAAGGGAATTCTTCTCTTGGTCTCCTATAGAACAGTTCCCCCACGTTCATGAGCCCTTGGGGTCTCACTTCCTGTACCAAACATTTGGCAAACAAGTGCAGTTCCCAGCCTGGGAGAGATTCTGTTAAATAAAACTTTTACTTTGGCTCATCCAAGTGTTTACGAAGTGTTAGAGCAGCCATGGAGGAGACACCAGTTCTGCCTTAGGGGTCAAGATGTTTTCAAGGAAGGTAACACCTGGGCAACAGTCTTTTTATTGGTATTTTTCTCCACAGACTTTTCCTTAGGAGGAAGCACATGACTCGGCCTTAGCCAGAGTTCTCTATTCCTTGGGCCCACCCTCAGTGATTGGTCTAAGGGGTAGACACCTACTGTACCTGATCCAAAGCAATATTCTCTCTGACATTTGACACTTGAGCAGAGGCGCAGAGAGGCAGAATGGAAAGTGAGCCATCTTCTGGGAGGACCATAGAGACATGGTTAGAGACACAATTCTCCAGCAGGGGCCTCTGAGGGAAGGCTCTGAGCAGACTAACATCTCTCCTTCCCAAGGCCTGGTTATGCTGCTGTCCTTTTGATTCTGGGAGCTACCCCAGCTGCCTTCTCACAAATCCTCTTTTTGTGAGGAGAGGTCAAAAGTTGGCTGCAGTCGGTTTCTATTGCTGCCAAGAGAAGAACTTTAACTTTAATTGAAGAGTGAGTTGACATTCTTCTGCTCTAGTGGAAATCTAGACAATCAGAATCCGTTAAAAGAATCAGAGCCACCAGCCACTCTAGGAACTGCTGGTAAATACTGACAAATATTTAGTCTTTAATTTTTTAATTAATTTTTAAAAATGTGATGGGGTGCCTGGCTGGCATAGCTAAGCACCTGCCTCTTGGTTTCACCTCAGGTCATGACCTCAGGGTCCTAGGATTGAGCCTCTCTCCGGCTCCGTACTCAGCGTGAAGTCTGCTTGGAATTCTCTCTCCCCTCTCCCTTGGTCCTTCCTCCTCCCCACCACTGTCTGTATCTTTCTCTCTAAAATGAACCTTAAAAAAATAAACAAAATAAAATAAAATGTTGTGATAATTACATCGCACATGAAAATGCAGCTGAGCTGATTAGAATTCTATTTAGAATAGAACTGTTCCAAACACACAGGAAAACTCTGGTAACCTGGGTTTGATTTGGTAGAAATCATGGCACCATCAGCCACAAATCCCCAGAGGAACCATTCCTGGAAACTGTTAACCAGATCCATTCTGCATTGATTTTAAATAATTTCCATTTCAGAGGAAGGTCTTTATCTGACCTGATCCCCTAATCTTGGGGGTAACTTACAATAAGGATAAAGAAAGAAAAGGTGTCTGGAATGTTGGGAATCAGCTGTCTCCACGAGGGTTGATGGAATGTGCAAATCTCTTCCCCACTTGCTGAACTGAACACCCACACACGGTGGTCCTAGTACCTTTCCTACTAGTCCGACTACGTGGGGTTTGCCAAGATAGTTGTGGACTTCTCTCAGCCTGAGCATTTTATATTTAAGACATTTTGCATAAAATATTCATAATACTTGTGTCCCACCAGTCTTGCTTAAAATGGGGACTTCACGGATGTTGTCCCCATCCAGGAACACATCTTCCATGCAAACTGTAAGTCCAGCTCCCCAGAAAACAGGTTAATTTGGATCAAGAAACAGTTAGGTGTCCTGGGAAAATGTCCTTGGATCTCATGTAACTAATGATATCTGAGTGGCAATGGGAAGATGGCAGCTTTGCACCTTAGGGAACACCACAGGAACCTGTTCCTGATCACATGTCTAACATGACAAGTCCTCCTTGGGGACTTGAGTCAAGAGTTGGGGATTAAATGGAACAGAATTACATTGAATGCTCCTTGAGAGGTCAAGTGATGTGAAGTATTAAAAGTGATCATTGAGCTGATATAAGAAGAATACCAAATCTTCTTTTGCCTAAAACACAAAAATCCTAGAAATACAAAAACCTTGGTGAAAGAAGGGGTTCCAACTTATCACATCGTATTGCTCCTCTTTTCAAATGCTATTTCAAGACCCACTTCCCTCAGGAAATTATTTATCCAGTAGTATCATATAGGATATTTTTGGTTGAGAGGGGTCAGAAAGCTTAATAAAGGAAATTTATCGGCTCACAAACTGAAACAGTCCTGTGGCAAATTAAGGCTTTGGGACAGTTTGATTGGGACTCTAGTCTCTATGATTTTCTCAGTTCCTTGCCTATGTTAGCTTTTGCCCTCAAGTTGGCTTTTCTAACGTTGGCAAAAAGGCTCCAGCAGTTACAGGCTCAGATCTGCATTTAACACTATCCTGAGCAAGACAGAACTTTAATGTTCCAGGATCTCCCTTTAAAATCTTTCCAGATTCTGAGTGGGTGGACCAGCTCCCTTAAGTCATGAGTCCATCTTGGACCCAATCAGCGAAGCCAGGAAATGGAATGTACTGATTGGACTAACCTATGTCTCTTATTTCAGCCCTTGAGCTAGGAGTAGTTTCAGCTTCCTCACTGCCATATGGATCTCCAAATGCAAATCAAGGGTGGTTGGGTTAAGGAAGGGGGAAATGCCTGCTGGAGAAGCAACCAACAGGAGAGGATGGAATCTCCAGATTTACTGAAGTTCTGACTTTACACTCCTATTGTAATACATTCCATGTTCCTATTTGCTCTGGATTACATTTTTGTCTTTATTTCTTTCTTCTGTTTCATCCTGCCCTATAAACATCTCAAACATATGGATGATGCCCAGCTCTAACTATATAAACAAGCCAACACTTATGTTGGAGAACCTAAAAAAGTAAAAAAGAAAAATACTTGGAAGTCGACCCTATCCTCTGAAAACGTAAGCTTGGGATTTAAGTCTGACTTTTATGAAATTGTGGTGCTGGTTGCAGACCACTGTTTTCAGACAGGGAAAAAAAAATTATTTTGGTTGTAGTCCAGGGAATGTCTCCAAAAACGGAGCTGGATAAACTTCATAGATGTTGGTATAACATATAATTTATCAGTTTGCCTGCTGAAAGCCATTTGCAGAAGTTTGGCTAATCATGCTCTCTCTAAATTAATTACTCATTTAGGCGAGGTCTTATCTCTTTTTAGTCTGAGACAAGTATATAAGTAACAGATATTTATAACACATTTGAGTTGAATCATATGATGTCTAATATAACAAAACCTAAAAGTAACTCTTTGTTTTGTCTACATGTAAAACTTGAATCTCCTGGATTTGATTCAGAGCTCAGGTCATCAACTGTTTTGCAGATTGGTTCTCTTATAGAACAAGGTGCTGTAGCCATTGCTTGCAGACTAATTGCCAGTGGAATAGTCATGCCCTTTTCCACAATAGTATAACCACCAGCCCCCACTATCAAATCACAACCCAACACTACCACCATCAAAATCAATCATCAACCACCACCACCATCATCCACATTGACCATCACTACACTACCACTACCACCACCATCAACATGAACCACCACCAGCATGACCATAATCAACATCAACCATTGACTGCCACCATCATCACTACCACCAACACCACCATGAACATTAACCACTACCATCAATACCACTAGAATCAGCCATCGCTATGATCACCACTAACACTGATACCACCATCAGCATCAACTACCATCACCACTATGAACACAGGACTTATATTTTACATATTTATTTTTACTTTGAAAAATATATTCATGTGCATGATTTCATTAGCTCTTATCTATTTTACAAGATTGGCAGAACAAACATTATTATTCTCATTTTATCTGTGTGCAGACTAAGGTCTAGAGAAATGAGATGGTGTGTTCAAGGACATCAAAGTGTCCTTAACTAGAGTTTGATTCTTCTGACTCCAGAACCAATGCTCTTTTTCAATAGATGCCATGACCTCAATGAAAATGAAGAACCTTGGTTTTATAGTCAAGTGAGAACGTCTAGAATGAATGGCTCTTTGAAACCATACAGCCCACTGCTGTGTGTTCCAGGTGAGAGCCACAAGTTGTTCAAAGTTCATGTGACCCCCTGGAAGTTGAAAACTTGAATCCAGGATGCTCAATTCCAAATTCAGCCTTCTTTCCATGACAAGAGGCTACATTCACATATACCCTCAGGAATCTCCTAGATTCTCTGAGAACACTGAATGCTCCAAGTCCTTCCCCAGATTGCAAGCTTTCCCGGTGAAGGGTATGACCAGAAGCTGCCGCCCCTGCTGTCCTGTCTCAAAGTGCCACAAAGCCTGAGAAGGAAATGGGACACTGGCTCCGATCACACTCCCATTGGCCTAAGTGCCCCAGGGATGCTCTTCCAGCCCCATTCAAGTACCCGACTCCTCTCTCAACATTCCAGGTAAACTCAAAGCTGTCTCCCCTGGTAGGAAGGTTGGGCCTCTTCTGTGGAGTTCAGCGTGCCTTGACTTTCAAGGGATCCCCTGGATTTCAGTTTGGCACTCACTGTTTTTATATTTTGGCCCCAGGCTGGCCTGGCCGGGCTGGAGGACAGCTCTGTTGCTGATGGTCAGTGTAGAGCATTCGGCCACCTTGCTCTGGAGACCTTTCTTTTTGAGTTCGGAGGTCAGATTGGAGTAGTAAATATCTTCCAAAGATTTATCATTCTTTCTGAGGATGTTGCTGGCCAACCGGAAGAGGAAGATCACTCCGTAGATGCCAATGATGGTGAGAATGTACCAGGCGGCGCTGGTCCCATCTGGAAGTTTCAGGGCCCTGGTGGAGTTGGTGCTGCTCCTCCCCTCCATGTGGTCCCTCAGCAGGGAGCTGAGACCAGTGCTGGCCTGGGTCTGGTTGGGGATTCCCTGAGGTGTCCACTTGGTCACTGAGAAACAGAGAGATCCAGATGAGACCCAGCATCCTGGGTTCAGGGCTTCCTGGCCAAGCCAATGATCAGTGGGAAACATGGGGGAGAGGGGGTACTGCTTCAAGGGGCTCTCTCTGTTGAATGGGCAGGAGTCTAACAACACATATATAGAGAGAGGTTTTGGGGAAGGATGGATACTAAATATGAATATATGAAAAAGTGATCTAACCATGGTATAGTGTGCAATCATGTGCATAAAAGAAGGGAGGCTGGGTATTTGCTCGAAGCCCATATATGCATAAAATATCTGCGAGAATACACAAGAAGTCGGTACCTATAGTTGCTCTTGGGGAAGAGAATTGAAGGATGAGACGTACTTTTCACTGGCCCACTTGTGTACATTTCGTACCATGTATGTTTATCTTCAAAAAGGAGTTGATTTAAAAAGGAAACGATACAAGTGGACACTTTCCCGGTCTCCTTGGAGAAGTGCCCCTGGGTAGTGACACTGTGTGCCCTTCCGAGATCAGAAGATTAAAATCTTAATTGCTGTTTAATTCAAAACTGTTTTCTCTCCTCGAAGAGCCAGTGCACATGAAATGAAAGCCACAGAAATAGTACATAAAACTGTGAGACATTTTCTGATTGAACTTCACTGGCTCAAATCCCTGTTTCTCGCCCTCTGCAAACACAGAGGCATTCAGATGTGTCATGGGATGTAGCCCAGAGCCTGCTGCGTGGGCCACAGCTTCTCCACAAATGCTATCTATCTGGCATTTGTTTGTTGCTAATTCATTTTACTAATGCAAGATGCAGAGAGGTTGGTATTTTTTTTTATTACAATTAATTGCTGGAATAAGCGAATGATCTTATTACTTTGAGATGAAGGGAGAAACAGTTTAAAAATAACTCTATAAACCATATGTGACAAAGCCTACATGAACAGATTTAATTGTATAAAATTGGTCACCCAGAACAAACAATACAATAATGAGGAGTTTTATACCACTGTTGGTGAAGGGGCTTGACAACTTGAAGTACGGACGAGTGAAAATTCCCATCATTATTAACAACAACAACTACAAAAAAGTCAACCCAACAAGGACATCATAAATCTCAATTAGAGCAAGAGAACACATGTTTATAAACCCAGACCTTTTCGAGAGTTGTTATAGAACGATGTGATATGTTCGAATACATAGAGAATACACCCACGCAAGAACTACAGGACATGACATTATTTTAAAACCTGTCCATTTCCACTTGAAAGAATCTCACTATATTAATTATTGCAGTCCATTACTCTTTTCTTTTTAAAAAAATAAGAATAAGTTGGTTGTATCTTAATGGATAGACATACCCTGTAGAAAGACAAACATTTTCCTCCGTGCATTTTGCACTTAATAATTTACTGATGGAAAATACAGCAGACCTTCTAGAACAGCCCATCCCTGTCTCCACGCCGATTACTCACGTTCCATGAGGCGGTCTTTTCCTTGACTCTTGGGGAGGCAAATTTAAGCGGCTGCGGTGGACAGAGAAGATAAAAGGAGAAGTCTTTCTTCCCTGCAGGTGGTCACAGTTCTAATGAAGCCCGGCTGCCCAGAGGTTCCTGAGCAGGGAGTAACATGATACCCAGAGTGTTTTAAGGCAGTGCCAAAGAGAAACTTCGCAGAGAAGAGAAGACTCCAGTTCATCAGGGGATCACAATTGATCTGTCTGCTTTTGGCTCAGAATACAAAACACTTCCTGGCTTACACGTGTTGAGAGGGTCTAAAGCAAAAGAATTTTTACAAACATGCTGGTACCAAGGAGTTCCCAGCTCTCCCGGGTCCCATCCAGGCCTGCAGGGCTGGGAGGCTTGCTGGAGGCTGGCTCATCTGCTCATAGCCTGGATGGTTCCTGGTTCCTGAACTCCCCTCTTCTGCACCTGTCCTAGGAGTGCCAGATGGTCAGGTGTGGTAGAGACCTGTTGTCATAGGGTCAGGAAACGCCAGGGTGAGGAGATACAAGCTTCCTCTTGGACTGTCTCCCGGATGAGGAAATCCAGCCAGGAAGGCACAGGCATGGGGTTGGCGGTGGGACACACCCCCTCAGGGATCAGTGGGCCGATAGGCCTGGCTGTGCGGAGTGGCACTTCCCTTCCCCACACTCCTGAGTCACAGCCCACACTGGAATCTAAGTACCTTTAACCAGAAAGTGCTAGAATAATAAGAGGCTGAGAGAAAAGAAAAGCAGGGATCTTCGGCAGGTTGTGAGCAGCCAATGTTCCCAGCCCCACTCCTGAATCCTCACCAAGACTAGCCCCTGCCAAACTTGTAAGGGTTGTTGGCTTTTAAGATGTAATTTGGTGGGAGCCTGGGTGGCGCAGTCGTTTGAACATCCAACTCTTGATTTCATCTTGGCTCATGATCTCGGGGTTGTGAGATCGAGCCCCGCATTGGGCCACGTGCTCAGTGTGGAGTCTGCCTGTCCCTGTCTCTCTCTGCTCCTCCCCCACCTCGCATGCGCACTTTCTGTCTCAAATAAATAAATAAAATCTTTAAGCCTGGGTGGCTCAGTCAGCTAAGCCTCTGCCCTCAGCTCAGGTCATGATCCCAGGGTCCTGGGGTTGAGCCCCACATTGAGCTCCCTGCTCAGTGGGGACCCTGCTTCCCCCTCTCCCTCTGGCCCTGCCGCTCCCCTTGCTTGTGCATGCTCTCTCTCTGTCAAATGCATAAATAAAATCTTTAAAAAACAAATAAAAATTAAAAATTAACAAAATGAAAAAGTAAGATGTAATTTAATAAAATTGTCATCAACACGGGACTAGACAAGAAAATTATCAAATAGGCCATATGATCCTGCTGTTCCACTCTTGGGCACGAATCTAGGAGAAATGGCACATACACCCAGACAAAAAGTTGCAGAAGGATATTCATGGTACTATTAGTCATGGCTACAACAAGAAAACAGTTCAAATGTCTTGATGTCTTGATAAAGGGGTGAATAAAATGCTACAACACGGATGGAGCTTGAAAACGTTAAGCCAGGGGCACCTAGGAGGCTCACTTGGCTAAGTGTCTGCTGTCGGCTCAGGTCATGATCCCGGAGTCCTGGGATCGAGTCCCGCATCGGGCGCCCTGCTCCTTCTCTCCTTTCATGCTCTCTGTCTCTCAAATAAATAAATAAAATCTTAAGAAGAAAGAAAATGTTAAGCCAAGTGAAGGAAGCCAGTCACAAAGAACAGTCTAGTGCGTGATTGCTTGTGTAGGAAACGTCCAGAACAGACAAATCTAGAAGGACAGGAAGTAGATTCGTGGTTTCCTCCAGTTGGGGTAGTGCTTGAGACCTGAAAACTAAGGGTACAAGGTTTCCTTCAGGGACGAAATAGGGTTCAACAATTTGTTGTGGTGCTGGTTCCACAGCTCTTCTTTAGTGAATACACTAAAAGCCATTGAATTGTGCTCTTTAAGTGGGTGAACTTTATGGGCTATGGATTCCGTTTCAATAACGTCACACAGGCGTACGAAGGAATACTATGGAGCCCAGACCAAGAAATGCAGAGGCTATTGGTGTGCTGGTGTGTAGAGCTCCCCCACATGCGTGGGTCCACGAAAACTGTAAAGAAGACAGCAAGTTACCCTCCATGTAAGGGGGAGGGGGAGGGGTGCCTAGGGGCTCAGTGGGTTGAGCATCCAACTCTTGATTCCAGCTCAGGTCCTGATCTCAGGGTGATGGGATCAAGTCCCACTTTGGGCTCTGCGCTCGGCGTGGAGTTTGCTTGAGACTATCTCTACCTCTCCTGCTGCTTCTCCCCCATCTTAACCCCCCCACCCAGGTCACTGTCTCTAAAATAAATAAATACAATCTTTTTTTTAAACAAAAAAGAGTAGGGGGAAGTCACACAGACCTAGTTTGCGTGTATAGGCATTGGAAAGCTGCTTTAAGGAAGCCGGAGAAAATCAGAGCAGAAGTTACTCGGAGAAGAAGAGAATTCGGTAGATGGAAGGCAGGAGTCGGGGGAGACTTCTCCCTGTATATTCTTTATGAATCTGAAGAAGTTTAACCATGTCTGTGCGTTCCCTGTTGCATAGCGAAAACATCCATGGACTAAACGCAACTCTTCATTCCACTTGTATTTCGACTCCTGCCATCTCTCTCTTTTTGGGGGGGGGGTGGGGGTGGCTGGACCCACACTTCGGGCTCTGTCACACAAACAGGGATTTGTCACATTGACCTGCAGAGGTGAGAAGGAGCAGAAAGGAGGGCCCCGGGTGACCGAGAGCAAAGGGTAGAACAGGGTCAGGAGTCAGGGCTCTGTCCCAGCTGCGCCCTCCCCTGTGATGCTGGGCAAGACCCTCCCCAGCCTGGAGCCGCTTTCCTGGCCTGTGAGGGGCGGAGCAGCGGGACCTGCTCCCATCTGGTCCCAGGAAGGCAGGAAGGAAGCCTGGGGAGGCGTGGGGAGGAGCCGCTCCCGCCCTGTGGAGGTGTCTGAAGGGGAAGGCTGTGTGTCAGCTTGAGGTCAGAAGGTTTCAGCATGCGGCCCAGCAGGACGACAGCATGGGGTGTGGGGAGCAAGAAGATCCAGAAAAATGGGGGCGACAAAGCAAGGCAGCCTCCGGTCTCCACCGTACAAGGCGCGCATAGCTCTGCGCAAGGTGGTCTCAGCCCCGTTTTGGCTTCTCTAATCCTGGGAAGCAGCAGTGTTATTCCCCCTTAAAGGGGGGGAGGGACATTCTTTCACGCTCAGAGAAGTGACTTGCCCTGGTGTCGCACAGATCCCAGATTCCAGCGAGCAGACGGCTGAAACCAAAGGCTTTCTCCTCCCAAACCCTGAATGTCACCTGCAGGCTGGACCCAGGGTCCCACGGATTTTCCCAGCTTGAACAGCAGGCTGTCCTTGCTGGGGTGTATCCATGACCTTGAAACCCGTCCTGTTGGCCAAAATGAAACCGTGATGTTAAAAGTCGGGAGAACGGGTATCCTTCAGCTGAAGACAAGTAACTAAAGGAAGCGGAAGGAAGACTCCATGGGCTTGGTCGTAGAATGGTCCACTGGCGCCCGGTTCACTTTTCGGGATGCATGTCTCACTTTGATGTAGACCGTACCCTGTTTCTTTCACATGGGAAGCCCGGATAGACCGTGGGAAAATAAAGTTTAAGGTTTATGTAGAAAACACAAATGTTATTTTTAAAAAAAAGAACTCTATAGTCTCTCATGGCTGTGGCCACATGGTACCATCTGATGAAAAATGCCCTTCCTGGGGCTGGGGAGGGGGTGGTCGAGGTCATGGTCCGAGGGACAGGGCGGCTGCCTGCCTTATGATGCCTTGTGGATGACGCCCGCTATTGTCATTCCCGAATGCTTACATAACAGTGAAATGGAACAACCTGTACCACCACGACCGCCAGGAATTTTCTTCCTATTTGTGTATGTCTTTTCAGACCTTCTGGTTCAGTCTAGACAAAGTGCAATCAAGCAAAGCCATTCACCTGGTAAATATTTCTCTGAGCTTCAGTTCTGGGAGAAAGGGATCCCCATACCCTTTGGCCTCTATGACATTAGAGAAGAAACCCTTCCAGAGAACCACAGCTTGTCTCTCTCTCTCTCTCCCATCCGCTCTCCTTCCCTTGTCTTTCTTTCCTTCCTTTTTTTTTTTTTTCTCTTCTTTTTGTTTCTCTACTAAAGAACCAGTCAGCTTAGAAGATGTGAGGATTAAATCTGACTCGCCGGGAAAAGAAGCAAATTGTCTTCACCTTTCAGGATGTCAGAATTGGCACTTTTAAGAAAAGGTCAATAAACACATGCTCATAACCACCCCTGACATTCTTTCTAAGGAATTTTTCTAGGGAAGGCACAACTCACCAACCAATTCTGACCCCTTGCAGCGCAGAAGGACATTAAAAATGACAGTTTGGGAGTCCTGCGGATGGCAGCCGAACTTCTCCCTTGCCTTGCCTCAGACAATGGACACTTACAGGCTCTCCCGACCAGGGGTGTAGATTCCTTTGTGGGATGTACAAACTTCCAGAGGCCATTTAAAAGATGTTTTGCGTATTTTAAAAATCTTTAACTTATATGTCATTCTTGCCTTTCCTTTTTAAAAAAATTTTTTTTTTTTTAAAGATTTATTTATTTGAGAGGTGCCTAGCTAGGTGACTCAGTAGGTTAAGCGTCTGCCTTCTGCGCAGGTCATGATCCTGGAGTCCTGGGATTGAGTCCTGTGTCGGGCTCCCAGCCCACTTCTCCCTCTCCCTCTGCCTGCCACTCCCCCTGCTTGTGCTTGCTGTCTCTCTCTGTCAAATAAATAAATAAAATCTTTAAAAATAAATAAACGTTTATTTATTTATTTGAGAGAGAGTGCACTCACAGTGGGGAGGAGCAGACAGAGTCTCAAGCAGACTCAGAACCGAGCATGGAGTTCTAGGTGGGGCTTGATCCCAGGACCGGGAGATCCTCCCCTGAGACAAAACCAAGAGTCAGTTGCTTAACTGAGTGCCCCACCCTCGTGCCCCTTGCCTTTCCTTTTTAATGTCATTGTCTCCATCATTTAGGGACATTTAATGTCATATGCTGTCTCCAGGGAGGTGCAGAGGGACACTCCCAGCCTGTGGAATTGGCAGTTCCAGGTTCTAGCTGGGGCTATCTTACTTTCTAACTATGGGATTGTGGTCAAGTCACTTCCCCACCCCAAACCTCAGCTTTAAAACCAAGGGTAATAGGGGCACCTGGATGGCTCAGTGGGTTAAACCTCTGCCTTCGGCTCAGGTCATGATCTCAGGGTCCTGGGATCAAGCCCCGCATGGGGCTCTCTGCTCAGTGGGGAGCCTGCTTCCTCCTCCTCTCTCTCTCTCTGCCTGCCTCTCCACCTACTTGAGATTGAAATAAATAATATCTTAAAAAAAAAAAAAAAAACCAAGGGTAATAAATTGTGATAACACGAACCACCCAACAAATCCAAGATGCAAATACAGTGACACCTCATGTCTTCTCCCAACTAACCACCTGAGCTCCCAGTGCCTGGCTAGCAGGAAATCTCATATTTATTTCCCCTCTTTAAGGCCTCCAGGTTGAGCAGGACTCTGGGATTTGGTCCAGAGCGGGTAGGGAAGACAGCCCAGTAACCCTCTGCTGCTGTTGCCTCCAGGGGCCATGGGGGGTCGCTGTTGAGCACTGGCTTGGGGCCGTCGTCAAAGGTTTCAAGAGCGTCCCCAGGAGACAAAGCTTCAGCTGGAGACACTTGCCTGTTGCGCAGTCACAGCACAGTTAAGGAGTCACTGGAGTGGAAGCAGAGGAGTAGTGCCAAAACAACCAGCCCGCGGTCATTTCGCACTGCAGTTCTGCCCCTTGCAGGTTTGAGTGGGAAGAGCCATTGAGCTATTAGCCTTCGAGTGGGCAGATTTTAGGGTATATAATTTATATCTCAATAAAGTCGCTTTAAATTTTAAATCGGTACCTAATTCCGGATGTGCGGGTAAGAATAACGAAATGAGCCTAAAGAAAGCAGGGAGAAAAAATATCAAAAGGAATAAGAGCAGAATTTAGAACCCCAAAAAGCAATAATGCTAATAATGCACCTAAGAGTTGGCTCCTTGAAGAATAAATAAGTGGATAAAATGGAGAAACCATTCTTTACCCTGATAAAGAAAGAAAGGAGAAAGCACAAACACACCAAATAAAGATCGTGAACCATAGCTATAGAGGAAATCAAAGAAATGATGCCTTTCTGCTCAGTTCTGTGCAAATCGGTCTGACAGTCTTGACCAAATGAATGGCTTTCTAGGAAAATATAAATAACCAAAATGGTTTTGAAAGAAGATTTTTTTTTTTAATCAGAAAATATCAGTTACCGTAGACTACACTAAAAAACTTGCTAAGGAGTCACCCACCCAGTTGGTTAAGCATCTGACTCTTGATTTTGACTCAGGTCATTATCTCAGGGTCATGAGATGAAGCCCCTGGATGGGTTCCATGCTGGGGGTGGAGCCTGCTTGAGATTCTCTCTCTCCCTCTACCCCCACGCCCCACCCCCACCTGTGTGCATGCTCTCTCTTAAAAAAAAAAAAAATCATCCATCCAGAGATGCAACTGGCTCAGCACAACACGTGAAACCTACTAAACCTTTAGTGATAAGAGAATGCTGTTTTTAAACTGCGGTGGAGTCTGGAGAAAGATGACGGCTTCCAGGTTTTTTCTGGTGAAGCTAGCAGATCAACGATAACCCAACAAAACCACCATGATAAAAGGGAACCACAGACCACCTTTACTCAGGGAGACAGATGTAAATATTCCAAATACAACATTAGCCGACAGATCCCACAGCACATTCAAAGAATAAATGTGACAAATACGTGCAGTTGGTAGAGTTGCAAAGAGTTGTCCAATATCAGGGAACCTATGAATGTCACTCACCACACGAGGAAGTCCAAGGAAAATGTGCTCATCTTCACAGATGACAGGTATTTGTTAAATTCCAATTTCATCCTGATTTTTAAAGTCTTGATAAGTAAGAAGATAGCTAAGTCTCTAAAAATGCCAAGTTAAATAAACCTCACGTCAGAAACAAGACTTGTGCTTGAGGGGAGAGATGCAATCTCCCGTCACCGCCACTGCCATTGAACATGGTGCTGGGGGAATCGTCTGACTCAGACAAGAAGCATGAAGCCTGGAAAGGAGGAAGCAAAAATTATTCTTGACTGTTTGTTTAGAAAAATGCAGAGAGTCAATGGCAAAGCCATGAGCAACGGTAGAATAATTCAATAAGCCGAGTGTGTACAAAATATATAGTAAAAACAATATACAAGGATCTGTATTCACAGCACTCTGTAGATATAATTAAACAAAAGATTCTACTTACAATAAGAACCAAAAATGGGGCACCTGGCAGCTTGGCCAGGTAAGTGTCTGCTTGAGAGTCTCTCTTCCTCTCCTTCTGCCCTTCCCCTGCTCGTGCTCTTTCTCTCTCAAATACATAAATAAAATCTTAAAAAAAAATAAGAACCAAAAAAGATAAAACACCCAAGAGCACAATAAATGTATATGATTCACACACAAAGAAAAATCTAAAAGACAGAAAAGAAGGAAGATTTGACTAAATACAACAATTTCCTACACTTTGCTAGAAAGACTCACTTGTGTAAAGATGACAAATTCTTCCCAAAATAAATCTGTGGATTTAGTATTTAGTTTTTGTCACCATTCTGGTTTTGTTTTGTATTTCAGAAACACACCGAATGTCAAAGAATCCTGGCCCACGTTCTATTGATTAATGATCTTATTCCTCTCTTTTCCTTCCCAAGACCGTATTTTATGCTTTACAGACCCATTTTTTTTTTTTTTCCCCTCTCAGTACCAATGAAGAAAATTCCGGCTTGGAGGCTTGAAAAATCACAGCAAAAGTGCAGTAGAATTGAAGGGAGAAAGCGATCCTTTCCCCCAGCAGCCACAGAGGAGAGCAGACAGCATTTTCCAGCATCAACATCCCTCCTAGCAGCGTTATTCCAACAAAGGAGTAGGCAAGTTCCCTGGTTTTTCAAGTTTGCTGCTCTGCCCGGAGAGAGGTAACCTTACCTTCCCCCAAAGGCTTTAATGCCACCCAGTCTTCTTACACAATGAACTTGGCTCTAACAGAAATATTTTAAAGCGATCCCTCTGTTTTTCCAAAGGTTTAAGCATTTGTGAACTTTCTTTCATTGGCTCCTCTCTTCCCTCAAGGGACGGGAGGCATGAAGTAAGAAATCTGTTAGATTTCTTATTTAAAACAAAGGCTTTGAGAGCCAGGCCTCATTCAAATTGACATAGACAAGTTAGTCGAAAAGTATATGGGAAACGGAACATGGAGGAAGAGCTAAGAAAATTCTGCGGGGGAGGGGGAGTAGAAATGAAACATCCCTGCGAGATATTAAAATGTATTACAAAGCCACGGAAATTAAAAGGGTTCGAATCCAGCATACAAACAAGCAGACAGATCGATGGAATAGAATGAAGTTCGAAAATAGACTCAAAAACATTCAGGAAAATAGTATTAAATAAAAAGGATGTTTCAAGTTAGCATAGAAAGGCTGGGTTATCTCATGAAGCCACGGGACAATTGCGGAGACATCTGGGAAAGAGTGAAATTGAATCTCTGCTTTAATACACCAAAATAAATTCCAGATGGAGCTAAGTTATAATTTTTAAAAATATAGCCATGGAAGTGTGAGCACAAACATGGGAGGTTTATTTTTATAATCGCAGATTGTGGCAGTCTTTCCAAGCATGACACCGGAGTCAGAAATCACAAAAGATAAGACTGATAAAATGAACTACCTAAGAATTAACTTTTTCTCTGGGGTAAGAGTGAAATACCATTCGCAGAGTCAAGAGAGGATAAACCAGGCAAGCATCTGCAACTTGTATGATAGTGTCACATTTTTTAAATATTCATGGCTTTTAACATGAACAGGTCAGCAACTCATCAGAAAGATGGTCAAAAGATGTAAACAAGTTGTCACAAAGAAAAAGGACAGTTGTCTCTTAAACACAGAAATGGGGCACTTGGGTGGCTCAGTCTGTTAAGCATCTGACTTTTGGTTTTGGCTCAGGTTGTGTTCTCAGGATCATGATCTCAGGATGGTGAGATCAAGCCCCACCGTGGCTCCGCACTGGACGTAGAGCCTGCTTAAGACTCCTTCTCTCTCCCTCGCCCTCTGCCCCTCCCCCACCAGCACCCTCCTACCCTCTCTTCCTTTCAGCTCAGGTCATGATCTCAGGGTCCTAAGATCAGGCTTCGCACTCAGGACAGTCTGCTTGTCCCTCTCACTCTGTTCCTCCCCTCACCCCGTCTTTCTCTCCCTCAAATAAATAAATAAAATCTAAAAAAAAAAAAAAAAAAGGGCGGCTTGGAAATCCATTCAGCGGGATTCTATTGAAGCATTCACGCATTCAAAGGAATGAAGTAAGATGTCCGTGCACTAATGTGGAACAATCTTCAATATATCACTAAGTAGGGAAAAATTAGCATGGTGCAGATCGGTGTGTTGAACACCCTTTGTACACAAAAAATGGCTATTCATGTATGAAAGCAGACTGTCTCTGAAAAGAGACGAAAGAGTCCTTGCATTGCTTCTAAGCAGTATCCTTTTTTTTTAAGCAGTATCCTTTTTAATGATTTATTTATCTATTTATTTTACCGTGTGTCTCTTACCTTTTAAAAAGACAAATCTATTTCTTTAAGAGCCAAGAGTTTGCAATAAACACATTAGCTTTTTACAGGGGATCAGCTCTTTCCATGCCAGCATGTTTAAAATACTTGCTTTCAAACATTTTTTAATCCGATCCTCTAAAGCTCCATTTGCTGCTTCTTGTAGAAACCTTCCCCTGGGCAAGAGAAATAGCTTGCCTCACAATAGAATCAAATGAAATATGGAAACCGTTCGCCAGGTTGCCCTGACATTTACCAAAAAAGCCCTTTGAAATTCAGTAATTCATCCTGCCTCTGATTCAGTGCCGCCGGTAATTACTGATCCAGTAATTCAGTGGCAGCTGCCCCGATGCTCACCCCACTAGACCTCCTCTCTCCCGGGGGGGGGGGGGGGGGGGGGGGGGGGGGGGGGGGGGGCAGAGGGCATAGACTTTGTGGCTCCGGGTTTCTTGCGGAGCAGGGCTCGGTGGTAGCCGGGGATGGTCTGCCCCCGCGTGGCGAGCGGCTGCTATGACAACCAGAAGCTGCTCTCGATGATTCCCTGGGGGTCCAGCCCAAGAGTTTTCAATCGAGGGCGCAGATAATAAACCAACCAGGTTTCTGTGCAGGAGCGGGGTGTGTTTTCTTAGCACAATAGTCAGCTATGTGGACTTTAATACACACAGAAGCACTCAAAAAAAGTTACGAAGTGCATTATTCTGGGCCTAATGAGTCACTGATTTTTTTTTTTTTTTAATTCCAAATTCTGGTATTCTATGCTTAACAGACAAAACTGCTACGCAGATCCGTGGGGCGTGTTCAGCCGGGATCAGCCTCAGCTTGACTTGGGAGAGCGCTCACCGCGCCTCTTCCCTTGACTCCTGAAGTTGCATGTTCTAACCTGGGCATCCGCAGGGCCATATGTGGCCAAAGTTACCAAGTTGGGCCACATAATCAAAATATTAAGGATGGTTCTAGAACAGGGGTCAGCACACTTTTTTTTTTTTAAGGGCCAGAGAGTCGATAATTCTGGATTTGTGATCCATGCGGTGTCTGTCACAAGCGCTCAACTCTGACGGTTGCACCAGTGCAGCCTTGGGCAATGTGTAAATCACTGTGTAAATATTTCCAATAAAAGTTTATTTATAAGAAGAGGTAGTAGGCCAGAGTGAGTTGGCCTGTGGGCCATTGTTGCCCAAACTCTGGTCTAGAATGTCCCTCCATGTCTTCAAAATCCAATGATACGTTACCGTGTTGGCAGCGTGATGTTTTGCTGTCTGCGGTCCCAGAATTGAGTGCAGTTCAGCAGTGGGACAAGTGACTGCTCTTTTGAGTTAGCGTGTCCATTTGGAGTGTGTCCCAAGGTCAGTATGTCCAGACATCTGGTGACTGAGTAAAGGTATAACCTTTGCGAGTTGGAGAGAACAACGCCTTGAATCCCTCAATGCTGAAGTTGGCCCTAACGTCTTTGACTCAAGAAGTCAGCTCCCAAACGGTAGTCATCACTTCTTCATCCTCATTTGGCTGCATCAAAACACATCTGCTTCAATTTCTCCCAAAGATCCTGGGACCACATGTGCACACACACACAAAAAAAATACATCTTCTGCCTCGTTACCTTCATGGCTCCGTTAACCTTAAAAATAAAACTCTACTAATTTTACCAGCAAAAGATGGGTTTATTCAAGAATAACATAGAATTACAATGTCGGGCAAGTGAACTTCGGCAAAACCATAAACAAGTCTGGAAAACAGGAGAGGTCTTTTATAGAGGAAAATGGGGTTGGGCGACGTCGTTGTAAACACAAAGCCCTTGGTGCGGGAAACTGCAAGGTTGAAGTGCAGTGACTTCTCATTGGCTGGGCTGTTCTTATCTCTCATTGGCTGAGCTGTGTCTGTCTCTTATTGGCTGGGCTGTTGCTGGGACCAGAGAAAATCCTTCTTCCTGCTATTGGGGTAGTGAAGTATGGACTTGGTGCTGAGAATGCCAACTGTGTGTCTTCCCTTTAGTTGGCTGTTGGTCATAAGTGGTATGGCATGTGAGTCCCCCTACCCACCTTCAGACTCCATTTTAGATTTTTTTTTTTTTTGACAGAGAGAGATCACAAGTAGGCAGAGAGGCAGGCAGAGAGAGAGAGAGAGAGAGAGAGAGGGAAGCAGGCTCCCTGCTGAGCAAAGAGCCCGATGTGGGACTCGATCCCAGGACCCTGAGATCATGACCTGACCTGAAGGCAGCGGCTTAACCCACTGAGCCACCCAGGCGCCCCAGACTCCATTTTAAATGAGGGTTCAGTTTCTTAGTTTTCCCAGGTGCATGTGGACCTCTCTCCTTCCCTTTGACTTGACCCCATGAAGATCTCTTTCCTTTTCTCTTCCAGTGCAGGGCCAGCCCTTGAGTGCGTGACGCAGCTGCTCCCCGAATTCACCAATTCTTGACTGGGCCACATGCACTGCTCCCAGCTCTTGGGGACTTCCTTAATAGCTGAAAACTGTGGATTTTTCTTTTCTTTTTTTTGCCCCAATATCAAAAAGGCCACCCTATTTTATTTTATGTTACTAAAATATTTATTGATTTAAGAAGAGACAGAGGGTGGGGAGGGAGAGGGGAAGCAGAGTGTGGAGCCTAACAGAGGGCTTGATCTTAGGACCCTGAGATCATGACCTGAGCGGAAATCAAGAGTTGAATGTTTAGCCAACTGAGCCCCCCAGGGGCCCCAGGAAAGGCCACTCCTTAAAGTAGAACAGGCAGGATCATCAACCCAATGAGTGCCCGCATGCAGCCTCCAAAGACAGCATCCAGCCTGTAAGCCCCCATGGGTGCATTTACACTTCAGTACCAAAGAAAGAGTCTTTCTTCCAAGTCCCTGCTCAGGCAGGGATGTAGGATTTACAGGGCAATGGGCTACATAGCAGTAGCGGGTTAGCCAGACCCCCACCCCCAACACACACACACACACATACACCTTTTCCTGTCATCCTGTTTGCAGGCCACTCCCTGCAGTTAGGATCTCTGGTTCCCTTTCTTGTCCCTTCTGTTTTCTCACATCCATTTCTTCATATTTATATCGAATGCTTCACATTAATTTCTCTGTCAGAATAAACAGGCCTCTGTTTTCCCGAGCAGACCCTGACTGATAGCTACCGAGGAAGTGATAAGGCACGTCTGTTCTTGGATGGGAACGTGCCGGGGAAATGTCACTTGAGAAAAATCACAGCTGGGTGTCGAGTAGCAACCTTCCTTCAGTGAGAACAGGAAACACTGACGGAGGATTCCGCACTCACTCTGGGAAAGGCCCTTTCTAAACTCTCGGCCTAGAATCACAGTAGGGGATTGAGTGGGATCCATGTGCACCCAGAATCTCCAAGTGGGCCCTCATTTAGAAATAGGGTCACTTCAGATGTAATTAAGGTGAGGATATACAGGGGATCAGCCTCGATTAGGATGTGGTCTTCAATCCAAGGACTCGTGTCCTCGGAAGAAGAGGAAAAATACACACACAGCGGAGAAGGCCAAGGGAAGCCAGACGCAGAGACTTGAGGGAGGCAGCCAATAGCCAAGGCGTTCCTGGGGTCACCAGAGGCTGGAAGAGGCATGAAGGACCCCCCCCCCCAACCCTGTGAGCCATCCAAGGAAGTGCGTTCGGCCCTTGCTGGCTCCTAGATTTTAGATTTTTAGCTTCCAGAGCTGTGAGAATAAATTTCTATCATTCCAAGTCACCAGTTTTGTGGTAATTTGTTAGAGTAGCCTTAGAAAATTAATATCATCACTGAATTCTCACAGAAAACCTGTTTCAAAAGGAGCCTGGAACAACACTAGGTTCTTTCCTATGGATCTCCTGGGCTTTCCTGAAAGCCGGCACGTCGTCCATTCTTCATGCTATTTTAAGGCCTTTTGCTGCTGATTTACCGCAGAGCCACCTCCCTCCTCTTGGGGGGCAGCCTTCCAGACCCACTGGGGGGGGGGCGTGGGGCCGTGAACCCACTCAGCTCCCCTCATGCACGCCCTCCCACCACGTCGTAGCTTTGAAACTGAGTCCACACTCAGTGGCAGGTGTAGAAGATACAAAGGAAATGAGAGTCTACAGCCCTCCAGACCCACTGTGTTCCTGATTGTGACTCTCGTGTGGCCCCTCCATGGGGTGTGGTATCCCCCCTCCCTCTGGCTGTCAGTATAGGAGACCAGGAGCCTGTGGTTGCCCTCAGCTGTCCAGGGTTGGCTGTGGCATGTTCTCTGTCCCCAAAACCCTGGGGCAGGAATCCCTCCCTCGCTGCTGGGCGGAGGAGGAGAACATCAGAGGCGTTCTGAGGTTGACCTTGTGGAGACTTTTCTCCACACAGAGCATAGGGGGTCACAGGCCTGAAACTGAAAGGGGCTTAGGTCTAAGTGAGAGACCATTTTCCAAAACTGGAAAGGACCATAAAGTGTATCATTTCTGGGGGCACCTGGGTGGCTCAGTGGGTTAAGCCTCTGCTTTCGGCTCAGGTCATGATCTCAGGGTTCTGGGACCCAGTTCTACATTGGGCTCCCTGCTCAGCTAGGAGCCTGCGTCTCTTCTTCTCTCTCTGCCTGCCTCTCTGCCTACTTGCAAATAAATAAATAATATCTTTTTTTTAAAAAAAGAGTATCATTTCTGGAAATGGGAAGGGTGTGAGCAGAGTCCAGCCCAAAGGAGGGGTTCCTAGTGACTTCCGCAGAATTCTGAGCCGACAGGGCCCCTGTCCAGAGAAGCTACTTCCTGGGGACTGCTGCTCTCTTTCCAGGCTTGCACTTGTCTGTTTCATGATGGTGCCCACGGGGCGCCCTGTCTCGGGGAACAAGCGAAAAGAAGTTTGGCCTCCCAAGAGTGTCTAAAGCCCACTCTGAGCGCCTGGACCAGCCCCAAGGCCAGCATCGTGGGGCGTCAGGTGCTCCGGGCTCCCCGCGCCTTGAAAAATATCCTCCGCGTGACCGCCAGGGGGCAGCCGCGCCCACAGCGCCTTCCCGCGCGGAGACCCGCGGACAACACCCAGTATTTTTAGAAATCTCGATACGGGGCTCGGGCTCTGCGGAGGCCAAGTAGACACACCAGCGCCCCCTCTCCATCTCCAGACTCCGCTTTTTCATATTTAGATTTCTCTGTATCCAACCCGTCAGCTCACTTAAAGAATTTGCCACCCCTTATCCATCCATTCACAGCTTCCATCCAGTACGCGTCTTCTGTCTGCAAGCCCTCGAGGCTCCGTTCTCTTTCTTCGTCTGATTTCGTGTTTACATGTCATTTGTGCCCGCAGAGACGTCATCCGCTGATGTGGCTTTAAGATAGTGTGTAGTCTCCGGCGTCGGAGCCGGAGCACCAGCCGTCCTGCTCCACGCAGCCTTGCCTGGGAGTTTAAAGGTGATGGAACCCACAGGAATGTTCTCTGCCTGTCGGCTCACTTCTAGCTCTTGCTGTGACTGCTGTTGGATTATGGCAGCGTCCTGAGGGGAGGTTGAAGTCCAGAGCCAGTGCAAAGGCAACCGTTCAAACCTTATTCTCTTATTTTGCAGCTTGCCTTCCTTTTGGCTTGCTTCGCTCTCTCTCTATATATACACACATACATATAGATATGTATATATATATGTGTGTATATAGATATATTTTATTCATTTATTTGAGAGAGAGCATAAGCCAGAGGGAGAGGAACAAAGGGAGAGGGACAAGCAGACTCCATGTTGAGCACAGAGCCCCACGCAAACCCTAGATCATGACCTGAGCTGAAGGCAGGCATTTATCGGACTGAGCCACCCAGGCACCCCATCCCTTTTCTTAACGGCTTGGACAATATACTGGGCTACCTTATATCTTTCTAAGCAGATCTCTAGGTATAAAGAGGAGGTGGTATTTGGATCCTTTTTGAGTGTAAATTGTCTGATGTTACTACATGATATCCTATAAAAAATGCTCAGGTTTTGCTTAGCGTATGCAAAAGAATAAAATCAGGAAATTCACAGTCCCACCCTCCCCTGCAGTGTCCACTAAGTCTTGGCTCCTGTGGTGGCTAAGGGTGATGACCGATCCCACCTCAAGGCTTCTAGGAGCCCTTGACCTGGTAGAGCAGCTAGGGGCGGGCAGAGGGCGGCGGGTCCAAAGACAGGGAAGCAGGGCTCCCTCCTGCAGGCTCCCTCCTTTAAGCAACAAATGACCTTGAGTGTGTCCTCGAACCTCCCGGAGGTCTAATTAAACTTCTGGGAGCTAATTCTTCAAGGGCCACTGTCCACTGACTGGCACACGGCCCGTCCACACCAGAGAAATTCTGAAGCTCATTTGCCCAGCGAGGCCAGGTAGACCCAGGAGACATGGAAGTGGAAATGGCATTCCCTCATCTGGCTAATTTATGACTGTCCCCGCTCAGCCCTCAGTCTCCTAAGAGGCTCCGAAGTCTGATTTGTCTGCACGTATAGTGGGTCCGCCTCTCCAGGGTGGACCCTCACAACGCGTCCCGAGAGTCTGAGAAGCAGATCGGCATAAGGTATGTGGCTGGGACGCAGGGTTCGGTGGCCAGGGGACCACACTCTGGGGACTGCTGCCAGTGAATTGGCCTGGTGGCCTGGAGAGGCAGCTGGCTTGCCAGATGTGCGTACCCCTCCCCCATGCTGCTCCATAGCAAGTGTGACCTGGGGCTGGGGCAGCTCTTTTGTCCCTTCAAAGCTGAGGCTATACATCAGTGGTCTCTGGGTACAATTCAACTCAAGGTCATGTTTTGTTTGGCCTGCATATTTTTCTTTTCTTTTTAAAAGATTTTATTTATCTGACAGAGAGACGCAGAGAGAGAGGAAACAAAGCAGGGGGAGTGGGAGAGAGAGAAGCTGGCTTCCCACTGAGCAGGGAGCCTGATGCGTGGGGGGGTGGGGGAGTGAGAGGGGTAGGGGGTGGGGGGCTGGCTGAGATCATGACCTGAGCCAAAGGCAGATGCTTAACCACCGAGCCACCCAGGCACCCTGGCTTGCATATTTTTCTAAAAAAACAGAATTAGGTGGCAAAATTTGAGAGATTTCAAATAAATATCTACATTCCAGCTTCTCTTAACACTCCCGGGGTCCATTAAGGCTGTGCCTGAATTCCCAAATGGCTGGCTTTGCTCCCTACGCTCTCTATCTGTAGACACCGGGGCTGACTGAAGAGTTTAACTACCCATGGGCAATCTTATTTCCTAATTCCTGAGCCCCTGGGGCTGCCTCACCAGAGCCTTCAAGCGCCCACCTCCACTTCTAAACGTGTCCTAATGATCTGAAGAGAACACACAACACAGATTATAATGAAAAACATTAATTTTTATAAAGAACTTAACTCCTCCAAAGCATGTTGCCCTATCCAGGGAACACATAGAACATTCCATACAAAGTATTAAGATCCTGTTTAGTACTTTTTAAAGATTTTATTTATTTACTTGAGAGAGAAAGAGAGAGCTTGAGAAGTGGAGGGTCAGAGGGAGAAGCAGACTCCCTGCCGACCAGGGAGCCCGATGCAGGACTCAATCCCAGGACTCCAGGATCAGGATCTGGGCTGAAGGCAGATGCTTAACCAACTGTCCACCCAGGCGCCCAGAGATTCCATGTCTAAAAAGCTCAGAACAATAGCCCGACATGCCAAGTGCTCTGGGTATATTCAACCAAATTTTAACGTATGGTCACAGGCATCTGAAAATGTGTGGCTTATAAAAGGATTGAAGGGTGCTGTGGGGAGGGTTCTGAATATCTGGTCCCTTGAGGACCGGGAGGACTGCAGCTCATGGGACCTCCTTCTGCCGTAGAAGTCCCTAAGAGTTCCAGTGGGGGAAAGCGCCAGCTGCTGGGCCTGGGTCCCAGCCACCGTGCCTGCTCTGACTCACATCACGGCTCACATGCACTCGGGGTTCCCCTCCAAACCTGAGCTCCAGGTCCACCTGCCTTCCCCGTGGGCAACGTGTGTCTGTGGGAAGCAGATAGCTCATGCAGGGTCCATGAGGGACAAGCAAGTGTGAGACGGTTTCCAGCAGCCCCTGATCCCCTGAAATGCTGGGCAAAATGTGTCCATGTGCATTTTTTGGGTCTCGGGGATCACAGCTTTTATTCGATTTTCAAAGGATTCGGACCCCAAGAAGCACTCATCATGGGGACTATAGTCGTCCAGGCCAGAGCTCTGCCCCAGAGATGTCCTAACCCCTGCCTCCAAGCTCTCCTGCAGGCAGCATGGTCCGGCCCGTGAAGTAAGGACTGTGGTTGGCTGCTCCCGATTCGTCCACTGAGAACGGCCAGTGATGCTTGTGGGTAAGCAGGCTGAAACCACGGTGCGTGTTGACTGCGATTCTCAAAGGTCAGGGAACGCTAAGTGGGTTTTCTTCCACTGCCCTGAGCAATGGCGCCAGCACCACATGCCTCCCCCCTAATTCTTTTCCTCCTCTCTCATCTTCGAGGGATGATTCCCAGAGAATCTTCTGTCTGAGGAAGAGAGTGGCAAGAAAATTGCTCTCTCTGAGGGAGGAGGCAGAGCGGGGGGCGGGGGGACACTACCTGAGTCGCCTGTGGTTGTCCCAACAGAACCCAAATCAAACATGACACACTCCTCACCTCACAGTTCTGGAGGCCCCAAGTCCAAAACCATGGTGTGGCAGGGCCATGTCCCTGTGAAGCCTGTAGGGGGCGCCTCTCCTCGCCTCTCCCAGTCCGGTGGTGGCCAGCAGTCCTTGCCCATCCTTGGCTCACAGAGGGGGTCACTCCAGTCTCCATCTGTCTTCACCAGGGTTCTCCCCATGTGTCCGTGACCTGATTTCCCACATCTTATAGGAGCATCAGTCATAATGAATGTGGGCCTACCCCAGGGACCTCATTTTCACCTGATGACATCTGCAAAAGCCCTCTTTCCAAGTACGGTCACATTCACAGGGACCAAGGTTAGGACTTGAACATGTCTTCTCGGGGGGGGGGGGGGACACAATTCAACCACGATGGGCACTTCGTCTCAAAAGGCCCTGTCCCCTTGATGCCATGTGTTACCACTTACCCAGACCCACTCTTTCTCTGGGGTTCTGGGGAGGCAGGTGCACCCCCCTCTCCCCTTGGCACCCATTCTGAAGTGGAAATTTTTTCTCCAGCATCTCAGTCCTGTAGGAAGTGAATTATTTTGAGATTAACACGTGTGAGTAGGAAGTGTCTCTTTGTGTATTTCTGTGTGCCTGTGTGTGCCTCTGTGGGTATGCATGTGCGTGTGGGTGTGAAAGTGTGTGTGTTTGGAGGGGGTATGTGTGAGGGGTTGATGTAGGGGAGGGGCGGGAGGGAGGGAGGAAGAGGAGGCCAGAGTCACTGTAGCAAGGGCATTAGTGACAAGGGCAGAGTGGTCTTGTCCTGTGACTAGGGCAGAGGGTAAGCTTGTGATAAATATGGGAGTTATTATGCGTCTGGTCTCAGTCCTATAAAATAGGATACTAGTTAGGATACTGACTGTTATTTTACAGGAACCAAAATAACAGGGGTCTAAGGAAGGTCAGAGTTAGTTTGTTTCCCGCAATGCCTGAGCTGATGGGTGAGCAGGAAGGTAGGGCGACCCCGCTCCACGACGCTGCCCAGACTCTTGCTGCTCTGCCATCCATGAGGATGCTGTCCTTTTCCAGAGTCACAGCTGGCTCACTACCACATCCCTGTCCCAGCCACTGGGAAGGGGGGACACAGGGAAGTGGAGGACGCAGCCTTCCCTTCTCAAGAATCCCACTTCTATGGGCCCAAACGTCACTACGGGACCTGGCTAGGACCCTGCAAGGGAGTCTGGGAAATAGAGCTCTTCTCAGAGGCCGTGATCTCAGGACTGCTGCTAAAATCAACAAGGCAGGGACAGACACTGGGGAGCAGCTGGCAGTCCCCAGGGAAGGAACGGGATTGCAGAGGAACAGTGCTATGATGCTAACTAACCCCTCGCCCCTTAACGATCTGCAAAACACCCTAAGGACATCGCTACCAGAAAGAGCACAACAGGCACGGGATGAGAAAAACCAGATCGCCAGGCAGAATCGGTCTGGCTTTAACCAACCGTGGGATCACGACAGAGGTTTTATCTCGGGGAGGTGCGTGCGGGGCCTCTCCACCGCCAGCTGGTTTTCGATGACGTAACACGCCTTGCAGCTCTCCAGGACGCGCGCCTGGAAGTACGCCTTGTCCTGCTCCTGCCAGGAGTCCGACTCGATGTACACGTTGAACGGGTCGTGGGAGTGCTCCAGCTTCTTGGAGCGGATGTAGCTCAGCATGATGCCCAGGGTGAAGAAGCCGAAGAAGCCCAGCACCATGAGGATGTAGAGCGCGGCCAGCTGGCCGTCCTCGCTGCGCGGCGACCTGCGCGCCACGCCCGACGCGTTGCCGCCCGGCGCCACCGTCCCCAGCTGCCACAGCGCCGTCAGGAAGGGCGTCAGTGCGGTCGTGTTGGACGGAACCATCCCGGGCCTCTAGCGTCCGCTGCGGGGGCTCGAGCTTGCCAAGAAAATGTTCTGAAAGAGAAGAGCGATCTGAAATTGGAAACGGTGTGGTGGCCCAGACCCGCGCACACATGCGCATTTTGTGACCTCTCCGGGGAGAGGGGGGCCCCGACATACACCCGAGTTCCTAGCAGGTGCCCAGTTGAACCTGAACAGAGCTGCTGCTTCTTCTTCTTCTTCTTCTTCTTCTTCTTCTTTTTTTCTTTTTTTTTTAAAAGATTTTATTTATTTATTTGACAGAGAGAGAGCACAAGCAGGAAGAGAGTCTGGGGGCGGGGGTGGTGGGGAGCAGGCTCCCGGCTGAGCAGAGAGCCCGATGTGGGGGCTCCATCCTAGGATACTGGGATCACGACCTGAGCTGAAGGTAGAGGCTTAACCCACTGAGCCACTCAGGTGCCCCATGCACAGAGCCTCTCTTGACTGACCAATCAATTGATTTCCTTTCTTTCTTTCTCTTTCTTTCTTTCTTTCTTTCTTTCTTTCTTTTTTTCTTTCTCACTCTTTTCTTTTCTTTTTTTGGTTTTATTTTTTATTTGACAGACAGCACAAGCAGGGGGAGCAGCAGAAACAGAGGGAGAAGCAGGCTCCGCACGGAGCAGGAAGCCCAACTTGGGGCTGGATCCCAGGACCCTGAGATCATGACCTGAGCTGAAGGCAGATGCTTAACCCACTGAGCCACCCAGGTGCCACGATTCCCTCTTATTTCCACTCCCACCATCTACCTCCACAGGCGAGCCCCAGAATGAGCTCCTCTAATATACACCCTGGATTATGTGTATGTGTTTTAGTTTCTGTGTTATGGACCGAATTTAGTCCCCCAGTTCACATCTGGAAACCCTAAGCCCCAGTGGACTGCACCTGGCGATGAGGTCTTCAGGAGCTAAGTCAGGTTACAGGAGGCCGTACAGGTGGGGCCCTAACCTGCTAGGACCATGGTCTTCTACTAAGAGAGGGAAATCTCTCCTACACGAGGACCCTATGAGAAGGCGACCACCTGCAAGCCAGGAGGCGAGCTCTCACCAAACCTTCCGGAACCTTGATCTTAGACTTACAGCTCCCAAACTGTGAGAAAACAGATGTCTGTTGTGTAAGCCCCCAGGCTGTGGGATTTGGTCACAGTGGCCTGAGCTAGGACGGGTAAGTGGCACAGGGTTACGTATCTGCCTCTCCTTCCTTTTCCTCCTTCCATTGTGGCTTTTTGGCCTTTGGCCTCGAAGGGGTCAGAGTGTTCTAGCTTGTGCTGTGTTGGCCCCCTCCCTGCCCCCCTGTCCTCTGCTGAGTGGCTCTCACAGGCCATATGGAAAGAGACAGTATCCCCATCACTTCAGTCTGGATGTCAGCATCACTGAAAACCCAGAGAACAGGCCTGGGAACTGTGAGAGCTTGCGTTTCCAAGAAGCTCTGGAATTCTGTCAGGGGGTTCATGAGTCACTGATAAGCTCAACAGGTTTTATTCATATCTTTGAGAACATGCTGGCCTCTATCCCACCACCCCCCACCCTGCCTCCTAGGCCCTGCTGGGAGACAAAATACCCAGAGCCAACTTGATGAGGCCTCCCTTGAAACTGGACCCACAAGGGGCTACAGAGGGCTGACCAGATTCCCAGGCCTCACCCATTTCGCAGGGCTCTCAAAGCCGTTGTGTGTAGCATTCACTCGAGGTACGTTGGAGTGGCTGTTGAAACTAAGGGTGATGGTTTGGGACCAAAGTTTCTGGTCAGAAACCCCATGGAAAGAGAAATTCCGATGTACATGGTTGGGCAGGGTCGGGGGGTGGTGCAGGCTCAGCCTCTCCCAGCCAGGGTGGGGGCTGTGACATCACACATTGTCTCGCTAGGACAGATGTCAATCTAGAGCCATTTCTTAGGATTGCTTAAATTTGGCAACCTCTGAACCCAGCCCTGGGGGGAGATGCTTGGTACCTGCCCTAGACACCTCTCCCTCTACCCGTCCCTGGGATGTCGGTGCACCCCAGAATTCCCGTTGGCCCTTTCTTCTCACTCTGCCCTCTCCCTGGGTGGTTGCACCTGCCGTTCAGGTTCCCCCACATGCCCATGACCCCAGGGGCCCTTCTGAGTGCCAGAGCTGGGTGCCCCATGACCTGCCAAGGATTCAGGTACTTTCAGCCAAACCCCAGGCCCCTCCACCTCAGCCACATCCCTCCTGCCATGCGCCTCAGTGAGCAGAGGGCCCGTGTACCCATCCCCTACCCCAAAACCTGCCGACCAATAGGTCGGTCCTTCGCTCAAAGGCCTTTCCAGGTTCCGCCCTAGCTTTAGGGTGAAACACCCCATTTCCGGCATGGATACGGGGCCAAATGCAAGGACCCCGGCCTCCTCCTCTTACTTACTCGCCCAGACGCTGTGTTCCAGCCTGGCTGGCTGCTTGCCCAGCCCTGTACACATCACCCCCACTTTCCACATCTCCAGCAGAGGCAGCCCCTCCTTCCTGGCCCACGGAACCTACTCCTGCTTTTGAGTCCAGCTCAGCCTTCTCTGATGTGTGGGGCTGGCTCAGCACCAGCAAGCATGCCCACCAAGGCCGCTGGGCTCCCTGCTGACTTCACAACAGGCGTCATCCCTGTCCCGCACCCTGTGCCCCGCAGCTTCGCTAGCCCGGCGCTTGGCACGCAGCAGCTGAGGAGCTGTCCGTGAGCTCCTTAATACCTCCTGACGGTGTAACACCTGATTCTTCATAACCCAGTGTCTAATGAACAGATGCTCCCACTGTCTCCCTCTGAGAGCCCAGACTCAGGGAGCAGAAGTGGAGGCTGAGAAAGAGACCCATTGTTGGAATTACACCTCCACTCAGGGTTTGGATTCTGGCCTTCCTGCTTTCCGGCTACATGACTCTGGTCACGTTCCCTCGGCCTGTTCAGTCTTTTCCCCTCTGGAAATGGGGAGAAACATCACTGACATCCGGAGCTGTTGGATCACTGACCCAGCGTGCAGAGACGGCGATGTAACATAGGACACATGGCGGTGCCCACTTAGGGTCCTGAGGGTGAGTGCATTGGTTTTTCCAGCTTTTTAAAGAAAAATCAGCCAGGACACCTGGGTGGTTCAGTGGATTAATTACCTGACTCTTGGCTTTGGCTCAGGTCATGATCTCAGGGTCGTGGGCTCGAGCCCTGTGTTCTCTCCCCAACCCTCCTTCTGCCTGTGTGTATGCTTTCTCTCTCTCTCAATGAATAAATAAAATCTTTGGGGAAAAAGGAGGGGGGCTCAGTCATTAAGCAACTGCCTTCAGCTCAGGATATGATCTCAGGGTCCTGGGATTGAGTCGCTTCTCCCTATCCCTCTGCCTTTGCCTGCTGCTCTGCCTGCTTGTGCGCGCGCTCTCTCTCTCTCTCCCAAATAAACAAATAAAATCTAAAAAAAAAAAAAAAAAAAAAAAAACAGAATGATGGTAGACAACCTCCGGAGGTAACTGGTTTAGAACCAATAGCGCCACACAGCAAGTGAATTTAACAGTAACTTCTACACCTAATTCATATGCGTGGGATCCCGGAGAAGACCTGTTACTTAAAATGAGATGAACTTTCCTATGGCCAGAGGAAACAACCAGAGACATCTGCATTGAAAAAACCTGGCAGGCCAACTATCCTCAGTCTTGCTTTAAGGTAGTGGTGCTCAAATTTTGGCACGCTTTAAATGCCTGCCTGCCTGCCTTCCTTCCTTCCTTCCTTCCAAGATTTATTTATTTATTTTAGGTGGGGGAGGGAGCAGAGGGAGAGAGTGTCTTAAGTAGACTTTGCCCTGAGTGCAGAGCCCAACAACGTGTAGCTCGATCTCACGACTCTGAGATTGGGACCTGAGCTGAAACCAAGAGTCGGTTGCTTACCGACTGTGCCACCCCAGCGCCCCTGGCACACTTTAGAATCACCTTCTAAAAATGCAGAGTGTTGGGCTCCACTCCCAGAGTTTCTGATCTAGAATGGCTGGTGTGGGGTCTGAGAACTTGCGTTCCAACAAATTCACAGGTGCTGCTGAAGCTGCTGGCCTGGGGACCCCCACCTGGTGACTGTGGGAATCATCTGGAGAGCTTTAAGAGAGGTACTGATGGTCAGATTCCCCCCTCCAAAGACTGTGAGGTCCTTGATCTGGGTTCCTTTCTGGCATAAATCTTCCTAGGTGATCCTGATTTGTAGTTAAGGCTGAGACCTACCGGGCTATGGAACCTTAAGAAACTGACCAATCTTTCATGCTGCAAGGTGCCAGGAAGAATTTAATAAGAGAAATTATTTCATAAAGTACTTTTTGAAACCTCATTTGTTTTTTAGATTTTCTTTTTTGGTCTTTTACGTCCCTGATATAATCTGAAGAGGAGACACAGGGAGAAATTCTCAAGTCTTCACCATAAACCCAGCTGCTTCCCACCTAATTCACACAGGCACCTTAAATGATACAGCTTCCGCCAGACCAAAAAAGTCGGGTTCATTAACTGCCTTTCAAGTAATGACTGAATTTTTAAAGAAAAAAATCTCCTTCTTACTTTACATTGAATTCATTGTATTGCTTTTGCGAAATGTCCTCTGTACCCCCAAGGCCTGCCTGCTGGGTCACTTGGTATTCTGGGTAATGAGTCTCAAAATGTGTTTGGCAATGCCCTCTTAATAATCAGCATGGTGTAAACGAACCCAATCTGCATGTCAGCTGGGGGTGTATGTCCCATTCTCCAAGTTCACTTCCATTATAATGCCAACGCACTGCCCAGTGGCCACTGTTTCAGACCACTGGACCCACAGGGATTTGAAGAGCAACAAAGTCAGCAATTTTAACTTACAAGAAACTGGACTCCACAGAGTTCAGCTGACCTGCCCAAGGTCATGCCTCTTATCAGAAATACATCTCAAATGTAATCTTGTAGCCATGAACTCACATTTTATTAGTACGGAATAGGGAGTTCTCAGGACTTGGCCGAAAGGTGATGGATTCTAGAATTAAGGTCAAGGGAACTTGAGGACCTGGCCATTTATATCAGGTAAAACCAGGTCTACTCAGATGAGGACTGGCTTGGGACCCGAAAGATGCCATTAGAAGACCCCTTTCCCTACTTTTTGTAGCTTGCACAGTGACAAGGGGGCTGCGGGGGGTGGGGCACAAGCAGCAGGAACCGGGGAGGTCCAACTCTAAACACAACATGTTTTATGCCCCGCCCATGCTGAACATTCTCAGACTGGCCTTAGTGGGTCTAGAAAGAGGGGGCTTCTAGAAGCGTCTGCTTTGGCATGGGTTTGAGTCTCCACGTGCGGAACAGATACTGCCCCTAACCAAGGTTAGTACCATTTTCTTTTTTCTCCAAAGCTCACACATACCAACTGGGTCTCCAGCACCCTGGGATTCTGGAAGGTCCCCAGCTGCACCCAGAGGAAAAGAGGGCCGTGAGCGATGTCACGTGGTGCTGGCACACATCACCGCGTTTGCATTTCTCTCACATGTTCCAGCTCCGAGCGCTGTCAGCACTGATAGCAGCCTGGAAGCTTTTAGAACAGATTTCCCAGCCCTGCCACCTTGCCTTCTGTCTCAAGCATTTACGGAGCAACGAAGGTTTCTGTGGGCTGACTCCGTCCATACTTCTGCTGAGAGTGCTAGATGTTGGGGCGGTGGTTGGGGGGTGTCCAGTTCAGAGCCAAGAGATCTGAGTTCAGGAGGCCTCCGCTGGGCCTCAGTTTACTTATCTTGGTAAACAGGCATAACGTTCCTATCATCTTTTTTTTTTTTTTTCAACATTTTGTTTGTTTATTTGACAGAGAGACAGTGAGAGGAAACACAAGCAAGGGAAGAGGGAAAGGAGAGGAGAGGAAGAAGCAGGCTTCCTGCTGTGCAGGGGGCCCGAGGTGAGGCTCGATCCCAGGACCCTGGAATCATGACGTCAGCTGAAGGCAGATGCCTAACTGACTGAGCCACCCAGGCGCCCCACGTTCGTATCATCTTAACGGCATTCTTCAAGCATTTCCTCAAAGAGCAGCCAGTCCTGACATCATCATCAGGCTTTACTTGCTGGAGGAAGCAGAATTAGGGCAAAACCAATTATGGATTAGCCTAATTTGGGTAAATATGCTCTTACTGCATCAGGAATTCTGCAAGCATATTTTGCCTGGAAGCCACTGTCAATTATTTTCATCTTTATCTCGACAAATTCTGGAGACATATTTACCTCCAAGCAGATAAAAAGCCAACAGGGGCCCCCAGACCCTTCCAGGGTGTGAAGGGTGGCCATGTGACCCAGCGAGCTGGTGAGGGGGACCCCGCCAAACTCAGTTATGGGAAAAAGGATACGCATTTTGGCGTGGAGAATGGACGGGAGGATTCTCATACTCCGGAGGGCAGCTGAAGTCACACAGAAAGAGGGCAAGTGGACGATCCCCTTCAGCAACTTAAATAAATGTGAGGACCCTCAGTTTTCTTATCCAAAAACTGGCAATAATGGAATCTCCCCTGAGCATAATGGAATCTCCCCCGATAATACCCCCGTGAGGCACAGAACAAACCCATAATTTTGCTACCTCTAAATTTTGTTGCTCTCTCTGCAAGAGGGGCGTGAGTGCCATATTTGCTTGTCAAAATTCTACTGGTCCTCTAAACGTCTAGTCCTATGCCAACCTGGGTGCAAATGCTCCTCTCCCACTTTGATCACCTGGTGCCTTGGCTGTACTGCCCATATTCTAATTTGTATCGTAGTGATTTATGGATTTGTCTGGGCATTTCCTTCCAGAAGCTCAGGAAGGTCAGAGACTGTCTTGCTCACCTTGTCCCCACATTCTTATAGAACGCAGAACCATTCTATAAGAGATGGCTGAATTAAATGGGGAGGCAAAGTATTAGATTCAACACAAATGCAATGTGATTGTTGAGTGCAAATAACCAATGAAGTATAATACACTCTTGAAAGAAATTGGTGAGTAGCCAAAAGAAAACCTCTTTCAATATAGTCTGGTTTTATATAATAAAAGGTAAACAATTTTTATTTGTATTTATGTATTTCATTAGTATTATTTATTTTGTATATGAAAATTGATATTATTGTTATTAAGATTTTATTTATTTATTTGACAGAGACAGACACAGCGAAAGAGGGAACACAAGCAGGGGGAGTGGGAGAGGGAGAAGCAGGCTTCCCGCTGAGCAGGGAGCCCTGTGCGGGGCTTGATTCCAGGACCCTGGGATCATGACCTGAGCTGAAGGCAGACGCTTAATGACTAAGCCACCTAGGTGTTCCTAAAATTGGTATTATTAACATAGTTACATACGTATCCACAACCTACTTTCTTCCTAAAAAGGTTGAAGGCGGTCAGTACTCGTTGACAGTATGGCTGAATTTTTATCCCTTCTCCACTTCTGATAACCCCTATCCTGTTTTTTCTTTTTTCCATGTTACTTAAACTATGCTAATACGTTTTTCTTATTTATTATGTCCATTGCTTATTGTTTGTCTTACCATCCCGGTGGTAAGCTCACCGAAACTTCTCCACCGAAACTCAAGCTTTTGTGTGCCTGTGTTCTTCTGCATGCATCTCAAGGTCTAGAACAGCATCTGGCATACGGTAGGGGACACGATAAATATTCATGGTGTGCAGGCGTGCATACAGGAATGCATGAATGACTAAATGTCCCATTCGACTACCAGAAAGCCCCAACCACCAGCTCTATTGTCAGAGACTTAAGATGACAAGACTGAGTCCTCTGATGTCTTTACAGTGTACTTTATTTTCAAAACAATCCAATTTCTAAGAGTCAGTCCAAAGCCAGACCTCCAGGGATATTCTTAAAAGGGAGAACGCCTTCCTCACAACCATCCTTTTGCTGGCCTCTGACGGGTTTATGAAACATCACAGAAAGGGGGTTTTGGCCCCTCCTTAGCCATCCATAGATCAGAGTCAAGATGCTTTCTGGGAAGTCACTGCATATGAGTTTAAACAGCTGTGCCATCACACCAAAGCTCCCCACCACCGGGATGGTAAATGACAGCAGTGGTTACTGATCAGGACTTTCGTTAGTGGAACTAGAAGCTCCTTCTTAAACCTTAAATGGGGACTCAAACCGTTCACATACAGCAGTTTGAAAAATCCGGGGTGGCTGGGGTTGGGGGTGCGGGAGACAATGTAACGGGTGACACAGATCCTGAACGTACACATGGCTGCTATTCGGTCAAGTTTCTTCCAGAAGCTCCCCAATTACTACAGTCAAGAGCAGATACCATCAATGTACTCCACGTCCCATGCCGTTTCCCCAGGGAGATGCCAAGGCCCGAGAACCTTTCTGGTCAAGAAATTCAAAAGTTCCCTTTGAGGCCGGATGTATCTGCAGGTACCCCCTGAGCTGGATGGTGGTCGTTGAAACCCAGAGGGGACTGGGATCGCGGGCGGTTTTAGTTTTCTTTGGGCGCTTGGAGGTAGTTCCCAAATTTTCTACAAGAATGTCTGAGGTTTCATTAAAACGGGGAAATGTGGTGGTTCTTTGGTGGTGAGACCATTCCCAACTCGTGCGCCTCTAAGTGAAGCCCCATCTAGAGAAGGGAGGCGCGGGCCGAATCCTCCGTCCCGTCTGGTCTCCCAGGGCGGGGTGGTCGCGGCGCCTCCGGCCCCCGGGGCTGTGACCCGGGCCCTGGAGCCCCCATCAGAGTGGCCCGACTGGGGCGCCGGCGCGCGGGGCGCGGAGCCGGGAGGCGCGAGCGTGCACTTACCGGGTCCGGGGCGCCGAGGCGGCGGGGTGCGCAGGGGGTCCGCCGGGCCGCGCGCAGGACACCGACGGCCGAGCCCGAGGCGGCGCGCTCCCGGCGGGTGGCAGCTCAGGCAGGCGGGCGGGCGGGGCCTCTCGGAGCCCGCGGGCGCCCCGCCCCGTCCCCGCGCGGCCCGGCCGAGCCCCGGCCCACCGACCCACCCCAGACCAGCCCCCGCCCACCCGGCCCTCCGCTGCCCTGCGGAGCGCCTAGGATCGCGCGCGGTAGGCTCAGGGTCTGCAGAAAGTCCCTCTAACTACAATCGCCAGCCAGCCAGCCAGACAGACCCTCCGGTGGCAGTTAGCAGTGGGCAGGCTAGAAGCAAGAGAAAGGCATTCCGGGAGACCCCCACCCGCGGCCAAAAGCCAGGACAAACGTCCCTTCCAACAGCTCCCAACAGGAACTCAAAGCCGCTCACAACCCCAGCAGACTCCGGTTAGCCGCATCCCCTACCTGAGCTGTGTCCATGCAACCGCGCGCCAGAATTATGCAGTGTGGGGGTGGGGGGCATCCAGCTCTGAGCTGGAAGTGCAGCTGGGCATGGGACAGGTGTGGTCCCCGCCCACGGGGGGTCAGTCGCTGGGGCTACCCACGCCTTGGTCAGGGCACTCCAGAGTCCTTGGGGGCAGAGGGACCGGCCACGAGGGACAAACTGCACAAGGGCCCGAGTGACCTGCCAGCCAATTTCACAGCCGCTGCCCACAAGCGTGGGGGGAGGGTGGGGGGCGAGGCTGGGCCCCCGGCCATTTCCAAATGACAGGCCCGTGGAAGCTCTGGGGAATGAGGTCCAGGCTCAAGCTCTGCAGGCGGGAAGCAGAGGAAGAAGGTTCCTGACGTAGAGCCTGAAGATGCTCCCTCGGCTTGGTCTTCCTCCTTCACTCTCCTTCTTGGGTCTTGGGCTGGGTGCTGTCCTGGGGAGCAAGACCTCAGAGGCGTCCCCCGCGGCATGGGACATTCCACGGCTCAGCTCAGCCGGCAAAGGCCGAGTTGGCACCTCCCTGTTTCGTGGGTACCGGTACAAACCCACCCCAGACACCTGGGAAAGCCTAAAGTGCCCTTGGCCTGGATGCGTTAGTTGTACTCTGCGAAGTCTATTCCCCCGGCAGGGTCTGAAACTTAGAGAAGCTTTATGCATAAACCGTTCTTTGTCGATTTTCTTGCAATAGCTAGAATCTGAATGTCTCAAAGCAAAAAGTGGTTCATGAGGGTACCTCGGATAGACTAAAAAAGCACACCACCCTGTGGATACTGTCTGCTGGGCTTATGTGGTGGCTTACGTGGGATCTATTTCCTTATTTACACTATTCTGTATTTTCCTTTTCCTGTTTTTGTTCTTATTTTTGTTTGTTTTGTTTGTTTGTTGCAATAGCTCTATGTTCTTTAATATTTAGGGGAAAAATACATACACTTTATCTGGAAATTCCCTTGGGCATGCCATATGGAGGTGATCTCTTTTTGCCCATCTTGCCACAAAAGACTCCACACTGGAGGGAAATGGGTAGTGGATTGAAGCAAAGATGTTTGTCCTGTCAAATTTGTGCGCAGCCCTTTCAGGGCAAGCTTGCAGGCCAGGTGACCGTGTGGGGCGCGCCCCACACCAGCTGTGAGATTACTGTGTCCCCTGGCGGGGGAACGGGGCCTGCCCACCTGTCACCTGTCACCCAGTGTGTATGGCAGTGTTTGCGAAAGGTGTGACAGATGTGAGTGATGTCGCTCTTAATTCTCTTCCTGGTTCTCTCCATCCCACAGATGAAGGGTTATTTCATTATGATGATACCATTTTTGTCATTTCTTGTTTGTAATGATAAGACATGATTATAGCCAAGAAAGACTGTATTTTCTCTCTCTCTCTCTTTTTTTTTTAAAAAAAAGATTTTACTTATTTGAGAGAGAGAGAGCGCGCACGAGCACACTAGAGGGAGCAGGGTCAGAGGGAGAAATAGAGCAGGGAGCCTGATGCAAGAGTCGGATCCTGGGAACTCCGGGGGTCATGACCGGAGCCAAACACAGTTGCTTAACCGACTGAACCACCCAGGTGCCCTGACTGTGTTTTGTTTCTTGAAATGGTTTCTCCTTCTCTTTCTCTTCCTGTTTCTACCTTTCTAGACACACCTTTCTCCCACCTTACAGGTGTGACCAAGCTTAAAATAATCATAACAATAGAGCCACAGCCTGCATAGCCCTTGGGTGGGTCATTTCTCTGCTCTCTCTGGTTCCTCCACCTTCTCCATTCTTCTTGGTTCCTTCTGCGGGAGCTGGGTCTTGGGGAAGGGGTGGCAAGCGTTGAGCCCTGCTCTTCTCAGTGGGTTTACATTCCTCTTCTGTGAGTTCCCACCTCACTGCAGGGGGCACCTGAAGCCAGAGCTGCAGCCACTCTTCCTTCTTTCTTAGGAAAATCCCATATCTCATTTTGACACTTGGCTGTCCTGCTTATGTTCCTGACCTTGCTTACATGCTCTAGGAGGAGAACGGCTCTGCCATCAGACAGGACTGGTATGCAGTGGAATCCACCCACCAAGGATGCTCTTATGGACTCTGGACCAAGATATGTAGACACTTCTTGGCTGTTCCCCCTGGCTGCGATTCTGTTGGTGTCCAGGTGCCCCTGCATTAGCTTCAGGACATTCCCTGGCCCCTGACCCCTCTTTCTTCCTGCTTTTTCACCCCTCTATGCCATGGCTTCTACTGTCCCCTGGAAACCCCCATTTGTCAGTGAGAAAAACCTGTAAGGCAAACAACCGTTCTTTAGTAGCAGTGGAGCAGATCCGGAGTGCGGTCACGTGCTCCCTTATGATATTTCCCCCAGAAGGACAAAGAGAGGAAGAGCACTGAGGTCCTCATTCTCACCCCACTGGTGACAGATGAGGTGTAGAGTGATGGCAGAGAGCCCCACCCTGTCCCCTGCCTGTCACCTGGGGTGCTGTCCCCCCACGGCTGTCCATGGCTCCATCACACCCCATGCAGGTGTCTCGGCATGTCTGCATCTTCTCTGATGGCCACATGGTGCTCTCATCTCTTCTCTCCTCCTTCCCTTGGCCAGCATCTCCCCATCTGATTCACTCAGTTGTAGGAAGCCTAGCCTCAGTTTCCTCCCAGGGCTCCTCTTTGTGTAGGGACCCTGCACACCGAGGGCATCCCTCTCGAACGCCACAGTCTCCTGGCATTCTCCTAACACCCCCTAGAGGATTGCTCTTGTTCCAAAAAGAAACCATCCACAACCTGGGTACAGGCCATTCCCGTTCCATGACCTTATTTCCCACTGCTCGGCTCCTCCAAGCTTCCGGACCAGCAAAAGACACGCCTCTGTTTTTTGTGTACAACCTGGCCTTCCCCCATCCAGACAGGTTGATGATTGTCCCCTAACTGGCTCCAGGATATTTTCAAATCCCAGATCTTCAGCAAAGGGTTAAAATGTGGGGTCAGTGACCAGCTCTGAACCTCTTGGCATAGGGTCTGTCTGTTTGCTTTAGCTCTGAATTCGTTTTTCAAGATGAAAAAATTGAGATCTCTCATACTAAACATCAAGATGTCTGGCTTCTCTTATAAAACTCAACAGATCTAGAAACTTTATGCTCACTTTTTGCACAGCGACCAATGGCCGGGGCTGCATTTTCTGCAAAGACACGCTAGAGAGTTTATCACACACCCTCCCACACCATATCCTCCCTGACAAGGACAATGAGCAAGACCCACTTACTCAATATCCTGCCTGTCTGTAGATATCGAGTGGGTCACTTCTGTCCCAGGACTTTCCCTCCCAGGACAAAGCCCCTTGTCTGGCTGGTCCTTCTCTTTGCGTGCCTGGGAACTCATTTCTGCACATGTTTTGTCCCGGCTGGTTGGCTGTGTTGCATGTACTCTTCAGTTGTGTCAGGGGTGAATGCTTTGTTGATCTTTTTAGGGCAAGTGTTCTTAATTTTTCAGGAATCTTCCTGGGAATTTGAGAAAAGCTATGGCTTTCCTCCCTTCTCTCCAAAGGCACAGACGTGCAACATTTTGCCTACAATTCAGGAGATGTGTGCTGGTGTGCTGGGCGATTTATGGAGGCCATGTTACCAACTGCAGGGCAAAGACTATCTTTTCCGTGAAGCCAATTCAACTCTGTAGGACTGAGTCTTGGGTCTTTACTGTGTACTATGCTCAACAAATGCTGAGCGTTGCCCGACTGGTGGGCAGCAAGACTGTTCATGAACATAGTTGTCCAAGCTGCCTCTACCTAGGTCCCGGGAGCAAAGCACAAGTTCTCAGCACCTTTGAGTCACCCAAGGAAGATGAGATACCAGCTCCAGACCCACCAAGTCAAGCATCACAGCTGCCCTTGCATTTGACAAATAACCATAACTTTCACCTTGTTATGAAAAGAGCACAAATCCAATTAAGAAAGACTTTCCAAAAGAAATAACATCGTTGTGCCCTCCCAGCCCCCTTTTTGTCCCGGAATAATGCTATGCTGATAGAAACATGATAAATTAATTACACTCTGGAATGCTATTTATTGCTAGGAAAGAACACTAAATCGACAAATACAGTGTTTGACATTTGAATACAAATATTGCCCTTATGTTTTTGCTTTTTTTTTTTTTTTTTAACCCAACGGGGCCAGTTTACGCAGGATTATATGTATAATCCTTTTAAAACCTGCGGATTTAAAATCACGAAAGTAACAATGTGTTGGGTGTTATAGTCAGCCAAAGAACAAGGTAACGAAGGAATAAGATTAGGATCTCTTCAGTTCGTTGCATTTCTGATATTATTTTGGTGTTCCTCCAATTCCTTATAACACAGAAACACTGTTGTGGCCCATGTCCCTGAAACGGAAGGACATTGGCAAGCCTGAATTGGAAACCAGTGCAGGCAGCCTTTCTGGGAATGTGTGTGAAGGTCACTTTTTAGTAGAAATGGGACTGTCCACAGCCATTGTCATGATTTCTGTGCTATTTCAACCAGGCCCTTCTGCCAGGCAGTCTGGATTAATGAGGATTAATCCTCCACAGGGACTGAAGGAAGAAATCAGAGGTAGTGTCTGGCATGACTCAGAGGAGGACTGGAGGAACTATATTCAGAGGAAGTCTTCAGAAGAGCAAATTCCAAAATACTTTTTAAGTTTGAAATGTGTACATAGTGAAAAGATTTTGATGACACCCTTGATCTTTGAATCCTTATTCTAATTAATATCGAGTCTGAACTCAAACCCTTCCCATTAAAATTTTTCTCAATAAATAAATCTCTTGATGACTGGTCAGTCTAATTTAGTATTTACCCAGTTCCTAGATGGGAAGGGTGGAGAGCACCCAATCAGATGTATGTCCATATTTACCCACCTTGCCCAGTAGAGCTGAGATGCTACCCCCTTCTCTTGCCAGTCTTCACCCACCCTCAACACACACGAAGTATCTCTGGCAGAAGTGGTCCCTTCCTGCTGGAGAGATGCTGTGCAAACATTACCTTTACGTTTGTTATTGTTGTTATTGTTTTTAAACCCAACCGGTTCCAACAGCACAAGGTGTTACCTTTGACCATGGCACTCTGTCCTCCAGAGCTCTGAAAACTAGTCTTCTTTTTTCATTTCTGAAGGCCCCACCAAAGGCCAGCACGTATCAACTTTTGCCAGGAATCTAGCAAGAGTTTCCAGGCTGATCTCTTACCCCAGTCTGGCCCTCTTCCTCTCTCCTTGAGAGATCTATTATACTGTGCTTCCTTTTCTACCTCACCTGCCAGCAATTGAGAGTCACATCGACCTTCCTTGTCTGCTGTCAGCTGTAAGCTCCTGAAGGACAAGTTCTACCAACTCATTTGCCTTTAGTCCTCTGTTGAGGCGAGTGAGGATTATAGCAACTAGACAGGGATTCACAGATATTTCTTGAGTGGATAACTGGTGACTTGTCCAGGATTGGGGGGGCACCCCTTTCTGGGCCAGTCGTAGACCAGACTGGATCCCCTGTGTATGACACCTGTGTATGACAGAAGCTCAGTGAACATTTGCTGAGTCAGGTTGAACTTAATGGACTGTCAGAGTGTGGACTAGAAAATTAAGTAGCTGGAATAAGTGTGAGTGACAGTATCTAAATGAAAAATCCATGTTGTGACAGTAGATCAAACTTTATCTCTTCTGATGCTGCTCATTTGGAAATCACAAAATGCCCAAGATATCATAAGCATCAGCTATTGTATATAACAAATGTCATGATTGTTCAGTGTTCCATGTCCCTTGGCAGCGAGTGTGACCTGGGACTAAAATGGGAAAGGCCAGGAACCCTGTGTGGGGTCCTGGCTGTGCACGTAAACAATCTGGTCACTAACCCTGAGCTGAGGCACTTGAGCCCTCCCTTTCTTGTTTTGCTCATTTATGACTCAGGTGATAAGAAGACATTGTGATGAGTGAAAGAGCTTCTTTTTTTTTTTAATTTATTTTTTATTTTTTATAAACATATATTTTTAACCCCAGGGGTACAGGTCTGTGAATCGCCAGGTTTACACACTTCACAGCACTCACCATAGCACATATGAAAGAGCTCCTTTAAATCCCTGTGCAACAAGGCAGTGAACTGAAAACAAGGAAGATAGGGAAGAGTGTTCTGGGCAAGACGGCTCAATGAGTTCGTGCTTTGATCCAGCCTTCAGCTCTGAACACAGCCATGACAGATAAGGTATAAAAATAGAAAGCTAAAAAGAGATGTCTGGCTCAAGAGAAGCAGTGAAAGCTTCCTGGAAGCCTCTGACCCACTGGGCTCTTTGTCTGAAGTCAGCAGGGAGCTTAGCTCCTCTGGGCAAGCACAGCAGGTGAACAACCAAGGTGACAGACAGGAGCCAAGTTACTTGAAGTCAGAAGCTGAGTGGGAGTCCTGAAAGAAAGATATCCTGGAAAGAAACCATTGCCTGGAGACCACAGTCCTAGAACAATGAGGGTCTAGGAATGTGGAGTGGAGACCCAACTCCCCACCAAAAACTGAGCGTAGTCATATACTGGTCTTAAGACTGCATGGATGTCCTCAGGATCACTACAAGACAGAGACCCCCAACTATTGTTACCAAGGTCAGGATGCCTCCAAACTGCCATTATCTGGTCCAGGATGACATTCCAGGGTCCATATGGAAGCTGGCACAAGATGTTGGTCAGGGAAGTGTGGGCTAGGTGAGGTGGATCCAAGTGGAATCCAAGTGGATCCAAGCGGAAATGAAAATGAAATATGGAAAGAAGTTAAGAAACAAAACCCACTTGAAATGAGCCTAAAATTAAATTCTAAAAGATGTGAAGAAACCTACTATTAAGGACAGTCGAAAGTCCTCATTTTATGAAGTTAGAACACTCTGATACCAAACTGCATGACAATAGGACAAAAAAGGGAAATAATCCATCAACATCAACCCTGAAAACTATTGCAGAGACACTAGGTAAAAATATTAGCAAACCAAATTCAACAGCTCTTAAATCAACACTGTATCAGAACAAGTAAAATAAGAAGTTTATTCCAGGAATGCCAGGTTTCACATGGTGTAATATAAGAAATTAAATGTCTATAAGTAACGTAGTAGTAGTAGTAATATTAATATTTTGATGTAATGATTAATTTTATATTACAACTTGACCAGGCTACAAGGTGCCCAGATATTTGGTCACACATTATTCTGGGTGTTTCTGTGAAGGTGTTTTTGGATGAGATTCACATTGACATCTACAGATTGAATAAAGCAGATTGCATGCCTTAAAGTAGGTGGGCCTTACCCAGTCAGTTGAAGAGCAGAATAGAACATAAGTCTGACTCTCTCTCAAGTAAGAGAGAATTTTCCTGCCTGAGAGCCTTTGAAATGGGATATAGGCTCTTTCTGGTTCTGTAGAAGCCTGCCCTTAGACCAGTATCAGGACATCAGCTCTGTAGATTTTCTATTTGTCAGTCTCCATAATCAAGTGATCCAATTTCTTAAAATAAATCTTTTGATAATCTCCTATTGGTCCTGCTTCTCTGGAGAGAAATGCAGATGGTATTATTATCAAATTTATTTAAGTGATTCATTTCAAAGGAGAAAAAAGATATGAGCATTCATTTCTTTGATCAACACTTACGTATTGAACCCTATTCTGTGTGGACACAGTTTTATACACAGTGAGAGAGGGATCCACAAGGCAGACAAAAATCTCTTTTCTGATGGAACATGTGTTCAATTTGGTGGGGGGGAAGGGGAGAAGGACCCCAGGGATCAATAAAATAAATAACATTCCTAATATGTTGAAAATGTGGAAGTACCATGGAAAAAAATCAAAGGGAGAGGGGGACAGGAAGTATTGGCCAGGGGCTGGGGAAGATTGTAATTTTAATTAGGGTGACAGGGGGAACTCTCACTGAAAAAGTGAGATTTCAGTGAGGGTCTTAAGGAAGCGAGGAGCAAGCAATTCAGGCACCTGGCGGGGAGGCAGAGGGGCCTATGAATGCCTGGACCCTAGGTTGGGAAAGGTGTGGTGGTAGGAGAAAGAATTTAGTTACTGTGCCTGGGAAGAAGGGACAAGAAGTAGAGAGAAGACAAGGGAAGTGTTTAAGAGATGGGGAGAAGATCTTGTAGGTACTTTCATAAGCCTTTGTAAGATGGGAAAAATGGGAAGGTGTTAAGCAGGAATGACTTAAATTCACGGTAAGTGGATACCATGTTGAGAATCAGTTGAAGATACTGAAGAAGGGAGACTGGTCAGGAGGCCAAATAGAGGTGGTGTTGGCTCAGAACAAGAGGGTATTATAGGAAATGGTGTGAAATGGTCAAAGTCTGGATTATATTCATGTGTATTTAAAGTCATGTTTATTAAGGTATAATTTACATTTGATGAAACTTATCTCTTTGAGGTATAACTTGAGAAATTTTGACAAGTGTACAGTCATAATCAAGTGTAGTCATATCATAATAAAGATATGGAATCTTTCCTTCACTTCAAAATTTCCAATATGCTCCTTTGTATCTATCTGTTCTCCTAACATCAGCCCCCAGCAACCACTAATCTGATTTCTGTCCATACAGTTTCGCCTTTTCCAGAATGCGGTACAAATGGAATCATATAGTATGTAAACTTTTACATTTAGTTTCCTGCACTCGGCATAAGGATTTGGAGATTCATATGTGCTGTTTAAGGTATCAGTAGCTTGTTACTAATATTGCTGGCTAGTATTTCATAATGGATGTGCCATGATATTTATCTTCACTAGTTGATAAACATTCACATTTACTTTGGGTCTTTACTTCACTTTAGGTTACTTTAAGGTTTAACTTAGGGTTCTTATAAGTAAAATTGATAAAAACATCTAATTACACACCTTTGGATTGACCTATGTTTTCATTTTTATCAGGTGAATACTTAGGACTAGTTGTAGTTGTATGTTTAAATTTCTAAGAGGGGTGCCTAGGTGGCTCAGTCAGTTTAGTGTCTGCCTTCAGTTCAGGTCATGCTCCTGGGATCCTGGGATGGAGAGCCGGATCAGGCTCCCTGCTCAGCGGGGAGTCTGCTTCTCCATTTCCCTACTCCCTGCTCACGCCATTCCTCTCTCACTTGCTCTCTCTCTGTCACAAATAAATAAAATCTTAAAAAAATAAAAATGAAAGTGAATATAGAATATTTTATCATACTGATAGGAAACAGAAGTGGAAAATTCTTTAAGAAAAAAAAAGCTGTTGGGGCACCTGGGTGGCTCAGTGGGTTGAAGCCTCTGTCTTCGGCTTCAGTCATGATCCCAGGATCCTGGGATCCAATCCCTCATCAGGCTCTCTGCTTGGCAGGGAGCCTGCTTCCTCCTCTCTCTCTGCCTGCCTCTCTGCCTACTTGTGATCTCTGTCTTTCAAATAAATAAATAAAATCTTAAAAAAAAAAAAAAGGAAAAAAAGCTGTTAAAAACAAAGCTGGAGGTATCACAATTCCAGATTTGAAGTTATATTACAAAACAGTAATAATTAAAACAGCATGGTACTGACATAAAAATAGACACATAGATCAATGGAATACAATTAAAAAAACAGAAGTAAATACACAATTATATGGTCAACTAATCTTTGACAAAGAAGGCAAGAATATACAATGGGAAAAAGACAATCTCTTTAACCAGTAGTGTTGGGAAAACTGGACAGCTGCATGCAAAAGAATGAAACTGGACTACTTTCTTACACCATACACAAAAATAAAGTCAAAATTTATTAAAGAACTGGACTACTTTCTTACAGCATGCACAAAAATAAACTCAAAATGGATTAAAGATGTAACTAAATGTGAGACCTGAAACCACAAAAAATCCTAGAAGAAAGCATAGGCAGTAATTTTTCTGACATCAGCTGTAACAATATTTTTCTAGACATCACTTCTGAAGCAAGGGAAGCAAAAACAAACATAAACTATTGGGACTCTATCAAAATAAAAAGCTTTTCCACAATGAAGAAAATAATCAATAAAACTCAAAGGCAACCTACTGAATGGGAGAAGATACTTGCAAAAGATATCTGATAAAGGGGTAGTAATCCAAAATATATAAAGAACTGATACAACTCAACACCAAAAAAACAAAAATCTGATTTAAAAATGGGCAGAAAACATGAACAGACATTTCTCCAAAGGAGACGTACAGATGGCCAACAGACACATGAAAAGATGCCCAACATCATTGATCATCAGGGAAATACAAATCAAAACTACAATGAGATACTACCTCACACTTATCCAAGTGGCTAAAATCAATAATACAAAAAACAGCAGGTGTAGGTGAGGATGTGGAGTAAAAGGAACCCTCGCCCACTATTGTTGGGAATATGATCTGGAGCAACCAATGTGGAAAGCTGTAGGGAGGTTCCTGGAAAAGTTAAAAATAGAACTACCCTATGGCTTAATAATCACATTACTGGGTATTTACCCAAAGAATATGAATTCAAAGGGATATATGCACCCCTATGTTTATAGCAGCATTATCTACAATAGCCAAACTATGGAATCAGCCCACGTGTCCATCGATAGATAAATGAATAAAGAAGATGTGGTATGTATGTGTATATATATACACACATATATATATGAATATTGTAGTAGGGAGTCCTATGCGGGACTCGATCCCAGGACCCTGGATCATGACCTAAGCTGAAGGCAGGCACTTAACTGACTGAGCCAACCAGGCATTCTGAGAATATTCATTCTTCACCAAGTATCTGTGGAATAGTTTCAAACATGGGCCACTTACTTGGTCACAAAAAAGTCCCAACACATTTTTATTTTCTTATTTTTTAAAGACTATTTATTTGACAGAGAGAGAGATCATAAGCAGCTAGAGACACAGGCAGAGAGAGGGGAAACAGGCTCCCTGCTGAGCAGAGCGCCCGATGTGGGGCTGGATCCCAGGACCCTGAGATCATGACCTGAGCTGAAGGCAGAGGCTTTAACCCACTGAGCCACCCAGGCGCCCCCCAACACATTTTTTAAATGTCAGTTTTATGTGGACTGGGTACTATGGCCCAAATGCAATTACGTAATGAATCTCTCTGTAGCTTTGAGTACCAAAGGGACAGGACACGACCTATGCAGCACGGCGTGGTTGTGGGACGTCCTATCTCTCCTCCCCACACCTTCACCCCTTCCCTACTCGTGGAACGGGACCTGTGGGCAGAGAGAGCTACACTGGGATTGTGAGGGGTGACTGACTGTGTACTTTCTAATTAGTGGAGGTTAGGGATAGTGCAAGCGTCCAAGGAATCTGGAAGGGAGGTTTTCAGGACCTTGAGGGGCCAGCTGCTGCCAGGATAAGGTTACTTTTAAACATCAAGGCATGAATTCCTCGAGGAAGGTCATGCTCTGGGCTGCAAGCTTTAAGGAGATATTTATTTAAATCTTTTGTCTTTGTTTCCCACATCAAAAGGACCACAGGAGCCTACAGAGTGTTCCCAGGGGTCCACACGGGAACTTCTGAGTTACGAAACAAGGTAGTATTAGATTATAACCCAAAGTATCAAGTAAATACCCACAAGTCCATTTGGATATAAATAAATGATTGGATAAATCTATCAATGAGGAGGAAGAGACAAAATCTCCCATGCAGAAATATTCCAAAGGGTGGAAGCAGCTACTCTGCCTTGAAGGAGAGTCGAACTCCCCACTCTGAGTTGTCTTCCTCCTAAACCGCACAGTATAGAAAGGGAGGGGGAAAGGCTGACTTCTGGAAGAGGCCTGACCAACACTACCTCTGGCCGCTGACCAAGGCCACCAATAGTCATCAATCATGTTGACGGTATACCCTTGCCACGATGTGCCAAAAATAGCACTTGACCTCTGTGACTTTCCTCCCAGTAACTTATAACCCAGTCTTTTTTTTTTTTTTTAAATAAGATTTTATTTACTGGGGCACCTGGGTGGCTCAGTCCTTAAGCATCTGCCTTCAACTCAGGTCAGGATCCTAGTGTCCTGGGATTGAGCTCCGCCTCCGGCTCCCGGCTCCGGGCTTGGCAGGAAGCCTGCTTCTCCCTCTCCTACTCCCCCTGCTTGTGTTCCCTCTCTCTCTCTCTGTCAAATAAATGAATAAAATCTTTTTAAAAATTATTACTTATTTAAGAGAGAGAGAGAAAGAGCACAAGCAGGGGGAGGGGCAAAGGGAGAGGGAGAAGCAGACACCTGGCCAAGCAGGGATCCCAGTGTGGGGCTCGATCCCAGGACCTCAGGATCATGACCTGAGCTGAAGTCAGACGCTTAACCAACTGAGCCACCCAGGCGTACCAAAAAGAAAAAAAAAAAAAAAAAACAATTAAATGAACCAACTCCGGGCACACACAGAAAGACAGATGACTCTCTCTGATGGGAAGTTGAGCAAAAGAAGCCAGACAAGCTTATATTGTATGATTTCTTGCATGCGGAATTCCAAGGCTGGCGACTGTGGCATGAGGAGTCAGTGAAGTGTTTCTCTGGGGAACGTGCAGCAGCAGGGAGCTCGTGACGTCACGCGTGCGGCTTCTGGAGGGTCATTCATGTTTTCTTTCTCGCTCCAGTCCCATGGTTCCATGGATATGTTCACTTTACCGCTGTTAATCGAGGCGATGCTCATTACCTGTGCCCTTCGCTGTGCGATTGGACAAACCCGAACTGTGGAAATAAAGCAAAAAGGCATGAGGAATGAATCAGAATGTGTATCCCCAGGAATGAATACTAAAAATGTTAAATTTTTAAAAAGTAATCTGCCAAAGAAAATAGTAATCTGACAAATCATGCCTAAAATATACCAGTTTCTAAAATTACTATTGGTAGAACAAACTGTGTTTCTGTTCCGTGAAAGGGGGGTTTGTTTATATTAAAAGACTTCCAAAGGCCAAAGGAGACTAAAGACAAAAGAAAAAGGCCACCAAATCCAGTTTGACAAGAAACGGTTTCTTAAGAGGATTTATAGACAGAAGCGTGTCTTCCTAGGGGCCACCAGCCAAGTCGAGCTTCCCAGCCCCTATCTCCCTTAAGAATAGCTTTCATAACCCTAGGGGCTGGGAGTACAGCAGAGGGACCACCTCGGATGGGAATGTTAGAAAATAGGTGTGTCACTGTCCTGTCCCCAGGCCAGATCAAGGTGCTTTGCCCTGAAGGTGTACTTAAAGGTGTGGCTAAACAAAAGGAAAGAATGTGGCACAGAGGAGCTTGCATGCGGATTTAGAAGATTTAGTCAAACTGTATAGAAACACACATGAGATTATAAATACCAAATTCCTGATAGCAGTTACCTCTGCAGAGGGAGGAAGGGAAATAGAATGACAGACGAGGGGACAGAGGGTCCGGCTTCTACCTATAATATTTAATATATATTAAAAAATCTGAAGCACAAATTGGAAAATATTAAGTTATGATACAGCTGGGTTCAGCTCCATGGGTAATCATGATATTATCTCTATTCTTTTTTCTAGTTTTGCAATATATCCATATATGCATGTGTGTCTATGTCTGTAAGAACAGGTAACAGCTCTAGGAGATCCAAAATAGCACTTGACCTCTATTTTTTCTAGCATTTTATGATCCACACTTGGCCTCCGTGTTGCTGAGGATGAAGGGGTCCACAGATTCTTGGCAACACAGAAACCTTTAGCTTCTTTTTTAATAAGGCGAGTTCTAACTCAAAGACGGGTGACCTTGGCATTTCACCAGCCCCTTGTTAACATCGTATCTTTCATGAAAGGTAATTTCAAAATTTCCGGGGAGACAAATTCTAACTGCTGATAAGTCTCTTTAGAACCACTGGGAACAGTCAGAGGCTGGAGGTCAGAGTGAGCAAGGACAGAGCAACCCAGTGGCTCATTCATTCACTCCAGAACTGAGCAGCCACGCACGCGGTCCACAGCGACATGGCAGCGCTTGAACGAGGCTGGATGTGGAGAAGAGTTGGAAGCAAAGAGCTCTGGGAAACCTCTGGAGGCAGAGTGGCTCCAGGTCCCTGAGAGGCTCTAAATAATGTGGCTGAGCCCAAGCGGCGAGAAGAGGAATTGAAGAGAACAGGAGGAGCTGACCCGAGTGTCCGCGTGGAGGCTGGGTCGTTCACGGAGATGGGAACCATGGGGGAGATTTTTAAGATGTGTGTCTTTCGAAAGTATGAAGTTGGGGATGCCTTTCAAAGTCCAAGTCTAGATGGGGGCCACTGCACATTGGAGCTGAAGCATGGGGAGGAGTCAGGCTAGAGACACACACTCGGGCGTCATCAGTGTATTGGTGACTGCAGGCCATGGGACTTGCTGAGTCACACACTCGGGCGTCATCAGTGTATTGGTGACTACAGGCCATGGGACTTGCTGAGTCCCCTGTTGGAGAAGAGAGGTCTGAGATGCTCCGGTGATTGGTTTCATAGAGGAGCCCAATGAGATAAGAAAGCCTTTAAAAAAAAATTTTATCTAGGAGCACCTGGGTGGCTCAGTCTTTAAACGTCGCCTTCAGCTCAGGTCATGATCCCAGGGTCCTGGGATTGAGCCCCACATGAGGCTCTCTGCTCAGTGGGGAGCCTGCTTCCTTCTCTCTCTCTGCCTGCCTCTCTGCCTTTGAATTACTGTCCTTTAAAAAATTATCTATTTATTTGACAACAAGAGAGAGAACAATCACAGAGAGCTGCAGAGGGAGAAGCAGCAGGCTCCCCAATGAGCAGGGAGCCTGACATGGGATTCGAACCCAGGATCCTGGAGCCAAAGGCAGACACTTGACCAACTGAACCACTCAGGTGCCTGCAGCAAAAGCTTTTGATTGGGAACTTGTGGTAGCAAGGGGGTGGGCCACCATCACTTGCATTTTGGCAGAGGCTCAAAGGCAGGCGGAGGAATGGGAAAACTTCCTGGCAGACCAAAGAGAAGACTTCAGGTGTGCCCTGATTGGAGATTGTTGGCGCAGGCAAACGGTAGGTGGGCTGGCTAGAAGTGGGGTGTCTCACGTGATTGGTTAGGGGTGGATAGTTGGCTTTCTCTTGATGGTCCTAGATTGGAAGCTATCAGTTATTGGTCAAGTCCTGGCCATGTGAGACCAAGTGTTGTGGAAGTTATTATCTTTCTGTACTGTGGCTAGAGATCCTGTCTGGCTTCCAGCAGGCTGGCTTCCTGGGAAGTCTGCTGCCCGCTGTGGGTCAGAGCCCTCTCTCTAGAGATGATCTGGCCATTGTCCATTTGCATATTCAGTCTCTCAGAGAATAAACCAGGAACAGAGACTAAGAAGGAGCAGCTGGAGAGGTGGCAGGAAAACTAAGAGAGTCTCGTCCCAGAAGTCAGGAAAATGAAGTGTCTCAAACAGGAGGGGCTGGTTAACTCTGGCCAATGTCGCTGTCACATCTGATGAGCTGAGGTGTTGCAGCCGGCACGACAAACCGACCAGGGTCGAGAGGGGTAAGAGGATGGTGAAAAGAAATGAAGAGACAAAGAGATGGAGGCAGGAGGAGCACCGAGGAGGATGTCCCATAGTGCCGATTTTATTCAAGGCTGTGAGGCATTATAGAGCTAACAGAAACAATCATAAGAAAAGTATCTATTTTTAGCTGATTACTAAAGAGTTTGCAACATGCACAGAAAACCCTTCAAGCTTTCCCATTATCTATTTCCCAAACACCAATAGCAGACCTTCTAGCGCCAGATGTACTGACTTCAAGGCCACTCAAGACATAGTTTGTGTAAGCACAGCTCAGTCTTACAATGGTGTAGTCTATAGCCCGCACAAGGGCAGCAAGGTCCGGCCAAGAATTTCTGACCCCGGCCAAATCGTCTCTAGCTGACTAGCAAACGTGTGGAAAGTCACGTAGGCGAGCGCCCCACACAGAGCACAGACCCTTTCTCAGTGCTACTCGACTTTATCGACCTTAGCCTTTTGTTTCGCTATTCAGCTTTTAAGGAGGTCCTTAACGTGGCCTCCCACACTGAGGACACAAAAAGCAAAAGTTCCCAAGCATGAGAAACATTTTCCAGTGGCAACAGGAAGCAACACGGTGAGCTAGCAAGCAAAGGGGGCACCTTGCATCCCAGGTGAGGTCTGCACAGCAAACAGGCTTCCCAGTTTCCAGCCCAGCGCTGGGTTCCACGACTGGAAGATGACCACATCCCAGACTGCGATTAGCCTGAAACCCAAACCCAGGCCTTGGACCACATACTAAAGGCCCAGATGTTCCATTTTAGGGAATTCTGTTATCAAGATGATTGGGAACATGGTCATTCTCCTTCCCAGACTGTTGAGAGCAGGGGACAGAAAACTGAAGATAGCAAGCCATCCCACGAACTTTGAATCAGCCACAAGAATGTTAACCATGAGCAGAAATTGTGTGGTGATACTTTTTATTATCATGAATTTGGGACCATTTTAAGGACGGTCCGGTGGTTCTGGTCTAATCAGGTGATGGGGGTTGGTGGAGGGAGTCCCAGGTACCTAGATTTTTCGTTCAGTTCCTCAGGACTTGCTGACACCTCCTTGAACCGTTTGCAGATTCTGATTCCAGTGGCTTCGATAGAAGCAGGCCTTTTGTGGCTCTAAGATCACCCCACTACAGCACGCAGTAGATTTCCGATGGAAAGACGGAGGTAGGCGGTGGGAATGAGGGAAGGAAATGTGGGAGCCTGCACCCCCCAGGGCTTGTGAGCGCTCAGGAGGCCAGTGGTAGGAAGGGGCGGCCAGCCAACAGGGCATGGAGGGCTGGTGCCCTAGCAGTGGGCCTACGACCATCTCCCTCCTCCTCCCCCCAACCCCCACCGCCCCAACCCAATTTATCCCCAAAGTCAGGATAAATACAAGTCAAAAGAAAGAGGAGAAAGAGGATTTTCCCTGGGGTCAAAGGGAAAGAGAAACTCCTCCCTCCCTTGGAGTGTTTCCTTTAGCATTCTTCCAGTCTCTTTGAGACTCCTATAAGTCTTTCAAAAAAAAAAAAAAAAAAGAATTCAGCCTAGTTACCAGTTTTGCTTCTCAGGGATGTCTTTCTTGGGGGCCTCAGAGCCCCCTCTTTGAACCGTGAATGTGGAGAAGGAAGGGACCCTCTCTGCCTGTTTCTCTGGGAGGCTAGCCCAGGTACTTGCTTCCGGCTGTAACTTCCTACTTCTCGAAAAGGCAGGAGAAGATTCGTGTTCTTTAAAATTAGGTGCTTTGGGACGCCTGGGTGGCTCAGTTGGTTAAGCAGCTGCCTTCTGCTCAGGTCATGATCCCAGGGTCCTGGGATCGAGTCCCACATCAGGCTCCTTGCTCGGCAGAGAGCCTGCTTCTCCCTCTGCCTCTGCCTGCCTCTCTGTCTGCCTGTGCTCGCTCGTTCTCTCTCCCTCTGTCTCTGACAAATAAATAAAATCTTAAAAAAAAATAAATAATAAATAAATAAAATTAGGTGCTTCCACTGCCTGCTAACTTCTGCGCTGGGTTCTCAATGAGGGAGGCAAGGTCTGGGGGGACATCCCTCCAGAGCCAGCTATGCTGGCCCGGAGACTCTGGATTTCTGGCCCATGCCACGGCTGTTCCCTGCTTTCACAAAGGTGGGATCAAGCCTGTGTAAATGCCAGGGGCAGAGGACACTGCTATGGAAGTTGGGCTGCTAAGAAACCCATGCGGCGGATCAGAGGAAGGCTCTGGAATCTGTCTCAAGGAAGGGGATGGTGATGTACAAGTCACAGCAGGGAGTCGGACCGGGCAAGTCAAGGCCATCTGCTGTGATAAGTTACTGCCCAGAGAAGAACTGGAAAAGGGGCCCGCACATTCTTCACCACTGAAGCAGTTGGCCCCAGGCAGAAGAGGGGGGTACCTCCCCAGCTAGAGCATGTCCTGGAGGGAGATACCCAACTGTCTGAGAAGGAAAATGACCTCATGCTGTTGGTTTCAGGCCCTACAAACAGCATCTCTGGCTCCTGGGGGTGGATGCCAAGGTTGACAGTTTCTAGGTCTAAGAGGACAGAACCAGCAGAGCCTGGGGAGTAAGGGTTGGTAGACAGAGAAAAGCTTTAAGAACTCAGGACAGCACCAGTGTCCCAGAAAAAAAAACCAAGACACCATAATCCACCCCGAGCCATGATCTCATTCCCAGGAGGCCCCTATTCTACAACTGGAGTGTCCGTAGCTTCTGAAGGTTAAAGACAGCATCTGTTAACCTCTGGTCCAGGCACACCTCTGTGACCTGCTGGGCTCCAGAAACAATGATCCCCATCATAACCCCAGACCTCTGTAAGCCCTGGGGGATCACTGGATCTCAAGGTGGCCTTTGACTTGGTGTTGTCACCAGCCAGTGGGTGTGGACCCGGAAGTCTCATGCCCTGAGATGAATGGAAATGCTGATGCCCTGGGAACTGGGGACAGAAGACATGAACTCTGTTTCTCCAGTATTTGCTGTTAGGCCAACCATCTCCAATGCCTTTCCTTTCTTAATCCTTGTGCCACAGAGACCTTCCCATCTGTCGAGAATCAGCATCAGCATCATCTTGCCCAATGAACCTCTCTTGGCCCCCCCTCATATACAAAGGCCTCACCTTTGCTCTCACATTTAATCCCGGCTGGATGCTGAAGATTTCGATTCCTCTCTAACGCCAACAGTTAGCCCTGTTTGGGGCACCTCATTGGTCCCCAATAACTGTTCAGGGGTGAATGAATAAATTCCATAGGTGAAGAAACTGGCCTGAGGGTGATTTGTTTACCAGACAAAGTCACTTAGCTTGTTATTTTTTGTGTCTTTGCACCAACCAGGAATAAAGACCAAAACGCTGATGGGATTTTTTATGCCAAGGCAGGTGCTGTCCTTTTTATGGTGAAGATGGACCTTGGAGTTCTTATTGTTAGTCACTCCTAATGCCCTCTGGCGCTTACCCGTATGGCGTTCACCTTGTACTCTGCCGGGAGAGGCTCATCCTCCCCCGGACTCGGCCCTCTTGAAGCCCCTCACCTGACTCCACCTGAAGACTTGGCCTGCGGGTCCCTCCATCTGTCAACAAGACTGCGTGGAGGGCCCCCTGTGGATTGTTCTTGACCGACACATGGGAAGTGCAAACAGATGGTCAGCTCACGTCCGGGACTGGAATTCAGCCAAGGCCGGTATTCACATAATGATCAGAAACCACAATACTCCTAGCCGGCCACAGCAGTTTCCCTTAAGAAGCCTGGCTCTAGAATTTCCAAGCTCCCATACAAATCTCATCATGGCTACCATGAGGCATGGGTGAATTTCTCATCTTTCAAAGGCACCTTCTTCTATCAAAAACCATCTATTTTACTTTAAGGGAAGTAGATCTTTATGAAAAGTGGGCTGTTTGGGGGTCCAGAATTTCAACATATGCCACCAAATCCTTTGCTTCCCTCTGAATTTTTGGAGGAGCTCCTCAGCCCTGTGAATTTGTAGCACTCCAAAGCAGGAACACGAACATCCAAACACATGTCCATATCAACAGCCATCCTCCAGTAGGCCCCTCTCCTGTGCCAGCTACACAAATGGAAGAAGACGGAGAACTTTTCATCTAAGCACCTGGGGTGGAAAGTCTTGCCTTTGTTAGGCAAGCCCTTGGGGGCAGACCCTGCACCCTTGTGTGGACTGGCACCAGGCCGTCAGAGGAAGGGGAATGAAAAGTCTAGACTTTGCTGTATGTTTGGGTTGGGTGGAATTGGAGAGGAAGAGTGCGGAAGGGAGAATGAGATGGTAGAATGTTCTGCAAGATGAACCCCCTCCTCTTAACCCACCACCAGTGGCCAGTTAGGCACAGGAAAAGATGCTTCCCATCACTTGTCACCGGGAACTGTGAATGCACACCACAGGGACATACCAATTCATACCTGCTAGGTGACTAGGATGAAACAGTCCGAGAACAATGAGCATCAGTAAGGATGTGGAGAAATCGAAGCCCTGTACACTCCTGCTGGCCGCATAAAGTGGTTCAGCTGCCAGGACAGTCGGGCAGTCCCTCCAGTGATTGAACACAGAGTTACCATACGACCCAGCGATTCTGCTCCTACACAGAGACCCAAGAGAAACAAAATGTCCACACAGAAACTTTCATGTAAAAACTCAGAGCAGCATTGTGAGTAATAGCCCCAAAGTGGAAGCAATGGAACACCCATCAACTCATCAACAGATAAACAAACTGGGCTAAAAATACACAATGGACTGCCACTCCATCATAAAAAGGAATGAAGTACTGATACGGGATACGGCGTGGATGAACCACGTAATTCTATGGTGCGTGGAATTAATGAAGGATAGTTGGAAGAAAGGCAGGCAGGACAAGGCTGCCAAGAGGAAACCACCCCTTAAAAAAAAAATAAGACTTTATCTATTTATTTGAGAGAGAGAGAGAACAGGAGTGGGGGGTGAGGCGCAGAGAGAGAAGCAGACTCCCCCCTGAGCAAAGAGCCCGATATAGGGCTTGATCCCGGGACTCCAGGATCATGACCTGAGCTGATGGCAGACACTTGACTGACTGAGCCACCCAGGGGCCCCAAGAGGAAAACCTTTACAAACCTTTACAGGATGGAGAAATGGAGAGAAACAAAGTAGATTCCTGGTTGCTGAGGGATGGGCCAGGAGTGGGCATGGCGGGGCGGGGGGGGGGGGGGGGGGGGGGGGGCGGCGAACACAGGGCATAACAGCAAAGGGGCCTGGGGTTTCTTGGTGAGGTGGTAAAAATGTCCGAAAACGGACGGTTGTACTGGTTGCACATTTCTGTGGATACACCCACACCGCTGAGTTGCGCACGTCCAATGGGTGAATTCTACGTGACTGTGGGTCGACAAAGCCATTTAAGAAGAAGCAAGCAGAATGAAACCCCAGGTCTTCTTTCGGTCATTTTGACTTCTTGCCGAGATCACTGACGGAGGCACGCTTTGTGGCCCGGTCGGCGCGGCGGTAAGAGCGGCAGAGGCCGGTGGGGACGTGGAAGCTGGGAGGGCGAGGGGAGGCTTGGGCTTCCTGGGGCGACCGGTCTTCCCCAGGGCGGGCACACCTGGGCAGAACCCGGCGACGCTCGGGTCTCACGCGAGTTTCTCCAAGCCACAGCAGCGGTCGGACCTGCACCGGGGACACAACGTCTTTGCAGGAACCCAGAGCAGGGCTGCACAGCTCTGTTCAGGGGGACTTGCGGCCTCAGACACATCTTTCCAAAGGCTGTGATGCTTGACAAGGATCCTGGAGAATGACGAGAACCTGGAAAGTCAGAGTAAGGCATTGTGGGTGAGGACCCAGAGGCAAGGGCGGCATGATCTGAGTAGAGCAGATGTCCCACTGGGTCGTCAGTCTCTGCAGAGGTGAGGAAGAAAGAGGGTGGACGGGCGTGCGTCCGCAGACTGACTTGGGACGGAGCACGAAAGCGAGCGGAAGTATGAAGATCAGACATACGTGTTAGAAAGCGTGGTCTGGCATTAGGGTGACAGTGGGTGGGGAGGCTTTGCCCATATAAAGGGAGACCTGAGGAAGGCCTGAGTGCGTGAAGGGGGGACAAGGACAGGACACCTCCCACCAGCTCCCCCTTCAGTCACCAGGAGCAGGGCTCCCCATCGCTGAGATGCGGGAATATGGAAGATGCCCAGTTGTGGAGCCCCTGGGAGTGGGCTTGGCGGCAGTGCTGTGGAGAACAAGGGTCTGGGCCCCCAGGAGTGTTTCAAGACGTCCCTCTGAGAGCAGAGAAGCTCGTCTCTACCGGCGACAGAAACAAACACACGTCAGCGTGTCAGGCTTGAACAACTTTCTTGGGGATTAAGGGAGGGTCTAGGGGTGGAGTATCCCGGGACCTGCCTTGCCCCAGAGAAGATCTAAGTGAACAGCGATGAGGAAACTTTGAGCAGGCCATATCCCCCTAACGCAGCACCTTCCTCGAAACTCTACCACATCACGAGCCCTGTGAGAGGCGGGAGGGCCGCCAGTGACTCAGCTGCCTGGGCATGTATCTGCAAAATTGTCAAGACACCCACTCTGGCTTTTAGAGTATCGGTGAGAACAGGGCCTGTGCTAATGACACCACTACCTGGAGGTACACACCGTCTTTCTTTGGAGTCATACAAACAGCCCAAGCCATGACCTCATGTCACAGTTAGTTGGTCTCTGTAACTCGTGCTCTCAGTGCTTCTGGAAGAACATCTGTGAAGGAACTCTTTGGAAAGCCTTCAGAATGACCAAGTGTTGTGACAGAATATGTTTTGTTTTTTTTTTTTAAGATTTTATTTATTTATTTGACAAACAGAGATCACAAGTAGGCAGAGAGGCAGGCAGAGGGAGAGGGAATCAGGCTCCCCGCTGAGCAGAGAGCCCAACTCAGGGCTCGATCCCAGGACCCTGAGATCATGACCTGAGCCAAAGGTAGAGGCTTAATCCACTGAGCTACCCAGGTGCCCCCAACTTGATTTTATCTTATTTTTTATTTTTTAAAGATTTTATTTATTTATTTGACAGAGAGAGAGAGATCACAAGCAGGCAGAGAGGCAGGCAGAGAGAGAGGAGGAAGCAGGCTCCCTGCTGAGCAGAGAGCCCGATGCGGGACTCACACACGATCCCAGGACCCTGAGATCATGACCTGAGCTGAAGGCAGAGGCTTAACCCACTGAGCCTCCCAGGTGCCCCCAGAATATGTTTTTGAAAGCATATAAATTGGCAAAGAGTGAGGAGGCAGCCATTAGACAACTATAAAAAAAAAAATCCATGGAAGGAACTAGAAATGATAAAAAATGCAATACAACTAGAGGTCTTTCTTCATCCCTTTTTATTAATCTGTAAGTATATTCACCCAAGTGTTCTTCTCACACACAGAGAGAGTTGGGAGAGTTTCTTTCTTAAAGACTTTATTCATTCATTTGAGAGAGACAGAGAGAGCACAAGCGGGGGGAGCGGGAGAGGGAGAAGCAGACTCCGCACTGAGCAGGGAGCCCAACGTGGGGCTCGATCCCTGGACCCCGGGGACCACAACCTGAGCTGAAGGCAGATGCTCAACTGACTGAGCCACCCAAGTGCCCCAGTAAGGAAAGATTTAAATCAGAGTTTTAATTATGTGTTGGAGTAACAAATCACCCCGAGGCGGTGGCTTTCAACAACCACAGCTGTACTCTCTCACAGTATGGCTGTGGATCCGCCGGCTTCAGCTGCCAGTTTCTCTGCTCTGTGAGGTGGGCTGGGGCTGCAGGCCCTGGCGGCTCTGTTTTGCTAGAACATTCCATGGTGGTTCCTTTGCTTACATGGCCAATACCTTGGTGCTCCTTCCTGTGGCCTTTCCCTCCGCGGAGGCGTCTCACACACGAGGCCTCTCCCTGTGGCCTCTCTCAGCCAGAAGTAGTTAGACTCCTTCCATGGCAGCTGGGTGCCAAGGTGACAGAAGAAAGAGCTGCCAGGCCTTCTTAGGCCCCAGAACAAGTACGGTGTCCCTTTGATCATGTTTTATTGGTTAAATTGAGTCAGCCCAGGCTCACTGTGGGAGGACTCGTCTCCAGGACATACACGGGGGCAGATGTGGCTCCTGGGGGCCGTCTTCGCCCACTGGCTGTCACAACACACGGCGTGGAAGAGTCCGAGTGGTGTGGCAGTTAGAGCAACAGCTCTAATTCAGACCAATAGGGGCTAAAATGGTTTCATCCGCTTCCTGCGGTCATAGAAAATATGATCATATGGCACAAGACATAAAGTATGACTCAATATTACATGCTGCCTTGATGTCTGGAGGAATCAGAGGGCTGTGAACAGCAGCCTCCCCTCCCCCGCTCTGCTCCTGTGGAGAAGGTCCCGCAGCCAAACACCCCTTCTTGTCACACAGGACAAGCAGCGCCTGCTGACCCCCTCGGTAGTGGGCTCCGGTTCCCTCCCAGCTCGTGGAACGACTCAGACAAGCCCTTCACACCCTCCCCTGGGAACCGGGGCACCTCGCCTCTTGGTACTACCAAGCCTGCCCCTCTCGCGGCCCTGCCTGGTCACACTGTTCCTGAGCCTGACTCCGCGTGGCCCTGCGTGGCTCGCAGGTCTCCCCTCTTCTGGCTGTCAGTACGTCAAACTAAAAAAACAGGCTGATGGCCTCACTGGCCCTGTCGGGTGTGGCGTGTTCACCGTCCCCGTAACCCTGGGCCAGGAATCCCTCCCTCACCCCTGGGGTGAGGAGCAGGTGATAAACGGAGATGACAGAAGCCAGGGCTGGAGTGCTTCTGGGAAGGGGAGCCGAGGAGCCAGGCAGCCTCTGGAAGCAGAAGCGTGCAAGGAGACGGGTTCTCCGCAGAGTCTCTGGAAGGAAAATGAACACCATGATTTTTTTTTTTTTTTAAAGATTTTATTTATTTGACAGAGAGATCACAAGTAGGCAGAGAGGCAGGCAGAGAGAGAGGAGGAAGCAGGCTCCCCACTGAGCAGAGAGCCCGATGCGGGGCTCGATCCCAGGACCCTGAGATCATGACCTGAGCAGAAGGCAGCAGCTTAACCCACTGAGCCACCCAGGCGCCCGAACACCATGATCTTAAAGACTTCTGACGTCCGCCGCTGTGGGCATCAGTCTGCGTTGTTTCGAGGCACTAAGTTTGTGGTGATTGGTTAACCGGTGGCAACAGAAAACGAGTGGGTCTTGTTGATCTTTTTCACAGCATTGCTCTCCTGAAATTATTCGTTTGTATTTTGCCATCTAGCTCCTCTGACTAAGCTCGGTGAGGCTGGCGCCATTTTGTCCTTCTCATCCCCCCTTCAGCGCCCGCACGTCCGGATGGTCAGTCAGTAACTTCTGCCTGAGCACTGATCGCACCGTTGCAATAGCCCAACAGCCGGTGTGTGGAGTCGTCGGTCTAGTAGCTCAAATAATCGGGGGAAGCCTGACCTCTTAAATCATAGTAACTTAAATTTTGTGTATTTTACAAAAATGCTTTATACCAAGAGGATCGTACCCTTTCAATAAAAACAAAAACAAAACAAAACAACAAAAACACAAAAACAAAAACAATAAAAACAAAAACAAAAGCCAAATTCATGGCTATACCTTTTTGCAAAACTGTGTAAGAAAGAGATTTCTAAAATATTTTAAGTGTATTCACTTAAAAAGGGGGCAAAAGGTCAGTACTTAGGTGGACATGGCCTGTGGCATGTAGTACAGGGATGGCTTGAGGATGGCTTGGGCCCATTTGGAGTTGATGGCTCCCAGGACACACACTCAGTCCTTGGGCTGGCCTGGGGCTGGCTTTATGGTCATGAGCGATGACCTGATGAAGAGGGCACATGACCTCTCTGAGGCGGCACCTTGCACCTCTATTGCTGTAGAACTAATTACTAATAACATAGAAGTTTAAAACATACACATTTATCACCTCACAGTTTCTGTAGGTCACAAGTCCTGGTTTGGGTTAGCTGGGTCCTCTGCTCAGGGTCTCTCCCTAGGTGAGATCACCTTGAAATCAAGATGGTAGGCAGACCTGGGGTCTTACCTGAGCTCAGAGTCCTCTTCCAAACCCATTCAGTCATTAGCAGAATTCATTTCCTTGTAGTTTTGGGACAACTGTCCACTTTTTCTTTCTGGCTGCTGGTCAGGGACAACTTCAAACTTTGAGAAGCTGCCACAGGTCCTTGTCACACGCCACCCCCCCCCTTCATCACCTGGAAGCTCACCCTTTCCTGCCAGCAGGAGAGCCTTGCTGCAGCTTCTTGTCCACTTTAAGGGCTCCCCTGATTAGGTCAGGCCCACCCAGGATGAATTTCCTTTTGATTAACTCTAAGTCCAGGAGTAGGGCACTGAGTTCTATCAGCAAAATCCCCTTTTCCACCTAAAATAATATAACCATGGATATAAGATCCCATCATAGCCACAGGTCCTGTTCACCAGGAGCAGGGCTGGGAATCCTGGGGCCATCTTGACCATCCTGCCTACCACCACCCCTCATTCCAAACACACCTTCAGAAATTCTTGCTAATCCATTCTCTCCAACCCTGGGACACAGTTTTGGGGTCTCGCTGGTGACTGGGGATGTGGGAACTATTTCTTCTGGCCAGGGACACCCAGATGCTGAGCGCCCTTACGTTCTCCACTCAGCCCTGCGGGACCTGCCCAGGTCACCTCTCTCCTCCTCCCTGTCCAGCTTATTTCCCTGCCCGGTACTAAGTGCGTGCCGCTCAGTTCGGGCAGCAGGGGGCGCTGCTGGCCCGACTGGTCTGCAGGCACCGAAGGACGCTCAGGTGCTTAACCTGTCCCCGTGGGAGCTGAGCTTCCTAGATCCCCAGAGGTTCTTACCGCGGTCAGAACCCTGGCACTGGGAGGGAACTGGCCATGCTTATGCCTGAGGCCTCCTCTCCGCCAGTCTGCGCCTCTGCCAGGAATCTGTCCCTATGGCCTTGTATACCTCTCCACTCCACCCACCCAAACCCTTGCTCCCAGCGACTTGGGTTCTTTGCTGCAATCCCCAAGACAGCGCATTGGGAGTGGGATTGTCAGAAGGAGCGTTAGGGTTCGAAGCCGACAGCCAAGAAAGAAGTCTTGGTGCAAAAAGGTGGTTTTATTAAAGCACGGGGAGTCATGAAGAGTGGTGCATTATATGATTTCAAGTTGGAAGGGACTTAGGGATAGCACAAGTCTCTAGGAATTTTGGAAGCAAGGTTTCCAGGACCTTGAGGGGGCTATTGTTGGGAAAAGGTCATTTATTACCATCTAATAAAACCCGAGTCATGAGATCTTTTACATGTATATTGGTGGGCCATGTGCTTGGGGGATGATTGCCAACATGTATCTTGAGGGTTTAGAGATACAGGGAATTTCTAAAGGAATTTTTATATGATAAAATCAACTTACAGGATCCCAGGGGGTGGCGTAGAGGTGGGGCTAGGATTGCCTTTTGCCCTTCGCAAAATATCAACACCAAGGCAGTTGAGTCCCCAGAGGAATGATACTCTGCCTCTTTCAGGCACTTGTCAGTGGGCTGTAGGTAATAAGGAAATTTCATAATTTTCCTCTGCTTCTGTTTCCCACATCATTTAGGGCTGGCCCTCTGTTGGTCACAGGCTTCTGCTTCCCTGAGAACAACTGTCGTCAGAGCATCCCAGGAGTGTATCCCAGGCAAGATTCAAATACCTTGCTCTCTGGGGAGGAAAGTTGATTTCCAGAAGTTACTCTGATTTTTTTTTTTTTTTTTGTAATTCATGATTTCCAAAGCTGGCTCAGTGGCCCGCGTGCTGCCTAGCCCATGTGGCATAACCATTCTGGGGCAATAGGGGGTTATCTCATGTCCTGGGTGGCTGGTATCATCCATCCATCCATGGTGTAATTTCTTCCCCATGAAGAAATTCCATTGTTTCCAGGATTCGGGGTCCCAGGCAAAAGCCTGGAATTATCACCCATGCCCCTGTCAGTATTTTCCTGGGAATGGCACAGAAATCATTACCTTTGGCAAACTTGAGTTCTGGAGAGTGTGTTTGGCACACTGGTGTTGCTGGACAGGGCCGAGCCAGGGAAAGCATATGTACATGAGGAGGTCGGTGAGGAAGGACAGCAGGACAGAGGGAGCCGCAACACCCAGTCAGGATTTTAAATTCCACTCCAGATTGAAGGGAGTATTCGCTTCCTGCTGCTGCTGTAAAAAATCACGGCATGCTTGGGAGTTTAATACATATTGATTCTCTTTCAGTTCCAGAGGCCAGAGGGACATGAATTTCACAGGGCTGAAGTCAAGGCACCCACAACGCTGCCCTCCCTCCAGAGGCTCGAGGGGAGACTCCTTTTCCTCGCCTGTTCCAGCTTCACGAGCAGTGTTCCTTGCCTCCCTGAGCTCTGGGCCCCTCCCTCCGTCTTCAAAGCCAGGAGTATAGCATCTCTGTCTTTTCTGTTGTCAAATCTCTCTAGCTTCCTTTTTTTTTTTTTTTTAAGATTTTATTTATTTATTTGACAGACAGAGATCACAAGTAGGCAGAGAGGCAGGCAGAGAGAGAGGGAGGAGGCAGGCTTCCTGCTGAGCAGAGAGCCTGATTCGGGGCTTGATCCCAGGACCCCGGGATCATGACCTGAGCCGAAGGCAGAGGCTTTAACCCACTGAACCAGCCAGGTGCCCCTCTAGCTTCCTTATTATAAGGACCCTTGTGACTGCATGTAGGGCCTGCCCAGGTATCCCTGGAGAATCTCATCGAACATGGGGAGTGAGAAAGCAGACAGTCGGGGTGACCTGAGGGTGTCTGGGTTGAGCTGGGTGAATGCTGTCACCAGTCCTGGGGACAAGGAACACCGGAGGAGGGACTCAGGCTTAAGGGTTTTGTGTAGAAATAAAGATATTAAAACAAACAAAAGAGGAGTTTGGATTTGGGGCCTTTTGCCTGAATGAGTGAAAAGGAACACACAGATCCAACAAGCCCAGGATAAAATGAAGTCTGGCTTAGGAGCAGCTTCGGAGATGGGCAGGCAGCTCTGTCCACTTTGAATCTCTCTTCCCAGGTGACCTCCTATCTTCCTGAAGGTTAAATGGTTCCTTGAGCTTCCTAGGAAATCAGCTTCCTTTGTTCGCAGGGCCAGCGAAGCAGCCTGCAGCAAATCCAGGTACGGGTGAAGGCTGTGAGCACGTTTCCCTGGCTTACATCTGCTTCCTTGGTAGCATTTCTCTTTCATGCGTTTGAGGATGTGAGGCATGTTTATAAAAACAAGGTAGATCATGCCATATGCGATTTAATCTATGTGATGCCCCCCATTCGTGATTATTTGATGGGAGTGTGGATTTTGTTTGTTTTTAAATTCATTTATTTATTTGAGAGAAAGAGCAGGTGTGAGAGGGGTGGGGCAGAGGGCCAGAGAGAGAGAATCTCAAGCAGACTCCCCACTGAGCATGGAGCCCGAGGTGGGACTCGACCTCATGACCCTGAGATCGTGACCTGAGTCAAAATCAAGAGGTGGATGCTTAACCCACGGAGCCACCCAGGTGTGCTATGAGTGGCTTTTAAGACAATTCTCCTTGCTCACCCATTAGTACCTCTATATAGTGAATTTTTGTTTGTTTTTTTTTCTCTCTCAAAACACTTGTTATAAATACCAAAAACTGGAAATGTTTTTACTGTATAAAAATATTGAATTTAACTCAATTAAAAGAGGATATTTGGCAACTGAGCCTACAATTACCACATGAAAAGTACTGGAATTTGGACGGCATAAAGATGCTTATATGGTATAACGCATATTTGTAATGGTTATCGATGATCCGGTGTGGTTTTTAAAAATGATTTCTCCAGGGACGCCTGGCTGGCTCAGTCGTTACACATTTGCCTTTGGCTCAGGTCATGATCTCAGGGTCCTGGGATTGAGCCCCGCATTGGGATCCCTGCTTGGTGGAAAGCCTGCTTCTCCCTCTTCCTCTGCTGCTCTCTTCTTGTGCTCCCTCTGTCAAATAAATAAAATCTTAAAAAAAAAACATGGTCCTCTGTGAATGTCTCCTATTTAAAAAAAAATGATTTCTCCAACATTTGTGGTGCTTAAAATTTTTTTATTTCCAAGAGAAAGAGAATGATGCACATTTTGCATGATTTGCAGGAAAAGTGTTTTGGAAGCTTCAAAAATAAAACTGACCTAGCAGAAAAGTGGGGTTTTTCTTTTTCTTTTTTTTTTTTTTCCCAATAGTACATTCATTCCAAACGCATTACTGCAAATGCCTTTCCTAGTTGGATATGTCGCTGTTACCCGAGGTCTCATGGAGAGTGGGGGTTGACGTTAAAGACACACTAAAGTCAATGCCATTGACCGCTGATTATATGTGGGTGTAGATTATTCTTAAGTCAGCAATGTGTTCGTTCTGAACATATGAAAACATTAGTCCTATGCATCAAACTTTAAGTAAATAGGACCCATGCAGATTTCTCAAACGGACAAATTGCAATGGACACACTGAGTTTTATTAAGCTTATTAGAATTTTCACGCTCTAATTTGGGATGCTGCTTTGCCTTGCTGTTTAATATTGTTTTAGGAAGATTTTTAAGTCATTATACACTCGGAAACTATTTTTACTAGGGATGTGGAGAATGGAAGCCTTCTGCCAACTGTTGTCCATTGAAAAAGATTTGAACATTTTTTCTCCTTTATCTTGATTTTTAAAAATTAAGCCAACTTTATTGAGGCACACTTGACATACAACAAAATGCACCCAGTGTAAATGTGTGGTTGGATCAGTTCTGGGCAAATGCACCCTTGCCGCTGCTACTGTGTTGTTCACTCAAGGCAGAGAACATTTCCATAACCTGGAAAGTTCTTTCCTGCTCTTCCTGGTCACTCACCTTCTGGCCGACCACTCTGTTGGAGAAAAGAAACGTAAAAGCAAAATTTTTCTTCTTTTCTCATCTATTACTCTACCCACACGATTATGTCTCCTTTTCTCCCTGTTTTGTTATTTTTCCAGAAGACTGGCAATTTGTTGGGTTAAAGCACTGAGCTGTTTGTTGGCTCTATTGACTAGGACAGAGTATGCCTCATTATTTTCCTATTTTTTCTCAATGACCTCTCACTCCTCTGTGTCTGAAATCCTCATCCACCCAACCCATCCGTCCATCCATCCATCCATCCATCCATCCGTCTAAGTTGTGTTGAACGTCTGCTCTGAAGCACAGGTCCCCCAACATCCTGTCTCCCCTTGACTTGGGTTCTAACCGGGAAGACAAACAATTTAACAATTATGCTAGAAGAGTCAGCGTGTATTCTAAAGGGAAAGTATGGCACACGATGGGAGACTCAGCAGGAGTGGCTGGAAACGATTCTCAGGGGGAAGAGGCATCCGTGATGCAGAACTATAGGACAAGTATCAGTGAGTCCGTTAATTATGTCAGCAGTATTTATCGGTTGCTGCGGGCAGGGCTCAGTGGTAGCTGCCAGAGTTTCAGATGGCAGACGTGGGCCTGCTCTCACGGGGTGTCTAGCATTATGGAGTTAGCCCAGACTGGGCTGGGGCACTGGATAATGGTTTAGGCACAGGGGACATGTGTAATGGTGCACAGGAAAGAGACAATACAGTGAGTGAGAAACCCTGAAAATTCCATGTGACCAGAGCTTGGATATCAGCCAGGAGGGCCCCCTGCCACCCTGACGGTACTCAGGGCCAGAACTGTAGTGGTTAGAGCAGTGTGTTGGCTCTCACTGGCCTTGTAGAATGGTCACTGAATCCTGAATCGGAATCTTGAAAGAGAAACGTTGAATGTAGATACCACAGTTCAATCGTTTTCAAATCATTTCCTCCTGCCTTCCAGAACCATAGCCATGATTAAAATGACCTTTCATGGGCAGCCGAGAGGCAGTGCTGGAGAAAATAAGGTATGGGCAGGGAGCGGGCGGGGGGGGGGATATAATCCATCTACGTGATTGCCATGTAACCCTCACGAGTCACAAGAGTGGGCGTTTCAGATGGGAACTAGAGATGGCCAAGTGTGGTGGTGTCCTCAAAAAAGAAAAGCCCTATGTGCCTTTAGAATCAGAACACTAGAGAATTTAGGAAAGAAAGAATACATTTCTTCTGTGTGTTCTAACTTCTTTCTTAATAATTTTTAGGTTATGTGTAGGCTCCCTGACTTGTTGACCTTTAGGTGACTGTCACGTGATAGGCACTTAATAGACGAAGGCAAATGTTCCACACCCTATGACATACGTTTAGAGCAGCTGCGGATGCATTTTGGGCCATAACATGTCTGTACAGTGTATTGAATCCGTTGCAATTTAATATTTGAGATAATCTGCCAGTTTACTTTGTAGTGAATTCTGTACCTTTCACGGAACGCTGAGGCTCTCTGAAAACCCACGTCTCCCGTGCGCACTAATTCACGCTGCATTCTGGAAGTATAAAATCCTAAATGCTTGCTGACTGCAAATCAATCTCTTTAACCCAAATATTAATAGCTGCATGAACTGGTAATACTTCTCCATTGATTACGACCCTTCGCTTGGGTTTTGTATCCATATCAAGGGGGCCTAGTTTCATTGTTTGGCTGGCTCTATGCTGGTCGCCACCAGATCAGAAATGTATTCTATCAAAGTCTATTATAAGGAGCGCATTCAATCAATGGCCAAGAGATGTGTTCTGCCTGGTGCCGCCTGTTCCGTGTCTGTTGCTTTGCATTTTAGAGAGCCCTTGGATGAGGGACTGGACCAACAGATATGTGAGTCCTGAGCGCGCTCGTGATTTGGGGCCCTTGGTATCCACCAGCCTCGTAAGCAGCAAGTGCTTGCAAGACGGGCTTCAGGATTCCAGCGGAGGCTGCCACAGGACCACTCATCAGCCATCATGCTCGAGTGAAGATGTTCAGCGACTTGTGATTTCTACTCTGGGCTTTGTCATCTTCCCAGGCCTTGGGACCTCCTGAATCTGCTTCTATTTTCCCAGGTGTGCAAGGGCACCAGCTGGAAATCTGAGTGAGCTGACCCCACATTTTGATTTTTTTCCCCAGGCTTATTGCTGAGAAAGGATCCTGGGCTGGCATGTTGTGTAACCAAACTGTGCTCACCGGTGGGCTCCTCGCTACTCACGTGATGATAAATGACACTTGTCATCGCTAGGTGATCTATTAGTGAACAGATCCCCCTCGCGAGGTGCTCTATTAGTGAATCTGCTCAATGATCAGATTTGCCCACCAGCTTGAAAAGTGGATTTTCCAACATTTTTTTTTCCCCCCCAACATGTTTAAACCTCAAACGTACATGGGCTTAAGATATGGAAATTCTTCTGGACGTGACAGAATGAGGCTCTTCATAAGAGGAAAAAAAAAGAGCATGTGAATTTTCACAGAAAAATGCCTCATGTTAATCTTGATCGAGATTAATGTCATTTTCCTGAGTTCAGCCAAGAAACCCTGGTTTGTTTCGGCTTCGGCGGGGCTGGCCGAGGCAGGAAGCTCCCCACCACGTGTCCTAAGGACTCCAGGGAAAAGGCTGCTTGAGAGTCCCACAGAAGGCTCAGAGACAGACTTTCCGAACATAACTGGCCTTTGTGATTCAGTATGTTGCATGGACATCTTTTCTAACAGGAAAGACAACTCTTCAAATTAACAAGTCGAGACGCCCTTGTTTCATGGAGCTGCCGGTTTGGCCGGTGAGTACGGTCTTCCCCAGAGTATCATCTCCCTACGCAAAGCAAACCCTCCGACACCGATTTCAGTTTTATCTGTTCTCCCCTTTGCTGAGTGGTGTCTGGATGGTGCGGTCACCCCTCGGTGAACTGCAGCAAAGAATTAGGAGTTTCTAAACAGAAACAACGTGTCCGTTGGAGCCTGCAAGATTCAAAGAGATCACAGACTGATCATCAGAAATAAAAAGGCACAAAGATGAACCTCTCCATAAAGAGTATATTGTGTTGATTTATTATAGACTGCAGTTAAAAAAAATATTTTGAGGTTAGCCTCTCCAGTTTAAAAGCACTTAACCAGGAACATTTGAACAGCTATGCGATGGTCTCTCCCTCGCCTGCCTCCCCCTTCAGCAAGTACTGTAAACAGGGGTTTGAGAACATTCAGTCAGTTTCTGGAACAATCAAATGTATTTGCTTCGTAAAGGAAACCACCTTCCGAATTTCCAAAGCATGCACTGTTACTTGGCATTAGGTATTTCAAAACGACCAATTTTGCTATGGTATTGTAAGGCCAAAATAGAATACCTCTTTACCAGACGTACACATTACAACTAGAAAAAAAAATTACAGACTAACCAAGTATAACGATTCCATCAGGAATTAATGGGGAAAGGCACTGCGTCTCTTCCATTTGACCACACATGTACGAGCCACTTTGCATGCTTTGAATTCAAGTCCTTTCCAACATTTAACAGCATTTTCTACAACATACAAGTCACGAGTAGGGTAATATCTGACACTATTCTTCCACAGCCGTATTTTTCACCCACGTGTACAATAGGTATGAATATATGCTATCAGCTTTATTTACAAGTTTATCTTGATGTTTTAGTGGGGTAAAAAAAAAGTCAACTATCTCAACACCAAAAGGTGTCTTTTTGGGCGGGGGGGGGGGGCTATGATTCATGTGTGTAAATCGCCATGTAAAAGAAAGAAATGGAACCAATGTCTGACCCAAATGACCAAAACTAAAATTTCTCACCCACTAAAAGTTGGCAGTGAAACTGCTATTCTCTGAATTTTTTATAGAGTGAAACCTGACATAGGAATTTCAGATTGACTTTTTTTGCCAAAGCACATGTAGATGTGGCGTGGGAAAGGACCGGGGCTGATGTATCCAGACAGGACGCCCCGTGCGGGTGCTGTTGCAAAGAGAGTCATGAATCTGGAAAGGTGACCGGTTTTCCAAACGCTCTCCCGTCCTCCAGAAGAGGCAAAACAACAATGGCATAACTCTATACACGAACAAGGGTTAGTTCTGAAAATCAGTAATATACATGCACAAACATTAGAACATGAGGGGGGAGAAAAATGAAACACTACAAATCCCACATTGCCTTGTTCTCGTTTTCACGACGTTTCTGCACCAGACCCTACGAGGCTTCGGGGGTGCCTCCTCCCAGCAGTAGAGAGAGCCTCCCCGCAGGCTGGCCAGAAAGACAAGGCTCTCCCCCCGCACCCGGGGATGAGGCTGCCCTCGACAAACACAGAACCTACCAGAGAGAACGAGTACGACACACTATCGTTAATCAGTTTTCATCGAGACGGGCCCCAATGTCCTTGGGCGATGACCTTGAGCTCAGTGATGGGCCCGGGGCGTCCCTGGAAGCCGGGACGCCGGCCCGGGGGAGCAGCATCAGAACCAGGGGGCGGAGCCCGGATGCTCCTCCGAGCACCGGGAACTGGAGGTCCTGCCCCGCCGACCCGCGCCGCCTCCGCCCAGGTCGTGAGCCGCCACCTGCACAGTACAAGGTTCCTCCCCGCCAGTGGGACTCGGAATCCTTCTGCCCCCTGGCTCGCCAGTTCAGCTCAAATGCAGAGGCGCGTACTCCGGCCTTCGCGTCTGGATGATTTTTGGTTTGGGTCTCTTCGTTCGTTCCATCTCGTCGCCGCTGTCGTTCTCCTGGTCGCTCTCGCAGACGTGGACCACCACGCTCGGGGTGGTGTCGGTCGCCGCGTGCAGTTCATACTTCTCCCCTAGGGAGGGAAGAGAAGATGCAGGGTCACTCGGGCAAGGACCGGGAGGGCCAACGAGCAAGAGCTCGTGGAAGAGCACGGAGGGGTCTGCGGCGCCAGGCTTCTCCGGACGTTCGGTGGGGCTGGAGGGGCCTGGGCAGCCGTGCTCCGGACTGGCATTCCCTCGTGGCTCGAGCAGAAAAAAAATTATATCTAGATATATAATATTAAATAATGTAATATAAAATTTTGTATATAAATATAGTAAGTTTATATATATATATATATATAATCATCTTCATATATTATGCTGCTTTCTTTTTTTTTTTTTAAAGATTTTATTTATTTATTTGCCAGAGACAGAGGGGGAGAGAGAGCGAGCGAGCACAGACAGACACAGAGGCAGGCAGAGGCAGAGGGAGAAGCAGGCTCCCTGCCGAGCAAGGAGCCCAATGTGGGACTCCATCCCAGGATCCTGGGATCATGACCTGAGCCGAAGGCAGCTGCTTAACCAACTGAGCCACCCAGGTGTCCCTATTATGCTGCTTTCAAGCACTGAGTCAAGGTGTATGGAAAGAGTTTATTTTATTTTATTTTATTTATTTAAATGGAGGGGGAGGGGCAAAGGGAGAGGCAGAGAAAAAAATCCCAGTCAGGCTTTATGCCCCGCCTGGAGATCAACCCAGGGCTCAATCTCTGAGATCGTGACCTGGGCCAAAGTCAAAAGTCAGATGCCTCACCGATCAAGCCACCCAGATGCCCCAAGGAGTGCATTTTTAATTTCACTTAACATGTTCACCAGGCCTCCTAAATTTTCCAGTGTGTGCGAGGAGTGTGCATTTCGGAGAAGACCGTGCATGAAGAAAACACATTAGGAAGGGACATCGTGAGCCTGTCAGGGCTCCCACGGAGGCAGCACACCCCAGGGACAGGAGACACAAGTGGGGGGGGGGGGCTGTGCGAGGACGTAATTATGGCTGGTTTGAACCAGGTGCTCCCAAAACATGTCTGACCACAGCATCCCTTTTCACAGGACAACTTGCAACCCCGGGAGCCAGGAGCGTCCTGCATTTCCAGGTCAGCCTGTGTCTGACCAGGTTCAGTCCAGTTAAGGCCCCTCTGGTGCAGCAGGGGTGGGATGCAGGAATCTTCTAGAAGTAACTGAGAAAAAAATCTATGGGGCTGCCCTGGTAGCCTCTTCAGGGCTGAGGGAGGTGGTGGCCAGACGTGGGCTCGGAGCCCTGCCACTCAGTCCCCAGAGCCCATGGTTGCATTCCTTCGCATCCCTGTGAACCTCTAGCTCCTCCTCTGTAAAATGGGAGAATAACAGCCCTGACCTCACTGAGCCAATTACCTAAGTGCAAGCCAAGTTCTTAGGGGTCCTGATGTTCAGGTCACAGGCCCAGTAAGTGTCACCTGGTTTTCCTAATGTTTACAAACAGAGCACAGATCACTACTGGTGGAAAGCTGGGTGCAGTAGAATGCTAGGATTTCAACAGGTGGGGGGTGGGTTTGCTTCAGCTCCCTTCACCCCCCCCACCCCCAAGGGATACAGGGGTAGGTTTTTTCTCCACCCAGATTCCAGACCTTCCTGCCTCACACTACTTTGCGGACTCCTCCGAACCTAGAAGACACTTTTCCTCATAAAATGTTGGGCACCTGGGTGGCTTAGTGGGTTAAGGCCTCTGCCTTCGGCTCAGGTCATGATCTCAGGGTCCTGGGATCGAGTCCCCACATCGGGCTCTCTGCTTAGCAGGGAAACTGCTTCCCTCTCTCTCTCTCTCTCTCTCTCTGCCTGCCTCTCTGCCTACTTGGGATCTCTGTCTGTCAAATAAACAAATAAAATCTTAAAAAAAAAAAAGGGAGTTGTTGTTTCTCTATCTGGAACATCAGCACAATTGCGTTGGAAAAGTGAGCGAGTCTCAGCTCTTCCAGGGAAGGAATGAAGGTGGAGGTCACAAGACCTCGTTGGTCAGGATCCTTATCTACCCCCTAATTGGCCACCATCCAGCAAGCTTCGGGGTAGGACCGTATTTGCAAAATCTTCGCAGTCTTGTTGGCTGCAAAGCACAACCGAACATGAAATGTTGTTCCAGCTCAGTGTTAAGTAAACGAAGGATGAACGGGTTTTATTCTGTCTAGTTTCTGAAAAGGCTTTTCCAATCAGCCTTCCATAAAGGCGTGGTAGGTTCTGGAGTGGGAAGAATTGTCGTCAGCTGCACTTCTTGCCTCTGGCGCCATTCATCACCTCCTCCAGATGGAGGCCCCATTTCTTCCCTAGCATTCCCTCGGACTCCGGGAGCTCCCTCAGACAGCCGGGAGCTGCGGGAGGAGCGCCTGCTTCCTCAGAGCGGCCATCTTGACCTTCACACCACCATTACCAGTAGGTAACGGGATTCTCGCTCTCTCCCTCAGAGGGAGTTTCCGCTGGAGCGGTGGGTTCAGAAATGTAATCTTTTCAACACGAAACTGCTGATGGTCCAAGAAATAAATCCCTCCATCCAAAGGAACGTCATCAGACTTCTGGTCAAGGAGAAATAAGGAGCCAATGGTCTCAGCATTTATTATGTTTGCTCTACGGACAGGGCAGGAGGGTGGGCTCAAACCACTTCATGCCCCTCATCCAAACCCTAGCCGGTGAGACAGGAACCACCAACATTCTGTTGTTTCCAGAAATCATGAATTGGGCATTGCCTGTGGGCCAGGCACCTCTGCGGTGCTTTCCACATCGATCTCATCTACTGCTCCTAACTCCATTGGGTAATACCGATTGCATGGCCAGGGTATCTTTTATCTGCCTGACTACTCACATCTTTGTTGCCTCAAAGGACTGGAACCTCTTTTTCTCTGCATTCGAACAGGTGTGAGCCCCCTGTAGGGCCAAGTGGGGGCCTGCAGGACGGGGGCTCTTTCTTCACTACACTTCACTACACTCTATGGTTCTCCAGAACATTCAAAAGGGCAGGTGAGCATCAGATCAATGGATGAAACCACCCTGACTAAAAAGTAAAGTTTCTGACGTGTGGGATGGTTTGTTTTCCCTTTCCAAGTCTAGTCGGTTATCCTGGAGGGACAGGCCTTGGGCCCGGGTCTGAGGCTGCCCACACAGGCTGTGCTCAGTGGGTGACAGGAAAGATTGGCGTGATGCCAGCTGCAAGGGATCATGGTCCTTGGTCCCCATGACTGTCTAAGGCCTGAGGCAGGCACGCATGTTCCCAACAACTTGAGTCATGGGCACAGATGAACGCAAAGAGGCGCAGTTCCCAAACCCGCTCGCATTCATCGGACAGTTGAGAGGGGCCACAAGGCTCTGGCTGTTCCCTGACTGCAGGTGCGTGTCCTGGTCTTGGCCCTCAAGGACAACTTCTCCCCATCTCTTTCCCTGCCCCCACCCCAGAGCACTGCTTACCTGGCCCCAGCTTGGAGATAGCATATAACAGATCGTAATTTATGACGGGAGTAGCATCTTCTACTTGTTTCCAACCAACCGGCGGCGAGGCAGGAGGAGAGATCAGGAACTGCTTGTCCGGATTTGGGGGGGCCAGGTGGGAACTTCCTATGTGCAAAGTCTGAGGAGAGAGAGAACACACAGGTGGGTGTTTCTGGAGGAGAACAGCCCCGTGATGCTGCAGCACTCAGTGACAGCTAGTTGGGGACAGGGGACCAAGGACGAGTCCATGACTGGGCAGCAGAATGCCTGCCGTTGAAGGTCGGCTCATGATACGGTCTATTTGGAGAACGTGATCGGGCTATGCTGACCCCTCCCAGGACGGAAACCCACAGGCTCAGGACCACTGACCCAGACCGATGGAAAATTGATACTGTTTTAGTAGAAATGGAGAAAATAAAGCTCTGTCACTGAGGCCAGAGGGATCTCAGAATCCATGTCTTCCGGCTCCTCATATCACAGACATCTAACAGAAGCTCAAAAAGGCGAAACAACAGCTCTACCGTCATAGTTTCTCAGGGGCCAAACCAGGGACGGGGACCCAGGATTCCCGCCCACCCAGTGGCACCCCACAATTCCCTTCCTCTGGGCTTCCAAATCAGACGCACGAGGAAGAGAAAAAAGATCCACCATCCAGGGGGTTTTGAAAAAATAATACTATGAACCAATAACCCACGACACTAGTTTGGGCACAGAAGTCCTATCAGTGGTTAGAGGGCCGTCCGGAAAGGTGTTACATTGAAGTCTGATCAGTCTGGATTTTCTTTGTGTTTTAATTTTCACAATGAGCGTGCATTTACTTTCGTAATCAGAAGAAAGTTGTGGAAGGATTAAGTCATGATCCAGAACCTGGATCAAATGCAGAAAGGAGTGTGCTCCCAACTAAGGACTCAAGGTCAAAACCCGTACCTCCCAAGGGTGGCCACCAGGGGGCAGGGTATCCCAGCTCTAATTTACCCTTGAGGGACCAGCAACCCCCTCTTTCTCCCCAGGTCAGGAAGCCTCTCTAGGAGGTCTGCTTCCCCTGTATGGGCCTGGGGAGCTCAGAGCCTCAGCAGGGGCCAGCTTTAACCAGAAAACAGCATCGACAAAGCTCCTTCCCTTCCACTGCTAATCTGTTGGATCCCTGTTACATCATCAGGTAGCACTTTGTGAGCTGCCTTGAAAATGGGTCCCCGGTCACTGAAGGTTAGGAGCAGGGGGAAGCTGGAAGGATGGTGAGCCAGGGAAAAAGCAAACCCATGCACAGCCCTTCGTGAGTGTCCTGGAAGCGGGACTCCTGCTACCAGGAGGATTGCTTAGTGTTTGCTAACTAAGCAAATCTGGCTAAGTCATTTTTTTCTTCTTTCAAGCCAGTCCTGCATTGGCAGACTGCTGGCTCTCCATCGCGTGGAGCTCGGTGCTGCTGAGAAAATGCATGGAGTGGGGACCCACTCAGGTCTGTTCTCCGTCTGGAGCACGTCATTAGCCCTAACCCTGGAGCAGGAGACGTACTCCCGCTAGATTTTCAAAGGTGGTTACACTGGGGGACGGCTCTGGAAGGAGAGTGGAGAAATGTTATCTATTTAACTTTAGGGACTTGGGTGTTGTAACTTGGATTGTTTCAGTTAACTTGTACTGCTTTTGTCATTCAAATGACAAAATAAACATGCAAGAATGTTCATGGCATCATCATCTAGGATAGTGAAAAACCGGAAAACAAGAGTAAAAGCTGGTTAAACATATTTGAAATATCTATATGGCACACTATTATGTGCCGGTATTAATGGTCTTTCTTTTCAATTTAAGTCCAATTAGCCAATCATGAGTTTATCATTAGTTGCAGAGGTAGAGGTCAGTAATTCATCAGTTGCACAGAACACCCAGAGCTCATCCCATCACGCGCCCTCCGTACTGCCCATCCCCCAGTGCCCCCCTCCCCTATCCCCCTCCCCGCCCCTCCAGCAACCCTCAGTCTGTTTCCTAGAGTTCAGAGTCTCACAGGGTTTGTCTCCCTCTCTGCCGACTTCCCATCTGTTTTCCCTCCCTTCCCCTAGGATCCTCTGCGCTATTTTATTCCACAAAGGAGTGAAACCATGTAATTGTCTTTTTCCGATTCACTGATTTCGCTCAGCATAATACCCTCCAGTTCCATTCTCCTCGATGTAAATGGTAAGTATTCATCCTTCCCGAAGAATGAGTAATATTCACCCTGATGGCTGAGTGATATTCCATATAATGATCTTTTTAAACACATTTTCATGGGGCAGTAAAATGATCATGAATAATGATGCATGCAGGAAGGTATGACAGAGGGTATACTTTGTAATTTCCATCCTGCGGTGCAGACGTATAGACATTAAAACACCAAGGTAGAGCACGCTCAGGGTGTGAGCTGCTTTTAAAGAGGGGGAGAGAGGGAAGCACGCGCATCCACGGATTTAACTCACCTGGGCAAAATATAATTTCATTTCCTTTCCGAGAAATTCAGTCTTATGCAGCTGGAGCCTGGCGTCTGCAGCCGATAAGGGGTTGCTGAAGTTTATTCGGACTCGTTTGAAGCTCTTAAAATACTGGAAGGTGATATCCTTGTCATACGTCCTAAAGAGGGATTCGAATTTGGCCTGAAAAGTAACAACAAAGATAAAAGGCGTCAGAACACACCTGCGCAGGAGTCTTGACGACTCTGTTCCATTTCTTCTTGAGGGAGCGGACTGGAATCATGGCGAGAACACCCCGCCTCTTTCTTAGAGGAGACAGGAGCCTCTCCCCTCTTAAGAAGATGTGTTCTCTCTGCCCTTCGAATTCTGAGGCGATTTTAGGACAAAGTAAGAACGTAGGATCTATTAAATTTGCTGAATCGTGGAACAAGTGCCAACACTCGACACCTCCTATAGTCACAGAAATAGTCTTTATAAGTAGAACAGGAGGACGTCGCAAGGAGGGCCGGCTTGGCAGTCTGTCACCCCCCTCTTGGCCTGAAGGTCCCTAATGTCCAGCAACCTTCCTCAGTCCCGAGAACCCCGATCCCACTGCTCGGTTTTGGGTGTTGGGTATTTCTTAGGGTTTAAGAGCACTGGAGCTCATTTGAAAAAAAAAAAAAATTGTTTTTATCGCACAGGAAAACAATGCTGTTGATAAGGAACCTTGCATTTCTTACTGTAAGGAAGAGGTCTAAGGAGGAATCCCCTGTCGCCTTCCCACTTGCTCTGTTACCTTTTCACTCTCTAGAAGAATACTGGCTTAAAAATTAAGGCCGATGGTCCCATGTCTGCCCGCCGACTTTTTCTTTTTTTTAAAGATTTTATTTATTTATTTGACACACAGAGATCCCAAGTAGGCAGAGAGGCAGGCAGAGAGGGGGGGGGGGGAAGCAGGCTCCCTGCTGAGCAGAGAGCCCGATGCGGGGCTCGATCCCAGGACCCTGAGATCATGACCCGAGCCGAAGGCAGAGGCTTAACCCACCGGGCCTCCCAGGCGCCCCTGCCCGCTGACTTTAATATGGGTACAGTTCTAGCTCTAGTGTTATAAAGACCAGTGAAAATTATAAGACAGCAGGAGCTCTGAGAATGGAAGTGTCCAAGTTCAAGGGTGTATTAGGCTTTCCATTCAGGAGGGAGCTCATCTACCTTCTGGGAAAAGCTTTTTGGAGAGACCCCTGCTGGGCTGGGGGGTGTCAGCCGGAGCCTGTGGGGGAGATGGGAGGCCACAGCAGGTCCTCAAGCTCCTCAGGAGGTCCTCGGGCTCCAACCAGAGAGGGAGTTGACAGATAGTCGAAACACACTTCCAGAAAGATTGTATGGGCTTTGAGTGGTCATGCGACTGAGCACTGGGGATGGGTTGTGGGAACTCTGTGAAAGGCAGAAGGGGCTGGCTGAGGGTCCAGTGGGGGGCAGTGTGCTTTCTATAAAGGGGATCCATGCAGAAGAGGAGGTGGGGGGGGGGCACTGAGGACCTTGGGAACCTACAGAAAGCAGGTGGCGAGAGGATGGTGTGCAAGAGGGGGAGAACCTTCGAGACTACTGGGTGCAAGAGAGAGGGGAGGCAACGGGTGTCCAGGGGCAGGCTGCTCCACAGGCAGGCTGTTGGGGGGATGGGAAAGCTCCCACACTTCCCCTCCTGGAATTCCGTGACTTTTCTTTAGTTTAGGAACAGTTCTGAGGGGGTTGCAGGGGCAAAGAATGAGAGCAGCGCATAGCAGATGCTTCGTGGGGATTTCATCGGGCTGCATGGGACTTTTTCTCCACCTCTCTGGAGCAGGAGGACCGGCAAGTTGCTGGCACGGCGCGTGGGCATCAATTTGGAATTTTGCATGACCTCATCAATAGGCATTGTGACCAATGACTTAGTGCTTAGTTCTGAGGTTCTGATTCAGAATTGAGGGGGAGGGGACTTTGAGGACTATTTTTAGAATACGAGGCAGAGCTTAGGACCAGAACACAAGACAAGGCACAACATCTGTTAAATCCACATTTCTGTGATACCATTCCCCTACAAAATGATTTGTGCTAATAACTGGTACCTGGTTTTTGCAGTTGTTGGACGGCATCTCTCTCTAATTAATTAAAATACGGATTTCGACTCACATAAGGCTAATACGAAATACAGAGATTTCTGTAGTACTTTTCATAGGTAGAATGTGCTCTGATCTAATTCAAAAAGCCCAGTCCTGGCTCACACGCATCGCACGTAATTGGGGAGTTAAATTTGATTAAATAACAACAACAACGACAACAACACAAAACCTTCACAGGCTCCGATAAGGCATTGGGCATAAAGCATATCACACAAACATCATCCCCAAACAGAACACACAGAATTCATTTATATACAGTACTGTTCAAGATCAATTACACAGCTGGGGAACTACTGATGGAAATCTGACATCCTAATCAAATGAAGAAGAAAAGCATCGGAATTAAAATTACTAATTACACTAAGTACCATCAATGGGAGCTGCTTCCCGGGAGGTACACTTACCCCCACTTAAGTTATTTATCCAGTTTTATTACTTGCTATGGCCTCATTTTCCCTAACTAAAGAAATCCGAAAACTTGGGGACAGGACCTAGTAATTACCACAAACATATACACATCTTTACAATATTTATTTCCCAAGATAAAATTAAATTGTTCTGATCGCTAGATGTCAAAGCGAAACGCTCCATTCATTGTCAGAAAAAGCTTCCCTCTAAAAATTTACTTACGACCTACACAGAATAAAAAACACCCTGTTAAAACCAGTTGCATTACCAGTTAGTCAAGGGACCTAGATGTTTGCAAATGTTGAGAGCTTTAGAAAGCTCTTTGCGGGTATTTTCTCAGGCAACAGCTTTTGATTGATAAAGCTCCAAGTATTTTGGATTTATTCCCCAACCCGCAAACCCACAAGACAGCCATGTAACACCCCTGCAAATATCTCATTCACTAGTCCCAATTAACACAATGCTTTGAAAACTCTCAAAAATCACATCATAGTAGAAGCCTTACCCTGGTTTCACTTTCGCTGAAGATATCACTGTTTGCCACACAGGCAATCAGGGAGCTAAAACTGTAGTTAAAGTTTCTAAAGTGCATCTTGCTTTCTTACAGTGAGAGGACTAGCAGCTCAGACAGGCAAGCCCCAAGCGAGGTTCCTTTGCAAGAGGCTGTAGGTCCTGTCTCCGGCCAGCCCTTATAAAACACCGAAGTCCAGCCCCCTGGGGAAAAAAAAGCACAGCTTCCCGGGCATCCTGTTTGGACAGCAAATTCCTGAGTCAAGTCCTGCATGCTTTCAGGCAGACGGAGACAGAGTGTAAGTTTCTACTGGAAAGAGGTGACGTCAACACCTTAGTCATTTTCCCTATGCTAATTAACTTTGCTTGGGGAGGATGGAAAAAACAGCCAAGGTTTGCCTTGCAGCTGTTTTATCAACCGCTCTTGCAGCATACTTTCCACTGGTAGTAATTCCATTCAGCCACTCAGACACCATGCTCCTCGGCTGAATGGGACGACCCTTCTCAAGATGGAAAATGTTACCGAAGAAAAATGAGGAAGGTCTCAGCAGTAAACAGTAATTAGCCTCTAGGGGAGTTTCGAGTCTTTGGGAAACCTGGAAACCCAAGCCTGGACTGGTCGTTTGATCCCTGTAATTCCCTGAAAACCTCAAAGTTTCGTGTTGGGGTATTAGAGAAAACATTTTGAAATCTTTCTTGGTCAATGAACTCTGTTTTTAAAGAAAAAAGTGGGATTCATTTTGTAATATGGCTTTTTTTCCCCCTAATTGAACTTTACTGGATGAATGTCCCAATTCCCGCTTGTATTCCACCGTGGGAACGTGGGAAGAGATCCTCAAGCAATCCCGGGATTTTTCATTGGAAAACTTTATTATTTGTAATTTGGGAGCTAGGAATATGCAACCCTTTGATCATTTCCTAACAGCTATTGGGCTCAGAAAAAGATATAAAAACATTTTGGAGAATCTAGGCTCTGAAGTTGAGAAAAGAAACACTGATGCGGTTGCCTTGCTTTGAAACATGTTGACAAAGTTTTGTTGCTGTTGTTGTTTTAATAGGAAACGAGGGGGAAAGGGAAAGAGTCTATGCTACACTGAGAAGTCCATCCGGATGGCCCCTTTTCCAGGTACGACGTCTGGTGTGGAGAAGCTACTAGGATGGCAGAACGCTAGTTCTTTCCAAAGGCTGCGGCTCTTAAGTTCTAAGCACTTTACCAGTGTCGATCCCTATGGCAGCTTGGGTCCCAGGTCCTTCTCAATCTCTCCAATTTCATTATCCCCTAAAAGCACTCCAGGAACTTATAAAAAAAGTATTCTTTAGTCTAGAGGCACATGGAGACACCTCCTCCAGAAGCTTCCAAAAGTGAAACAGAACCCTGCCATTCACATGTAAAAATTAACTTCAAAGAATCGTTCAAGCCAGCCAATAATAAAAGGAATATATGCCGTGGAGGACAAAACAAACCAGAGCATTTATCCCTCCCCAGAAAGGAAAAGCAAAGCCTTCTCGGATGAACGAGTTTTGCTTCATTTGAATGCACGCTGCCCTCCTGCCAATTGTCGGGTTTTGTAAGAACCCAGGTATGGTGTATGCTTTGCCAAATTACCCATCACCCCCAACCCAAAAAGATCTAAATGCATCTAAAAAAGTTTGGAACACTGAATAGTACGGGTTTAACATGAAGAGGAAATGGTCATGTGAGCCAGTGCTTGGTGATGGGAGCGTGTGTTTGGGTCCATGACACATACAAGCTCTGGTGGCCGCAGTGTGGAGAGGGGAGGTGTTGGTGGAAGAAAGAAGGGGAGCGGGAGGGTGGAGAGACAGAACTGTCCCCCCTTCTCCAGAGAGGCTGGGGACACCTCTGAGGTGACCCACTCCCACCAACTCCAACCCCTTTTCTTTTCCTCCTGGAGTCCACCTTAGCAAATGGAGTTAAAAGGCTATTGGAGGAGGAAGAAGAGGCTAATTTCACAGTCTTCTTCTTCTTTTTTTTTTTTTATTTTTTAAAAGATTTTATTTAAGTATTTGACAGAGAGAGAGAGAGAGAGCATAAGCAGGGGGAGCTGCAGAGGGAGAGGGAGACGCAGGCTCCCCACTAAGCAGGGAGCCTAACGTGGGACTCTATCCTAGGACCCTGGGATCATGACCTGAACAAAAGGCCAATGCTTAAACGACTGAGCCACCCAGGCGTCACTTTTTTTTTTAAATCATGGCATGAAGTTCCTGATCAGTTGTTGGACAGATCTGAAACATTTTTGTTCATCTGAGACAAGAGTACTGCTGCTCACCCAAATTTGTAGTTTTTGTTTCATTATACAGATGAAAACAACAATGAAGAAATAGTGAGGTATCCGAAGATTGTTCATCTGTCTTTGCTCGTAGAAATAGAGGACAAAAGATCACTCTCTCACCAGGTGGCCCATAACGCCTAATAAAAATGTATAATTCTGTACCTGCCTTTCAACTGATTTCATGCTCATTTGAATCCAATTGTGAACCTGAGTTCTCCCACTTTACATGGAGAAGAGGAGCTCAAAACGGTGCCCAGCCGTAAGGAGGCTGAAAAGAATGCTCTCCGGCAAAACTCACTGGGTCAGAGTGACCGGGGCCTCGGACCAGGAGGGGCACCCAGGGAACCCCAGCCCAGGCTTCCTTGGCTACTGCATGAGTGGTGCTCCGGCCTTGGCTGGCCAAGGGGACAGACACCCGCCCCTGTACCGAGAGGTAATACTGCGGCAAACTCATCTCCGCTTCCCTTCCTCTGCTAATCTGACAGCTCTCCTTTATAGACCTAACACGCATGTCTATTGTATGTGAACTTGGATTTCTGAACATCCTGTGCAAAAGAATTACGTTGTACATAGTGATTTTCCCCATGGAGGATAAAAATTGTTCCAAAACAAGTATTTAGAGAGTCAGCTTTCCTACGTGTATATCCCTTGTCATTTGGGGGACAAGTACATTCTTGATTCTTGTTTGCTAGTCAGGCATAACTGACTCGAAGACAGCAGTGCCTAATGGCTTATTAGAGCTCTTGAAAAGCACACTAAAACTTGCACTTGAAATAGTAACACTGACACCAGAAGTTAAAGAAGAAATGAAATGCTTTAGTCAACTAAAAGCTTTAGATGTTTTGCATTTCTTCCATTTATATCGTAAAAATCCTAAATGCATCTCTGTAACTTGCCTTTGCTTCCTCTGGGTCCATGCAGTTTAGAACATATATTTTCACCAAGAAGTTTTCTATTTTCAGTGAGGAAAAATCCAGGTTTATGTTGAATTCCACCATTCCCATTACAGCATTCCTCAGGCAAAGTTAGGATGACCTCAGCCCTGTCCCTATAAACCCCAAGGGGTTGTATAACCATGCCAAGAATGTGCCACAGGGGAAACTTGCTACAAGATGTCCAGAGAGGGAAACGGAGTTTGGGCTTTGATGAGCAAACCAAAGGAGGGCGAAGAATGAAGCGATGTTCGGTGTTCGAGAGATTGAGGGAAGGGGGAGGGGTGGGCGGGAAGGACTCACCTGATTTGGATAAAAGGTGTCATTTTTTTTTTAAAGATTTTATTTGTTTATTTATTTGACAGACAGAGATCACAAGTAGGCAGAGAGGCAGGCGGGGGGTGGGGGGTAGGGAAGCAGGCTCCCCACTGCGAGGAGAGCTGAATGTGGGGCTCTATCCCAGGACCCCGGGATCATGACCTGAGCTGAAGGCAGAGGCTTTAACCCACTGAACCACCCAGGCACTCCCAAAGATGTCATTTTAAAGAGCATTTATCTTGAATGCTAAATGGAACTTGCGGTTTAGTTGAGTTTTTAGCTCCTGAGATAATGGAATTGTTTTTTTTTTTTTTTAAAGATTTTATTTATTTATTTGACAGAGAGAAATCACAAGTAGGCAGGCAGAGAGGCAGGCAGAGAGAGAGGAAGGGAAGCAGGCCCCATGCTGAGCAGAGCCCGATGTGGGACTCGATCCCAGGACCCTGAGATCATGACCTGAGCCGAAGGCAGCGGCTTAACCCACTGAGCCACCCAGGCGTCCCGATAATGGAATTGTTTTATTGTGACTTTATATTTGCAGCCCTTCTTTCTATAATATGGACCTTTATTCTTCCAACCTATGTTACTGGGCAACAGAAAAACACAGGGGCTCATTCTGGCTCCTTCTTACCACTTCCCAGTCTAAAAGAGGTTATGAGCGCAGGGGAGCGTCCTTGTCCTCAGCATGTAAACCGGGTTAGTATTAAATTCAGAGTTGCGGTGGGATCAAACAATGTGAAGTCGGCACAATGCCTAGCACACTGCCTGAAAATACAGCCGTGGTTGCGTGTTTGCCACGTTTCTATTTCCTATTTCACCTCTAATGGTGCTGAGGTTTAGAAGGACCACGGCTATGGGGAACGGAGCCGTTCACTCCAGAATGAGGCGCCACCCACGGGACACCATCAGAAGCCTCCTATGGCCACGGCAGCCGTCTTGACAACCCTCTGCCTGTGGGAAGAACATATACAACTTAATATATTGTCACCTCTTTCAATGCTTTTTAATGTCCTTTTTAAATGCTTACTTTTAGGGTATGTTTTAGAAAGTGCCCAACGTAGAGATGAAGTTGTGTAGAATTTACAGATGTACTGGCAGATGTACTCAAAAGTCTTTTACCAATGAGATTCATGACCAAAACCCAAAACGCATGGAGACCATTTGTCAAGGCAGGAAGTGTGATTTAATTCCCAGTTTACTTTGAGTTTTGTCCTAACTATCAAGTTAAGAAAGAGAGCAGGAAAATGTTCTCATTTTTGATCTCCAAAGAAATTTCCATTCTTGTTCTCTTTTAGGAGTAATCAGGAAACTGGACTCTGAGAGGTCAGATTTGGGTGCTTTTAGCATTGCTTTATTACTGGTAAAAATCTGCTGGGTTCCAGGGACCTCCGTTTCTGAGAAAATGTAAAACAAAGCAGGTAAGCTCTTTGCTGATGGGCTTCAAGGTTCTAACCAGAACCCCCGGAACAAACAGGCAAGTGGTGATTCTCCCAGGAATGGGGCTGATGCCTAAAATAAGAATTCCAAATCTGAAATAAGAAAACCATCTTAAATGAAGATCACCTTTATGTTTAATAATCATTAATCTTCTTCTGGATCTGTAGGATTACAACGAAGAAATGTCACTGATGGTAAACTTCAGCCTGGCACATTTCAGATGATCTGAAAAGCAGAAGAGCCTGAAGGATCTGGTACTTTGCACAGATTCATACAAGACAGCATACATACAATTTGTATTTCTGGGATAATACAGAACTTTCAAGGACTTAAATTAATAATATGGTAGCTTTTTGATATTAGTGACAAAAAGGGTCAATACAATGGTGAAGCTGCTAGGGACCCCTGGGTGGCTTGGTCAGGTAAGTGGCTGCCTTTGGCTCAGGTCCTGATCTCAGGGTCCTGGTATCTGGCTCCCTGCTCAGTGGGGAGCCTGCTTCTCCCTCTACTCCTCCCCCCACTTGTGTGTGTGTGTGTGTGTGTGTGAGTGTGCACGCATGCACCCACGCACGCGCACTCTCTCTCCTAAATAAAATCTTAAAGAAAAACAAAAAACAGTGGTGAAGCTGCTAACCGTGTTATGTTAGCAGAAGGGCACCCATGCTCTGTTAAATATGGTAACGATTGAAAAAAAAATTGCAATCATCAAAAAAAGAAAAAGAAAGAAGAAAGAAGAAATAAAATGAAAGAATCCATTGATTAGGGAAAACTATGGAGGAAGAGCATGTTTAAATTTCTCCCTTAAAAAAAAAAAAAAAGGTTAGAGTTCATACAAGATTTCATCTTGGTTGTTAAATTCCAGGGGCGCTCAAAATCCTATTAACTTCTGTTTCCTTATTACCTCACTCTTTCCTTAGTACATACAGGTTAACCACTCCTCTACAACTTCTTGGAAACACACTGCTTCCAGGGATTAAGATGGAGAAACAGCCATAGGCAAATCAGAACTATTCTTCATGAACGACCTGCGGACCGGCAGATGGGGATTAAGGGGGGGTAATGTTTATTTAGAGATGACTGGGCCCAAAGCCACCCTGACTCATTATCCCTTGTTTGCTCTCTTTAGTCTGTTCCTTTCTAGACCCACCTTGGTTTAATGACTGAGTTTAACTTCGGCCTCGGTGCCTTCCTCCACAGGGGCGCAATCCTGCCTTGACAAATACCCTGGCGGGAAATGTCCTGGGAGCTGCTTAGCTACAGTCAGACCCTGGGCTCCTCACTCGCCGGGACCTGGTTCTCTCTCATTCCAGCCGGCCACCTGCACTCGCTCATTCCCACTGAGTAAATCCCTTTCCCTCCAAAGCAGGAGCTCTTCTTTCTCGTGGGAACGGGAACACGGATGGGAGAGCCCTGATCCTTTTGGTGCCCGATTCCAGGCTCATCTGGGAAGAGTTGAGGCAGCTGAGCCCCAGCCAGGATGTGTGCTGCCTGAAGGAAGAGGCCAGGTGTCTTTCTAGTAGGTTCTCCTGGGGAACCTGGCCCAGGGCTGGGGCCCTGCGGCAGCCCATGGATCTGGGGGGCAGAGCTGGCGTGGGAGGGGGGAGTGTCTGGCTATGTAAGGGGGGAACCAGGGAGCAAAATCGCAATCCCTGAGTCTGTAAAACCAAATAGAAAACACAGTTTTTGAGAACTTTCCTATGCAGTTTGTATGAACACCCCCTTTAAAAACTCGGAGTCGGGGCGCCTGGGTGGCTCAGTGGGTTAAGCAGCTGCCTTCGGCTCAGGTCATGATCTCAGGGTCCTGGGATCGAGTCCCGCATCGGGCTCTCTGCTCGGCAGGGAGCCTGCTTCCTCCTCTCTCTCTCTCTCTCTCTCTGCTTGCCTCTCTGCCTACTTGTGATCTCTCTCTGTCAAATAAATAAATAAAATCTTAAAAAAAAAAAAAAAAAACTCGGAGTCAGCTTGGAAACTGTTTTCTGCCAAATGCGGGAGCAGAGAAAAGCGGTTCCTGCGTGTTTTCCTGCTCTTTGCATCCCCACCCGCCCCCAAGCCCTGGTTCCCAGTCTGTAGCTGAGAGATGGCCAGTGGGGCCAGAGCATATGCTGTCCTTTTATACTTATGCGGTCTTCTTCGCTGATTATTTGCAAGTCTGATAATAAGCTGCATGAGGAAGTATATTCTGTCTTCATGAGGATGACACATGACTTCAAATATACTTAAAAAATAAACTATGCACACAAAACAAACAACCTTGGATATTAACACTTGTCTTCAGAAAAGAGAACAACCGAGCCCACTTCGTTCGTTGGGGAGATCTGGGGGTTCCTGTCAATGAGAACTTGGCCACACACCTCTGTGCCTCGGCGTCTGGGATGGAAGGGCTGTCTGTCCTCTTGGGTCTGAAACTGTCAGCTCAGTTTACTGGTTGTCAATTGGCAGCTCCCCAACATTTAAGAAAGTTGCTGACGGTATTGAAAAAATGGGAGGTTTCACAGAGAAATAGAAAATCTGGCTTCTTTGGAGGGGGTAAAGAAGGGACCAGTGGCCCTTTGGGGACCAGAAGCCCACAGGGCTATGGCTCACCTGGGAGGCTACATGCTGCGCTCGCCAGATATAATTGTCCCGATCGCTCCTGACGCCTAAGGCATTCGAGCTCTTGGCCTCAGGCTTAATTTAGTAATCAGCAAAAATAGAGGAGTCCCTTGCTGCGAGCCAGACCTGGAGGGCCAGGGGCGTGAGGCTGCTCCCCCGCTCAGCCCTGGGGCTCACAATGTTCTCTGTCTCATAATCCACTCCAAATAATCCACTCAGCATATCTGTCGCTCCTTACATGGCAATTCTTTATTTTTTTCTGGCCCCTTCGCTGGCACAACACATTTTCGTAAGTGACTCCCTGGATATTTGCCGAATGTTCTCTTCCACCCCTGAAATTATATGGTAACGCCAACGAACGGTGGAGACCTTAAGACAGGGAGGACACAGATTCTGCTCAAACGTTTACAAACCACAGTTGGTTTCTTTAGAAACTGCTCATGTCATAGGACATGATTGGATCATATCAGGGAGGCAGACAGCAAGGCTGAGAATCATAACCTTGACGCGCTTACAGACTTCTGCAGAACGAACTTGTGACTGACGGAGGCCCAAAGGTTTGGTCACGAGTGGCTTCAGCAGACAGGGTTAGAGATGATTGTAAAGTAGGCAGAGATGCAGGTATTTTCAGAGTAAGGCTTTTAAGACAGTTCTTTAAAAGGCCATTTAAGGGGCACCTGGGTTACTCAGTGGGCTAAGCCTCTACATTTGACTCAGGTCATGACCTCAGGGTTCTGGGATCAAGCCCTGCCTCTAGCTTCCCACACAGCTTTGAGTCTGCTTCTCTCTCTCCCTCTGCCCCTCCCCCTGCTTATGCTCTCAAATAAATGAAAAAATCTTAAAAAAAAAAAAAAAACCAGAAAAACCCCCATTTAAGCTGCCTTTGTAAAAATCCAGGATACAGTTTGATCAGTCTTCTTATGTTGAAATAACTCTTAGGAAGATTGTGCCTGACTTCATCCTTTAAAGAAACCCTCCCCAAGAGTCTAAGCTGGCCTGGCTATTCCATCCTGAAGGAGATCATGGGGGTATCACTAACCTCTGTAGAGGCGAATTACGTGGCATATATAGTAATCAACCACTGGGGTCTGCTGAGCCCCTCTCCCCCTGTAACCCTCCCTGAGGAGGAATAAGTTCAGTAGGCACAGACAGGACACTGAGACAGATGTTCTTGTGCAGGAGGTTTATTTGGGGGGTGCTCCCGGGCTCAATACCCAAGGAAAGGGGGGTGGGGGGGTGGTAAGGGGAGAAAAGGAGACTGGGCAGAGGAAGACGAAAATACAGTGTTCCAATGGAAGCTGTGCTAGTCCTTGGGGAGTTCTGAAGATGGCCCAACCCTCACTGGGACAGAAGGGCTGGGTGCTGATAGCCCCATATTGGTAGCTCCCAGGTAGCTCTGGGACTGTAGTTATCTGGAGAAAGGGCGGGGAACTGAGGGAGGTGGCTCTCAGCTGAAGTAATCCCCAAAGGGGGCAATCGCCAAGGGCAGCTGGGGGCAGATTCTTTACTACTGAAGGATCCTGCAGTGTGTTACTGTGACCACCAACCAACCAACGAGCCAGTCAAACCAACCAACCAGCCAGCCAACCAACGATCCAACCAACCAGGCAACCATCCATCACTCCCAAGATCAAGGAACCAGTAAGTTCCGAGATCAAAGATTTGGACACCAAGAAAATCATCTGAAATAGCTGACAGATAGGACCAACTTTAAACTGGACATCATGAAAATACTCGGGATTCCACTCCAGATCATTAGCTTATTGTTTCGTGTTAAGGAACTTAAAAAATAAATGGGTAAAACGAACAATAAACACAACAGTCTTAGACTCTCAGCGTTAACCAAGTCAACTGAAAACCCAACAGTTTTACTCCTAGGAATTTATGCTAAGGAAATCCAGAGAACTGTGGGCAAAGACTTAGAAGCAAACATATTCCTTCAAGGCTACAACATACTCCTACAAACAGAAGCCTACATGGCTACTTATGCAAATTATGTGCCAAAAGCAACCTCGACATCCAATCAGCGAGCAGCTATTGACCTGTGGAATCCACTCCACTGACCACAGAGCCTCTCACAGTACCGCAGGTGATAACTATCTCAGGACACAGTCAAGATATTCACAACTTGCTGTTAAGAGGAGAAAGCTGGTTACAAAGCCATGTGTATTGCTGTGATCCATTTTGGTGGAAAGAAAAAAATACGTTAGTAGGAGATTGCAATGTTTTCCTTTTTTGCCTTTTTGGACTTACTAGTACTTCCGCGGTGAACATTTATGACGTTTGTAATAACCAAAAAGCTCCTCTCTTTCTCCTCCCCCCATGATCTCCTGTATGTCAATGGTCACAGAAACCTCGGTTAACAGATAAGCTATTCAAGGTTAAGGAGAAGAAATCCACCTCCTCTTTTTTTACATAATGGTGTGGTATGTGGCTTAACTTTCTTTGCACTGCAATGTTTGATACACACAATTCCCAAAACTAATGTTTTTAACCCATGACTATTTTGGGGGAAAGAACCCTGTCTCTTACCTAGATACTTTTAAAAACAGGGATTTCACTAGAAAATATTTTGTTTTTCTTTGATAACCTCTCTCGTCAACCATTTTTATCTGGTAAAGGACCAAATATCAGCGGTGTTGACTGGGCCATTCTCGCTAGAGTCAAGGCCACTGACCCTGCCCAGAGACCGTCACGAGGCTTCCCTCCTCCCTAGTGCTGAGTTCCGCAGGAGCGTGAGCAAGTCTCACACAGTGCACCCTTCAGGCCGGCAGAACCCAACAGATTCTGGAAAATCTCCTCTCCAGGCCTTGCAGATGACCCCCAGCATGTTGCCATCGCTGAGCAGAACTGCCAAATCCTCTTTTGTCACTGCCGTGTCCTCACCTGTGCTTTCCCGACTCTCGTGCCATCCCAGAGTCACAGTCCAGATCTCTTCCCTTCTCCTTCAGATGGCCCTGCCCTCTGCCTCTCCCTTCTAACAAGACTGGAATGTTACCTAATGAACTTGTTTTCCTATTATAGCGTTAATGATGACAGCTGTTCAAGTATAAGGCCTCCCAGAGAAGATGTATTTAATCAGCAAATTATGAAGGTCAAAGTCTCATCGCCGAAGGAATGAATGCATGGCTAAGAGGAAAATTTCAGGCAGCAAATTGGTTACAGGGGGAAACTCCCATAGACAGGGGGGCTTTTCTGGGGCTGGGTTCTACCTACCTGGAGATGGAAAGTGTATGTTTTGAGCACTTACTCTGAGCTGGTTCTTACGTGGGCTGTTTGAGGTCAAGAACAGCCTTTCAAGTGTAAGGAACAAACATCCATTTGTACATTTCACTCAACTACCATCTTTGAATCCCGAACCTTCACAGGACCTTGAGCAGAGAACCCAGGCACACCATGCCCCAGCATCTGTCAGCTAACAGCTGGGTGTGGTGTTAAGCCACTAAATTTGTGGTAACTGATCATGCAGCTACAGAAAATATTTCCTGAATCAGAGGCTCTGGGTTTATTTTATTTAATTTAAAGATTTTTGACACACACACACACACACACACACACACACACAGAAAGAGCACACAAGCAGGGAAAGCAGCCGAGGGAGAAGCAGGCTCACCTGCTGAGCTGGGAACATGATGCAGACTCGATCTTGGGACTCCAAGATCATGACCTGAGCTGAAGGCAGTTGCTCAACCAACTGAGTCACCCAGGTGCCCCTCATGGCTACCCTATTGGTTACGGTTTCTGACTTTTTTTTTTTTTTAAATAACTCGAGAGAGAGAGTGAGAGAGAGCACGAGACGGAAGAAGATCATGAGAGGGGAGAAGGTCAGAGGGAGACGCAGCTGGGAGCCCAATACAAGACTCTGTCCCAGGACTCCAGGATCATGACCTGAGCCGAAAGCAGTTGCTTAACTAACTGAGCCACCCAGGTGCCCTCTTTAAAAAGAGGTGACTCTTTTTAAAATTCCTGCCTGATCTTCTCCCTGTCCTTCTTTCCATCTCTTGGATTCATTCTTCCACTGGCCTTTCCCTCTTTCACTGGGGGCTCCCATGGAGGAGACCATTTTGTGGGTGGTCTTGGGTGCCTTTATGTAGGTTTGGGGCAGGACTGTTTATAGGAATGGATGTCTGGAAGCCTTTGCCCAGTTCTCTGCATGCTACCTGACAGCAACAGGACCTGGCACACAGGGAGGAATATGTGTCTTGGGAACATTCTAGAAAGTGAGTCTTGGAAAATGCAACACCACAGCCTCTTTGTTGAGGCCTAACGTGTGCATTAGGAAACAGCTTGTCCCTCTCTTCCTTTCAGCCCTGATTTGGCCTCCATTGGCTCTCAGGAGAAAAATCCAGCATCTAGACAATGAGTGGCTCCTGTGGGACCTCTCTGTGCCGGTCACACCACCCCTTCCTGGCTCATCAGTGCTCCCCAGACTTTTAGGACTCAGGGGCTTTCATCCAAGCTGCTTCCTGGGCCTAGAGCAACTCCTGTGTCTTCTCCTGGCCAAGTTCCACTTGCAGGTCATAGCCAATGAGGTTAATCCAAGGTGGGATTAGTTCTAATTGAATACTATCTCTGGGGGCACAGAAGTTGCCCCAGGGCCCATGGATGTGATTAACTTTCCTGTTAAGTGCTCCTATTCCTTCCTGGCACCTATGATGCTTGCAATTTTTCTAGGCTGATCTCTTTAACATTCATTTTTCCCTGCTGTGCCCTCTTCAGAAGTTGGAAAATGACGGTCTAACCATGTTTTCAATGACCTGAAAACATGACATAGAGCATTGAGTTAGCAATTTACATATGACGTCAAAAGACGACACACTGGGCTTAATTCTGTGGTAGATTTATTCTGATGATCTGCACCAAGTTCCTCTTGCTGTAACAACTCATACGGAGGGTGTGACCTAAGTATAGTGTGTCAAAGCCAAGGTTTAGAATTTGCTACGGGAGTAGAGTACATGCTGAATTTTGTATGAAGAGCTATTTGTTTAAATTACACAGCTAGGCTATCTTGCCACTTTTATAAAACGAATTCAGTAGAGGTCCTAAAAAACCAACATCAAGAATATAGGTGGGTATATGTTTAGATGTTTAAGGTATGTTTGCCTAGTGTGATGAGAATACAAATAAAAGGCACGGTGGTTGCTATAGGATTAAAATACAGGGCAGATGACTAGCCAAAGCAATCTTAAGAAAGAACAAGCCGGAGGTGCCTGCGCTCTGAGTTCAAGCTCTATTACAAAACACAGTATTCAAGACAGTACGTCCTGGCACAAAAACAGGCACACAGATCTATGGAACAGAATAGAGGAACCCTAGAAACGAAGCCACGCTATACAGTCAATTAATCTATGACAAAGGAGGCAAGAATCGCCAATGGGAAAACGACAGTCTCTTCAATAAATGGCACTGGGAAAAGTGGACAGCTACATGCAAAAGAATGAAACTGGGGGCACTGGCTTAGTTCAGTGTCTACCTTTGGCTCAGGTCAGGATCCTGGGGTCCTGGCATTGAGCTCCACGTTGGGCTCCCTGCTCCGAGGGGAGTCTGCTTGAGATTCTCCATCCCCTGCCCCTCTCCCCACTCATGCTCCCTCCTCTGAAATAAGCAAATAATTTTTTTTAAAAGAATGAAACTGGATCACTTTCTTTTTCTTCCTTTTTTAAAAGAAGATTTTATTTATTTATTTGACAGAGAGAGATCACAAATAGGCAGAGAGAGAGGGGGGGAAGCAGGCTCCCTGCTGATCAGAGAGCCCGATGTGGGGCTCAATCCCAGGACACTGGAACCATGAGCCGAAGGCAGAGGCTTTAACCCACTGAGCCATCCAGGTGCCCCTGGATCACTTTCTTATGTAAAAAAATAATTCAAAATGGATGGAAGACTTCCATGTAAGACCTGAAAACAAAATACAACTTGTAGAAGGAAACCCAGGCAGTAAGCTCCTGGACATCAAGCTTAGCAATATTTCTTTGGAGACAGTCTCCTCAGGCAGGGGCGAAAAAAGCTAAAATAAACAAACGGAACTACATCAAATGAAAAAAGGTTCTGCCCAGCGAAGGAAACCAACAACAAAATGGAAAGCCTACTGAATGGGAGAAGATATTTTCAAACCATATATCCAATAAGGGGTTAGTACCCAAAATATATAAAAAACTTATACAATATGATATTTTAAAAAACCTGATTAAAAATGGGACAGAAGAGTTGAATAGACATTTTAGCAAAGGATAAATACAGATGGCCAACAGGCACATGAAGCAATGCTCAGTATCACTCATCATCAGAGGAAAATACCAAATCAAAACCACAACAAGGGGCGCCTCGGTGGCTCAGTGGGTTAAGCTGCTGCCTTCGGCTCAGGTTATGATCTCAGGGTCCTGGGATCGAGTCCCGCATTGGGCTTTCTGCTCAGCAGGGAGCCTGCTCCCCCCCCCCTCTACCTGCCTCTCTGCCTACTTGTGATTTCTGTTAAGTAAATAAATAAAATCTTTAAACAAACAAACAAACCAAAAAAACCCACTACGAGGTATCACTTTACATCAGGGAGATTGGCTAGCATCAAAACCACAAAAAGTAACAAGTGTTGGTAAGAATATAGAAAAAAGAAAAGCTTTGTCCCCTGTTGGTGGGGATGTAATTGGTGCAGCCACAGGGGAAAACCAGTAAGGAGGTTCCTCAAAAAATTAAAAATAGAACTACTATAAAATCCAATAATTTCACTTCTGGGTATTTATCCAAAGAAAATAGAAAACACCAATTCAGAGATATATATGCACTCCTACATTCATTGCAGCCTTATTTACGATAGCCAAGATACGGAAGCAACCTAAGTGCCCATCCATGGGGAAGGAAAACATGTGGTGTGGACATCTACATCCATGTGTCTACAGCAGAATATTACTCAGCTATTAAAAAAAGAATGAAATCTTCCCATTTGGGACAACATGGATGGATCCATAGGGAATAATGCTAAATGAAATACATCAGAGAGAAAGACAAATGCTCTATGATTTCACTTAAGCATGGAACCTAAAAAACAAAACACAGAAACAAAACCAAATAAAGCAAAATCAAACCCAGACTCATAGATCCAGGAAACAAACTGTTGGTTCCAGAGCAGAGAGGGGTTGGGGAGCAGGTAAAATAGTGAAGGGGATAAGGAGGTACAGACTTGCAGTTATAAAATAAATTGAGTCATGCGGATGTCATATACAGTGGAGCAAATACAGTCAATGGTATTGTAGTAACTTTGTATGGGGACAGGTGGTAACTAGACTTACCATGGGATCATTTAATAATGTATATAAATACTGAATCACTATGACTTCCACCTGAAACTAATAGGATACTGGATGTCAATTACGTTTCAATAAAAAAAAAAGTAGGTCTAAAATATGCCAGTTACACTTTAGCTTTGTTTTGGTAGTTGGAGAATATTTGTGGCATTTCCCTATGTAAGCTCTGAGCACTGGAACCTTGACTTGTAACTATGTTGTAGGAAAGTAGTGATTGTCTTCTTTACTGTCCATTTTCGTTCTCTGTTATCCTACAGAGTTGTGCTTGAGCATCAAGCTGATTTCACCGACACACTGGAAAAAGCAGATGTGGTCTGCACGGAATGAGACCCTCTGTGCAGCATTTTCAGGTGGCATTCAGTGCTCAGGTAAGCAGTGAGCCCTGTAACCCTTCGGGGACAAATGTGTGGATTTTTTTTTTTTTTTCGAGGTGGGGAGGGGCAGAGGGAGAATCTTAAGCAGGCTCCTGGAGCCTGATGCAGGACTTGATCTCACAACCCTGAGATCGGGACCTGAGCCAAAATAGTTGGATGCTTAACTGACTGAGCCCCCCTGGGCGCCTCAATGTGTGGATATTTTGATGTTTTGCCATAATTGCACAGTTTGGGGGCATTTTTACATGATGGCATTGTTTCTTATAATAAAACCCCACTGTATTTCCACAGCCGGTCCAGTTCTGGGCACCCAGGTGGGGGCTCAGTCACTGTGTGTTGGACAAGTGATTGAATTAATGATCACGCACCCTGTAAACTCCAAAATATTGATCCAGACAGAGAAATTTAGGGGAAAAAAAGGTAATTGGCATCTTTTAAAACTTGTAAATGAGAGGCATTTGGGTGGCTCAGTCAGTTAAGCACCCGACTTTTGATTTCTGCTCAGGTCACGATCTTGGGGTATTGAGAGGGAGCCCCATGTCGGGCTCCACAATCACTGTGGAGTAGGCTTGAGATTCTCTCTCTTCCTCTCTCTCTCTTTACCCCTCACCGTCCCCACCGGCTACACTCAAGCTCTTGAGTGCTCTCTCGCCTTTTAAATAAATGAAATCTTTAAATGACTTGTGAATGACGGGGGTGGGGGGGCGGGTGATATTTCGGTCATCTGACACTTCTTTCCCTATTCACCCCACAAGCATTATCTGAGCATCTTCGGTGTCTGGAGGGCCATGCTGGCCCCCATGAGATCTGGGGACTGAGACCTGGCCCTGCTCTCAGGAAGCACCCCCCCCCCCACCTCGGGAAGGCTCAGGCACAGACCTAGCCTTCAAGTCTTATTGAGCAATGGTATGAACCACGGGCGTCGAAGGACAGGGAGTCCTCCAAGGTCAGGAAGCAGGCAGATAGATGGAGGTAATTTATATGTGACTTTATGCTGACACAGCTGAATGGAATTCTCCGGCCCACCATCACTGGTGTGACAGCCACTGGGACAGCCCCCTCTTAAGCCATGTGCCTGCAGTCCCCGGGGTGGGGGGTGGGGAGGCAGGGCTGGACTGGCTTTCTGGGTTCAGCAGCCCCATATACTTCTCAGTGGGACATGATCCCTCAGCGAGACCCAATCAGAAAGCTAAAGCAAAGTCACAAAAGCACCAAGCCCCTCCCCGCCCCTGCCACTATCCCCAGCCTTGTTTCAAGGTCATCACTTCAAGTTTGCCCCTTGCTCACGAGGGAGCTAAGAGCATTGCACCTGCCAGGCAGCGCGTGTTACCCACGCTTCCAGAACCCAGCCGGAGTTCAAGCTCAACCCCGCCTGGCACTTCCTCACAGAAGCCTGTGTTGGTGGAGTCCCTGGGCGCTGGGTACCCACAGAAAACTGATGTGAGCTGTGACCAAGAAATTCGTTTTAGAAATAAGGAAGTAGATCTGGGCTTGTTGCGGTTTCTGATGCAAACTGCAACAATGTGGGGCCGGGGTAAAAGGAAACCCGGAGAAAAGCAGATGTGGGCGCTCCGTTTGCTCTCGGGGAGAATAAGAGAGAGGAGCCTGTGTTCCATACTACCCTGTTTATCACCCCACCTCCTCTTAACTCCCCCCAAGTGCCAGCAGCTCTCCCGCCATTGCTGTGACCCCAATGTGTCCCCTCTCTTTTCAAGCACTCCCGGGGGGGACAACTCTAGGATCTCAGATGAAGCAGGCTTGTTCTAACATGCTAAGAATAGCCCCAGCACGCCAACACATTCGAGTGTTCATTTACTTTCTTTGTCAAAGGCAAAGGTGGGCCCTCTTTTCATGAGGGCTCCTTGACAACATGTCATTTCAAAGGGGGTCCAGCGAAGATAATCATCTGAATCTCAACTGCTTGGTTGAAAAACCCATGCAGAAAGGCTGAACGATTTCAGTCGATCCTGAATGAAATGAAATTCCTCAGAGATACAGCATGCTCTCTGACCATCTGAAGGACAGCAAAAGAAAGTGATTTTGCAGAAACATCATGGCTAACAGCAAATGTCTCAGTGACTCAGAAAATGGTTAGCAATCACATGAGGCGAAAGTTCTTTTTTTTCCATTAAAAAAAACATGCAAAAATCAAAATTCCGCCTATTCGCAATCCCCTGCTCCAAACATTTACCAGCAGACTTACTCAACTTTGGCTCTAAGAACTTTTACCATTTCCTAAATGTTGGCTCTAAGAAATGACATAAAATTACTGACTCTATGTACTTGTTCGCTATTTCTTCATCATTCATTTTTTTTTTTAAATGTAGAAACCATTTTCTCTGTTTCAAACTAAAGAGCTTTTAACGTAAAGGCACTGACTGGTATAAGTGAGCATTAAATTATTTGAAAAACCCTAATAATGCCGCTAATTTGTTGTTGTCAGCAGGTGTGTTAGCTACTAGTTATTCTGGAAGCTGAGGCGAAGGTTCCATACATGTGCACATGGAGGCAAAATCATCGTGGCTGAAGAGGAAAGCTGTCTTTGTAGTTTGCAGATAAACAGGGAATTCTCAAATACTCATCAAGCAAGTAAGTCACGGTAGCTCTCCAGCTCGGAAAGAAGAAGTCACAAGGCCTGCACATCCCCCTACCAGGGACTGGAGAATAGGAGGAAGCAAGCTGAGAATAGCGACGGGTTTCCCCCGAAGTTTGTATATGTTATAAGAAATGTTCAATTCCATTCGAGATATGGAAAGACAGTATGTTTTTCCCATGAAAAGGGGAAACAGGAAAGGTTTAAGTAGCTTGACGCGTTACGATGTCGTATTTGGAAAATGGAAAAGGTTGAGAAAATGATTACTCATCCGTGCATGACTTATTAAAAATGGCTTTCTGATAACAGGGACATAACCTGCATGAATGACCACTTCCCAAAAGCTCTATTCTGGCATCCGTGTTTTCGAAAGTTCTACACTGGTAATAAGATAGTGGATTTGGGGGGAGGGTGGTTTCTTTGGAACCCAAAGGGTCACAGAAAGAGTCTCACCAGGCTGTAGCCATGTTGCCCCCAGAATCAAGGGGCAGTGGGGTGAGGGAATGGCTGGGGCCCACAGCACCCACAAGCATCAGGAGCTCGAGCCCAGGCACAGGGGACCCCCTCTGTCCCAAGCACAGTCAAGAGATAGGGGCACCAGTGGAGCCAAGAGGAGAGCTTCCACGGGCATCCTTAAGCTTCCCCAGAGAGGCACAGAGGGCTCTCAACAGAGCCAACCAGACCAGCGCCCTGGTCTCAGACTTTCCAGAATCTAGACCGTGAGAATCCTCCAAGTCCACACAGTATTTTGTTACAGCAGCCTGAGCTAATAACATACCCCCTACTGCTCAGCTTTAGAAATAGGATTTTAAGCAAAGGCTGTGGGTTCTAAGCCCCTGTTCTTAACAACTGTGCGTTACCACTTTTGGAGAACCCCTAAATTAAGACATTTGGTGTACTTTTTGCTTTCAAAGCTACATATTTGGCTTATACGGTTAGGTGTATACTGAATGAATAAGACTTCGGAAATTAGCCTATTAATGTTCAAGGGGTTAAGAGGTACAAGCTTCCGGTTAGAAAAGGAGTAAGTCACAGGCATGAAAAGTACAGCATAGGGAGTGTAGTCAGAAATGAACTGAGTTCGACTGGTGCTGGATGGTAACTACACTTACCGTGAGCATTTGTGATGTACATAAATGCGGAATTCACTATGTGCACCTGAAACCAATGACGATTGTGTGCCAACTCTACTTCAATTAAACAAGATCTTAAATAATCAAATTAGTTCTCTTAATAAAATGACATGTCTTTGATATCTGCAAAAGCTCTCTGATGACCTCTTAAGCTGGAAAAGCTGGGTTTTCAGATTTAAACAGGGAAAGCAGGGGTACCTGGGTTGCTCGTTGGGCAAGTGTCTGACTTTTGTTTTTCACTCAGGTCATGGTCTCAGGGTCATGGGCAGGAGCCCTGTGTCGGGCTCCCTGCTGGGCATGGAGCCTGCTTAAGGTTCTCTCACTCTCCCTCTGCCTCTGCCCCGCCAACCCTGCCTCTTGCTCTCTCTCTCTCAAAAAAAAAAAAAAAAAAAAGATTAAAATTAAAACAAAAAACAGGGAAAGCCGAGTTCTCAAAGGGGTAAAAATGATCAAAAGTGTCAAGTCAGGGACGCCTGGGTGGCTCAGTTGGTTAAGCAGCTGCCTTCGGCTCAGGTCATGATCCCAGCGTCCTGGGATCGAGTCCCGCATCGGGCTCCTTGCTCAGCAGGGAGCCTGCTTCTCCCTCTGACTCTGCCTTCCACTCTGTCTGCCTGTGCTTGCTCTTGCTTGCTCTCTCTCTGACAAATAAAAATTAAAAAAAAAAAAAAAAAGTGTCAAGTCAGTCCATGCTCAGGATTTAAATTCTCTGCAATATCAAAATTTTTCAAATAGGAGTACAGTACTTTTTATACAGCCTTATCTGAGATATAATTTAAGTATCATTATAATACTTTGAAAATCTGTATATGTGATAAACTGGTATTTTGCTTAACATCATAAGAAATGCCATGATGACTGAAAAACATTGTTCATGATAATTTCAGAACCTATTATTAAGTTCTGTATCTACCAGTAGACCCAGTAATGTCTGGTACCAAAGTGGAAGAATATTGAATTCTGTCTTCACGCCATGCAAATGAAATGTTATTTCTTCTAGGTTATATTGTAAATCCAAGTGAAGGACAATACCAGAGTATAAAGCAATTACAAAGACATGCACGCTGTTCCTGTTTGCACTTATTCTGTGTAGTTTGGATGATTCTGCTGGATTGTTCTGCCAACACACCGGCTGTCAGGCACCCAGGAGGAATGGTGAGGTTTGCTGGATGCTGAGATCTGACCAGTCATGTCTGAATTCCTCCTTCATTTGCCTTTTGTTACTCCTACTCTCTGCTGTCTCGTCCCCCATGAGGATGGGCAGCTGCCTGTCCCTGGCCGTGATCGAGGTGCTGTCCCGGACTCATGCTGTCTGGGTCCCAGCACGCCCTGACCCATGCTGGTGGCTGTCCTCGGAGGCCCTGCGCCCAAGGAGAAAGTCAGACGGCCAGTAGCCACATGTGTGGCAGCCTGTGTGCAAACAGGTGAAATTCTGCCAGGAAGGCACTTTCTAGGACAGCGTCTGACTTTCTAGAATTATTATTTTTACTTCTTTACAGCAGTGTTCATTTTCTAACCCAGTTGCGGTTTAGGTGATGTTCTCATCTGCTTTTGAGTTTAGAAATGCATCTTCTAGATGATTCGCTGTGGTCATTCCCAATCCGTATTAGTGGCTGGGTGCCTGAGACACCAGAATGACCATTTCTGGAGGTCAACTTGGGGAATTAGCACTCTCTCCCAGACAGAGGGTGCTGCCGCCCCTGGAGTCGAGGCAAAAATGGGGCTGCACCAACCTGCCTTATTTCCACCGCACACAAAACAAAATGGGCTTTAACTCCACGGGCAGCAACTACCCAGCAGTCCCTCCTTAAAGGACTGCACAGGGAGGACGATGATGGGGGACCTGGCGGGAGGCCCACGGCCTCCACGGCTGAGCCACGCGCAGGTAGGGGTGAACTGGTTTGCTATTGACATCAGTTCATTCATTTACTCACTCATCCACTAGTTGAATATCTACAACAGGCCCAGGTGCCAGGGCCCAGAAAAGACTCCGCAAGAGTTCCCTGTAGAGCTGATGCGCCCACAGCAGACCCCTAGCCACCCAAACTAAACCCAAAAAAGCTCCTGAACCCAGAATCCAGGTGTAATTCCGAGGCCTCTCCCGCAGGGGCACTTGGAGAGTAAGGGGGAACAAGTCAGAATAGCGGAAGCACAACCGAGACTCCTAAGTGGCCAAGGTCCCCCCTGTTCTCTGCAGAATGTCTCCCCCACACACAACCCCCACTGTGCTTCTCCAGAAGTCTTCTCCCAGAGTAAAACCATCTCCGGTGCCCCAAACTATCATTCAGAGACTTATGTGACTTGTTGCAATTCTTAACTTCTTTTTTAAATTAGGCTCCAAGCCCAGTGTGAGGCTTGAACTCAAGACCCTGAGATCAAGACCTGAGCTGAGCTCAAGAGTCAGACCCTTAACCGACTGAGCCACCAGGGTGCCCCACGATTCTTACTTCTGTGGTCTAATTCCAGACCTGCACATGCAGAGGATAAACCTCACGGCCAGGGAGCAGCCGTCTCCAAGCCACGGAGAGAGGGGCCACAGAAGACACCAACACTGCCCCACACCTTGATCTGGGACTTCCAACCTCCTGAACTGAGCATAAATATCTGCTGTTTAAGCACATCCCTCCCCTCCCCAACTGCCACAGGAAACCAATACAAGCAGTATTTTAAGAGTACGTAACAATATAAAATGCGCCCGTCTCAAAACTACCACTCTTCCGTCAACACCCTTATTTATTTAAGGACTCTGCAGAGAATAAGTTCCTGCCTGCCCTTTGCCTTCCTGTTTTCAAGGAAAACTCTCTGAAAGACTGTGATTAGCTAGGAATGTAAGGAGGGCTCCAGGCCGCTGAGGGAACGCGCACAGGCGGCTGGTTCCAGGCGGGCTTGGTGGCCCGCGCAGAACGTTATCCCGCATCTGATGGGATTTGCACCCCAATCCTGCCATCGGACACCCAGCAGTCAGTCACCCCTTCACATACACAAAACCACAACGTGGATGTTGATCAACACAAGCCACTCTATGACAATGATTAAACTCACTTTTTCAGATGCCACATTCTTGGCAATCATTCGGAATTGGACCTTTTTCTCTTTTTTCTCTCCCCCTAAACAAAACAGTGGGAGGGCTTTTCAGGGGCACCCAGGACACTCCAGGAAACCGTCAAGGATGGATGCATGCCGGCGGTAACTATTTTTACTCCCACCTTCTGAACACTGTTTCTTTTCAGCTAGAGTTTACGCACGGTCGGCGGCTGGCTTGGCTGGAAAAGTCACAGAAATTGACCCTTGCTGAAAATATCTATACCAGTTTTCTTCCTTGGAAAAACGAATGACGAATCCTGAATCATGTTTCCTAGGTTCTTAAAATAATGATGCCGATTTGCTGGTTTACTTGAAAATTCCATGGTAATAAAATAACCACTTAAAGATTTAACCTATTTCCATTGGGGCGGTTGGGGGAAAAAGGTGAAGGAAACCAGTTCTGTCATTTTGGCTTCCCAATTCTGCAGCAAGTCCAAAGCCACGTTCTGACCATGGGTGGCTCTCAAATCTAGCATCGGCCCAAATTTCTGGGCTGGGAGACTCCCCTCGTGAACATTCTTTCTTGACTCTTTCTTTAAATCAGCCTTAAAGGAAGTCGTAAATCTCTGAGACCTTCACAGGACGTCTAGCGTTACCCTGTTGGTCAGTGAAGACAAAGTCCTCTATTGTCTCTCTGAACTTCCCGAACCTTCTCCCTCAATGTCAGAGGATAAAGGCAAGAGGGGCATGGAAAACATTTTCGAATGAATCCTTAAGTGTCGGTTGCGTGGGTCCCATGGGGAGAGTTGAATGAACAAGAATCGTAGAAATCGTTCTCATACTAAGTCAGTCTAGCCAGTGGAGAAAGGGAAGGAATTGCCAGTACTTTCCAAGCTTTGGCAGAGTTCAGGGCACGTGGCCATGCGCTCAGAAGATGAAATGAGGTTTGAGATGCTGGGTGGGAAAGCCAGCAAGGGACTCTTGCCACGGGCCCATGAGGGCTGCTCCACCCTGGAGAGATTGCGGCCGGGGGTGCTGTGAATGTGAGGTCAAGAGACTTGGGGTCGCGGACACGCAAGGGTTCTGTATGTATTAGCCTCAGGCAGGGAGTGACACCCTTTACGGTTTGGCTTCTTGCTGACTCTGCAGGCACAGCTCGTTTCTACAACCCTGGCTGGGAGAGCCTGCATTTTCACAGGGTGGACCTGAGCCAGCAGCACTGTGAGCCTGTGAGAAAGGCTGAGAGTTGGCCCCACCTGAGATCTACCGAAGTCCAGTCAGCGGCTTAACAAGATTCCCAGGTCACCCGTGCACACTCTCTGGCAGCTCAGAGGCAACAGAAGTTTATTTTGCACAGTTCTGGAGGCCGGGAAGCCCAGGATCAAGGTGCTGGCGGATCTGGTGTCTGCTGGGGTGCCCCACCTGGTTCACAGGTGGCTGTCTTCTCACTGCGCCATCACACTGGTGAAGGGGAGAGGAAACTCTCTGGGGTCTCTTACATAGGTCCCTAATTTCATTCATGAGGTCTCTGCCCTCGTAACTTAAACACCTTGTAACTTAATGCACACTAGGGCCTGGGATTTCAACAAGGGAATTTCAGGGGGACACGCACTTTCCATCCAGGGCACACCCTTCTACCCCAAACTAGGTAGGGGAGAGAATTGTGCTGATTACCATCTGCTTGCTAAGTGATGCCACGGGACAAGAACAGCAAACCATCCTTGGGCAACCTGCAGACCAGTAATCGTCCAGAGGAATCTTGCCAGAGTGCCACTAAGGGCAAACAAGGCAAACCTGGTTTACAGGATTCTTCCAGAGAAAATGTTTACCAGGTTGCCAAGGACATCAGAGTCACCTAGAACGTCGTCGGTGCTCAATGGGGAGTGTGAATGCTCACAGAGGGGCTCCGCTCTACTTACCCTATTAGATATGTTGGTTAAAAAAATTATATATATATAAAATATCATATATATCTCCTGAGCTATCATGATCGAGTGCTCTATGTACCGATCAAGCAATCAAGCATAACAGATGGGAGAGAGGACTTGATTACTTGACTTGGGTGGGCAATAAAACAACACACTTCCCTCCGTGTGCAGTTTTAATGGGGAATTATATATTTTCAGCATTTTTCTCTAAAAATGTAGTACAGATCTTATGTGACTCAGACTTTTAATCCAGTGCATTTCTATAGGGGTTTCTGTTTAAAAAGACAATGAGACACCGGAACACAGTGCATCACTCTGAATTTGAGGGTGCCTTTTCTGAAGGCAGGCGCACCACAGGGCAAAGGAACTCTGCTGCCCGCCATAAAGGGCATGCTTGGATAAGGCGCAAGACCTCTGGTTTGCGAGAAAATATCAGAAACAAAAGAGATAGCTCCTCCCTCTGTAATGGGACTTTGCCAAGGCCAATTGCCTTTCGGACTTGACTCCGCAACCCCAAAGGCCCGTGGGGTGAATGTCCTTGTCCCCACTGGAGTGGGAAAGGGTGGAAATCCATTCGAGCTGATAGCAGGGACAGCCAATTACTGAAAGGAATGTAGTGCTCCCTAATAATTTCCCATTTTATTTAAAAAGTTATGATTAAAAAAAAAAAGGACTCCAGGTGTCTGAAGCATTATGCCACATGATTTACAGTACCTAAAATCATGGAAAGTCACGCCACTTCCTGATAGCACACAGCTCATGCTGGCCACCGAAACCCTTCTTCTGACTAATTCATTCCATGCTGTAGCTTTCCAGGTCTGACTCATGACCGAATCCTACTTTTCTCATTTCCTGAAATGATTCTGATGAAGGTTATTCCACATAAAAAGTGGGATAATATATAAAATCCAGAGACCTAGGTATAATTTTAAAGTCTTTTTTTTTTTTTAAAGATTTTATTTATTTACTTGAGAGAGAGACAGTGAGAGAGAGCATGAATGAGGAGAAGGTCAGAGAGAGAAGCAGACTCCCCATGGAGCCGGGAGTCCGATGCGGGACTCGATCCCGGGACTCCAGGATCATGACCTGAGCCGAAGGCAGTCGTCCAACCAACTGAGCCACCCAGGGGTCCCATAATTTTAAAGTCTTGACTGTAGGTCTCAAATAAACTTTTGGTCATATATGAGGAAGATGGACCCACATTTCTGGATTCTAAAGGACACCATACATTCCAGTAGATGAGCTCGGAGGGCAGGGATCAAAACTTAGTTCAGCTCCAGAATCAGATCTACGTGTACCGCCAACATATCAGCTATAAAGCAAAAGTCTTTTCAGACCAAAGGGAAGTCTGAAATCAGGAAGTCTGATGAGGATATGGATGTACCTGCTCTGTGAGATGGTGACCGTTATGCTTTACTTAAAGAGGCATTTCAGTATTTAATCACTCACTCTCTTTCTCTCTCTCTTTTTTTTTTTTTTAACATTATCACCAAAAGGAATATGGAGCATTTTAAATTGCCTTGAGTTGCTTGTGTTTTATGGCAGATAAATGCTTTAAAATCACTGAGTTCTATTAAAAAGAAAATTCTTGGAACCAATGCATACTTCCAATTTTCAGTTGGGATTCATGAGAAGTGAGTAAACAAGCCAACCCTTGACTAATTATTTCTCATACTTATCTTCTTTCTTTGAGGGTTAGAATTATTTTTACTTTTCTAGTGAGAATCCCAGAAAGTACATATTTCTATATAAAAATGTGAAGACATTTTGCCTCATGCTATCGGCTGAATGAGTGAATCACCTGAATATTTACCTGAAATTCGTTCTTTTATTAGAAATCACTGAGTATTTCTGAGACTCCCCCAGGAATTTTGGAAAAATTTTTCAAAACGAGTTATGCACTGGATGCCGAATCCGTCAGATGAAAAGCTGATGGGGAATTTTACAAATGGGCTTACAGCCTCTAATCTAGGGAAGGATCAACCTGACACATGAAGGAGAGATAGACAGCCCTTCATGATGCTTCCCTGATGTACAGCAGTATCAGTAACAGGACATCTCGCGTAAGTAAAAACGAAATAAACAAAACACTCTGATTCCGACCAAGTTCCAAAACCTGTGAGTTCCCAGGAAACACAGGGATGGATATAAGAGATGTGCTAACAAGGCTAAGGGAAGGCAGTCGCTGCTCCTGGACTGTGAGACATTCTACCAGACAAATCACCCTGGATCTTCAAATACGAAAGGCTACGGTTGGGAAACCGGATATTAAGCGATGTAAGAAATAGATCAACCAAATGTGACAGATGCTTCACACTTGGATTCTGGTTCAAACACGCTAATTATAAAAAGAGACTTATGGGGTAATTGGGGAGTTTGAACACAGAACGAATATTTGATATTAAGAAAGTACTTTTTTCTTTTTTTTTAAGAAAAGAGTCCTTATCTTTTTGAGATGCATTCAATTGAAATGATATGATACCTGCAAACATGTTTAAAATTACCCCAAGCTGTGAGGATGAGGGAGGATTTCATATGTGGATTGTTGCTGAAACTGGGTGATGAGTGGAATACAGCGTTCATTAGATATCTTTTCTTGCTTTTGTATCTCTTTGGAAAACTCCATAAATAAAAAGTTATTTTTAAAGAGTTAGAACCCCCGCCCCCCCCCCCCCCAAAAAAAAAGTGGTAAAGAACCAGAAAGGGATTTATAATAAAGTCACTACTCTGTATAAATTCTAAATAGACATGTATAAGATGGTTTTCATAATAAAATGTGTATTTCACGCAAGGTGAAAATACACAATTTAATTTTTAACCATTTTTCAAGAGAGTGAGATCTATGATAAAAAGTTTCATACTGACACTAAAAGTATACAACAGAATTCTCTTGGACGTGGTTTCTTTTCGCCGTTATCGGCAATATGGTGGTGGGGAGGGAAAGATACGGAGAATGCTCTCCAAAATGCTGGAAAACACGAACAGGGAACCATCTCGGCGCACCTTTCTCCGGAGAACCGAGTAGCGTGGAAGCGTTTGTTTCTTGCTGTGACGGAGCTGCGGCAGGTCCATCGCACCACCTGAGCCGTCTCAGGGCCTGGCTCACGAGGATGCTCTTACTGCTGCTGCTGAAACACCCAATACTTTATGGGACCCGAATGTAAAGCAGCGGCCGTTGAAAGGCAATGCCCACTGGGCCAGGCGCTCCGTGCGGGGGGCTCGTGCTCGCCACCTGTTGCAGACGCGGCAGCTCCTGACCCATGACAGTCCCACCCAGGGGGTGTCGGGGGCGACCGGGGTGTTTTCACTGCAGCTGAGAAAAGCCTGGAGGAGGTCACCTGAAGGTTCAAGGGAGGGGGTGGCACAAGAGGAAGGCCAGACGTAAAACCCAACCCAACCCAGCAAAATCCTGTTGTGCCCTCCCCGCGACCGCGGCATACTCTTCCCAGGCCCTGGGGAGACACGAGCCTCAACGTCATATTCCGATGCATGCTAGCGAGGGCACGTGGTGCGTTTGGAAATTTCCAGATAATTCGAAAAAATAACAACTCTCAAATAACTTTCACATTTAACCGTCCTTAAAGGGTGAGAGAGGTGGTACCCATTTTTCACAGAAAGGGACAAAGACAATGATGGGGATGATGGCCCCCTGCCCACCCCCCCCTGCAGCTATCATGTAACAGCCCGGCTCCCAGGTTCTAGGGCCGGCACTCTGCCTACACTCCCTCTCTTCCTCCTCAACCCCCTCGGTGAGATGGCCACCATTTCTCTTCTGCAGACGGGGAACTAAGGCTCCGGGTCACACTGAATTGTCTCTGATGTTTGACTCAGAATCCGAATCTGAAGCAGGGCGACAGTGAAATCGTACCTAGCCTAACACAAATTCTTAAAATAGTGAAGAATGATCCATCATGCCCAGTGGCAAACTATGTTGACAAGTTCAAGCTGTCAGGAAGGTGCCTCTGGTCCCGTGTACGATGGATGGAAAATTTGCAGACCTTTGGCCACTCTAAAGAAGATGTCCCCAAACTAACAAAGAAACACAGTGGAGCAAGGCAAGGAATGAAAAGGTTTGCCCGGCCAGCTGCCTTTTCACCGCGCACACCACACCACAAAACAGTGACTGAGGGCTCAGGCTGATTGAGGACCTGGAATGATGAGAGAAAAGGCACTCTCAAAAACTATCAAGAAAATTATCAAGAAAAAAACCTCTCACCCCCATCTAAGAAGGCAGGTTTGAACTGTCCATTTTAGACACTGATTTAAAAATGGTCAGATATTAAACTTCTAACAATCAAACTATTATATACTCTTCTTTAAAGAAAACCTGGCAATTTCAGGATTTTTGAGTAGCAGAGGTTCTACTCTGACTTTCCAAGGATGCAGGGCATTCTAGAAAGAACGCTGGTCCAAGAGTCAGCGTTGGTTTCTAGCCCTGGCTTTTTAGCAGAAACAAGCCCAGCTGGGCTGGGCAGAACATTCCATGTCCCTGGATCATGCCATCTCATCTGTCGCAGGGTCAATAGTAAAGGATCCTTCAGCTTCCAACACTCTGAATCCAGCACCTCCAAAAGGACAACAGCAGAGACAGGAAAGATCATAATCCCGAATAATATGATTGACTCAGTTTATATAACGGAACAAAGTTCGGGAAAGCAGGCAGGGAGAGTAACACTCAAGTGTCTTACTGTTTATGCTAATGGAGCCCCATAAAAGCATTTCACCTGAACACTAAAAACAGGCTTCCAAGTAATCATAACAATAAAATAAAAATCATAAATCGCTGTCAACCCAGCTGAGTGAAACTCCCATCCGAGTCACTGGAAATTGTGAGAAGGCTAAGATGGATAAATGCTGCCTACTTATTCCAGGAATCGTTGGAAAATTCAGAACAAGGCCAGGACTAAGAAAAAAAAAAAATAAAAGAAACTTGTCTGACAAATTAAGTAGTGTCAGGAAGTTTAATACTGACTGCGTTTGATTCATGGCACAGGATTCTTTCTGTAAGAACTTTCATTAAACCCTGTTTGTTCTGGATAAAGACTGACATGCTCATAAATGAGTTCAGACGAGCACAAGCTCCATGATGAATCCTATTATGTAGGTGTTTCTGTAAGTTTCACAGGCCAGCAAGAAGATAAAGGACTCGTTTGTAAGGTGCACAAATGTCCTGCTGGTAACGGTCTAATCAGCCGAATGCCTTAAATGCCACACTCTCAAATAGCTCCTTGTTCCAATGGATTAAGTCCTTTGAAATAAACGGAACTAGGTCCCACAGAAGGTCCTGATGTTCTTCTGAGAATGTGGCTCACGTTTTCCAGTTTATTGTGCAGGGTCTGACTGATGATTCTAAGTTACACTCACCCTACGCCTTGCAATTTACAAGGTCTTTGCAAATGTATTCACTCCTTTGAGTTTTCTGAAACCCTTGAAAGGACAAAGGGAAAGAAAGCATTCTTGTCTTTCCCTTAGCAGAAGTGAGGCTCAGCAAGCTTGGATTACTTGCCCAAGGTCGTGTAGCTCATAATTGGCAGCATCTCCAAGCACGTGGGTGCCTTCTCACTGTGACCCAGGACGGCTGCACCCAAATATGCCTTCCTGTAAACCCCCAAGATAGTACCGAAAAAGAGACAGTTTGGGTACACGGACATGCCCTCAAGATTATGGTGGTGAGTCAGTAAACACAACCTAAAGGGAACACTGATGAGCTCATTCAGGTCTTGGGCTCTGAACTGAGATGGGGTTAAGATCACTGAAAAAAACTTTCCCCCCAGATTTATCTTTTAATATAAGAAGTCAGATTCTAGGTATTTTGTAAATTTTTTTAATTTGAATTCAATTTAGCTAATATATAGTGTATTATTAGTTTCAATGGTGGAATTTAGTGATTCACCAGTTGCATATAATGCCCAATGCTCACTGTATCAAGTGTCCTCCTAAATGCCCATCACCCAGTTACCCCATCCCCCCTCCCCCTCCAGCAACCCTCAGTTGTTTCCTAGAGTTCAGTGTCTCATATGGTTTGCCTCCCTCTCTGTTTTTACTTTATTTTTCCTTCCCTTCCCCTATGTTCATCTGTTTTGTTTCTTAAATTCCACATGAGTGAAATCATGTGGTATTTGTCATTCTTTGACTTATTTCACTTAGCAAAATACCCTCTAGTTCCATTTCATTGCAAATGGCAAGATTTCCTTCTTTTTGATGGTTGAGTAATATTCTTCTCTGTGTGTGTGTGTGTGTGTGTGTGTGTGTGTGTGTGTGTGAGACCTCTTCTTTATCCATTCATCTGTTGATGGACATCTGGCTCTTTCCATAGTTTGGCTATTGTGGACATTGCTGCTATAAACATTGGGGTTCAGGTGCCCCTTTCAATCACTGTGTGTATCTTTTGCATAAATACCCAGTAGTGCAATTGCTGGGTTGTAAGGTAGGTCTATTTTTAACTTTTTGAGGACCCTCTGTACCGTTTTCCAGAGTGGTTGCACCAGTTTGCATTCCCACCAACAGTGTAGGAGGGTTCCCCTTTCTCTGCATCCTCACCAACATTTGTCTTTCCTGAGTTGTTAATTTTAGCCATTGCGACTTGTGTGAGACGGTATCTCACTATGGTTTTGATTTGTATTTCCCTGAGGTCGACTGATGTGGAGCATTTTTTCATCTGTCTGTTGGCCATTGGGATGTCTTCTTTGGAGAAATGTCTGTTCATGTCTTCTGTCTATTCTTGACTGGATTGTTTGTTTTTTGGGTGTTGAATTTGAGAAGTTCTTTATGGATTTGGAAGACAAGCCCTTTATTGGGTATGTCATTTGCAAATATCTTCTCCCATTCTGTAGGTTCCCTTTTAGTTTTGTTGACTGTTTCCTTTGCTATGCAAAAGCTTTTTATCTTGATGAAGTCCCAATAGTTTGTTTTTGCTTTTGTGTCCCTTGCCTTTGGAGACATGTCTAGCAAGAAGTTGCTGCAGCCGAGGTCACAGAGGTTGCTGCCTGTGTTCTCCTCTAGGATTTGGATGGATTCCTGTCTCACATTTAGACCTTTCATCCATTTGAGTTGATTTTTGTGTACAGTGTAAGAGAGTGGTCCGGGTTCATTCTTTTGCATGTGGCTGTCCAGTTTTCCCAACACCATTTGTTGAAGAGACTGTCTTCTTTCCACTGGATTTTCTTTCCTGCTTTGCTGAGCACTCTGACACAAACTTAGAATCTGTCTGAGTGAGTAACAGAGGTTGCATGATTTATGATTCTAACAAGCTTGCTCTAGTCTATGTTGGCACAGATGCAGGCACTCTGTGAAGGTGCTAGTGAGGGAAAACCCACACTGGAAGGGGCTGCAGGGCTCTGTGAGAGGGCCCATTTTAATGCTCCTCCTGTGATCTGCTCCCCCTAGGGACACCAACCTCGGCTTTCGTAGGAATTTAAAAGCAAGATCTTCCATATCATTTCTCCATATTCTACACTTAAAGCAAACAGGTAATAGAGAATAAGAATGAGAATTGAGGAAAAAGAACAGAAGCAAATGAAGAATATCCGACTGACATTCATCTCAAGGCTGTTGATTTCTGTGGGACATCCAGTTACTGGAAAACATCGTTACGAGAGGATTGTTGTAAAGTTTTAAATGATGAAAATAGGGTTTTATAATGGAAACTATTTTGCAATTCTTTAATAATTTTAATACTTAATATAATAATTTGAAATGTACCAGAAGAACATTGGGTTGAAATGGCAACAAAAGGAAAATAATGTGTTAAAAATCGGAAATATTGACATGATTTCACAAAGACATCAGAAGAATGATCCATCTGTTTGGGAATTGCAGTGAGAGCCTGGGGGAAGCTAAATGGAGAATTAGTGGTGAAATAAAGAAATGAAGCAGAGTAATGTCAGGCAAAGCGATTCTGACATTACAGGTGTAACCCCACCTTTCGAAAGTTCTCATCATGGGCCTTGGCTTTTACCAGAGGCCTGTATTAAGAGCTGCTTTCTCTTAACTGAAAGAAATCTGAAGAGGACTTCTGCTTCTACGAAAAAAGGGCATAACCCGAAAAGAGTTTTCCAGTGAGTCCTAGTGAGGGAGTGCTTAGCCAGCAGCGAGGGTGGCGCCCCCAGCACCTTCCCCAGGATATTGGCAAGCAGCCCCTTCGAACTGGGCTCCATCTTGATTGGTTGCGTACATCCTTGAGCAAGATGCAGCCTAAGAAAAGAAAAGCCAAACAGGGGTGATTTCTAGGGTCTGGAAACACTCAAAAAACTTCTCCATGTAAATTAATGATAATTGCTTCTTTACTTTATACCATTTTGGGTGATGAAAGTTTTCCTGTGAAAACTCTGCTTTCAGATAGTGGGGGGAACCTGTCTTCACAAGCTAAGTCTTTGTGAAAATCATGATTCATGTAAATACAGGATAAAAATTCCCAATCTATGCCCTTTTCTCCAGCACCAAGGAACTCTTTTTGGCAAGTGGCTATTTTAAAAGTTTTATTTTTAGTACAAAGAAAAATAATCCCCAGAGTATATTTGTAAGCCTGGCTGGACTCTTCGCAATGTCAGAAATAGTGATCTGCCTGCCTACCCTGTTTATTTTAAATACTGTTCTAATGCTTTCTATGTGAACAAAAATACATTGGAATAGTTTTATCTTCCTCCAAGAGTTAAAAATATTGTTGTTAGTTTTACTTGGCTGGTTTGAATACTTGAAAGCAGAATTGCAAGAACTAGCACTTTCTGGAAAATGTTCACCTCCTTCTGGATTATTTTACATAGAAGTTCGTTACCTGAATAATCTGCTTATGAGAGGATGAGAAGCTAATACGCAGTGTCAAGGCCAACAAAATCTGAACCCTAACATAGAAATATCATCAATATTGGCCCCATGTCAGGGGGACACAACAGTCCTACTGTTCAGAAGCTGAAGCATAGAAAGTCAGCTCCTGCTTGACTGCATTTTCCAGGGGCACAGAGAATTCAGGGATTTGGCTCCTTACAAGGCCCAAGATCCTATCTCTTCCAATCCAGGAATCCTCCCAGAAAATTCCAGGTTATTTATGACTCCACTGCATTCTTGCCGCACTCGGTTATTTTCTTTAATGTGAGTGCGTTACTGAGGCGGGACACTCCCAGCTCAGCCTCATATTTTCTGTGAGGTCATGCAGAACAAGCACTTCAAGGAAATATGACCGAACGCTTGGTGAATTCCATTCTGAAAGCACATAAAACAATCATCGTGCTCCATGCCCCTCAGGGGTAATCTCTTAAGGTCCCACTTTGGCGAAAAATCAGTAAGAACTTCATGGGGCACTGATTTACTTGGCAGTGACATTGGTAGGGGTACATTCTTATGCTCCTGGAAAATCAAATTCCTCTCTATTTCCTGACTCTCCCCAAGTATCCTTCTTCCCTAGGTCATCATGGATTGCATACCTACCATGTGCGAGATGTTCCTAAGAAAAGTGTCTTTCTGGGGGGGCTGGGCCCACAGTGGCACATGAAGTCACCTGACAAAGGCCTGGGGAGGCACCTGCAAAGGACCTGCGGGGTTACAGCAGGGGGAGGGCAGGGGTGAGGGCGTGGGGGTAGAGGTGGTGGCACCAGCTGAGCCTCCCTAGCTGTTCTTGCCTACCTGAAGAGTTTGGACACTCCCCAAAGAACACTCTTGTACAACAACTTAACCCTACTGATCTGTCCATTTGAAAATGGTTAAGATGGTAAATTTTATGTCATATGTATTTTGCTGTAATTAAGAAAAATAAGATGCATAATCTCAATCTCATCATGGGGAAACATCAGACAAACCAAGACGGGAGGACATTCTACCAAATGATAGGTCTGTAGCCCCCACAAGTGTCCAGATCAGGAGAAGCCTGGAAAGACCATTGTTGTTCTAGGCTCAAGGACACTCAAGAGATAAGACACTCAAGAGATAAGACTGCCCCCAGCAGACCTCAACTGGATCCTTTCCTTACAAAGGACATCCCTGAGACAAATTGGGGACTGTAAATGGAGCCTCACGCTTTCATGACAGCGATGCGTCTGTGTTAACATCAGATCCTCATAGTTTTCTTGTGGTCATCTAGAAGCATGTCCTTGTTGTGAAGAGACAGTCTCCTATATTCGGGCATCAGGTTGATAAATACTTTTAAACGGCTCGGTGGGGGGAGAGAAAGTTACCTATATTGAACTTGCAACTTCTTTATAGTAATAACAGCCGTCGCAGTCACAACGGCCAGAAGTATTCCATTGAGCTGGGCAAAGTGCAGAGGCAAAACCTGGCATCTTCACAGGGTGGTGAGGCTCTTGGTTGCCCAGGATCGCCTCCCAGCCTCCTCTCTGTGCTGTGCACCTGGCACCTTGGGCAAAGATGCCTATGTGCTGTAGTTCTTCACTGGTAAAGAGAGGCAATGGCACCCCACTCCTGCCTCAGAGAGTTGTGAGGATTCAAAGAAGTAAGTGTGCAGTCCTCAGGGTGTCGGCACTATTATAACAAGCATCCATGTTCACTAGGCTGTTCTCACCACATAAGGTCAGGGACCCTGCTGATGACGTACCGGTGTTAGCCCCTACCATCAGCATGCCTAGATGTACCTATGCTCCCCCTTTGCCAGACACACAAGGAGGGATGCTTCCAAAGACAAACCTTTTGTCTTCCTTTCTGCTCACCTCGGCATCAGACTTGGCAAAATCCACATTGCTGTCATCATGTATTGATTCTATGTTCATTGTTTTCTGGGCAAAAGAATGTTGGAAGACAGGACCTTGCGTTTGCAGAACTAACATATGGTGGGAAGCCAAGCCGTTCAACATTAGCTATTATAAACATAAGAACACACTGTACACTCTAGCTTAAACCTTATCTTGGGGCCAATGCTGGCACAGTATTTCTGAGTTAAAATTCAGGATTTCCTAATGTTGACACTGAAAAGAGGTTCAACCTTTCTAGAAGACAAGGGGGCAGCATGGGACAATGTTTATAGAGGGTCCATATTTCTTGGACTCCCTAATTGCATTTGGGGGAATCAATTCCTGTGTTAAGAAAAGGTTGTATAAAAGTGTTTTAAGTGGGTGCTTGTTTGCGATAGAAAACCATCTGGAGAAATGCAACAAAATGTGGCGTTCTCCAGAAGAACAGGTAGCTTCCATTCACTGAGTGTGGGTGGAGAGGGTGGTTTATCAATATCCCAGGCAGGGAGGCATGGAAGGACAGGAACCTTCCAGAATGGCATGGGACTCGGTGGCTGATGTACATGGGTGGGGTGGGGAGGGTCACGGCAGGGGAAAAAAACAAGAAATGAAACTGGAGAAGCAAGTGAGGGCCATAGCAGACCGTGGAGGAACAAGGAGGACCCCTTACAGGAGTGGGATGCTGGAAAGAAGACTCTGGAAGACACCTGGGCACTTCCAAGGGCTTGCCTTGAAATGGGAACAGAGATGAGAGGAGAAAACAGTGTGCAAGCTGGGGCAGCTACCAGGTGACCGGGAGGCAGGTGAGGAGGCTCAGACCCAGGAAGGGGCTCTAGGGATGTACCTGTGAGAAAAGGGCCAGTGAGTAAAAACAGAAGAGAAACTCAGTTAAGGACTCTAGCCATGTCAAATGTGTGCCTGCTAACCAAAAAAAGATTTTAAAATAGATGAAAAGTAACTCAAACTGAATAGGATGTGGATTGATTTTTTTTTCCTGAAAATTTTATCAAAACTGCATCATCATAAATATACACATTTGTCATTTTAAATCCAGGCTTTGACCTTTACTTGTCCTTTAGGAAAGTGATGCCCAAGTATGGTCTGTGACAGGGGCCAGTTTGCAACGAGGTCAGAAGAGAAACACGGAGGAAGGCATTTAGAAACTTTTAAAGCAATTTATCAGAAAAATTGCATGTCTGTTGCATCTAATAATAAGAAGATAAGGCTTGTGTGTTGTAGGTCTTTCTGTTCCACTTCATTCTTGTTGTAATTTATTTTTATTATGTTGTATTTATTCGTTGGCAAGAGGCTGGAAATTGAGACAAAGCAGGTCATCCTCACAGACGGACTGGGAGGCAGTGACTGAAAGCCCCGCATAGCTGCCGGGCTCTGGCTGGCGTGGTCCCCGCAGAGCCACCTGCTCCTGGAGGCTGAGCAAGGGGGTCGCTCAGCTCAGCTCACCCCCCACCCCCAAATCCGGGCTGCGGCTCCATTTTACCTGGGGGGGCGCATGCGTGCTGAGCACCAAGCTGGGACACGGAATGAGCGCCACCCCGGCGGGTGCGACTGTTGAAGCCATTTCCCGCCTACTGTCTGGGGGAGCCCCACCCTGTCTCCTGCCCCGGAGGTGGGCTGCTGTGCTCCCTCTGGAACACTCAACTTCTTGCCTTATCTGCCGCCTTTCCGGCATCTGTGGGGCCTGGGCAAGAACGCGCATGCGCACTGTGAGGCAGCCCCGCGCATCTCCCTTCCGGTAGACAGGAAGCCTGGCTTCCGGTAGACAGGAAGAGCTTCCGGTAGACAGGAAGACCTTCCGGTGGAGAAGTCTTTTCCCGGCCTGGAGTCCCCAAGTCCGGTGTGGAGAAGTCCATACCTGCTCGGTGTCCCAGCACCGGGGTTCATAGCAGGCTGCCTTTCGTGAACAAATGTAGGCCTGTGTCCCATGCACCTCAATGGTTAAAAGTACACGTCAATAATAAGTTTTAAATAAAATATTTTCTATCTTCCTACCTTGAAAAAAACAAACAAACAAACCCAGATAATTACTGTAACGGACTGAATGTGCCCCCCACCACCCCATTCCTATGTGGAAGCCCTAATACCAATGTGATGCTACCCAGAGGTGGGGCCTTCAGGGGGTAACTAGGTCATGAGGTTGGAGTCTTCATGAGTGGGTTGGTGTTTTTCCAAGAAGAGGGCTAGAGTGAGCTCCTCTGTCTGCCATTGAGGAGACGCGGAGAGCTGGGCGGTGCGCAGGCCCGCGGAGGGCTTCCTGCAAACCCCACGCACGCTGGCGCCCAGACCTCAGACTTCCAGCCTCCAGAACTGGGAGAAATGCACTTCTGTGGTTTAGAAGCTACTACCCAGTCTCTGGCACTTTGTTAAAGCCGCTCAAGCTGACAGATGGTCATAGTGACCTGCAAGGCCAGGCACAAATTAGGGTTCTCAGACTCCCCGGGTCCCTTGATGGAATGTGACAACAGAGAACTAACCCCTTTTCTTCCTACCACTGTCTGCACCCCATAGCCTGTGGTCACACTCCACGGGGTCTTGCCCACTCCAGGTGGGCACCAAGTTGACACATTAAAGCTCTGCCCACAGGGCACCTGAGTAGCGCAGTTGGTTAATTGACAGACTCCTGGTTTCAGCTCACCTCATGGCCCCAGAGTCATGAGATCGAGCCCCACATTGGGCTCCATGCTCAGCAGGGAGTCTGGTTGGTACTCTGTCTCCCTCTCCCTCTGCCATCCTCCCCTGCCCCCCGCGCTCTCTCTCATACATAAATCTTTTTTTTTTTAATTAATCTCTGTTCATAATCCCAGGAGACAGCTGCTCCTTAGCTACCCTGTGGCCAGAAGGGGCCAGTCCATGGATCTGGGGAAGAGACCCATACAGAAGAGAGAAGAGGATTTGGATCATCCAGGGAGGGAGCTGCAGGGTCCTTGGTACCCAGAGTGTGGCATAAATGGAGGCATAAATGTAGAGGTCCCTCTGGGAACTGGGAGTGTGGCCAGAGGAGGGCTACAGTAGGGAAAACCATTGCCTGATAAGACAAGAACCACCATGCTCCCTACTCCACCCCTCAAAAAAACATGGCTCCAGGGCTCCCGCGTAGCTCAGTTGGTTAAAGCCTCTGCCTTCAGCTCAGGTTATGATCCCAGGGTCCTGGGATCGAGCTCTGCATCCGGCTCTCTGCTCAGCGGGGAGCCTGCTTCCCTTCCTCTCTCTCTGCCTGACTCTCTGTCTACTCGTGATCTCTGTCTGTCAAATAAATAAATAAAAATCTTCATTAAAAAAAAAAAAATGGTTCCTTTGTCCTCTACCTTCTCAGTGGAAACAGCTGAAGTTTTTTTGCTTTTTGTTTCCTGTCCCTTTTTCTTTCTCCCTTCTCAGCACATGTACACACGCACAGGCAAACACCTGCCCAGGTGCACATCTGGGCGCGCACGCACAGGAACACACGTGCACACACACGCAGGTGGGTACAGAAGGTCCGTGCAGCCCAATCACTTGCTCCCCAGGTCAGACAGAGAGTGGCAGACCCCAAGACTCACAGGACCTGTAAGACTCAAACCTCCCCTGCAGAGGGGGCCAAAGGGAGGTCAGAATCATGCTCGACCTTGACCCTCTGATAAATGGTATTGCTCTGCCTTCCAGCCACCCCCACACCCCCAAACCCTATTAGGGTTCTGCATATTTCTGTAGTTCGAGGCTGTGTGGGTACAACCCAAATGCTTTCAAGTAAGAAAGGTACAGATCATTTCCACGAAAAAGAAAGTTGGAGTACTTAAGACTGGGAACACAAGCTCTAAGAGGCATCCCTCTGTTAGCAAGAGGTAACCCAGCCATTTAGAATCTCAAATCAACTTCGACACAGAAGACTTCAGCCTAGTTACTGACAGGAAAAATGCTTGGGGAAGTCTTTGAAAGGTTTAACCTACAACCAAGTAAGTCTCTAGCAAGTTGGGGCTTCATTAGAATTTCCTACTTGTCGGGGTGCCTGGGTGGCTCAGTGGGTTAAGCCGCTGCCTTCGGCTCAGGTCATGATCTCAGGGTCCTGGGATCGAGTCCCGCATCAGGCTCTCTGCTCAGCGGGGAGCCTGCTTCCTCCTCTCTCTCTCTGCCTACTTGTAATCTCTCTCTGTCAAATAAATGAATAAAATCTTTAAAAAAAAAAAAAAGAATTTCCTACTTGTGGCTACTGGTGCGATGAAGTAGCAGCCTTAGAGGAAAACAGGGGGAGGGAGCATGTGCTTCTCTTTTTCCATTTATACTCCAGACTTCCCTTTGCCCCATGGACCAAAGATAATCAAAGCGAAAGAGATATTGTCCCATGTCTCTCTCATGCATTTGGTTGGCTGTTCTGTCAGGACAAAATTCCACTTGATGGATAACTGCACAGAAGGGCTTAGCTCTGAGAACAGGGGAGGTGTTAGCAGATCCCTGTGGCAATGCACTTACAGCAGCTTCCAGAGGGGGATGTGAGCCTTGCCCTCATAACCTGAGCTCCAGCTTTGAAAGCCCACCATGGTCCGAGTAAGAGGAAGTTCAACACACCCACGGAGAGCCGACCTCCTGCTTCAGCAGGGCAGCTGGCTACCGAGAGTGTGGCTAACGCCTCACCAGTTCCTTCAAGTCAGAAGTCCATCTGCAAGTCTAACACTTTTTTGTACTCATGTGGGCAGGAGAAAGGGCAAACTGAAGACACTCTTTAATTGATGCAATTCTGCCCCCACCAAATCCATCAAAAGACCTTGCTAATATAATTAGATTGGCTGTTAAGAGCTTGACCTCAATTGTGTGTGTGTGTGTTTTTAAAGATTTTTATTTATTTGAGGGGGGCAGAGAGAAAGAGATTGAAAGGGGGGAGGGGCAGAGGGAGAAGCAGACTCCCCACTGAGCATGGAGCCCGACATGGGACTCCGATCCCGGGACGCTGGGGGATCATGGCCTGAGTGGAAGGCAGACGCCTGACTGACTGAGCCAGCCAGGCGCCCCTTGAATGTGTTTTAACTTTCCGGTTAACTTCGAGAATTCAGGTTTCCAGCTTTGCAATAATGTGAAGCTGTTAACTGAGCCTAAAAAGTGTGTTGGCAGCAGTGCCCTAGAGGCAAAGGTGCGTTGGGGTCGCCTTGGTTCCTTGATATTTACAGTAGACGGGCTCCTGAGAAGGGTCTCTTACATCAATGTGGGCATTCCCCTGTGGATCCTGTGTTAAGGGCCAGGGGCTCTAAGTGGAAGAGAGCTTTGTTTCTCTAAGTTTCTGTGCTCAGGGACGGGTGGGGCAGAACCAGCCCAACAGGATGCATTCAGACCTGCCTTTTCATGGGCAGGTGTAAAGTGCCTTTAGAGTACTCAATGGCAGGCTCACAGGGAGACTTTTGGGAATAAAACTTATTTTTGAAGTTGGGGGAACTGCTGTGTAGGAATTACCATAAATCCCAAAAGACTGAGCCATTTCCTTTCAGCTATTTAAAATGATTTAATACAAATACTAACAGATGAATGTCCCCTTTATTCTGCAGTGATTCTTTACACATTAGCATGTCTTAGAATAGAGACCCATTTTTGACTGTTATCAGAGGAGAAAGACTATCCAGAGCTGCAGAGAGAAGGCAGGAGCCTCTCCCTCCTGGAAAGCAACATGGCACATGCATGGCTGCAGGTGGGGAAGCTGGGGGAGAGGTTCCAGAACGGGGCGTGTGAGGGGTGGGAACGGAGGGATTACTGGACAGAAAAGGGAAAGAAAGTTAAGCGAAAACAACGAACAATTTCATCACATCCCACGTACCAGCTACTGTGTGTAGGTGTTTCTGTGTATTAACCTTTAAAATCCGTCCTCTTTGAGAAATGTATAAAAGTGCTGAATTATTATAATGCATGACTGAAACTAATAGAACACTGTATGTTAATGATACTTGAATTAAAAATAGTATTTAAAAAAAAGCTCCTCTCTTGGTGAGGAGGTATATATTATTTCTATTTACAGAGGAGGAAAGAGTCTCAAAGAGCTTAAAGACCTTGCCCAAGGTTATATGTTAATTCCCTTCTGGAGCCAAAGACCACTAGGCTGAGGGCAAGATTTAAGGAGCCTCGGGGTAAAGGCCCGCAGGGCTGGAGGCGGCAGGTAGCAGCAGGGGTGAACCTGGAGGCATTCCCATTGCTTCTCCTGGAAGCCTGCAGCATTGTCCAACTACAGACTGAGGTTGAGGGACAGAGGACGGGGAAGAGAAGGACCAAAACCCATGGGTGCTAGGACTTTGGATGAGGACCCCAGGCCCCCGAGTTGAGTTTTCAATACTTCGGTGATTGTAGAAATTTAAAGAAAACCAATCAATCCAGAAGATCCCAAACAATGATAAAGGTTCCTTCTCAAACTTCAGAGTTAAAATATGCTCTGGAGAGGGGCACCTGGTGGCTCAGTCATTAAGCGTCTGCCTCTGGCTCAGGTCATGGTCCTGGGTTCTGGGACTGAGGCCCAGATTGGGCTCCTTGCTAAGCAGGAATCCTGCTTCTCCCTCTCCCACTCCCCCTGCTTGTGTTCCCTCTCTCACTACGTCTCTCTCTGTCAAATAATAAATAAAGTCTTAAAACAAAGCAAAACAAAATGCTCTGGAGAAAATGAAAGATATCAAGTAAGGAAATAATAATTTAAAGAAGAAAAAGAGATAGGGGCATCTGGGTGGCTTAGTGGTTTAGCGACCAAGTCTTGATTTCTACCCAGAGCACAATCTCAGGGTTGTGAGAATGAGCCCCAGGGTAGGGCTTTCCATTGGGCATGGAGCCTGCTTGAGATTCTCTCTCTCCCTCTGCCTCTGCCCCTCCCCCTGCTCACATAGATGCTCTCTTGCTCTCAAAACAAACAAACAAACAAATAAATAAATATTTGCTTCTTAAAAAGACTTATTCTATCAAAACATGAATGTACATTTAAGTAATGAAATTAGATTTTCCTAATAATGCCAGTTAATACATTTAAAATTAAAATGACACAGACAGTACAGATAAAGAATTTAAAAGACTTCACAATTAATCATGAAGACTAATTTGGCAAATTACAACAAACTGCTTTTAGCTGCTTGCCTAGCAAAGACATATTTAATTATCACTAACATAATGGGTGGCCAAGAAAAGGTGGAGAATCGTCATCCTGGGACAAGAAGAGCACTGCCTGTTTACTGCTTAGGAGACGCAGTGCCCAGCGAGTCCAAGGATGTAGGATGGGAAATCTGCAGAACGTCCCTGCACACTGTCTAGCCCCACAGATGCTCATGTCTGTCTGTGGGGCAAGAACACAAGCAGTTTGCTCCCTTATGTGATCCTGAGGGATTTCATAAGAGCTAAGGTTAAAAAATAAAAAAGCCTCAGATTAAAACTGTCCCGAGACAGCTCCTTTCATCGCCATGCTAGAATGTCAAAATCTGGCTTCATGAAAAGCACTTTCCGGTGCAGGATCTGCCGTTTTGCAGCGGCAGCGAGAAGACTGCAGAGAACAGAACACAGGAGCCGGAGTACAGTTCTGACCCCGCCTGACCTCATCTGGATGTCTTGTCATTGATTATGAAGGAAGGGGAAATCCTAGGAGTCCATGGCTGTGAAGGGGAATTCGGTGTGGGGCCACAGGGCAGAGTGCTACTCCATGGTGGGGGAGTTCCTCTTGGCTCCACTTGCGTATGTGTTGGGTTCAGTGGAAGAGTTCCTTTTAGCACAATATTTATTTCATTAAAAACAACAACAAAACCCCAAAATGAGACTGTTTCAAAACCACTTGGCTTGATCTCTGAGGTTCCTTCCAGTTGCAACATTCTGAAGTCAATGAAAGTGAGTAAATCTGGCTTATCTGGTCTCTGCTCCTAGATCCAAGCCAATGTCAGCTGAAATTTCTGGTACAAGATGAAACTACTGGCCTGGGTGAGACTTTGCTTTTATAAGACAGCAATCCAAGGAAAATGTCTGAAAACAGACTTGATGTATATGAAAGACTTTAGCAAAGACCCTCGAATCTAGGGGACCAAAAGCGTCCAACTTCCTTTTTGTCATAGTTCTTCCTGGGACAAACGGCACATGATGGTGACTGAGGGAGCAGGGAGGGATACAGAGAGGACATCAAGTCACGGACTTGGATAGAGTCAACATTACGTAGCTACTCTCTCCTATGAACATCGGGATGAAAATATTTTGCCTTGGTTGAGTTCCCTCATCAATGTCCTATCACCGTACTTGCCTTGCTCGATTTCCAACCCACTCCTGCTCACAGGTTCCAATGATTGGACATAAAGCCAGGCCAACTGGTCCCCCTACAAATACATCCTACATAACTTTAGACACACCTTCATGGCTTTCAGGTCAAACTTCCATTCACCACTTGCTTCATCTGCCGTGGTTTCATACCTTCTTACACCCCTGAGTTTTCAGCCCAAGTCAAGGACCTCAACTGCTACTTTTTAAGACTACCAATGCCAAGAAACTTGAATTAACGTCTCCTTTCGTACTAAAACATTTTTCTGTATTTCGATTCATTCTTGGCTCCTTCTCTATCTTGTCAATAAGAACCATCCCTCTTGCCTCCTCCAAGACCCTCCTGTATCTCATAATGACGCCTACTTATAATGTCTGTTACTGCTGTTACAACAGACGTTGCCTCTCGAGTTAGCAGAACATTGCCAGAATGCCCTGTATCAAGAAAACACATAAAGACAGAAAATACAGGAGATAGTACTGGTTTAGGAGGCCCAACATTCAATCAGATACTAGGGTTCCAGAAAGAAGAGAAATAAATGGGGAAGAGATTAGGAATACAAAACAAAACAAAACAAAAAACAAAAAACAACAAACCCAGGTTTAAAGGAGATGAGTCTTAAGATAGAAATAACTCATCAAACAAAAACTATACTGAATGCAAAAACTATACTGAATATAATATACAAGTTAACATATCTGCAAGGCATTTCAGAATTTAGAAGAGGAATAAGAATGTTTTAAGAGAAAAAAAACCCCAAAATTACCTACAAAAGTGTGTGAGTCAGAATGCTATCAGCCTTTGTATCAACCAAACTGGACCCTAGAGGACAATGAAGCTTCCCTAAAAGTTCTGAGAAAAAACAGTATTCTCTAGAGAGTTCCACATGCAGACAAAAACCAGCAATAAAGTGGGGAAATGAATACACATGTTTTAAGATATTTCAAGAAATCAGATAATTTATTATCTGATTATCAGATAATTTATTAACTGACCTTTTCATTCTCTCTTGGAGAAGAGGAGGGAGTTAAAGTGAATGTAGTCCAGGAAGATGAAGGCACAAAACACAAGAGATAAAGACATGGGATCTTGGAAAACTGGACTCAGCTCAGGGGAGGAGAGAAGAGATGCACCCAGGTGCCTGGGAAGCCTCAGGTCTTGAGAAGAGCCAGTCCAGGATGCAAAAATGTCAATAACAGGAAGTTTCCCGTCATTGAGAAGGTACAAAAACTTCAGACTATGATAGAGCACCTCACACACACACACACACACACACACACACACACACGAATTGAAACTTAAGCAAAACAAAAATGCTATTCAATTAAATCAGGTTCAAATGTGAAGTAATGCATATCATGACCTTATTTTTAAACTGAGAGATTTTGGAGGGTATAAAAGGAGTATCCATTTGCTTTTGATTTTAATACATTCTCTCTGAGTGCCTTCTGGGTCTTGAAGTTGGACCTACTTAGAAGGAAATGAAATCTTAACCAACTGGTTGGCCCAGTGCTGAGGAATATTTTACAGCTCGAACAGCGTAAACCCTTCTTCCTGATGTTCAGATTTGAGAATCAACTTATGAATAAAACATGGATAATGGTCACAGCACAGTATGTAAATATTAACCACCTGAATGCCACAGTGTGGCCGGCTAGAAGGTGAAACTGGACAGAGGGAAGGCAATCAAGAAGAAATGAGGAGCAAAGAAAGGTGGGGACTCGGGCTCCCAGGTGGCTCAGTGAGTTAAGTGTCTGCCTTCAGCTCAGGTCATGATCCCAGGGTTCTGGGCTAGAGTCCTGCATTAGGCTCCCTGCTCAGAGGAGAGCCTGCTTCTCCCTCTCCCTCTGCTGCTCCCCCTGCTTGTGCTCACTCTCTCTCTGTCAAATAAATTAAAAAAAAAAAAAAAAAAAGCAAAAAAGAAAGGTGAGCACAACCAACTGCATAATTTGAGGACATCTGCTAAAACCAGTCCCTTTCCATCAAGTGAATTCTTGAGCAGCATCATGGATCTCTCTTTACCAAAATTGGTCCTGGGGCTTTGCACAGATATGGTTAGGATGAGCCTCTCCTTCCAATGGCTCCCTGCCCCTCACTGCCCTCCACGCCTGGGAGGTCTCACAGAGTCTAGGCCCACCCTCAGCAGGGGCAGCAACACGCCAGAGGAACACACACAGTTCTTCACCCTGCCCCCGCCTGGAACTACCACACTCAACTTACTAATAATATCACTTCCTTCTTCCGGCCTTTCCTCCCCAACCCCTCACTCCTCTCATGATCATGGCTTCTTGCATATGCCCAGCATGATGGCTGAGGTGCTGAGCCTGTCTTAAAGGAAGTGAAGCCTACAGCCTGGGGAATCTTGTGCCTGGGAGTGACAAAGCAGAAGGTGTAGAGTAAAAGCGTTTCCTAAAGGGCATTTCACACAGAAAGATCAGTGGTTGGGACTTCCTAAAGAGGATTCCATGAACTGTAAGGACGCGTGCAAGAAGTCTGCTCATGGAAGCAAAGGAGAGCAGACGAGGCAGCAGATCACCACGGGGGCCTGGGTGACCCTCAAACACATCATTTCATTTCATCCCTAGCACAGCTCTTTGAGGCAGCTGTCATTTTACTGAGGAGACAAACTCAACCCAGGCCTGTGTGGAGCCAGAGCTCGGGTTCCTTCCATCGCACCGTCCAGGATGGTTAACTCTTGGTCACTCTGAGTGAGGGAGCGAGCCAAGGTCTGACGAATTCTCTAGAATGCTGCACCCCCAATGTGATGGCTGGAGGAGAGGAAGTACAGCATGAAGGGAGTTTGAGGAAGATTCTGATTTGAGTCCAAGAGCTCAACAAGGTCGCTTACCAGAAATGGTCCCTAGCTCCCGCCCAGGAGTAAAATTCCACAATTCCATAATTGGCCTCCTAGTTCTTCCTTCTGTTTCCCAACACAAGGACGGGGTTTGCACTTTGCCAGATCTGCACAAATAACCAAGGCCATGAGCTGGACAGGCGCACACACCTGTACCACCCCAGCCCGGGGGCTGTGCCCTCTCCCTGACCCATTCTTTCCTACAGGGAGAATTAAGGCCTCTCCCTGGACCGGGCTCTGGACAGCTTCCAGAGGAGATGGTGACAAGGAGAAGAGAGCCCCTGGGACACCATCCAACTCAGACACAGCGAGGTGCGGGGTGGGTGGCTGTTAGGAGCTCCAGGCTTGGCAGAGTTCTCCTCTTACTTGAATAAAGCAAGCTATGAATGCCTTGCATGCTTTCAGACTCGACCTTTCTTTTTAAGGAAGGATGATGAATTTGATGAAAAATGAAACCAAAACCAGCCAGGAAGTTTAGTCTTTAGAAGAAAGAAGTTATAGCAGGTTGAGAATAAGGTACCGCAGAAGTCCACACATTTTGGTAAACAGATACGATGTTTTAAACTTGACACTGGCCAGATTTCCTTGGTGGGGGGCGTCTAATGGCTGCTTGGCAGGAAATCTTTTGCAATCAAATGTATATTACAAATGAACAGTTGGGAGAAGACCCAAAGATACCTAAGGAATCATGCTTTCTCCTTGGGTTCGATCAAGACTTGGTTTTTAAAGGTATGGCCAGCCCTTCCGCCCACCCATCCATCCATCCATCCATCCACCCATCCATCCATCCTCTCATTCATCGCATTATTAACAGCAAATTACATGGCAAGCACGTAGCATGTGCTAGGAACGAGCAGAGCAAGACCAAGACAGTTTCTTCACTGGAGAAGAGAAGAGGTAAGTTGGGAAGAGTTAGTCTACAGAGAAAAGATGCTCTGGGATCCACAGACATGCACGGAGGATTCTGAAGGGAGTGACTATACGCCATCTGATACTATAATGGCGGCTACATTTGTCCAGACCCCCAGGACACACAACATGGCAGCAGGAGCGAGCCCTCATGTCCACTGCGGACTCCAGGTGATGACGATGCCTCCAGGCAGGACCATCAAGGTAGCAAATGTACCCTCTGGTGTGGGCTGTGCATAAAGATGGCGGGGACTGTGCATGTGGTGGGGGAGGGCGCGGCAGGCCCATATGGGAGATCTCTGCATCATCCTACAATTTTGCTGTGAACATTAAACTACTCTAAAACATCAAGTCTCTTTAAAAAACAAACAAAATGAACAACAAAAGCAACAACAACAATTTTAAGTGTAGGGGCACCTGGGTGGCTCAGTCAATTAAGCGTCTTCCTTCGGCTCAGGGGATGATCTCAGGGTCCTGGGATGGAGCCCCATGTTGGGCTCCCTGCCCAGTGGGAAGTCTGCTTCTCCCTCTCCCTCTGCCCTTCCCCCCACTTGTTCTCTCTCTCTTTCTCAAATAAACAAAATCTTTAAAACAAAACAAACCCCAAGCCCAAAAAACAATTTTAAGAGGCTACCAAAACAACCACTAGGGTCCAACCAGATGCAGGAACGGGGTGAGGTGTCCCAAGCAGAGCCCCCGCTGGCTTGCTCAGCCAGTAGCCTGCATCCTGGGGACCCCGTCAGGTCCCCACCCTTGCATTAATGAGCCATGCTACAGAAAGGCAGGGGAGGAGCAGAGACGGGAGCAGGAGCCAGACAAAACCCCTTATTTGCCAAGTAAGGATTCTGAACTTTGTCTTACAGACAGCGGATAAGCATGTTCAAAGCAGGGCAGGGAGATGATTGAACAGATCTTTGGAAAGACCCCTCAGGGAGCAGGCCAGAGGTGGGTCAGAGGTTGCCTGGGTGGACAGCAAAGCTAAGTAGGAGGTCACCACAGTCACCTAGGCAAGAGATGGGTCTCAGACACTGCACTGTGGCAGGTCTAATGGACAGGAAAGTGGAAATAGAGGGAAAGCATGGTTAGATGTGAAATCTGCAAAACTTTTGGCTGAATCAGTGAGGGTGAGACAGAAAGTGTCAGCAGCACCTCCCCTGTTTCTGTCCCTGAACACCTCAGTGGATGGGAGAGAAATCAGAGAGGGGTGGCAAGTTCAGGGGCAGAGCCGATGGCCCAGGTTTGGACACACATAGGTGGGGAGGCCCTCGAGCGTTGGAGCGGGAGGCCTGCTAGGAAGGCAGCTAGCCAGGTCTGGAGCCTGCATAGAGATCTGGAGGTCCGTCTGCAGACTACTGAAGGGATTGAAGAGGACAGGGAGGCTGAGGCACCCAAGGTCAGAGCCCAGGGGGCCACCAACCTGGAGAAATGTGAATTTCAGAAATTCAGAAATGTGACAGGGTCAGCTGTGTGTCACGGAAACCTGAGATTCTGTATTGTCCTAGACCTTTGAATTTCTCTGACAACTTCCATCATGATTTTTACTCCCAGAATATATAATCTGGGTAAGCCAATGAGGCCATGCTGTTGGACTCCATGCTATATGACTACCAAGGTCAGGCCCATCTAGAAAGTAAATTTCTACTTGTTTGATCTGGAAAGAAGTTAGACTATGACACTGAAAAACTCGAGGAAGGGGTGGTTTGGAAAAAAGTCATCAGAATCATCTTGCAGGAGGAAATTAAGAAAAAATCAAAGCTTCATAGGACTCCTGCTGTGAGTACGAAGTAGCCAGAACCCCTAGAAATCGGGAGAGAGCCCACACTACATATTCTTATCATCTTTCTTAGCCAAGTAAGTAGTGAGATAACCTGTGTGCACCCAAAGCCCTACTGGACATTCATTTTTAAATGGGCCATTTGGCTAAAGCCCGTGATGGTGGACATTCGTTGTCTCGGATGAATGGTTGTTAACGTTAGAAAGGATTCAAACGCAAGCTGATATCATGGGGCAGCAGGTGACTGGACAGGCTGACTCTATTCCAGGGCCAAGTCTGGCATCTGCTCCAGTCCTGGGGGACCCCTCTTTGGGCGCCAGGGAGATGGGCCTGCCCAGACCAGGAGAGCGAACTTTGTGGACAGACCTACGAGTAAGTCTCTGAAGAGCTGGAGATGGACCTCCGGAATGTGGTGGTCCTCTGAGAGGTTCATCTTGGCCGAAGCGGCTTCGCAGGGCCTCAGGCACACAACAGAACATTACCACGAGGGGTCTGTGTGGCTCTGCACGGGTGCCTTGACCCCCTCCCTCTACTGACCACCCCGTCAGGCTGCATTCACACGGACGCCCTCGGAAGAGCAGGGCTGGGTGACCAGTCCCAACTCAACAGCTTGAGTCCTCAGACCCATGCCAAGGTCAGCCACCATTTGGGTCACTCAGTTGAACAACAACAAAAACAAGCAGACGAACAAGAAACTGAGAGGATGAAGAAAGGGGGCTTTGTCCTTAGTGACCTCCCAACGTGGGTCCTTTAGACATGTTTGGGCTGGCAGTCCTAGAGAGCTTGCTAAAATCGTGGTGCTGAGGACAGAGTCCAGATCATTGACCCTGGGCCCGGGGTAAGGACAGGGCATCTGAATTTTTAATAAGCCCTTTAGGTGCTTCTGATAAACCGCCAGACTTGGGAGCCACTGGGGAAAATGATTTCCAAAGCCCCTGCCGGTTTTAGTAATACATGAGCCAATGCAGGCACTTGATAAATGCTCAGGACTGATTCAAGCACCATGACCCCAAACCCAATAGTGGAGTTGTATTACTTAGACCCTACCTATCTTGCTGATGAATAACGCTCTTAGCTTTACAGAAAACAGAATAAAATGAATTAGTCAGGGGGTCCTAAAATAGACCCATCTCTCATTTCCCTGGAATGAGTTTTCTAAAACTGAAACAGAGTGTCAGCAACGTCCCTGGGCTCAGGGGAGGGCGGTGGGGGTTGGCAGGTTCAGGGTCATGAGCTCCAACTCCATCTGGGCCAATGGTGCTCAGTAATGACCCGAGCAGAAGAATTTGGTTTTGTTTTCTCTTCTATCACATGGAGATAACCACCACCAATCCCTGTCCCACGGAAGAATTCATAGGGGTTTTGCTATCAACCTGACTCTTTATGGCTAAGAGCAGGTGTCAGGGAACGGGGGGAGAATGCCACACCCCAGGACTCTCAGACCCAACGGGTGGGCTCGAAATGGAAGCAAACCTGGCCACAGATTCCCGACGACGGAGGAGGAGGCCCGGTTTATCTTGCTTTCGCAGGTAAGGGGAGTCCAGCTTTGGAATGCCAAGAGCAACTTTATCTACCCTCACGTGCGCTGGCCACGGAAGCCGGAATGCACGGCCCACCCCGCACTCGCAGCTTCCTTGAGCCAAAGGTGCCGGCACTCAGGCCTGACAGCGAGCAGGGTCAGCGCGAATGGAAAGAATGACAGTGTGTCCTTCTATCTTCCTGAGGCTCCGGCTGATACGGAAACCGGCTGGCGCAGGCAGCAGTGGAAAGTATGAATCCATTCTTGCCTGGGGTTGAATGACTGAAGAATAATCAGATCGGGGCTCGTGTTCAAATATCACTGTGGCTCACTTGACGGGCCACTCGGCACTCTCGTCCCCTGGGCTGCACGGATTGTGCGTTGCAAGACCGAGCAGCTGAAAGCCTGGCCTTGCAAAAGCCAGCATGCGAGGGACTCCAGTGAACAGAGCGGGGTGGCAGATGGGGGGGGGTAGATGAGACGGGTGTGGTCGTTGCCCTGCAAGGCCCTGGATGCTTTTCTTAGGCCTCTCACCTCTGGGTGACCTTGTGGTCCTAAGAGGCTCTCAGTAATCCTCCCACTTTATTATGGAAGAGGCCAACTCCAGAGTGTTTGCCAGACTTGCCTGAGGTTGCACAGAGCGGGGATCCAAACCCCAGGTGCTGGGAATCTAAGACCAGAGACCCGCATGCCTTCCTGGGCTTGTGTCCCTTGACAGATGCATAAAAGCTGGCCCCAAGTCAAGAAAAAGCACAGGAAGGCAAGCCCAGCGGAGGGTGTTTGCGAAGGGGACTGGTGTGGAGGAGGGAAAGGGGAGTTTTAGGCCAAAAGACTTCAAAAATATCTTTTGAGAAGCACTAGAAACCACTCCCCCTGCCCTTCAAAAAACACTGAACAGTGAGTCGGAGTTCTAGGTCCTTCTAGAGATGGGCCCAGTTGCCTCAGAGAAGTCTTAGGCTCTGGAGGGAAAGATCCATTGGAAATGCCTTCCAGCTGGAAAGTTTAAATAACCAACGATGTTCCTCGCAATTTTTTTTTTTTTTTTCCCAGAGACTATCTCACAGTTCAAAAATGCCAATTCTAACAACCAAATGAAGATCTGGTCTAGGATCTTACCTGCTCTGCTCTGAAAGCTGCAGAACTGGGCACAGGCAGAAAGGCTAGAAGGAACGTCCTTATTAAAACACAGAACAAAACAGAGGTGCCTGTTTCAGTCAGCAGAGCATGTGACTCTTGATCTCAGGGTTGTGAGTTCGAGCCCCATGCTGGGTGCAGAGATCGCTAAAATAAACAAAAGGACCCCCCCCCCCCAAACTAAAAACAAACAAGCTAAACTAAAAAAAAAAAAAAAGAAAAAACCCAAAACCAGAACAAAACAAAGATGACCATCCCCGAGAGTCAGAAAATGAGCGGACAGTGCCCCTTAATGATCCCTTCAATCTGAGAAAGTATTACTCACACCCTCTCTCCCTCTGATTTGAAAAGTTTCCTCAAATGTGAGAGGAGGAGGAGGAGGAGGAGGAAGAGGAAGTTCCCACCCTTCCCAACCCCAGCCTGTCCACTCTCCATTTGCTAAATTCTGATCCCAGAGATGAAGAAGCCCCAAGAGAAAGAGCCATTATGCCCAGGCGTCGGGGCTATTAACAAGCGAAAGAGAAGTCACAGAGAATGAAAAGCCTCTACTGTTTACAGCCCTGAAAAGAATTAAACACTATCAGGACACCTAGCATGATAGTTTCAACAGAGTATTAATGAGAAGAAAAAAACCCTAAAAATAAAAAGTTGGGAAGATCAGGAAGTGCCCTGATGCCTAGGGGAAGTGCACAGCAAGGGCGCCTCCCAGGGGATCTGCCGCATTCCTGCAAAGCAGGTGTCCTTCTATTTAGGGAACAGAATTAGCCTGACCTCCTCAGGGACCTCCTGGTTCTGAATTTGTTATCAAAAGGCCAACAGGGCGGCTCTCTTTCAAGCCAGACCAGGCATTTACTCTAGCACCTGGGCTGGATGTGACTGCCAGATGGAGGTCGATGCCATTTTAAAGAGTATCTCTGAGATTGTTATTTATAAGAAAAAAAAAACATAATACATAAAATATATAGATTTTATATACATATTTAAGATATATGATATATCACATAAAATATAATATATAATGCAATTATATATTTTATATATAATACAAACTTAAATATATATTTATGTATTTATCTATTTATATGTATATATGTATTTCTCTATTTATATATTATATGCAAAACATATATTTATGTATTTATTTAATATATATTTTAAATATTATATTACATCTTATAATCATATAATTTAATATTTATATTTATTTTAAATATATATTTATACATATTTATTTTAAATATATTTTTAAATATACTTATTTATATATTTATATATTCATTCTTGTCCCTGTTTCTGGCACAGAACTCCTAAAACCCCTGGAAATTCCGAAGTGATGAGGGCCTAAAGGTGTCTTTGTTATGCCATTGAAGGAATTTTGGACCACCCCACAGAATGGGGGCTGGGGGCTGGTTGCTGGGGAGCTAATATTGTGACTAGAGGGTTGGATCTCTACGGAGGGGAGGGGGCCTGGAGGCCATTGATTTAATCAATCATGTCTATGTAATAAAGCCTCCATAAAAACCCAAAAGCCTTTGGAGAGCTTCTTGGTTGATGGACAGATTTGGGAACAGGGTATGGAAGCTCCGTGCCAGTTCCCCCTTCCTTTGGGCTGCTCCTGAGTGATATCCTCTCCTAATAAACCAGTAGTCTACATAAACTGTTCATCTGGGTTCTAGGAGCTGCTCTAGTGAACTAATCAAACCTAGGGAGGGGGCTGTAGGAACCTCAGACTGGTCAGAAGCACAGGGGACAACTTGGACTTGGGACTGGCCTCTGAAGTGTATGGGTGTATGGACGGGGCTGTCTGGTAGGTCCGAGCCCTTCACCTGTGCGATGTGAAGTGACCTTGGGCTGTCTGACACCCAGCTGGTATCTGACAATTGGTGGTGTGGGGAAATCCTCCACACACACATGTGGGAATTGGGTCCAGAGTCATTCGTTTCAAACAGAGAACAATCTGACACTTGTTTTAGGAACAAGAGGGCTAATAGGTTCTTACAGATACTCCCCCCTCCTAAGTTTTATTGATTGATAAAAATCTTAGATATTTAGGGTGTACAAATATGATGGATATGTAATATATATGGTGAAATAATCAAGATTATTAACATAACTATCATTACCCCTTTGTGTGTGTGTGGTGAGGACACTTAAGATGTACCCTCTTAGCAAATTTCAAGTATATAATACAGTATTATTAACTATAGTCATCATGCTATATATTAGGTCCCCAGAACTTACTCCTTTATAACCAAAAGCATGTACCCTTGACCAACATCTCCCCCCATTTCGCCACACCCCACAGTCCCTGGTAACCAACAGATCACTCTAACAGTGTTATGGGTTAAATTGTGCCTTGCCTCCCTAAATACACAGGTTGAAGTTCTAACCGTCAGTGTCTGGGAACATGACTATATTTGGAGACAGGGCCTTTATAAAGGTAATTAAGTTAAAATAAGGCTCTTAGCGTGAGTCCTAACAATCCGATTGGTGTCCTCTTAGGAAGAGGGTAGGAGGGGTGTGTGGCTGGCTCAGATGGTAGAATGTGTGACTCTTGATGTCAGGGTCCTGATGTTCAGGCCCCATGCTGGGCACAGAACTTACTTAAAAAAAAAAAAAAAAAAGATGAGGCTACACAAAGGGACATCAGACACGTGCACACGGAGGAAAGACCACACCCAGACATGGCAAGAAGGTGCCATCTGTAAGCCAAGCAGAGAGAACTCAGGAGAAGCCAAACCTGCCAGCACCTTGACCTTGGACTTCAGCCTCCACAACTGTTGGAACATAAATGTATGTCATTGAAAACACCAAGTCTGTGGTCCTCTGATACAGTTGCTTTAGCAGACTAATACAAAGAGCCTCTATTTTGCTTGGAATCTCTATAGGTTAATAAACATGACCACAATGTACAGAGATCCCATGACCACATTAGGTACTGCAGAGACCTGAAGGCTGATCATCAAAAAAAGAAACCACACACACAATCACACACATGTGCACATACACGCACACACACACACACACGTGTGCGAGCACGCACACACACACAGCAGGGTTCGTATGGATCCTGAAGTCCAACCAAGAGCTACCTGTTTACTCCCCAATACCTTAGCACAACTTTTCTTTGAACCTTCTGCTGAAGAGCACGAATCCTCCTGCTCCGGCCTGAGGACAGACCATCAGCTGAGGGCTGCTTACAAGAGTCCCCTGGGGTGCCCCCCCGGGTGCCCCCCCCCCCCCCGGCTGCTGGTTGTCATCATGCAACAATTTGTCGACTTGACCTTTTACCTGTATTCTAGAGGCAGGAAAATCTCACACCTTATTGCCAGTAATGGCTGTTAATGTCCCCCCCTCACCTTCAGGAGATAGTAAGAATCCAAACTCAGTGAGCTAGAAATATCGAAGATGTCTCATTCAGAGTGAATTCAGCAAACAAGTTCAAAGCAAAAATAATAATGAGAAATAGCCCTTCCAACACCAGAGTATCTCTCTTTCCAAATGCTTCTACCAAATCTAAGAAAATAGACATTACCAAGGTTAAAAAAAAAAAGTCCTTTGTAAAAATAAAGCTTCATAATTACAGTTTGTTCTTGTGAACAACCCCTCAAATATATCCTCCTCGCGAAAGGGTTTCTTTGACCAGTCTACATATCTCCCACCGCTGACTGCAGTGGAAAATTACATTGCCCCATGAAATGGAATCTTGTTGATATTAACACCTACTGAAGTTTGCATCAAATTGCTAGATGAGATGGTATAATTAGGGACAGGTCAGGGGAAAATTACAAAGGATGCAGAGGACACCAGTCCCAGGGAGAGAGATAATGAAAAGATCCTCAGTTGCTTTTAATTGTGGGTCAGGTACTCACAAATTAGAAAGGGCTCACTGGCTAGGCTTCTTCCAACCCTGCAGAGAAGTGTGTACCTGCTCACCGGGTGCCAGAGTCTTCTTGAAAATAAGCCTGTGCCTTTTCTGATTTTCAACAGAGGATTCGAAAGAGCATCTTGAATTCAAATGACAAAATTAAATGTACACTAGCTTCATGCAAATGTGTGGCATTAGGAATTCAAAACAAGAATGATCTGTTACCTGAGGGTCATGCTGCAATATGAGTTTAACAGACACCAGTTCTGTATGCTCAAAGGGCAATGTGCTAAAGCCTTACATAAACTGTGTGCTTGGGTTACTATAAAAATTACTAAAAATTTATAAAAATTATATAAAAATATAAAGATTATAAAATTCTTGTTTAAAATGAATTTTATGTTCTTCTAGAAAAAGTAGTGGAACTTCAACAGCTGAATAATTTCTAAAGATTATGTAAGATTTCAGCTTCACTCTTTTCATTCATTTTGGTGATTATTATAACATTAAGAGCTCTAAGAGGTCTTTAAGAACCTTACTGAAACGCACAAAAAAGAAGCAAATTTACATGCCTCTCCAGAAAAATATATTAGCTACATAAGCATCCCATGTTAAGATATTATTTCCACTTTCTAATTCATATCAGACCTTAATAAGTCCAGGATGCATATTGTAATCTCTAGAACAAACACAAAGAGAACACTAAAAGAACTGTAAAGGAATGTATAATAGACAAATTAGGGGAGGGAGAGAAATAACGAAACAATGAAATAATTTTAAAAATAAATCAAAAGAAGGCACATATGTGGCTGTGTATGTGTGTGTGTGTATACATATATACATACATACATATGTACACTCACAAATGTATGGGGGGGTGAGGAGAGAGTAAGCATGCAAAAGTAGAAAGAAAGGAGAAAAACATCCCAATCATAGTTGGATATTTTAGTACACTTCTCTCAGCATCATGAATCCAAAACACAATAAAGCAAGAGATGATATGAACAACGCAAATGACAAAGTTAACCCAAACTGACTATAAGTTGTTGTTTAGTGCATCTAACAAGCTACAAAATATACATTCTTTTCCAGGCTCCTGGCTAGCTCCATTGGTAGAGTGTGTGACTCTTGGTCTCGGAGTTATGAGTTGAAGCCCCATATTGGGTGTTGAGGTTACTTAAAAATAAAATTGTAAAAAAACAAAAACAAACAAAAACCCCAAACATTCCTTTCCAATATACATGAAACTGGCCCTTTGTGGAGCCATGAAGCAACTCTGAAAAAAATGTCAAGGAACTGACACAGAGTGCTTTCTGATTACACAGTGGAGCTATGCTGGGAATCAATGACATAACAGATATTAGAATATCCCCAAATATTTGTAAACAAAGCAGTGCACTTATAAATAATCCACAGGCCAAAGAAGAAATTACAATGGGCATCAGAATATATCTGGAAGTAAAAAGTAATAAAGATATGACATGCCAAACTTGTAAGATGCAACAAAAGCCGAAAGCCATAGGTAAAGGGAAATTTTTTTTAAAAAGATTTTATTTATTTATTTGACAGACAGAGATCACAAGCAGGAAAAGAGGCAGGCAGATAGAGAGAGGAGGAAGCAGGCTCCCTGCTAAGCAGGAGCCCAATGTGGGGCTCGATGTGGGGCTTGATCCCAGGACCCTGGGATCATGACCTGAGCTAAAGGCAGAAGCTTTAACCCACTGAGCCACCCAGGCATCCCACTAGAAGGAAACTTATAGCCTTATAGGCAGGCATACATTGGAGAAGACTAAAAATCAATGATTTCATATTAATCTCAAAAAGCAAGAAAACAGAACAAAATATAAGTCAAAGAAAGCAGAAGAGGGGAAAAAGAGTAGAAAATATTGAAAGAGAAAATAAATCTACAATAGAAAAAAAATTAAAAATCAAGTGTTGACTCTTTAAAAGCCCTAATAGATTCAATAAACCTCTGACAAGACAGATGAAGATAAGGGAAAGAAAGCACAAGTTGTCATTGTTAGAGTTGAAAAAGGAGACATCACCATAGGTCCTACAGATATTTAAAAGCCTATAAAATGCAATAAATTTTTTACAATATATTTGACATTTCAAATAATATGAAACATTCCTAGAAAACTGCTACTTCACAAAACTGACAAGAGGAAATCAAGTGAGTCTATGTCTATAAAAGAAACTGAATCTCTAACTTAAAAACCGTCTCAGAATAAGACTCCAGGCCCTCACAGATCAGTGGAATCTTCCAAACATTTAAGTAAGAAATTACATCAATTTTATATAAACTCATCCTTAGACACAAAAAGGGGAACTCTTCCCATGTGTTTTATGATTTTAGCATACCTTTGATCCTACAGCCTGACAAGGATTTTATAAGAAAGAAAACTTATCGACCTATGTCTCTCACAAACGTAGATATAAAATTCTCAGACAAAAATAATGTAAAGCAAGCTAGAGTTACAAAAGAGAACACTGCACCACAATCAAGGAGATGTGAACGTGTGTATGTTGAAAGACAAGTAGGTGAATGTTATAGAGACATTATTACACTATCCACAACAGGAAAGTATCCAAATGGTATCAACTTTAGAAAAGTAAATAAACTGTGCTATATTCATACCACAGGACAGAAACAACAATGAAGATAACTATTATTAGCGGTGTGGGATGGTTAATTTTATGTGTCCACGTGGCTGGGTCATGGTGCCCAGACACGTGGTCAAACGTTACTCTGAATGCCTCTGTGAGGTTGTTTTTGGATGAGATGAACATTTAAGTTGCTCTTGCTAATGTGGGGAGCTTTATCCAATTAGCTGAAGGCCTGAGTAGAACAACAGACTGACTTCCTCCAAGCAAGAGTAAATTTTGCCAACACGAGGCTTTCAACCAAGGTCCCACTGGGTGCCTCCTGCTAGTGTCTGTCACGCTCCCGTTTGCTTTGTGATAGGAATCACAAACTGTAACTAATATACTTAACAAATATCTGTCTCTCCCAGGAAAAGGGACATTCCAGGAGGGCAGAGACGCTGCTGTGTTTTCTCCTGGGTCTACGTACATTGCCAGGAGAGTTCAATAAATATTTGGTGGAGAAACAAGTAAAGAAGGAAAAGAATGTCTAAGGTGCACACCTCAGGGGGTATGAACGTCAGCGCTCTGACCGGAAAGGGAAGAAGAACTAGAAACCAAAGAAAAAATGCTCTCAATCCCCTTTCTAAATCACGTCTCTTCAACCGGTACTTCTCCACCTTCTTCTGGCCCATCACCCCACCTTCAGGAGGCTCCTCCATCCCAGCCCTGGTCAGCAGCCCAGAACCCAGGGGGTTCCGCGGGTCCACGACTCTGGATTTTGGCCAACATCCCATTCTGGCTAAGGGCTGATCTCACATGCGTGATGGTCCCTGAGGACAAGGCCACCAAAGGAAGGTCACAAGACGAGAAGACATGCTTCATACCCTTGAGAAGCCAGCAACCTCACGGAGAAGTGAAACTCTGCCCTTGTTGAAAGATAAAGTGTATCCAGCCAATCAACGCATGGAACGACTGGAGGCAGATGGCCTAGAAAATTCTGGGCACAATAACATTCTCCGTCTTGACCTGGGGGACAATGGTAAGGATTTTTTAGTCACAACCTATCAAGCTGTACCTTTAGGATCTGCGTCCAGGTGATGCCTGTACAGTGTTCAGAAAAGAAACCTGCCAGGACCCATAAAAGCTATTTCCTTGTGAAAAGCATGGAATCAAGTGAGAACCTGGGTTCAGCCCTCACCTCCAGTACCCTCCCCAGCCACCGCCAGCATGAGTCTTTTTCGGGAAGGATTCATTCCTTCATGTGATAAATATTTTGGGGGGGCACCCCTGGGTACTAGGGCACAGCTCTGGGAACAAAAAGGACACCAACCACAGCCTGTGTGCAGTCGCAGTCTGAAAGGCGATGATGGGGGAGAATTAATGAATAAAAGCAGTGCGTCCTGTGGTGAGAAGTGCCCAGGGGGACAACAGGGTAGCGCGTGGGACAGAAAGTGGAGAGGAGGGGCTACAACTAGACTAAGAAGGCCATGGACCATCTCCCTGGGAAGGTGACGTCAGCCCAAAGGAGGTGAGGAAGTCACCTATGACCTTCTGGGCATAAGCTATGCCAGGAGGAGGGAAGAGCAAGCAGAAAGGCCTGGGCTGGGACCTCATGGAACACGCAGGCAGGGGAGGGGTGCTGGCTGGCTACCGCAGGGAACCTGCAAACTCCAGAGCCGCATGAAACCCTGGAGGAGGGTGTGAATAGGGGATGGTACTCAAAGCTGGGCATCAAACACGACTGTTGCAAGACTAAACAGAGCTGCGGTGTTTTAAACTGCCACTGAATTCCAATTTGATTGATTGATGTATCTAAAAGATTCAAGATCCCCATAAACCAGATCTCATGATTATCAGGTTGATGTCAAAATGGCTATTACTTTACACTTGTGCACAGAACGAGCCATCACCCCACACCCCACACCCCCCACCCCCATGCTCCCCCATCCTGCATTACAGCAAACGGTCACACAGCAAATCACAGCAGGACCTGGGTTCCAGCTGCCAAGTGCCATCAGGGGTAATGAAGAAGTGCTCCCCACCCCTAACCCCGCTAGGGTTTCAGATCCCACCCTCTCCACCAAATCTTCCTCTGTCTGGGTTTAGATGGACAGAAGAAAAATGATGGGGAGCCAGAAAACCTAAGACACTACCCCAATTCATGAGCATCTAAACTTGCCTTCTGGGGAGAAATTCTGCTTAGCGGAGCCCAGCCTCCCCGCACTCCTGGGTGGCGGGGCTCTCCTGCTGGGTCCACTCCCAGAGTCGGTCAGCCCTGCTTCCGGATTTCAGGAGGACCCCGGAACCCACACCCACACCTGCCGACACTGTCCTCTGATTGGCTCAGAAAAGATCTGCTAAATCCTCGACGGAATCAAACACTGGTGAGGAGGTGATTAAGTTCAAGGAAAGGGGACGTCTGGTTTTCCCAGCACGAGGATTAGGAAGCAAGTCAGGAAAATGGGACAATTTGTCCCCTCACGCACCCACACAAATCCCTGAGCCCCTTTCCCGCTCAAGCCACCTTTCTGGGGCCATCCAGGTGCCTGTCATTGTTCCACATCAGGACTCAAGGTCTCTAAGAAGTGAACCATTTATCAAGGGCCTACGTTGCTATAAGCGGCCTTAAAAAGGGAACAGAAGCCCGTCATCTCTTACTTGTGTCTTCTGATTCCGTGAAAACATAACAAAACAAAGCTTGTCTTGTTGCTGAGGCCATCTGTCCCTGACCAGATTTTTCTATATAACTTGTATATACTCTAGTGATTAATATGGAGACGTCGATTCACAATTACAGGAAAGCCTCAATGGCTTGATTACAGGAAAGCCTCAATGGCTTGGCTTCCCTGGAGCTCCAGGGGAACGTGAGAATGGGGTATGAATGGGAACAGAGAGACACAGAGGTGGGGCCCAGACACGGAAGACCCACGAGCACGGCTACGAGCCAACACTGGACGCCATCAGAGAAACGCCGGTGGCCCTCACTCCAAAACGAGCCAAATCCTCCCTCATGAAGATGACACTAAAACCGGACCCCCATTCGTATACACTGGGACTTCATAGGATGCTCTCAATCTTGTTTTCATTACGGAGATGGTCTTAAATGGGAAACCCAGTCACGGACAGAGGCCTAACAGTGAAGCACCGATGTCTTTACGTGGAAAATGCTCAGATACGGGCAGTTCCGTGTCTTCTGACAATACCAATGAGCTCCCAACCCATCAAGCACAAGCTTGCCCGTAACTGCCAGCCATGGCCCCACCGAGTTTCACACATGTGAAGCTCACCATCCCTCGGCTGACCCTCTAACTGCCTCGTCACCAGTTCTAAAATAACTGAATAGTTATGAGAAAGATTTGGCTTATGACGCGGGCTGAGGTGCCGTCCTGAGTCATGAGCTTCCCTTAGAGACGTTCCAAAGGGATACTAACCAAGCGAGCATGTCTGCTATCTTCTGCACGTCCTAAGAATGGGAAGGGCTCCTGTATGATGAGCGCACTCGGTCTCTCTCTTAGGCCGGGGAGGGAGCATGAGGCAGCCTGAAATGCAACAACCATACCCGTTTTCTAGGTGAGGACACTGAGCCTCCCAGTGACAGAGGCACTGAGTCCCCATGGGTTATGTGGTGGGGCTAGGAGCCCTCCAGCTGCCGAGGTAAGCACAGACAAGGGATACACACAGATTCCAGAACAGCAAACAGGTTTAGTAATAGGTCTAGAAAACATTAGAAAACTGCTGTGGGCATTGTTTTCATGAAAGTTCTGGACTAGGTTCTGGGTGCCTGGGTTTCCCTTCCCACCAAATACATGTGAGCTGCTCACTGCCATTCCCTGGACAGACCCTGATAGAAGGTCGTTGCACACTAGGTCTCAGATCGGGATACAAGCGAACCAGGTACAGTCCCGCCTTCAAGGAGCAGGTGTACAGATACAAGAGTGGCTTATGCCCTGGGTGACCACCGCCCCAGGAAGACTTATAAATCTACGACCTGTAGGAAAAGAACCACTGGTTTACATTTGTTTTCTGTTCTGGGGCTGTAGGGTGGGTGGTGGGGGACATCTGCATTCTTATGCTCTTGTTCGGCACGATAGGTGATTGATGATTTCAGAATTCCTGCAACACCAAAAAGGTACCAAAATGTTATATATTTATTGGTAAGATTAGAGGAACTTCTGCCCTGGCCCTTAGGAAACTAGACCTACCTAACATAAACAGTCCAATCACTGCATCAGGTAAAGAATATGAACTGTCCAGAGGAAACAGGACCAGGAAATAAGCATGTGGGAAGACAGAATGATGTTGCAGAGACTGTTTCCTGAAGAGGAGCCTCGAGGCCCCTAGAGTCTGTCAGTTGCCAATGGTTGCCACGATGATGGGTGTCCTTGTGGCCAAGGCAGAGTCCAGGGGCTCCGACGGCAAAGAGGGATGGATGGGCAGCTGGGTGCACAGGGAACAGCAGTGCTCAGAGCCAAGACCTGGGGGGGCTGCCCTGGGGGGGCCCTGAGCTGGCCTGGGCCCCTACAGAGGACCTCTCCAGGCTTCATGGAATGACAGCGCAACAGTGTGGACCTCACAAGGATGCTGGCATCAGACTGAAAGATGCTGCAGAGGCAGCACTGGGCAGCGGTTAAGGACTTGGGCCCTGGGATAGAACAGCTGGGGCTCCCCCACCCGCACACCTCCCCCACGTCAGCTCTGCAACACGGAGCCGGTGACGGTGACTTCACCTTGGAGTGCCTCGGTGACTCAGTCCATAAAAGGGAAAGGACAGCAGCTTTTCACTCACAGAGCCTGCGCGAGGACTAAACGCACCCACGATTCTAAGAAGGTACAATGTGCCTGCACAGCCCAAACGCTCAGCACTTCCTTGAGTGCACACAGGTGATCCACGTGCTGTGGGGACGGGCACATAGGAGGTGCCGAGTGAGAGGCCGGGGAAGGGTCCCCACAGCCACTGTCCCTTCCCTGGATGCGCTGGGAGGCCGCGAAAGAGGGTCACGGGTCAGGGAGGAGAATCACCGAGTTTCTAAGCTCTAAGGAAGTACTCCAAGGCTCTCGCCCGTGGGGAAAAAAAAAAAAAGAAAAGGAGCGACTGGGCAGAAAGAATAGAATCCTAGTAATTCCGTGCTCTGATCAAGCCGAGTCCGACCTTTTAGCAAACTACCAACTCTGCTAAGAGTGGACACAGCCCGTCTATTCATCAGAAATGCCAGGGTCTGGGGAATGGGTCCCGAAGGCTAGACTCTGCAGGTGGGCCCGGGCGTCTCGGCCACCACGGAAACCCATGCACAGAGATGGAAATGCTGGGGTTCGCTCCCTCCCCGGAAGCGGGTCCTCTTCCGACCTGAGAGCTGACTCCCCAACTCACAAACAGGCTCAGGCAGGCGTGCCCCACACCAGGCCGCTGGGAAGGCATCACTCCCCAAACCAACCCATGGCCTGGACCAGATGCACCTGTGACCCCGTGTCCTGAGAGCTCCTGGAGGGTCATGGGTGCTGGACAAGCTGCCCCAAGGGCCCTGGGACCCGGCTGGCAGAAGCCAGCTGTCACTCTGCCAAGCTGAGACACACACGTGATCCAGCCCAGCAAGAGGACTCCCTGGGGGGCCCCGGTGCAGCCATATGCACATACCCAGGCCCTGCACCCCAGTACGCACCCCAGTATGGCTGCTTGGAGAGCGCTGAGGGGCGGGGCTGGATGGGGCCTGGGGTCACCTACCCTCCTCGGAGCAGGCAGAGTGCTCACCTGTGTGGAGAGCTAACTCCTGGGGGCCTCCTGGGGACCCAGGCCCTCGGAGCACTTTCCAGCTACGGACTCAGGTCGTCTTTGTCTTTGCTGCGGCCCTACCCATGAGGTGGCCATTTCCATCTTCCAGGCCAGCAAGCCGAGGCCCAGAAAGGGCGAGCACAGAGAGGGTGAGCGAGTTGCCCACAGTCACGCTGCGAGTGAGCGGCTGAGGAGGCAGCGGGCACTCTGACCAGTGACTCCAGTTGGGAGTGCAGGGTCTTCTGCTGGCCCAGAAAGAGCAGAGCGTTCTCTGGACGAGGTCACTCCTGTTTCACGGGGATGGCTGGCTGGCAGTAAGGGAAAGTCAAGGAGAAGGCCAGCTGTGGCCCCAGGGGACTGCCCAGGAAAGCCCCAGGGTAAGAGGGGCAGGATTGGCTGAAGTCGGGACGTTCCAAGTGACTCGTGAACACTGCCATGGTTTCTTCACTATGGGGACACCCAACCCTATGCTGGAGCCCCAGGTCCAGGGCCTTTCTGGAGGTTCTGCTTTTTTTTTTTTTTAAGAGAGAGAGAGAGGACACCTGGGAGCAAGTGGGAGGAGGGGCAGAGGGAGAAAAATCTCAAGCAGACTCCCTGCTGAGCACAGAGCCCCACATGGGGCTCCATCCCATACCCCTGAGATCATGACCTGAGCTGAAATCAAGAGTCAGACATTTAACTGACTGAGCCACCCTGGCGCCCCGGCTGTCCTTTCTTTGTACTCTTCTTCAGCTCTCCAGCTCACCAGACAGGCGTTCCCTTCAGGTCTAGATTAGTCATGGGGGAAGGAGCAACGCTGCCGTCTTGCTGGAGGAGCGGATGTCCACCATCTTGTAGGAAAAAGACTAGAAAATGCATTTGGACCCAAAGGGCACAGTACTGGCACTTCCCGAGGAGGCTGGAACAGAGTGCCCAGCCCTACCTGCAGAGGCCACGGGACAGGCCCCGGATGGTCAGGGGACAGGCTCCAGGCCAGCTGCATGCCCCGTTCCCCTGGAGGAGCAGAGCAAGGAAGCTCAGCTGAAACTCACCAACAGCACAGGCCCCAAGGTCAACCCACCACGGGACAACATCAGGGGTGCCAATGTATATTTACTGACTGCTTGTTGGTCTGCATACCTAGACATGGTTGTCCCTTCAAGGAGGGAAACAGGAAGTGAGGAGCAAGGGGGAGGGTCAGGGATTGTAGGACAAGCTCGAGAACAAGGAGCTGGGCATCTCACTGAAGGTTAGTCGTGAACTTGCGTGTGATTTAGGGCCAATCTCAACCTCTCCAAGCACACTGAGGGCCCACTCGGTAGTTTCTAGAGTTCTAGAGTATCTTGCATGATATGAAGGCAGAACGATGCTGCCTGATTCTGTGGCCATTAGCCACGTGTAGCTTTTTCAATTAAAGTGACTCCAACTTAAAATAAGAAATCCCCTTCCTCGGTAGCGCCAGCCACATTGTAAGCACTCCGTAACATGTGACCATTTACGGTAAATAAAGTGAAAACAAATGAAACGTTCAGTCCTTGGTCATCTCCACCACATTTCAAATGCTCAGTGGTGGCCGTACTGAGCCACACGGATTAAAGAACCTTCCCATCAATGCCAAGTTCCCTTGGGCAGGGTCAAGACTGGGCGGAAACATACGGTTCAGAGACCATCCTTCAGGTCACTTCTTGAAAAGGAGAACTGAGTGAGAGGTTAGAATTTACTTCAACAAGAGCGCTGGGTGTGTTTTCTGTGTGCAACCAGGTCTAGAACAGGAAGGTATTTGTTAAAGATACGTGTAGGTAAGTTAAAATACCATACCGCCACACCAAGGTAAAAATGGTAAAAAATGGTAAAAAAAAAAAAAGAGTATGTTCCCCTTAGAAGTTGGATACAAGATAAGGATGCCATCTGGCACCATATAATTTCTGTTCAAGCACCATGTGGGTAAGGGAATAAAACACAAGTGTTGTAGAAAAGACAGCAAACCATCACTATTTACAGATGAGATGATTTTATACCTGGAAAATGCAAAAGAACCAACTGAACCCCTCTTAGAAACTGTAAGAAGCTTTAGCACGGTGGGTGGTTGCAAAGTTAACACATAGAAACAAGAATTTTCTTTATATGAAAGTGAAAGTCAGTATAATAGGAAAAGTGAGCTCATATCTTAACGCATTTCTTAAGTTGACATAAAAAATATGTATACCCAAGAATCTAAAACATGAATACAAAGCAGAAATGATAGGATCTATATGAAGACAGTGGTATATACTGGTGGCATAAAGATGGCCCAAATAAGTAGAACATTATCGAAACATAATATTCAAAAATGCCAATATTCCCTAAGTAACTATAAACCCAAAGCAATCCCACAAAACACCAACAGGTTTGGTTGATGCATTTCTTAGGTTGTTATTTGCAAGGGATAGAGACGGTTTAAATGTGACAGAGTGAGTGCTTCTAAAGGTTACGGAGAAGAATAAGCAAATGAAATTGGCCAGGAAAATAAATACTGAAAAGAAGAATGGAGGGGAATATACGCGTGGACGGTTAAATAAGGTTACCACGTAAGACCACAGTCAGTACAGTAGCAAAAAACTGGTTTCGAAATGGACAAAAAGATCCAGAGCAGAGCCCTGAATCCAGTATATTTGGCCACCTGAGTGTACTTCGAATCTGTAGGATTTGGAACTCAGAGGTAACATGCAAAAAATAAAACCAGAAACCTACCTTACTCCTTATACCAAAATTTACCCAATGAATTAAAGGCAAACATCAAAAATAAGACATAAAAGTCCTAGAAAAAAAAAAAAAAACCATTCTATACATCTATACATCTTGGTTAAGGAAAGGACTCTATAGACATGAGACAAACCCAGAAGACCAAAAGGCATAATTTTACATCTTTACTGCAAATAAAAAGAGTAAAAATTCCTATGGGATAAAACCACATAAAGTCAAATGGCAAACTGGGAGAATATACATAATAAAATACCAATTCCTTTAATTCACAAAAAATTCTTAGATTCCTCAGTCCAGAAATGTACCAGAAAAGGAGCAAGAGATATAAACCATCAATTTACAGGAACAACAACCACAAAACAAAAAACAAACAAACAAAAAATCAACAAATGATCAATAACCATAAAAGATGGTTGGCCTTGTTCCAAATCAAGGAAAAACAAATTCAAACAAAGAGGTACTATTTTTTGTCTCTGAATGATCTTGGCAATGATCCAAAAGGATTTGTAATGCCCTTTGTTGGTGAGAATGTGGGGAAAGAGGAAGTTTTATGCAGGGGGTAATATATATTTGTATAAACATTTTGGAGAGCAAATTGGCAGTATCTCTCAATATGTACACTCAGTATTCCATCTAATTCAGAAATCCTACTTCTAGAAATGTAACTCCCGTACGTGTGTACAGAAGTCAACAAAGATATATGTATAAGGAGCTGCTGGCAATAATGTTTATAATGGTGAAAAAAAACCTAGAAAACAACCTAAATGTCTATTAGAAGAAATTGCCGGTTAAATATTACATTTTTATAATGAAATTCCGTGTAGTCATCAAAAGGAATGCACAGAGTTATTGGAAAGATATCCAAAATATTTTAAAGGGATAAGTGGCTAAAGAGTGTGTATGGTATTATACTACAGAAATATATATGTATGGCAGATATTTAGTTGCATTTATCTCTTTATATATACCACATACATGTTTATCACATGCATAGAACATGCATGAAACAGTACACATAAAACTCAGAGAGGCTATTTCTAAGAAACAGGTTGAGAGAATAGGATGGGGAATTTTTAGGAAACATTTTTATTCATTTTTACAATGAAATGTTACATTTATTTATTCTAAAAGATTTTATTTATTTATGAGAGAGAGAGAGAGAGAGAGAAAGCATGAGCTGGGGGAGAGGCGGAGGGAGGGGGAGAAGCAGACTCCCTGCTGAGCAGGGAGCCGGACACCAGCTTGATTCTAGGACCCTGAGATCATGACTGAGCCGAAGGCAGACGCCCAACTGACTGAGCCACCCAGGCGTCTCCCAAATATTACTTTTAGAATGAATTACTCTTCAAAGCAAACAGCAATCTAGATAAATGTAATAACCCATGGTTGGCACTCGGCAAATGTACTTATTATGAGTTGTGCTCTTCAGAAAGTTCTCCTTAATGCCATTAAATACCGTTCCACCAGCACACTGTGGACCTAACACAATGGTATGTAAACTCTTTGCTAAAGCCAGCTTATAATAGCTGTGCTCTCTGGCTAGAAGGATAAGGGGTGAGTTATCCTAGACCAGAGAACTGGCTCTAAGAAGAATAAGCCCAGATCCCACAGTGCTAAAGCCCAACCCCGGGTCCCCACTGGTGCCGCCCTATGATGTAATCATCTGGAATTACTGGAACTGGGGGCAGACCGGTGGGTGACATGCTGCTGTGGGGATAACGATCAAGTTTTTAAAGACTGGTTCATTTAATTAAAAGCACAGCAGGTCACTGAGTACTAAGCAGACAGCATGCATTTCATCGCAGAAGGTCATCTTTCCTGGCACGATCTAATGGAAACCAGGGCAGCCTTCAGAGATAAGATCACAAGCTGATTTTGCCTTCTTAGGGACAAGATTTGGCAAGGAATGAGCAGACACCTTCTATCCAGGGTGCTAGAGGCTGGCTGGTGCCGTAAATGCACACCTAGCAGATGACAAGGAATTTCTGAAAAGATGTTTGTGTGTCTCCTCAAAGGCATTCTAGGAGCAATGAAAGAGAATGCACAGAGGGAAGGAGAAGAGGGGAAGAAGGAGGAAGAGATTGAGGGCAAGAGAGAGGTAAAGCCCCCCCCCAGCAAACACGCTGTTTATTTTTCAATCACAGATTTTTTTTTTTAAATTGTGCCAGGAAGGCTAAAATTTCTTATCATTAGCACTAATAATTTTATGCTTTAGAGTTAATGGTTTTTACATCCATTGTCTTATTTGCGATTTATTTTTACCAAGTGTTTATAGTTTCTTAGGTTTGTTTTCAGCTTTGTAGCAGAGCTCATTTCCTGTGAAAACATGCTTTATCTCAGCATTTAAAAGTGATGACAAGCCATTTTAGTATTCTGGTATGACACATCTTGCTACGTTTAGCCACACCTCAGTCTGTTAATTTCATACATGTGCTCACATGTGTGGGAAACTCCTGGGAAAATAAGGCTTAATATTTAATGGACTTAAAAGAGCAATACTTTCATTTGCATGTGTTTTACTTCCACTGCTGCACTTAGTATTTATCAAGTGTCCGCTATGTGACAGGCACTGTCGTAGGCACAGGGTAAATAGCAGTGAGCAACAGACACTTTAATATTTGCATTTTAATTATTTTAATGAGATTGCTAATAAGTATCAAACACTTATTGGAGCCTGGCATTATTGTTAGCGAATTATTTTGTGGAAATTAATAAAGGAAAGCCTCACTAAGATGGGAAGCCAAAAGTAGGGGGAGCTAACACCCTACCTCTTGTCAATTGCAGGGAGAGGTACCAGGATACTAATTTATCACCCCACAGGAGGAAGAAGGGCTTTCTCCTCTCCCAGCAACAGCTCAGCCAATGAGAGATGGTCACAGCCTAGCCAATGAGAAGCCACTACACTTGAACTCCCAGCTCAAGCCAATGGAGTTTTTTTGTTTACACAACCCTCTCAACTTCCCCTTTCTTCTATAAAAGAGCATTCCTCTGCTTTATTCACCAGACTTGCCTGTAGTTTTGCCATCCCTTGCTTATCTGGGATTGCAATTCTGTTATTTCTGTATAAACCCATTTTTTTTTTTTTAAAGATTTTATTTATTTATTTATTTGACAGAGAGAGAGATCACAAGTAGGCGGAGAGTCAGGCAGAGAGAGAGAGAGAGAAGCAGGCTCCCGCTGAGCAAAGAGCCCGATGCGGGGCTCGATCCCAGGACCCTGAGATCATGACCTGAGCCGAAGGCAGCGGCTTAATCCACTGAGCCACCCAGGCGCCCCTGTATAAACCCATTTTTGCTGGTAAAATAACTAATAGCATTCTTTTGCTTTATTTTTAGTGACCTAGAGACCATTGTTTATGTTTTAAATTGAAGTACAGTTGACATATAATACTGACAGTTTTATTTTGAAGGTTAACAATTTATATACTCTCCTCTCATCTTAATTTAGGGAAGGAAAAGTTCTTCCTCTATCTTTTAAGGTCTTCCAGCTGGAGTAATAATTGAGCTGATGTGAGATAGATTAACAGGAGAAAAAAATTTAAAAAACCATGAGGTTTTATTATGTGTGCACAGAGGCCCAATGATGAAAGTGACCAAAGAAATGACCAAGGCATGGGGCGCCTGGGTGGCTCAGTGGGTTGGAGCCTCTGCCTTTGGCTCGGGTCATGATCCCAGGGTCCTGGGATCCAACCCCACACCCCACATCGGGCTCTCTGCTCCACAGGGAACCTGCTTCCTCCTCTCTCTCTCTCTGCCTGCCGCTCTGCCTACTTGTGGTCTCTGTCAAATAAACAAATGAAATCTTTAAAAAAAAAAGAAAAGAAAAGAAAAAGGAAATGACCAAGGCAGACAGTTTTTATGCTTTTTAGACAAAGAGACAATAAATCCGTAAGGAAATGACAGGACAAAGAAGACTTAACGTTGGGGGCTTCAATTAGTAAGGAATTCTAATCGGAATTTGGGCTGGGGCAGTAAGCGAGTAAAAAGTAACAAGGTTATTTATATAGCTCTCCTGGGCCTGAATTTATTTCTGGTGATAAGGCTGTCTCTTCACCTCCTTGTACAGGGAGGTACCTTCCGCAGGGAGGCTTATTTCCTGCTCTCAGGGGGACAGAGGAGGGTAGGAATGTCCTTCCTGCACAGGCTGGCTTTTATGTAACTTCTATTTAAAATAACCAGCATGACAAAGTGGCACATTTTGGGGTGGCCTGCCCTTATCCCCTATGTTTACAACCCTATGAGGCGGGTACTTTGATTACCAGTTTAAAAACAGACACCAAAGCACAGAAAACTACTCGCCCAAGGTCACACAGTGATTGCCGAGAGAGCTGGGCTGTGAATTCTGGCTGACGTGGTTTTGGGGACTCGCCCTCCTCACTTCAATGTCATAATACCTTTTACCATGCACGGGGCCAAAGCAAGGGAGGTATCTGTCCATAGAAGAGGGCAGGCACTTAGGGGGAGGACAGGCACATTCCCACTCTCAGCCGAGCCATAGAAGCAAGATGAATGATAAGCAGCAGAGGAACCCGCCCATAGGTGATTCAGCCAAGAGGCCCCTCAGGCTATCCGGGGGAGAAGGGGAAGGAGGAAAAGGAAATAAATGAAAAGGAAGTAAGTGAACAAACAAAAATTAAATGGCAACCCAATATACAACATCATCTAATGATGCATTCACTGCTGTTAAAACGGGGTCCTTGATAAAGACCACACACATATTTCGAGCCTCTCCTGCCATCAGATGCTATCCCAGATACCGCCATGCTGTGTTTGAGCCTCAATAGCATCCGGGAAAGTGAACGCACCACCTTGTCCCCCTTTCAACAGATTGAGGAGGAAACCCAGAATCTCTGCCATGGCGGGGGGAGGGGTGGCGGGGGGAGGCGGGGGGATGGGGAAGCAGGGGTTGGGGGGAGCAGTGGTACAGCTTCATTCCAGGCTATTCACGCAGCACAGAATGTTCCATTCTGCCCCCTGTGCAACAGCCCTCTCTGGTGGGCAAGGGCAGGGAGTCGTCCCCCAGCAGACAGGCTCCCCACCTGCCACCCCCCCCCACCTCGCTCACGCCCCAGTCTAGGGCACTCGCCATGCTAAGGACTAGGTCACTTTTCCCAGCTTGCTCTACAGAACTGGCGTATTCAAAATGGGGAGGTTCCGAGGTATCCTGTTGATTAACGGTATTTCCCAATATACATCAAGAATAAATATTTGACAAAACAGAGCAAATCAGGGTGCAAGTGTTGGGTCTGCAAATTTATTGACCACTTCAAAGAAATACACAGATGCAGAATCGACTTGAAAAATGAAAACGTTCCGGAAATATTCTGTTGGGATGAATAGGCAGATGAGCCGGAAGGCTACACCTTAGATTTCGCTCTGCTAGACAGAAAGATGCAGATACACCCTGACCCTGATGCTGTTGTCAGACACCCACAAGGGGCTTCCGGGCCGTTCATCGACTGTAGGTAACCAAGCAGACTTTTCTCATGGGTGGTCTGTCTTTACGGGTCGCAAAAGGGTCTATATATTGCTGACCCAGAACTGAGGTGGTCTCTACCACCGTCCAAGATCTGCAGCTTAGGGCACAAGCTTGTGGGTACAGCCAAGACCCACCTGAGTTCCCAAGAATCCCCACTCCAGCGCAGAACACTGTCACCACATGGCCTGAGTAGTAGATAATTCTGGAATCATTCTAGGACAGGGTCTCCCATGTGACACTTCCCACCATGCAGTTATGGGGACCTAACTGCTTTACCTATTACAAGTAGTCTATGTAGGGGCACCTGGGTGGCTCAGTCAGTTAAGTGTCTGACTCTTGATTTTGGCTCTGGTCATGATCTCAGGGTCCTTAGATCAAGCCCTGCTTTGGGCTTAGCACTATGGTTGGAGCCTGCTTAAGAGTCTCTCTCTCTTAATAAATAAATAAATAAATAAATAGTCTATGTAGTAACCAGCTCAGGAAACCCCCATTATCTCTGAAATAGTGTTTGTTTCATCTGAGTGAGTTCCTTTTGTATTTCTTTATGCCAGCAATTTGAGTCATAGTTCCAATAAATTGCAAATCAGAGCATGGGGCAGAGGAAGTCACAGACTGGGACCAGGCGTGGTTGGAGCGGGAAGACCATTGCTGCGGGTGAACCCATCCCTGTGTGTTTCCTGTTCTGAAGGTGGTGGTGTCGCCCCCAGCAAGGCAGGGGCTCCTCAGGTCGTTCTCCCACAACCTCCGTCTTCTATGGGAGACAGAGGTGTATTTCCACCTGAAAGTTTCGACTACGAACTTATCTTTAAATAGTTTTTTTGGCAGCACAGGCGTTGACTTCTTCCTGCTGAAAATGCACTTTCTGTGCCTGAATTAAAGCCCAAGTCAACAGGCTCCACCACAGAACGTGCGCGAGGTTACTGCCCCCTGGTGGCCAGCTGGTATTTTGAACAGCGTGGGATCAGCGCTGGAGCAAAGCTCTCTCTGCCTCTCTGTGTCATAGCCCCCTATTGGTGACACTGGGACAGTTTTGCCTGTCCTGGCTGACTTGACTCTCGCTGTCCTCCTCATTATTTGCAGGCTCTGGGTTCTTCTAGGAGGGGTGGGGAGGATATTATTTTGCAGACAATTAGATGAGCAGTATAAAAAACCAGCGGGCAGTGGGTAGGGAGACCTAGCATAAGCCGATATCCAGAGAGCACCCCTGAGACGCATCATCCCCTCTCTGAGCCTTGATTCCTCCTTGGAGAAATGCAAGGTGTGTGCCTCAGGGCCCTTCGTGCCCTGGTTCTGTGCCCACAGTCAGATGCCCCGTTGCCATGGGGACATATGCCATGGGGACATAAAATAAGCACATATGGCATTTCTCTTAGAAGGCTGTAAGAAGGATTAAATGAGGGTAAAATAAAATATTTGGCACAAGTGGTACTAAATAAATAGGGGGATCATCATTAATTGTATGAATTACTGATTATATAATTTATCATCTAAACTTCAGGGTCACAGGGGGTATTACTATAACTTTCCCAGGATGACAGGCATAAATCAGACATGCAAATGGGACATACTGTCGCCTTATCAATAAGTAACAGCCATTAGGGGATTTGGAAAAGCCCCCAGTAAATAAGAGACTTTTTAAGAAACATTTCATAGGAGTGTGCTGGCCTTGGGAGGCTCTCTTTGGCAAACTCTCGAATACTCACGGGACAGAATCGAGGTTGTAGTCAGTGAAACGCTCTCTGACACAGGTTTCTTTCCAGATCAGCTCTACAGAAATTTCCAGAAATTACACATGTGCCTCCTCTCCAGCTCCAAACTAGCAGATAGGCCTCCCACTGACCGGTACAGGACAGGAGGCAGGAGTACGGGTGTGAAGGAACCAGAATGTCACCCCAAAATACCCCTCTTTGACATAAAAGTTATTTTGAGCTGAAGGCAATTTAAAGCACAAGGCAGAGAAAACTATCTTCTTCCCCTTTTTCTGCCTAAAGGCAGGAAATAAATTCTCCTTTTACTGCAGAGGACTCCCAACTCCTCTCAGCCTACAGAAGGCACCAGAGGAATCTGCAAACAATCTTACTCCATTAGCTTCCTCCCACATATTTACCTTCCTGCACTTGGAAGCCCGAGATGAGACGGCTTTTCTCTGCCCTGTCCTTCATCTACAAACGTGCTGTTCTTTGTTCAAGAGGATTTATAATCTCGCTGATTATTGAGACCGAACCTCGGACTCGCTGAGGTTCCTCCCTTGTGATGTGCACCGTGCACTTTAATAGCTGTCTGTTTTTCTCGTGTTAATCTTTTTGTTAGCCACAGCTGAAAACCCAGGATGGGCAGAGGTCAAGTTCTGTCTGCCCTACAGGTGGAAGGCTGGAAAGTCGGTGGAACAGAACTGGATTCACGCTAGAGAAATTCTCTTCTGGAGCAACTTCCAACTCGGGAAAGTCTGATTTAACACGTGGGGGATGCCCGGGAGCAAGGGGCGAATGGACCATGTTCCCTGACGGAACAGTGCAGAGCCCTGTGGTTGGGAGAGCCCGTGATCCAACTCCACCTGCTCGCTTTGGAGACAAAGCAACGGAGATCTGGCTGAGTAACTGGCCCAAGGACCTGTGGTTTTCTCTGGATCTCCCAAGCTTCCTGGTTATATTTACCATAACAAACACAACTTAAAAATGCAATTTCGTGTCTTTGCCCCAGGAAGGGAGGGATGGTGTCACTCACCACGAGCCCCCTCGTGCTGACTTCACCACGACCATGGGGGAGGGGCAGCTGTCTTCCTTCTGCAACCCAGGAGGCTGGGGGTGCCAGGAAGGGTGTGACAGACTCACCCAGGGATCTCGTGATTGGTCCTACAACCAGCACAGCGTTCAGAAAAGGCACGCAGTAAATATTTGTTGAATGAATGAGTGGATGAATGAGTGGATGAATGAATGAATGAGTGCGTGAATGAACGGACGAATGAGTGAGTGAGTGAAGCGATGGAGTCCGGATTCCAGTCCAGGGCTAGCCGGCACCTGTGCCCCGGCCCTGCCTTCTGTCCGAGCCCCAGAATATGGCCAGGGCTGTCACCCAGGTACCGCCAGCACTCAGCTACATCCGCTAAGCATAAATAAATGGCTGCGAGAATAGAGCTGTAACTCATCTGGACCTCAGCTTCCTGTGGATAAAAATACTTTCTTCACAGAGCTGCCCTGGGGTTTCAGTAAGATGTGAAAGATATGAAAAATTCATGGGCATTACTGCACATGGCAAGACGATGACCGCGCAGGCTCCGGAACTGGTTAAAACGTGGTCTGAATCCCAGGACCGGCGCCTCCTGGCTCTGTGACCTGGGGCCGGCTCCTTTGCCTCTGCTGGCCTCCGTTTCCACATCTGTGGAATGGGGACCGTAAGAGTAGCTATTGCATAGAGTCCTCGTAAGAGGATGAAAAGAAAAAGATCCTTCACATTAATGACTGGGAACTACTTTATTGTCTTTAACATAAAGCAGAAACTTGAACAAGAAATATCAAGGGGGGGGGGGGAAACAAGTTATGTTACACTGAGTGAAAAAAAAATCCAGACTCGGCACTCTGAATTAAGTTAACATTTTCATCTCTTAAATCGGAATTCAGGCCAACCTCAAATTCCTGTTCTGTGGCGTTGACCAGGCCCTCTCGTGGGAGTTTCATACCGCACCTGCTGAAATTAGTATCAAAAGGAAAAATACCGGCTCTTCCCAAAGTAAATGGATCTAATTTCCCAAGCTCTTCCTTCAGAAATGTAGTAGTTAACAGCTTTTTGTCCTTTAGAAACTTAATAACCCTATCTATCATTGAGGTAGGTAGTGGACATTTAGGACAGTTTTATGGTCTAAAACTGTGGGAGATAAAACTTCTCTAGGGTTTAGGCAAAAAAAAAACCAGATTCGAAAATAAGGTACCTTAATAAACATTTCTGTCAGCTGCCCCAGGAAGTCAAAAAAGTTTATAAAGAAAAAAATGGACTAATACATAGCTCCTGTGGCCAGCGGCCTGGGATGGCCCCGGGGACCACCTCCTGGGGTCCTGTTGTAATGTATGCCCCCCGTCCCGTGTGGTCAGCCTGGATGCCTCACTTTTCCTGAATGGAGCCCAAGGGGTTAGGATCTCCCTCTGAGATCACAGTCCCAAAAGCATGTGCATCCCATGCCTCTCACACATCCTTCCTCACTTGTGTGGAGGGAAGCCAGCGACCAGGTCAAGAGTTGCCCTACAGAGAGTTCCCGGCAGCTGGGAAACCTCCAGCCAGTGGCCACCCCGCGGGGCAGGACCTCAGCCCCACAGCCCCGCAGAAATGCAGTCCTCCTGCCTCTCCCGCAACCCCGTGAGTGAGCCTGGAGGCACAGGCTCCTCCAGCCAGCCCTCGGATGGGGCTGCAGCCCATGCTTGACCGAGGAGGGCAGGAGAGAGGCGCTGGGCTCAGCCATCCCTGCATTCCTGATCCTCAGATGCTGGGGAGCATAGTGTTTCCCGCTTTCAACTACTAAGCTTTTCTATCAACATGGATGGGACTGGAGGAGATGATGCTGAGTGAAATAAGTCAAAGAGAGAAAGTCAATGATCATATGGTTTCACTTACCTGTGGAACATAAGGAACAGCATGGAGGACATTAGGAGAAGGAAGGGAAAAATGAAGGGAGAGAAATCAGAGTGGGGGACGAACCAGGAGAGACTGTGGACTCCAGGAAACAAACTGGTGATTTCAGAGGGGAGGGGTTGGGGGGATGGGTGAGCCCTGAGGGTGGGTATGGTGGAGGGCACGGACTGCAGGAGCACTGGGCGTCATACACAAACAACGAACCACGAACACTACATCAGAAACTAATGCTGTACTGTATGGTGACTAACATAACACAGAAAATAATAAACTACTAACCTTTGAGTTAGTTTGGGGCTCAGCAGGGGATAACTAGTACACTAACGATGTCGTGCATTTACTCTGTCCTAGTCAGTGAGAAGCACTTGATGCGCATCGTAATATGTACGTGCTGTCACACCCCCACTTGACAGGCAGGGAAACTAAGGCACAGGGAACAAAAAACTTCCTCAGCCTCCCAGTGTAGACGTGTGTGGGACGGGGGTGCTGAAGATCCACACCTTAGCTGTTACACTTGGACGAGCCACGTGAGCCGACGAACCCCAATTAAATCTTCTGAGGTTAAAAATAAAACACTCAGTGCCAACCAAATCAAATACAGCAAAGGGCTTCTATACTGACTGACATCTACATGCGAAGCCAACCCTTTCCCAACATCAACCTCGGAGTCAAGGTAATTAATATTTTCCCAATGTTATGTCTTAAAAAAGCGTATCTGTTTCGCCCCACGAGGGTGCAAGAGCTATTTTTACTTCCTCTTGCGGAGGAATAGCCTGTCCAGGCTCAGAGCACACAACACCGTCATTCACTGTCCGCGTCCCCACATTTTTGAGTGGTGATTAGTATTTACGAAAGAAAAAAAAAATTCTCCCTCACCACTGAATTGTCTTTCCAAGGACTGGCAGAATCCCACAGCCCTTGACGTGGGTCCTGACAATGGTGCATAGACGTGCTCGCCCAGGGGTCTGTCTCTGCCACTGCCCCCCCCCCACCAGCACACACACTGCTGAGTGCCAGCGCCTGATACTTCCCAGGAGTCCTGCCGTCTCAAACCAGGGCCAATGGGCCCCCTCAAACGACACAAATGCGGGCCGTGGACTCGACCATCTGACTACACTTTTTAAAAGGGAAGCGTGGAAGATACAGCCTGAAATCTGAACCCAGGAGTCGGCGTCTCACAGCCTCTGCTCTCGCTGTCTGTTCTATCGCAAAGCAGATTTGTTTTTTGTTCCCTGATGTAATGTCTTGGGGCAATGACATTTGAAGCTACTGCTGCTGAGGAAAAACGCTGTGAGCGGTGCCTGGTGGTGCAGGATGGAGTTAAAAGGAAGCCACACGCTCGCTCGCGTGGGGAGTGACGGGGAGGGATCGAAGGAGCCTCAGGGATATAAAGACTCATTTGATTTATGTTAGAGTCAGAAATTCTAAAATTAGGGAAATTGTAGATAAATCATCAAATAAACTTCGCACATATATAACACACAGGTGTTTTGTTTTTTGTTTTTTGAACATGCGACATTCTGGAAACTTCCAAATAAATTAAACCATCCCATATTGGTTTCTGGCCTCTCTACTCTTCAGGGGGCTTCAGGGGCAATTTTAGGCATAGTTTAAGTTGGAGAAAGCACATACCTAGGACGCGAGAGCGAATGGTGAAAAGGCCTGAAAGCGCCCGGATTTTATACCAATGTCGACCCCAATTGCTACCGATCTGCTGGAATGTCACGTTATCCAACCCGCGGCCACAGACTGACTTGGAACAGGAACAGGCAGAAACGCCGCCAAGTACCTACAGCCTTGTGAGACCCCACAGTGCATACCGGCCTTGCTCGCCTGGACCTGAAAAACATCTCATCATCAGTTACTACTGGATGATGTCTTGTCTACCAAGGCACAAGTCTGGAGGGGGCCCGTCCGGGACCTGCCGTTTGGCTACATACAGACTGAGCACCTGCTGAAGAGGGTGGGGACGAAGGCCCCGGGAGGCAACCCCATGTTCAAGTCCACGCTCTTATCTCCTGTGTCGCCTCCCAGAGGCGCGGGCTCCAAGGCTGACAGCCAATCATCCAGCCTTCCAACTACAAGGTCAAACACCACTCAGAGGAGGGAGGCACCGGACCAGGAGCCTCATGCTATTTTAGACTCAAGGAAACCAAGACACAGATCTGGCTCAAAATGGAACCCAATGACCAATTATTCAATATTTTCCCGGCACAACAAGGGCTCTGGTCAGGTGAAAACCCCTCCCAGGTAGCACAAGGGTCCTCAACCTCGACTCTCAATTAGAGTCACCTCGGGGAGCTTTTCAGACAACTCTTTCCAGGCGGTTCCCAGCCCAAGACTGCAGTTGGTCAGGGTGGCCCGGGGTCGGGATGATTTTAAGTCTCCCATGGGACTCTCCCGGACAGCTAAGGTGCGACAGGGCTTGGGGTCTTCTCGGATACAACGAATTCAAAGCCGCTGCTCAAACTCCTTTTATGGCTCTCAGAATATTTCTGCTACTGAAAGAAAAGCATGTCTATGTCACAGGTCCGAAGTGGGCATTTGTCTTAAGGAAGGTGAGTTTATTCACTAGAGAAGAGTAAATGTTCTGATGATTCACATTTTCTGACTTAGCCTTCGGGCAAAGCTCCGTCAGCCAAATATGCATTCGTGTTTCAGACAACAAGAAAAGCAGCATTCAAGAAAAAGAAAAAAGAAAAAAGAAAAGCAGCATTCGCGTCTATTACCCTATGCAACCGTACTCGCTGTCTGCAAACTCACAGCATATTACGTGAGAACCAAGTGTCTGCTTAGCTTGATAAGGACTGAATAAGCATTCTTCTAGGGAACCAATGACCATGGCCAACAAGCCCAAGCACATGTGGTCACTGGTTCAAAGCCCTGTTTTGCTTTCTCAGAAAAAAAAAAAAAAAGTCTTGCAAAAAGAGAACAGTAATGGGATATGCTAGTTAATATTTGTACAGTTGAAAATAATCTTTTCTTTTTTTTTTTTTCAGAGAGGGAGAGAGGGGGTGAAGGGCAGAGGGAGAGGGAGAGAATATTTTTATTTATTTGACACAGAAAGAGAGAGAGAGAGATCACAAGGAGGCAGAGAGGCAGACAGAGAGAGGGAGAAGCAGGCTCCCTGCTGAGCAGAGAGCCCAATGTGGGGCTCGATCCCAGGACCCTGAGATCATGACCTGAGCTGAAGGCAGAGGCTTAACCCACTGAGCCACCCAGGCGCCCCAAGAGGGAAAGAATCTTAAGCAGGCTCCACGCCCAGCATGGAACATGACCCAGTACTCTGTCTCGGGACCCTGAAATCATGACCTGAGCCAAAATCAAGAGTCAGACACTTAACTGACTTAGCCACCCAGGTGCTTGAAAATAATCTTTTAAAAAAATATATATTTTATTTATTTATTTGACAGAGAGAGATCACAAGTAGGCAGAGAGGCAGGCAGAGAGAGAGGGGGAGGCAGGCTCCCTGCTGAGCAGACAGCCTGATGCAGGGCTCGACCCCAGGACCCTGGGATCTCGACCTGAGCCAAAAGCAGATGCTTAACCCACTGAGCCACCCAGGCGCCCCTTGAAAATAATCTTTTGAAAACTTTTCATTCATTTATAATGATGTGAACTCTCTAGTAATATTGCTTGAAGCTGATGGTACAGTTTCAGGTGTTTTTTAGATAAGCATTTAATGAACACATTTATTATAAATTTTTTACAGCACTGACGATGACCAGGCTAACAACGACAAGCTTTACCTATCAGACCTAAGTGTTATGGTTAGAAAACGGCTTCTGACATAAATTCCCAAACGAATTGGTGGTTTAGATCAATTTCTATCAGGACTATGGTTAGAGAGTAAGAGGAGCACTGGGAAAGAAGTTGGCACAGTCTTTTTCCTTCATACCCTCTGCATGGTCTGGATGTCTGTGTTCCCCCCAAATTCACAGGTTGACATCCTAACCCCTGAAGGTAATGGTATGAGGGGGAAAGGCCTTTAGGGGGTCACGACGGGGGAGAGGCCCCCCAACCCCAGCTCCCCCATCCCTTCTACCCAAGCAGGACAGAGTGAGAGGTCCGCAGCCCAGGAGAGGACCATTGCTGACCACACCGGCTTCCAGAGCGGTGAGAAACGTGCGTCCCTTCCATATGCCCCCGCAGTCCGTGGTATGTGGTTCTAGCGGCCCTACCAGGCTAATGGGCACTCCTCCAGGTGACCCTCCGAGGGACTGGTTCAGGAGAGGGCATGGCCAGCCCCCCAGCACAGCGACCTCAGAGGAGGGGGACGCAGGGAGCCGTCTGCCCACTCGGGTAAGGCGACACTGACCAGAAGCAGAAGGATATGTTCATTTCAATATCCAAAGGAGGGATCGGGCCGCTTGAGGGAGAACGGCCTCGAAAGTAATAAGTAATCACCCCTAGAGGGGTGATTTTAGCTGCAGGAGACATTCTTTCTACTGGAAGGCTCACCATAAGCCTCCCCCCCCACCCCCACACAGTGATTTCTCCTCTCACTGTCCCTGGTGGCAGAGCTCTTTGCTTTCAGGGCCTGGGCCTCCTTCAGCCCAGTGAATGCTGTGTCTTCCCCGATTATCGGACACCTTAGGGGGAGCTTAGGGATGTGCGAGCAACAGGGCACAAAGCTCGCCTGCGCCCTCCCCACAAGCTCCAGACAATGCCCCCACCCAAATTCAAACACCTTCATAGCTCCCCTAGACAACAAAGGGCGAGAGCTAACAAAGGGGTCTCCTTGCTTCCTCTCTTGATCAGCCACCCTCCGTCCCCAAGAGACCTTCTCCACTCTGCTAGCTGTTAGAGTAACATCCCAATCCCTCTCAGGGCCACCAAGGCCCCCCATGGAACCATTCCCCAGCTGTGTCTAACCTCAGCCACCCCCCTACCATCTCTCACTCGGCCAAGAGGCGCCCTTCACACCCTCTGAATACAGTCAGTTCACCATCTCCCTAGAACTTCTGGCTTTGCTGTTCCCTTCTGCGCCCTCTGCCTGGATGGCGGCCACACAAATCCACGCAAGGAGCTTCTTTCTGCCAGCCAAGTGCAAGCTGTGCCTAGGGACCTTCCGGAGCCATTCACTCTAGAGCGGCCCCGTGCTGGCCCCTCTCTGCATGTCCTCTCTGCCTACACTGACCCTCCCCACACCCTTCTCTGGGCTCTGGAAGGCTGACCCCACCTATGGACTGCAACTACTTGGGCTCCTTGGCCTCCTGGCTGCCAGCTGGTTTCCACCAATGAGACCAGAAAGCCAGGGTGAGTGGGGTATTTCCGCCCTGCCACTCCCTGCTGTAGCATCCTGATCCCACATCCCTTCACTCCCGCAGCTCTGGCCGGGCCACCAGCTGCTCTCCTGGGTCTTGGACTTGGCAGTGTGGCCTCCTCCCGTCCATCCAACACCCGTCCCCACCCCAGCTGTCTCCCTTAGTCCTGCCCCAGTTCATCCCCAATTCGAACCACCACGGTGTCCCTGTTAGGACTGGTAGGACTCAGCCCCTGTCCTCTCCTTGGTCACTCTCTAGCATATTATCCTACATTACGTTCTCTACTGTACTGGTCTCCACTAATCCGAAATTACCTCGTTCACTTATTTTTCTCAGTTATCTGACCCGCCCCCACTTCAACCACTAGAACATAAGCAGGAAGTTCACCGTGTTCACCGCTCTTCCCCATGGGCCTAGACCAGTGCCTGGGACATAAGAAGCATTCAGTACACAGCAAAAGAATAAATAAAGGACTGAATGCTAAGCCCTCAGTCTCTGCTCAAACCACCACCTTGTCAGAAAGCTCTTCCCTGATCATCTGATGTAAAACAATCTCCCTCCCCTCCCAGACATCCGGTTCCTCCTCCCCCATCGCCTCCATCTTACTTTTTTCCTATAGCACAATGACCTCCTGACATGTTTAATACTCGTTGACAGTCTGCTGCCCCACAACAGAAAGGCCAGCCCTGGAGGCAGGGTCGCGATTCCATTCACTGCTGTCCCTCAGAGCCTAGAACAGTGCCTGGCCCAAGCAGAGTCTCAACCATTTCTTAAAATGAACAGTTAGCAAAGGGGACAAAATTTCATACAAAGCAATTTCAGGAATGTCCCCTGCACTTTCTGGAAAGACCATAAAACTAGGAATCGCTAGACACCCAAGTAAATAAGCACAACCTTACACGACCTGACCTGATCCATTAAAAAGACAGCCTCAGACCCCTAGGAAAGAGACTTGATATGCTGGCTAGACCTTGGCGTTGAGAAGAGAAAAGGTTTTAGAAAAAGATGAGCGAGACCTTGCATTTATGACAATTGTTGCTTTAGAAAGCATGCATGGAGCTCCCCTAAGCCCACAGCCGATGTAAATCCTTTCTGAAAGTGGATGGGCATAGAAATTACCAATAAATGGGACGCGAGCAGGCCATTCTCTGTTCCACAGTGGTGTTCCTCTTGGCAGCAGCCTTCAGCTACAAGTTCATTGCCAGTATAGGCAGACTCAGAGCCAAGCATGGAAAGCATCACTTTTTTTGACAGCTGCTCTCCTCATGAGGCATATCTCTCAAAGACAGGCTTTATTCTGCAATGCCTACGTTTTCCAAATTTTATTCTGCACACTAATTGCAGATTTGAAATAAATGCCTCCTCCCCGCCACCACCGTCGATTACTCATACCTGCCCCCTCAGCCTCCTAAGTTTCTAAATTGGATAGATTTAAAAATCAAAAAAACCAAAACCAAAACCAAAAACAAAAACAAAAAACGAAAAACAAAAAACAAACAACCCAGCTCTGCACATACTGAGTGTCCTGACGGTGGCATGTTATCCATTCTGGGGCAAGATTCCTATTCTGAAGGCCTAGAGCATGGGTCCCTTCCCCCCACAACACCATTCGACCAAAACTGGCCAGCCACAGGATAATGAGCAACCGAAGATTCTCACCCAAACATTGGCTTTTCTTCCAATAGTGCAGATTGGGAATGCAGAGACGTTGTCCTATTTATGAACAGTGAATCACGTCGCCGCTCCACGTCTGTTTCCTGCTCCCTATGAATGAGGGGGAGCCCCTTCCCCAAAGGAATAAGTGCAGAGCGACGGTACTTGCCCCGGGGTGGCAGTGTGAGCTGCCGACCACTCCAGGTGCCAGTTCATCCCTGACTGTCCCTTACTTCATGTCCCCCACCCTACTATCCCCACCGAGTAGACACCCGGGGTCACGGGCGTCCCTAGGAGGCGGTGACCAGCCACGGTCTAAGGCGAGGCGCTGAGACCCTGCGCCCGGTGTGCGCGCGGCCCGGCAGGTGCTCGGGGACCCAGGACCCTCGGGGAGCGCGCCCCCGCCCCCGCCCGGCCAGGAGCGGACCGTGGCAGGGCGGCCGGGGGGGTCGCCTCTCGGCCCTGACAGCGGCCCGGGCTGGAGAGGCTGCCCCGAGCCGGCCGGGACCTGGGCGCCGCTACCCGCGCCTCCTCCTCCGGGCAACAAGTGTCCGCCCTCCCCGCGACGGCCCGCCCGGCCCGGCCCTCACCCGGCACAGGCCGTCCACGAACACGCGCGGGTCCAGGTGGCAGGCGATGGTGGCGCTGGGCAGGTCCTGCAGGTCCACCTCCTCCATCTCGCAGTCGATGAAGCTCCAGTCGCCGCCGCCCTCGTCGGCCTCGGCCTCCCCCGAGAACTGCGCGAAGGGCCGCAGCGTCACCCGCGGCTGAGCTCGCGATTCGGCCGCTTCGGCCGCCGCCCGGAGCCGGGGCCCGGCCACCGCGTCCTCCATCCCCGCGCCGGAGCCCGCGCGTCCCCGTGCGCCCCCGTCGGCTGAGCCGGGCTCGAGCGCGCGCTCTTCGCGCTCTCCCGCCCGCCGACTCCGCGGTTAAACCCCTCCGGCTGCCGTCACAGCCCGCGGCGGTCACCACGGCTCCCCCGGACGCGGCCTCCGCACGCCGGCCCCGCCCAGCCCCGGGGGTGGAGCTCTGGAAGACTTAGCGGCGGGCCCTTTAAGGCGGCCCCCGCTGGGCCATTGTATCCCGCCCTTCCAGGAGAGAAAGCCAATAAAAGAACGGAATTCGTCTCACGTGACTCTCATTCTGCCGCCCTCAGTTTGAAGCCCGAGGGTGGCCATGCTGGTTAGGGGCAAAGGTCCCTTCAGCAAGTTCCGCTTTTCCGACAGCTGGTGTCAGCTGAGTGGCACCAGGCAGTGTCTTGGGCGCCCGGATGATAGCTGCAGAGGCAGAGCTGCTCTGGTTCCCCTGCAGTGACGCTTTGAGGCACATAGGCCAACTTTGGGGGATTCAAGGGAGATCCAGTTTCGGCTATGGCTCTGTGGCCATTGGCAAGTGGTTAGGTGCTTACCGTATATTATCATATATAGTCGCAATAAGTATTGAACTAGACCGTGACAATACCTTTTATATATACTTTATATATACTTTTATATGTACGTATTCGTCATTATATCATTGTTCAAAATTTATATAATCAGAAGTAAATTTTTGAGTTACCACTATGTGCTGTGTACAAAAGGAGATAATAAAAGGAGTAAAACATCGGTGCTTGCATTTGTGGAATTCATAGAGGGAAAGCACAAGTTCTCAAATAAACCTCTTCTCCCTACAAAATAGATAGAATTCCTTCACCGTGAAAGACAACGTGATGCAGTGAAAACTTGGGTCTGAATTTCAGCTTCGCTGTTAATTACTTGGACGAGTAACTTGAGTCAGTTTCCTTATCTGAAAAATGAGGTCATATATGGTAGGAGTCCAGTAAGGGCCCGATACAAGGGAACTCTGTTTATGTGTAGATTTCTTTGGAAGGTGTGAAATCAGACCTGTATTTTCTCCTAAAGTGGGCTTACTCAATTTAGTTAAGAACTGTAACTGAATATAATAAAAGACATATCCAATGAATAGCTGTGATTTATTCAGAACATATCCTGTGCTGTGGTTCCCTCTGTGACGATCTCGCAGCGGTTTGTGGCCACTAGGAGCTTGAAGTAGTAATATACATATAGAGATAATTCATGAACTAGAATGTGATACAAAGATCAAGAAATACAGGAACTATCCTACATTGCTGGTGGGAATATAAAATAGTGAAGCCACTTTGGAAAAACAATCTGGCAGGTCACCAAAAAGTTAGCAATAGAACTACTCTGGGACTCAGCAATTCCTCTCTAGGTATGAACCTAAGAGAAATGAAAATGTATGTTGAAAAAAAAAGAAAGGAGGAAAGAAAGAAAAGGTCTGTCCACACAAAACCTATATTCAAAGGTTTATAGCATCCTTATTAAAATAGCCCCACTGTCCCGAGTGTGGAGCATGCTTAGGGTTCTCTCTTGGGGCGCCTGGGTAACTCAGTGGGTTAAGCCTCCGCCTTCAGCTCAGGTCATGATCTCAGAGTCCTGGGATTGAGCCCTGCATCAGGCTCTCTGCTCAGCGGGGAGCCTGCTTCGCCCCCCTCTCTGCTTACTTGTGATCTCTCTCTGTCAAATAAATAAAATCTTAAAAAAAAAAAAAAAAGATTCTCTCTCTCTCTCTCTCTCTCTCTCTCTTCCTCTGCCCTGACCCCCTTCCCCCCACTGCTGGTGCTTTCTCGCCACTCTCTAAAAATAAACAAAACAAAACAAAATAAAAAATAAATAAATAGAAACAGCCCCAAAGTGGAAATAACCCAAATGTTCATTAGCAGATGAATGGATATCTGTCCATCCATACAATGGAATATTATTCAACCATAAAAAGGAACGAAGTTCTGATAAACACAACCACATTATGGGTCTTGCAAACACTAAGCTGAGTGAAAGAAGCCAGTCACAAAGAACTACATACTATATTATCCCATTTATACGAAATGTCCAAGATAGGCAAATCCACAGAGACAGAAGATAGTTCAGTGGTTGTCAAGGGCTGGGAGAGAAGAGAGGACGCAGTAAAGGCTGAACGGTATTTTATTTTTTCCTTGGAGGTGGGAAAAGAAAATGTTCTAAAATTGGACTACGGTGATGTTTGCACAATTCCGTGAATATACTAAAAGTCACTGAATTGTACTTTCGGTTTTTTCCTTTTTAAAGATTTATTTGACAGACAGAGATCACAAGTAGGCAGAGAAGCAGGTAGAGAGAGAGAGAGAGAAGGAAGCAGGCTCCCTGCTGAGCAGAGAGCCTGATTTGGGGCTCGATTCCAGGACCCTGAGATTAGGACCTATGCAGAAAGCAAAGGCCCAACCCACTGAGCCATCCAGGCGCCCCTCCTGAATTGTACTTTCAAGAGCAACTTTTACGGAATATGAATTATATCTCAATAAAGCTAGTGTTTACAAATAGAGAATGTGCTAAAGGTCACAGGGGGTTAGATGAGTTGTGGCAGAGTGGGTGACATGGCAGAGTTGAAAACTCTGTAAACTTGGCCAGACCTTTTGAAAAGGGTAACAAAGGGGATGAGACAGCAGTTTTGGAAAAACAACACCCAGGCAACCCGTTGCTGGGTGGGTCCACGTTGTCATCACCCTTAGGACAGGACGCTCTTTCAATCCAAGCTTACCCTAAGCTGCTTAGCGCAGGCAGAGAGGGCCGGGGACAGTGCATGTGAGTGGGAAATGGACCAGGAAAAAGAAACCTAAAACGCACACTGAGCGGGCCATCACAGCTGGCCAGCTGCTGAGCTAAGAGAGAAGGGCACGAGTTCAACCTCCGGCAACTGGTAAAGACAGTGACCTGTCATTGACTTTGGAATGCAGTTAGTCATTACTAAGATGCAGGCACCGTCACCACACATTCCTTCAAGTGACTTTGGGCTCTCACCACCCACTGTCTCTTTTCTCTCCCTCTCCAGGAAGCAAAGTAAAGACAGGTCACCGTCTTTAGTTGTCTGTGTGATCCCAATAATAATAGCGATTTCATTTGGGTAGCTTTTAATTTAAGGGTGTACACCTGAACTAGCTCACATAAGCCCCACAAACAGGTATTATCACTTCTTGTTCTTAGAACTGAGGCTCAGAGAAGGAATGACCCACCCACAAGCAGAGAGGCAGCATATGGCAAAGCAGAACACCAGCTCTGCTCTCCACCCTGCTTCTGCCCCTTGGGACTCTATGACACAGAACAATGGGGAATGAACCAAAGAAAAACAGCAGGGGTAAAGGACAGGAGAAGGAAAAATAAGGGAGAAGAAAAGAAACAAAGGAATGGGAGAGGTAGGAATTTACAAGCAAAGGAAGGAGGTATTTGAGGTTCAAGATGGGGGACAGGGTGATGATCTTAAGGAAGGGCTTAACTCTCAGGGACTCAGGACCAGCACTGGATGTGATGCTGGAGAGATAGAGAGCTCTCGAAATATCAGAGCAAAATGACGGAATCTCTCAATAATTAGGATGAACATCACCCCTTCCTCTTCTAGGGGCATGCCTGGGGTCCTTGCCCTACTGCAGGCAGCATCCTTAGTCATAAAATGTCCAATTCTTCCTTCCACTTAGAAAATAAACTTTTATAGAAACTGCCATCTCTGCCATGCCTTATAAATTTAAGAAAGGCAGACACCTGTCTTACACTTTCACGGACACTCGTGCTAACCACCAGTGGCCTTTCCCAAGGAGGGAAAAAACAGAGAGAATGTGCTGACAGCAGCACAGGTGGAAACTAAGCAAAAGATCCTGCTTCACTTGGATTGCAGACGTTGCTAAGGGTGAAATCCAGTCAACTTGGGGACAATCTTTGAAGAGCTGTCCTACCATCAAACAGGTACAAAATTCCCGATGTGTCCTTTGGGAGCTGTTAGCTGTTCCCCTTTGTCCGGCTGCGGCGATGGAATCCAAGATCTACCACTGTTTCCTGGTTGGGCATCCAATAGAGAGCCAGCCCTTCTCCTCAGCTCGAGCAGGCAGAGCCGATCCAGATGTTCAGATACCCCGAAGGCAAAGGAACCAACATGGGTGAAGAGCTGCTCTCAGAGATTCCTTTTTGGAAATGAGGGAAGGGACACAAATCTTAATCAATATATCCTACCATTTCCCGTTCATTTTCCTCCCCTAACTCCTTCCTCCATGTCAGCCCTTGTAATTACCGAATATAAGAGACCAGACACTCAGAAAGCCACGTTTGGTTATTTTTGTTCTTAGCATCTGTCTCTTATATTTAATGCAGCCTGGTTATGCAAACATGCCTTTGCCCAGATAAGCCAGCCTATTCATTTGCCAGGTGGGAAAGTTTCATTGGATGACACTTTAGATTGCTTTCTATTTTGTTCTGGAAATTGAAGGGGACTGTGTGCAGTAAGCACCCGCTGCATGCTTATTAAATGAACCAACGGCATTTCTGAACACTCGAGAAATTATAGGCATTTAAATATTTGATTTAAGATAGAAGACAAATAGCTGACTTTCCGAGTGTTTGCTATTACAAAGGATGAACTGATCCAAAGGCTGCTCAAATGAGTAAACCCCTCAAATATGTCAATTTGCAAATTTCTATTTTGTTAAAAATATATGCTGCTTTTTGTTTAGTTTGTTTTTTGTTGTTGTTGTTTTGGTTTTCTTTTTTCTTTTTTTAAGGAAAGGAACTTTCTCCCTGGATCAAGCCTAATCAACTTTCATTCTTAAATTTCACTTTGAGGGGTGCCTGGGTGGCTCAGTGGGTTAGATACCTGCCTTAGACTCAGGCCATGATCCTAGCATCCGGGGAGCAGCGACTGAGCCCCTCCTTAGGCTCTCTGCTCAGCAGGGAGTCTGCTCCCTCTGCCTGCTCTCCTGCTCTCTCTCTCTCTCCCCTTCTCAAATAAATAATAAAATAACAATCTTTTAAAAAAATGAAATTAAATTCCACTTTTAAAATCCCTGTTGTTTTCTATGGTCTTCTGATGTTTCTTAAGTCAGAAGCTTGAGTTATAAACTGGGTTTTGAGAGAAATATTGGAATTTGGCTTCTTTGCTTTTCCAAGTTTAGAAGGTTCACTGGCTTCTCTGTCACCCTAAGTTCTCTTTCAAGGTAGCTGACACCTGTGTGGTTTTTAGGTGAGTTGGGATTCTTCTGGTTGCAAGTTAGCAAAACCTCTGAGGCAGTTTAAACAGGAGAGAATTTAAATGTAGGGTGCCTTATGGTAGCCAAGGGCAGCCATGCAGCCAGGCCTCAGGATGGTCCTAGAAACTGGGCCTCGGTGGTTATCCAGAAGCTGGGTTGTCACTTGGGCCATCTTGAGGCCATAGGAGGTCGAGGACGGGTATGTAAGAAAAAAGGTATCTACTTCTGGAAGTTCGCAGCCATGCATTTTCAGTGTGCTCTCATTGTTCAAAATACGTTCCTTCTATTGAGCTAGAATCAAGAATCCTGTCATAGAATCACACAATCTCCTGTGTGGCTTCACAAGCCAGGGACATGTGGTCCAAGTTTCGGTTCTGTTTGTTACATCTCCACGGACTTGGGGCAGTCACCGGCCCTCTCTAACTCTCCAGATCCTCTTATATCGAAGGGTGGTGTAAGTAGCTTCCTGTCAGAAGTGCCGAGGGGCTGGAAACAGTGCCCACAGGGGAGAGGCTCACGATGGAGAGTTATACTTACACTCCTGGTCCTGGCTCTCCCACTTGGAGACGCTCTTCTGTCTTCTGTGTTAGAAAGTCCTTTAACAGTGAGAATCCAGGTAAATGGATCTTCCCCTCTGGCCAGCTTCTAGGGAATGAACACCAGGGCAGGGTCTGGACCTGTTGGGTCACTGAAAAGACATGACTGCCCATTGACCTGTAAGCTGGACCTGGGCACTTGGAGGCTCCCCCCACCTTCCCTGTTTTTGGAATGTGGATTCCACTGGCTTTCTGGCTCGCAGAGGCTGGGGCACATGACCTGGAGCTGGGGATGCGGTGTTGAGAACACCTGTGCGGCACACGTGACTGGACCCTATTAGGACCTCTTTACCAACTTTTAAGATCTGGTGTTAGGGCAGCTGTGGGGGTCCATCCATCTTTTCATCCTGCTGCTGCTGCAGCAGCCTCGCACCCAAGTTCTCTTGCTTATTAAACATGCCATCCACCAGCCCTGAGTGGCCTGCCTCTTTCTTTGGTCTCTCCCTGCCCTCTGCACATGGCTGAGGCTTTCAGATTACACCTGGGAAATTCCCAAGAGGATTTCAAACCAACAGGTTCTGGGGACCGGTGAGCTCCTATGCTGATGAGCTCTTCTCTTCAGATCGCAAGATGGGTGAGACCTTAAGGACTAGTCCCACCTCATACCCAGTCCTGAGGTCAGACTGAGGTGGTTGTCATCATTCCAACAGGAGATAGTTCCTTTTAGGGAGTGGGGCAGGATATCCCTGGGACCTCTCCCAGTGCCCTTCCTCAGGGATGGTTTTTAACCATGTGATAAGTTCCGTCTTTGATTTTACCCTATAGCATAGGAACCACATCTCATTGGCCTGTGATAGCCAGCAGTTGGTTAAATAATGATGGCCTCGTGCTCCCGAACACACAAGGAGCAGGACCTGGAAGACAGCATACTCGCAGGTTCCGGGTTTTAGCATGTGGCCATCTTGGGCAGGAGGGACCATTATTTATCTACTTAAAGAGAGGGGTCAAGGCTGAAGCTGAGGCTTTGGCCTGCGTAGCCTTAGGGAAGGAGCCACCTCTGACCTAGATAAGACTTGGAGAGGAGCAGGTTGGGAGCGAGGATTAACGGGAGCTCACTCTGGGGTAGTTAAGGCTGGAAAGACCACTTAGGACTGCAAATGGGGCCCTCCTGGAGGCAGTTGAGTAGAGTATCTGGAGTTTCCCGGGAAAAGGCTGGAGGTATACGGCGGGAGATGCAGCTCTGGATAGAAAGCAAAGGCATGAGGCCATCAAGAGCCCCTTTGGAGTGAGGAGAGGGGCTTGAGCTCCGATATTAGTCAGCAGTGGAGCCTGGGAAGGTGGGCTGAGAGGCCAGGGAACCACTGGGCCGGTGCCGTGTCCTAGAAACCAGAGACGGAGGCTTCATGGAGGACAGAGTCTTCTCTGTCCAGTGCTGCCAGAAGGTTGGCTTTGAGGAGATTGGGAAACTGAGTTTGGGATTTCACACTTTGGAAGTCATCGTTGGTCCTGGCAAGAGAAATTTTGGAGAAATGGCGGGAGATCGATGCCCAGCTGGGGGAAGAATTGAATTCAATGAGCCTCAGACGGGGACAGAGGAGTGGGAAGAATGACATCAGAGTAAGGGAAGGGCTTGGCTTGTATTATAGATGGGAGGAGAGGCACCAGGTTTGCGTGCTAATGGAGATAACTCAGCAGACAAAGCTTGAGGACTGGGCGGGGCAAGGGGATTTCTGGAGCTCTCGGTGCCTGGGAAGAAAGAGGAGAGGCAGGTCCAGAGGGAAGAATGGAATCCATTTATTATTTATTTTATTTATTTATTTTTAAAGATTTTACTTACTTATTTGACAGACACGGAGAGAGAGGGAACACAAGCACGGGGAGCAGGAGAGGAAGAAGCAGGCTTCCTGCTGAGAAGGGAGCCCGATGGGGGCCTCGACCCCAAGACCCTGGGATCATGACCTGAGCTGAAGGCAGCCGCCTAACGACTGAGCCATCCAGGCACTCTGGAATCCATTTACTGACCCAGAGAGCAGCTAGCAAGCTCAGCACAGGTGCTGGGAGGGCTGGGGAAAGTTCCTTGTGGTTGCTCGGGTCTTCTCAGTGAAATAAGAAGTGGTACCACCACCTGAGGGTAAGGATGAGGAACACAGCACGGGGAGTTTAAGGCGAGAGAAGAAGATGTAAAGTCGTCTTCCAGGAATGCGGGAGAGTGCGTACACTGGGGAAAGGCAGGAGGATTACAAATGTAGTACGAGTATAATATACGCACACATTATGTAAACATATGCACATTATTATAATATATACATATGCATCAGTAGATGTAAGTAAGCATATTTAATATAGTATGTATAACTTAACATACTGCAAAATAATTACAATCAGTATCTAATATACATGTAATATGATATATTAATATATGTTCATTCATCATCTATGAATTGGAAATATATGCCGATAATGTATGTAATGACATATTAATCAACTATATTATATGTAATTAAATATATTTATTTATAAATTATGTCTCCTTCACTATTCATAGTACAGTGATGCTTATTATAAAACATACATAAAAATAGATATATTAAAAGTATAGGAAAAGAGAAGGGAATACAAATTTAAATGTTTGTTTTATTTTTTAAAAGTAATCTCTACATCCACTGTGGGGCTTGAACTCACAACCCCAAGATAATAGTCGAATGCTCCACTGCCTGAGATAGTCAGGCACTCTGAATGTTTATGTTTTTACCCTCCTCTTTTCTAGCTTGGAAGACCAAAAAGGCAAAGTCTTAACAACCATCAAAAATACCCTGTTTTCTCAAAAATCTTTTGTACCTCTCAGTTCCTTATTAATGATGTCTTATTGAGAGTGATGTGATTAAATGTGTGTCATCCTTTTGGGAAATCATAATGAGCCACATGGTAGGTGTTCCATACTCCGCTTCCTAAATCAGAATATTCATTTTCCAACCCCATCTGCCGAACATGCCAGGGGCTGTTATTATTTATTGCTATGATTATGTGATGCAGTTAGTAAATGTCCATGCTCCTTGATGTCAGAGAGTAGTTCTTGCAAATTAATTGGAAGTTATTCATTTCTATATGTTTCACAAATGGGTTTTAAAATGCACAGAATCCCTTGGAAGCTTTTTAACAGGTTAGGAAATGGTGTTTCCAAGTTTTCAAGTGTGAGATACGAGAGCTCTGATAGTTGTCACACGTCATTTGTTGGCAGTAAAAACACTAATGATAGAAAGCTTTCCAAACTCCTGTTTTCAGAACGTTCCCCTCGTAGTACATGTTTCTGGCAGGAAAGTGGTTATTTTCTCATTTGCTGTTAAATGCCACGTTGACCCGGAAGGGCCAGGTCAGGTTTATTCCTTTATCCTGACCTCCTGCATTGCTGGAGGGCCGTGGTCCCTTTCTCTCTGCCCACCCCTGCTTGCTTCCCTGGAAATCTCTTCACACCATCGTCCAGCAGGCATCTGTGGAAGGCACTTGTCCATTTTCAGGAGGATGAGTTTGATTAAAAACTAGATAATGTCATCTGCAAATTCTCTTAATGGGGATTTGGGACCTGAGGTAACAGCAAAATTTGGAAAGCAAAGAAGGTGTGAAGAGCTGGGTTGACCCACGCCACCTGGAGCTCCAGCTGTCCCTTCAGGGTGCTGAGAGCATCCCATGACACCTGCCAGTCTGGCCCCTGCAGTGAGGTCGGGTACCAGGGTTAGCCCGCAGGGCGAAGCAGCAGAGCATTCCTTTATCCCTCCTCCCTTCCTTCCTATGCTCCTCCCTTCCGTCTTCCCTCCCGTCTTTCCTCTTTTCTTTTCTTTTTCCTTTTCTTTCGCTTCTCCTTCCTTCCTTCCTTCCTTCCTTCCTTCCTTTCCTTCCTTCCTTTTCTTTCTCTTCATTTTCTTTTCTTTTAGTTAGAAACCAATATAAACAAAAGTCCTAGGATTTTTCATTCATCCCCGTAAGTGACCTTGACCTAGTATAGGGCAAATGAGCAGAATGCACAAAACTCCATCAGGGACAGCTTCTTGCACCTGGACTGTCTCGCTCTGACCTGAGACTGTGATTTCCGGCTGTCGGGCGCCTGGGGCTCGAGCGAGCTCTGCCCCTTCCACCTTCTCAGCTCATCACTGGCCTCTGAAATACAGGCTAATTCCCAAAGAACACTTTGGAAGGCCAAAATGGAAGTCTTCATGTTTCCCATCAAACCTGCTCATCCCTCTCTGTTCTGTTTTAATTTGTACTCTGTAATCTGCCCGGCCACCGGGAAGAAACCAGGAGCTCTGCAAACTGCTCCCTTTACCTGACATCCCTCTCCCCTGTTCCCTACTCCAGGCGACCATCACTATATCCTGCCCACGCTTCCTAGGGAATAACATGGGCTGAAGTTACCCCATTGTCTTGATCTCCATCTCTACCTCGAGTCTCCTAGCTCAGGACCACAGCTGGGTCCCCGATGCTGTGTAGCAGAACCAAGGACTCGGGAGCCTTCTTCCATTCACAGTTGAGTTAATCATCAGGAACTTCCAAGGAACAGCATCCAAATAAGGGTCATCAAATTTCCTCTCTTTTCCACCGTCCCCTCGAATGAGATGTGTCCCTACACAGTCCCCTATACACAATTGCCTTCTTTATCACTTTATCAAATATAATGACTGTACTGCCTTCTAACATGTCATTGTCTTGCTTCTGCGTTGCACCGCCAGCCGCCTGAGAGCAGGGAGAGTGGGGGTTCTCCTTGTCTGCGGCGTGACGCATGGCACACAGGTAGTCAACATTCAGTCCTCACAGCAGCAGCCCGGCAGTGTCTGTGGATCCCAGCCCCAAGCACGGGATGACCGGCTGCTGTGGGGATGAATGGGTGATTGACAATATCCCCTTGACGATGGGCAGAGCGCAGCTTTTATCCGAGTTTCCATTGAGGCAAGCTGGGGAAAGAGACCCAAAGCCTCGTTGAGTACACGAAAGCCATTCTGTGAGGAAGCCGGCCTGGCAGCCCCGATCTGGCTTGGGTTGGAGCCCGCTGTTTAGCTTATAGAATAAGCTGTTCCACGGTAAAGGGGGCCTGTGTGTATTTCACGCTACCCATTGGCCTGTCCTCCTGCCTTACGGGTGACTACACAGATGTGACAGGGGGAGGGGCCGGTCTGCATTTTCGCTTTTAACTGAAGTGTAATGAACACACGGCAGTTTCAGGCAGTTTCGGGCAGACGACATAACGATTCGACAGTTCCATACGTTACTCAGCACTCATCCTGGGGCAAGTATATTTTTAAAACCACTTTACTGGGGGCACCTGGGTGGCTTCATTGGTTACGCGTATGGCTCTTGGTTCCGGCTCAGGTCCTGATCTCCGGGTCCTGGGATGCAGACCCACGTCGGGCTCTGTGCTCCGAGGGGAGCCTGCTGGAGATTCTCCCCCCACCCATGCTCCCCTTCTGCTCCTCCCTGCACACACACACTCTCTCTCTAAAATACATAATCTTGATAAAATAGGACCACCTTATTGAGGTATATAACAGGCGTGCTCTAAACTAAACAGATTTAAGCAATACAGCTGGTAAGTTTGACACACATGAAGCCATCACCAACCACAGTCAAGAGAGGGAATGTACCCATGCCTGCTGAGTTTTCCCAAGTTTCCTTTCCACGGCACTCCTAAGTCCCCCCTGATCTGCCTCCTGGCACTGTGTTTAATCTTTCAGAGCTTCCTTGTTCTGTCTTCTCTTTACATACCTTCCTTGCACTTAAATTATTGCTTTATTACCTGACCTCCCTCTAGAGTTTTAGTTCTATTAAAAAAACGCATTGGTCTGCTGAGTTTCCTCTGTAGCCTCCAAAGCAGTTTTCCAGTGATGGTTTATCTTGCTTGTTCTCTACATTAGGTAAGTGGTGAGCCTGACTTCCCAAAGAAAGAAGGACCAGGTGGCCAGCATGCGTTTCCTCTGCTGTCGAATGAGACATTTCCCTAGGGCCTCTCATCTAGGGGGGATGCGGTGTGGCAGCTCTCTGCAAGAAAGGACAGCGGCTCTGGTCAAGGTAACCGGTGGTCGGTGCCAGAGCCTCAAGCCAGCTAACAGCCTATGAACCTCCAAATGCCAGAGGGAAGGGCTTCCCTTGGGATGCCAGTATTGATGAGTATAGACTTAGCTTCCCTCAGTTTGTTCCATTTATTGGTAGCGGCATGTGGATTTTTGCTGTGTTCTGTGTGCTGTGTGTATCTGTGCCTGAGCGCATGTGTGTGCGTTTGTATGTGGATACGAGCATGTGCGTTTGTATGTAGATAGCCATGAGCATTTGTGAGCATGTAAACGTGTAATATGCATGTTTGTGCGTGTCTGTGCGTGCCTGCATGTCTGTGCACGCACACACGCATGGCATCTCTGTGTTTGTGCGGGGAATGTGTGCCTAGGCTCACGTGTGTGTATGAGCGGGTATGTATGCACACATGCACGGGTGTGTGTCAGGTGCGCGTGCACATGTGTACATGCCTCCGTGCATGGACTGGGGTGGCTGCTCCCAATACAGAGGCTTCAAGCAGTCCCTGTGTCCACCGTCGTTGTCTGCTGGTCCTGGTCCCAGGGCTGCTCTCTGTTCTCTCAGCTACATGGCTCCCTGGAGCTTTGCAGCTCCCTCAAAGCCTGCATTGCATTTGGTGTGTGGGTTTCTTACTTTTACTAAGTCGGGTGGAAGGGGGACAGGCTGAGCCCCGCTGTAGGCGTGCCAAGGGGGCCTCCTGTCTCTCACCCCCAACTACTCTTCAGGGCCCATCTGGGTGTTTCTGACTCACTTGCGAGACCAAGGCCGTTTCTCTACAATGTGGAATCACTGTCACCACCTTATTTTATTTTAAAAAAAAAGGTTTTCTTCTACTAAACCCACTTCACCTGAGTATTTGAAATTAGTGTTGGTCAGAAGAAGATCACAGGCTATTTTTACTCAGAATGTAGAACTCTGCTTAGTGTGTTAAAGGCAGATCCATTTCCCCATCAGTGAAGTGCGCAGGCATGGGAGGGCATGTAAGTTTGGGGTGGGGGTTGGGCTCCTTTTACCCACTGGGAGCCCCCTGGACTCCAGTGACACCTCATGTCTATTTCCGGAAGGACCACGATCATGGTTAGAAAACAGCAAGGGCCCCAGTGTTGGAGATGGTGTTCAGTTGAAAATGTCCAACCATTCCTTACTGTCAGCCAACCCTCTTGATAAAGCTCACCCAATAAAAACATAGCCTTACCATACAATCCGCTAATTGTGCTCCTTACTATTACGTGAGTTGAAAACTTACGTCCACATGAACACCTGCACATGAGTGTTTATAGCATTTTTACTCAAATTACCAAAAATTAGAAGCCAACGAAATGCCCTTGAGCAGGTGAACGGATAAACGGTGGTACAGTCAGCTAATGGAACGTTATTCAGGGCTAAAAAGAGGTTCCCAGCCACAAAAAGAGAGGGAGGAATCTAAGATGTGCATTGCTAAGAGAAGGAAGCCAGTCTGAAAAGGCCGCATACCCTATGATTCCAACTACGTGACGTTCTGGAAAAGGCAAAACCACAGAGACAGTAAATGGATTTGTGGTTCCCAGGGCTTGGGCGGGGGCATCGGGGAGGAAAGAATAGGTGTTACAGGGAAATTTTAGGGCGGTGAAAATACTCTGCATGACATTATAACGATAGATACGTAGCATTATACATTTGTCCAAACCTATAGGACATACACCACCAGGAAGGAAACCCAAGGTAGCCCATGGACTTCAGTTAATAACAATGTATCAGTCTTGCCTCCTCAATAACAGAGATGTACCTCCCCAGGGCAAGACATCAGCAACAAGGGAAAGGGTGTGCTGTGTGTGGAGTGAAGTGATAGATGAGAAGCCCCTGTAGTTTGGCTCAATTTTTCCTACTCTAGAACAGAACCTATTAATTAAAAACAACAACAACAACAACAACAACAACAACAACAACAACAACAACTGTCTAATTAATATGGCCACAAAACACCTGATGGAAAGCAAAAAACGTGAAGTCATCTTGCCAGAACAAACTAGTCGCAAATTGTACCTGTCCAGGGTGACATTGGTGAAGACGTGTCAATAAAACGGAGAGCGTGAAGTCACCCCACTGTTGGGGACAGTCCTTGCAAATGGCCGGGTGAGGAGAGCAAGGCATGGCAATACTGCCACCTCGTGGTCGAAGGCAGACTTGCAAGAGAGTCGCTTGGCGTGTCCCATTTTCTGTGATGTTATCACTATATCTACATCTTTTTATAAAGCCCGGAGAAAGAACAGGGGAAGGAGGGAGATAAGTGGGAGGCATAAGGAGATCTTGGCTGTCCACGGGCCATGTCCCTAACATTTTCCATCTGACAGACAGGCAGAAGGGTCAGATGGCGAGAGCCCAGAAGGCTGCTATACAGGTTAGGTACGGAAGGATCTTGAAACATCTGATTGCTTAAAAATATCTCTGTCATGTAATACTGCCCATACACACTGCTTGATGTTGATTCCCACCATACACGATCAGCCAAAGTGGAGGGACCCCCTCGTTCAATGAGGCTCTAGCGGGGGCTTCCTCTGGACTGAGCATCCCTCATAGGGAGGGGATGTTATGTCCAGATGTCTGCCCTGTCTTCTGGAAATATGAGCAGACTTCTAGCCCCTTTTTCTGAATGCAAAGAGATGGACCCCTTGACTAGGAAAGGGGGCAAGAATGCACACTTTGGAGGGTAACTCTGGAGCTGGAGGAGGGGGAGCTCTGGAGCGGGACGGTATGTTTAGAGGGACACCAACAGCCAGTTGTGTAGGGGAGACCCATGGGGCAAGAGGCATGGAGGCGGGGAGGCAGTGAGAATGAGAGTGAGCCTCTCTATGGCTGTGCTTCAGGTCTTAAAACTTAGCTGGTTAGTGGGTGGCCGATGGTGGGCGGCTTTGCCCCGACAGAGGAATGTCTCTTTTATGAAGGGTCTCTAAGTGGCATTCCAGCCCCACGGCTCTTGCCCAGGTTGGCCTGTGTATCAGTTTCTGAGGGCTGAGGAAGCAAAGCACCACGCGCCGGGAGGCTTAAAACAAGGGCATTGAGCTTCCTCAAGGTCCCGGAGGCCAGAAATCAAGGTGTCAGCAAGGGGATGCTAGCTCCAAAGCTCCAGGGGACGGTCCTTCCTCACCCCGTCCAGCTTTGGAGGGCTCCTGCTCCTCCTCAGGCTGTAGCTGCATCGCTTGGCCTCTGCCTCCACGGTCACAGGGCCTCCCTCCTGGCCTCTCTGACACCCAATCCCCCTCTCCTATAGGGATGCCATCCCTGGATTCCAGGCAGCCCCCATCCCCCATCCAAGGTGACCACCTATGAACTCAATCCCACCTGCAAAGACCCTGTTTCCAAATAAGGTCACATTCACAGGTGCTGAGAGTCAAGCCCTCAACATACCTTTTCGGGGTCACTTTCAAACCACAGCATCCCTCCTGAGTTGCTCTGCAGAATCATCCAGCGAGAACTGCGTTCTTTCCCTGGGGAGCCAGAGCTGCTCTGGTCTGGGGTGTTAGGAAAACACAGTGGTTCCGTGTTGGTGTTTCTGGTCCTTTGGTGTGTCCGTGACTTTGGGTTCCTCTGAGGCAAGGGCAAACTCCACTCAGGTGTTTCTGCCCCAGGAAAGGGCCAGCTGTTGCAAGTCTCCAACCAGCTAGCCTGATACGTCGTTGATAATCAGAATGATTCCTACAAAAAGAAAAATCCACAAATGGTGTCATTCTGCTCCCAAATGTTGAATGCATTACATCAGGAAGAAAGGGGCTGTGATCCCAACCCCCCTCCCCCCGGAAGTAGTTGGTTGGTAACAAATTTGAACACGTTCTCCCCACTGGAATGGGAGCAGGTACTGGATGGTGGTCAGATCGCTTCTGGGGCCTCTGCCTCTCACAAGTTTTCATCCTACATGAGCTCGAAGCAAGCAAACAAAAGATTTCTAGCTAAAACCAGGCCCTGCCCATCAGCCTATCCCCCTCTGCTGCTTTGCTTTCTCCATGAAGCTTATCATTATCCTAGGCAGTTGGTTTTTTATACTATTATCAAGATTTTTGATTATTTTGTTACGCTCCTGCATTAGCTGGTTATGGCTGCTGTTAAAAAAAAAAATCACTGTAAACATAGTGGCTTAAACCAATACAGATATATTGTCCTATAGTTCCAGGGGTCAATGCCACGGTGGGTATTACTGGTTCCACTAAAATCAAGGGTGTCTGCGGGGCAGGGCTGTGTCTCTTCCTGGGGGCAGCACCAGCTTTCCTGCCTTCCTGGCTTCTAGAAGCTGCCCTCAGTTTTGGCTTGTGGTCCCTTTCCATCCTCAAAGCCCCCTGAGATCACTCCACCACCCTGGCTTCCGTCATTCTGTCTCTTCGTCTTCCCCAGTGACTCTGCTGCCTCCCCTCTTCCATCTTTACGGAACACGTGGGGTGACACTGACCTACGCACTTAGTTCGATATCATCTCTTTATTCTAAAGTCAGCTGATTGGCGACTTTCACTTCATCGGCAACCTCCATTCCCCTTCATCATATAACATCTTCACAGATGCCAGGACTTAGGGTGTGACCCTCTTAGGGGGGCTTTATTCTGCTCCCTGCAGTCTCCTGCCCCCACATGAAGGTTTCATGAAAGCGGGGATTTTTGTCTATATTCTTGTAAAAACACAGATGTGATGACATCACCTTCATACTTTTCCTCCTTCACTATCTCCCATGGTCTACCTATAGGATCAAGCATCCTTGCCAGCAGGAGTCTGCCCATGGTCCCCCCATCATGGGTCCTGAAGATAAGGATCTGAGACAAAGGAAGTGATCCTGGGAAACTCTGAAGGAAGTGGGGAAGGGAGTGCATCGGTGGGCAGGTGACCAAGGCCAGCTTGGTGGCTCCTTGTGCGCAAGTGTGGAGAACACCCCTCCGTTGTCCACCCAAAGAGCCTGGGAGCTGGGGTGTGAGTCTTCCATCGGCCAGCAAGGACAGTTGCTGGAGGTGTTGACTCCCTAGCACTTGTGGCTGGGAAGTCTTCAGGGGGTATCTCAGATGCATGTGGTGGGACGTTGATGGCTTGTGAGCATGGAGGAGATTGGACGGGGTGCCTGCTACAGCCTTATGTCCCCAAGGGTGCCCGGCAGGTCTGAAGACACCTACTTGTGTGAGACAGGGCTGCTTTACACCAAGACGGCGGGAGTTCTGTGCAAATTTTAAGTTTCCTGAAGGTCCTTGGATGACCAGCTTGTGCCAGTTTGCCCAGGATTTTCCTGGTTTTTGCATTGAACCTCCCCTCCACTCCCCACCCCCCAATCGCCCCATGTACCTACTCCAGGGAAAACCCAGACAGATGGGGCACCGTCTCTGGTTACTACTCTTGGACAAGGTCATGCTGAGATGAGCAAGTTAGTGATTCAGAAGGTGCTGTTTATATATGCAACTCTCCTGGAGGCACCCAGAGCTAGCTTGTCTACACTGTTTATGCATGTAGAGATCCGTGGGGGTACATCGGCTTCACCCAGTTCCACAGCCCCCTTGACATACAGATAGAGCACACACATCTTGGCGGTTCAGAATTTGAAGACCTGGGCATCCCGTGCGACTGAGAAAGGGCAGTGGAGGCCTATGCCTGCAAGTTTGGGGACCTCTCCATGGTTGTTCCCTTTTCTCTTCTTACTGTGCCCCATCTCTACCTTTGTCAAAGTCGCTTGTGCTCCAGTGAGGACTTGCCATGGCTGGATCCTGGGTCAAGGGTGCAGTGCTCTCTAGGCTGACCACTTGTCTTTCTCCTCAGTCTCCTCAAATGTCTTAGAGATAGGACATTTCTAGTCCTTTTGAACACGCCAGGGTCTGTCTTCCTTCTGGAACTTTCCATGTATTGTTCCCTCGGATTCCTAACTGCCTTTGTTGACTCCCCAAGGCTTATCAGGGTGCCCCCTCTGTGCTCTCAAAGTCCTTGGTTCTTGCCCCTTGGCACCCAACACATTGTATTATACTTGGCCTGTTCTCTTGCCCAAACCCCTGCTGAACTGTCTTAGCCTGCTCGGACGTCTGTAACTAAATACCATAGACTGAGCTGCCTGAACAGCAGAAATGGATCCTCTCACAGCTCTGGAGGCTAAAAGTCTCAGCTCAAGGTGTCAACATGGGTTCTGTTCCCAGTGGGGGCTCTTCCTCTGGCTTGCAGATGGCCACCTTCTTTTTGTGTCTCTGCATGGCTTTTCCTCTGTGTGTCTGCATGGAGAAAGAGAGAGAGAGAGGTATCTAACTCTTCCTTTTTATAGAAGATCACCAGTCCTATCAGATTAGGACTCTACTCTTAGGATAGCTTTTTGCTTTAAATATCTTCTAGAAGCTCTGTCTAGAAGCAAACACAGTCACCGTAAGAGGAAAGGCTTCCACATATGAATTTGGGTGGGGGTGGGGGCACAATTTAGTCCAGAGAAAAGCCCGCGAGCTCCTTGGGGTCAGGGACTCTACTTCACTCCCCACTGAGCTCTTGGTACAATAAGTGGCAGTAATTATTCCCTGAATAAACAAACATACGAATGGAACAATAAAGATATCATTGTATCTTCCAACACCTCTGTGAGGGGACATGCCTGTTATGATCAATCCCATTCATTCATTCCAACCTCCTTCTACTGGGTTTTCCTTTACTGCAGAGACTGGAGAAGCAGAAACCTCATTTCCCAGCCTGCCTTGCAAACAGGGTGCCATACGTGATTTGGGAGCTGCGGGCTGAGGCGGTGAAGAGGGAGTTTGCAGGATTCTGTGCACAGAGAGATAGCAGTTGGGGGCATCTTTTTTTTCTCTCTCTCATACAGATTTAGCAGGTTTGAAGAGCCGCTGAAGGTGTCCCGCCATTGGAAGCAAAGGCAAAGCTTCTGTCCCTGGAGACTCCAAGGCTGTGTGGCTTCCTGCTTCCAGAATTTGCCATGGAGTTAGTTAGAAGCTCCTCTGGTGGGTCCGTTCTGGGGTACTGGCCTGTGAGTCATTCCTGGAAGCCTTCTTTGCAGCCTGCATTTTCAGCCCTTCTGAAGATTTTATAACCACATACATGTTATTAAATGCATTTCTGCTTAAAATAGCTAGACTGGTTTCTAGAACCTCAGGTTGACGCTGCCTGACACGGATGGCAGCTCTCACATACTCATGGCACAGGTGAGACCTGAGAAGACCAACAGCTACCCAAGGTCGTTGAGGTCCTAAGTGCCTGGCCCAGTGAAGACTAGGCAGGCAGGGAGTGTGTTTCACAAAGTGGTATGGTCCTGCAGACAGCGATGACGGACGGCAAGATGAGGAAGACAGCTCAGTGAAGGGATGGCAGGAGTACGGGATGAGAAAATCTCAGGGAATAGACAACCACAGGTTCCCCTTAGCAAACTGACCATTGAGGGATAGAGTGCAAGGCACGGTGGTGTCACAGGTGTGAGGCTCCGAAGGAAGCCTGGGGTACACTTGCATCCTGCTGGGCCAGGTGGATGCCTCAGGTTTCAGGGAGAAGCCTGGTGCTCTTGGCTCTGGGACTCAGATGGAATGTTGCTGCGAAGATGTTTTTCTGTTTCTGAGGTCCGCAGAAGCTGGTGGATAGGGATGTGGTGACTCTGCTGGAATCTGGTCCGGCAACCCTGTTTCAGACACACAGCTTAGAAATTTCCTGAGTCCTGCCGTTGTGCTGGAGAGCACCAACCCCTCCCCAGATTTTGGAGGAATTCATAGTGCTAGGTGCACAGGTTCAAGGACATGGAGAATGGATTCTAAAGCAGAAAGTTCAGATCCGCCAGCATCAACCAGGAACTGATGTAGTAAGTCACCACACCTGAGAACAGTTGGATTTGATTGTTTCCCTGACGGTGAAGTTCAGGAGTTTTCTCACCTCCGATGGTCCCAAGCCAGATACCTTTCACTTGCATCTGCAACGAGACTCAAATGGCCCTGTGTCTAAAGAAGGAAGAGAATTCCACGGTGTATCCATTGTTGGAGAAAGTAACCTCCCACAACGCTGTCTTTTGTTATGTGGCCATTTACCACAGTGGTTGAGGCCACCCAGGGATTTCCAAGACTATAATCACAGTGTTGATGTTGATAAAACCGAGAAAGTAACCTCCCACAACGCTGTCTTTTGTTATGTGGCCATTTACCACAGTGGTTGAGGCCACCCAGGGATTTCCAAGACTATAATCACAGTGTTGATGTTGATAAAACCGATGTCTTCATACAAGTTTGAAAAAACGAACTAATAGCTTTTGACAAAGCAAAGTTTCTTTCCACCAGGAAATTGGCGTCTCACGGAAGATTTATTGTGATGGACCCAATGACCACATACTTCTGATTTCCTGGGGTCATGTGCTAAACATTGATTCCTGGGCCCAATCTACACTTGCTGAATTGGAATTTCTGGGAATGGTGTATTTATAAAGGTCTCTGATTTATAAAAGTCCCAGATGAGGGACGCCTGGGTGGCTCAGTTGGTTGGACGACTGCCTTCGGCTCAGGTCATGATCCTGGAGTCCCAGGATCGAGTCCCGCATCGGACACCCAGCTCCATGGGGAGTCTGCTTCTCTCTCTGACCTTCTCCTCGTTCATGCTCTCTCTCACTGTCTCTCTCTCAAATAAATAAATAAAATCTTTAAAAAAAAAAAAAAAAGTCCCAGATGATTGAAACCTGGAAGTCACTGGTTATAGGCACGCCTGACGCCAGCATCATCTGACTGCCAGATCTTTCAGTATCTGTCCCAAGATGTTTCCCGGGGAATCTGAGCAGTGAAAGAATGAGCCTCTGAGCAGAGAAGCTTTGAGCTGTTGTCCTGCATTCTTGACTCAGTGTGGGAGGAGAAGAGGGACAGGCTCAATTGGCTCCTTCCTCCAGGGTGTCCGATGGCTCAGCTGCCTGGGCTAGGGGCCACCCCAGGTCTCACACCACACACCTGTCCACAAGCTTGAAAGAGTATTCGTCCATCTTATGCCATCCCGGCTCTCGGAGTGAGTGTATACGCATGCATTTGTCAACCACCGTATTCCAATACCACCGAACATCGGTTTGGTTGACCAAAGTAGATTATGCAAACGTCACTAAAAAATCTAAACTCTAGTCCTCTTTTCTTCTCCCCCAGCATCTTGATTTTGGACTTCAGGCCTTCAGAATTCTGAGAGAATAAATTTCTATTTTTTTACTTGCAGTGTAATATATGTGATGGAATATTTATCATTTTAACCATTTGTAAGTGTACAATCCAGGGGCATTAAATACTCTGGCAATGCTGTATGACGATCACCACTGTCTTCACTTAAAACGTTATCAGGAATAAATAAATAAATAAACAAACAAACAAACAAACAAACATTATCAGTCCCCAAATAAATTCTGTTTCCATTACACAACAGATCCCTTTCTGCCCCTGTCCCCAGCCCCGGACAACCTCTATTTTGCCTTGTCTCTATTAAATTGAACTGTTCTGGGTACTGCCTGTAAGTGGAATTATACAGCGTTTGTCCTTCCCTGTCTGGCTTGTTTCACTGGATACAATGTTTTCAAGACCCATCCACATTGTATCATGTGTCAGAACACCATCTCTCATTATGGCTGAACAAAGGTCCATTGTAGGTATAGACCTCATTTGGATTTTCTTTTCATCTGTTGATATGCACTAGGGTTGTTTTACCTTTTGACTATTGTGAACAACATGGCTGTGAAAGCTGGTGTACAAATACATGTTTGAGTCTCTCCTTTTGATTCTTCAGGGTTTTACACCTAGAAGTGGAATTGCTGGGCCATGTGATAACTCTGTGTTCAATTTCTTGAGGTTTTCCACAGTGGCTGCACCATTTTGCATTCTCTCTCTCTCTCTCTCTTTTTGAGGAACTAAAAAAGGATTGTTTATTGAGGGCGAGAGAATGCAAACAATACGAAAACCAAAAGCTTATCTGACTTTTCTTTCTCTCCTTCTCAAATGGGTGTTGGATTTTATCTGTACATTTTCTGAGGGTCACCATCTGCCAATGGAATCCTTTATACAGGAGGAAGCTGTGGGACAAATTCCTTCAGAGACCCTTTGGGAGAACTCTCATTGGGTGGGAGTGTTGCTCAATGTTGTCTACTTCTTTCCCTTACATGTGTGCTAAAAATAGTCTTTGCACACGATGGTGAGCCTCACAATTAGTGAGAAGCAGCTGTGGAAGCCCACTATGCCATCTCCACACTGGTCGAGGTTCTCCTTTATTTTGTCCATGGACAGAGGGTCTTTTTGATTTTCCAAAAATCCAGAGAACTCCTTTTCCATGAGTACTCTCAGGTCATCCTTTGTTAAGTAGCCTTTATCCTCAGCAAACATGTGAAACATGAACATCATGATTTCCATGGGGTGTTCCATTTGAGACTGCATTTTGGTGAGGTCTGTGAAACCATGGCCTGAGGTGCAGCAGGGATGATTGTCTGGCTGGGACACAGGGCCAGTCAAATTCTCTCTCTCTCTCTTTTTTTTTTTTAATAAGTAAAAAGGATTTTTGGCTTTGTAACAAGTTTGAGGTGAAGCCCACATGGGGGCTCACTTGATGCTCTGTACTTGGTCTCCCTCCATCTGACCTGCCTCTGTCCCCACCATTCCCCCTCCATCTGCCCCACTGACAACCTCAGGCTCTACGTGGTGGTAAGATGCCTGCAGCAGCCACCACGTCCAGTTATGCTTGAGTTCATCTCATGGACTCTGAGTTCATTGGAGACACTTCAAGGTTCTGCCTCACTAGAAGCTGACTGGTTTCTGGAAGGCAAAGATAACAGCCTGTCCCATTTGGTAAATGTCCCCCCACCACATCTTGGGGAAGCCTCTCCTCCCCAAGCACTAGATTTGTGAGTGGAGATCACAGTTCATCTGGTGTGCACGGACTGTATCCCTCAGGGCTCTTCAGAGATACAGACCCAGGAGGACATACAGGAAAGGGGATTTATTATGGCATATTAGCTCACAGGATCGTGGAAGCTGAGGAGTCCTCCTGCTGTTTGCAGCCTGGAGGCTCAGGAAAGCTGGTGGTGAAATTCCATGTGGGTAGAGCCCAGGGTGGGAGAAGATTGATGTCTCCACTGAAGAACGTGGCTGGATCACCCCTCCCTCTGTTCTTTGTTCTATTCAGCCTCTCAGTGGGTTAGATGAGCCTCATTGGGGAGGGGATTCTACCTCCCTGAAGCCCCTGATTTAAATGCTAATCTCCTCTAGGAACCCCCTCCCAGACACACCCAGAAAAAACCTGGGCACCCCATGACAAATCAACCTGACATAAAATTGAACTGTCACAGGGACTCAAGTTCTCCATCACTTTTGATCCTTCTTTCTTCCTTGACCTTCACACCCAGTTCCTTGCTCTGCCCACCCACACCCCCCAGCAGATAGTGTTTCTTGTACCTGATTTGCTCCCACCTATTTCAGTCTGTGTTAAGTGGTTACCACAGGCATTCCAGATGCAGAGGTGATAATGCACTCTTGGAGGTCTACTTGGTAAACTCACCACAGAACAGAGGAGAAGGGGCTGTTTGTAGAATCTGGAATAGGATCACTTCCCTCTTGTGACCAAGGTAACCCTGGGGCTTAGAAGGCAGTCTTGGGAGACCCACCGAATGTAGTAGAAAGGTATGGTTGATCAGGAAGATTTAAACAACATGACCAGCAAGGAGTTTAGAGGAAAAAAAGGGGGGGGGCAGGGGGAGAAGGTTAGAATGTCACAAGCATAAGTGTCCTGGGGGTGCAGCCAATACTGTGTCATCAGATGTTTCTCACAACCCATGATAAATGTCTCTCTGTCCTGAGTCCATGTTCAAAAAGCAACCTACTGATTACTAATTAGTGTCCCAAATGCTTCTTCCCAAATGGCAGAAAAGCAGTGCCTTGAATGTTGTGACAAAAGTCCATTACTGGTCATTGTTAGAGATGGAAGGCTCTCTGAGGGGCCAGAGGGCAGGCATAGGGCTCACAAGAGAGCACGATCTGACCACAATGGGTAGAGCTCTTGATGTGAACCCAAAGCCATCTGCACCTGCCTGCTCAGCCAGTATCACCTGCATGGCGATGCCATTCAGGGAAACCTTCCTTCCCCTGAGACATAGGCTTGAGTCTCACTTCCCCTGCATTGGGTCATCTTCTGATTCCTCCCAGTGTCCCAGGGTTTCAAAACCTTGGCCTGTATCCAGACTGAATCGGAAGACTCAAAAAACTGAGCTTCCTATTAGAGCCACAGAGTAAAAAATGTCTCAGCTGTAAGTCCTAGGGGTCCAGCGTGGTCACCAGAGCCACAGCATGAGCAGGACCCTGGCCTTGGATCTTGCCCTGTTTTCACTCCACCACTGCCCAACCATGGCTGCCAGCTTACTGTGCCTGAGACAGCCCGCTCCTTGGCAAACCAGAAGGGGATTGCTTAGGGATACTATTTTACTACTCCAGCATGAGGAAGGACGGTTTTCTCCTCCCCCGGCAACAGCCCAGCCAATGAGAGACGGTCACAGCTCAGCCAATGAGTAGCCACTATACTTCAAACGTCCAGTTTGCTCCTATGGACTTTTTGCTCATAACAGCCCCTCCCCACAGTCACTTTTCATTTATAAAAGAGCGGTCTTCTCCCTTGTTCTGTAGACTTGCCAATGATTTTGCCATAGGTTTCCTGTCCTGAATTGTGATTCTGCAGCATTCCGGAATACACACTTTTTGGGGGGGGGGCGGGGGTGCTGGTGAAATAACTGACAGTTTTAAGTGTAATTATTAATAATGTGTGTGTTTTATTGTTTTCTGTATGTTGCTTTTTTTGGGTTAATCCTATTTCTTGGAAATCACTCCAGAGTAGTACAGGGAACTATTCCACATTCATGTCTACAGTCCACCGTGTAGCCATGCCTGAGTTTATTCAACCAGTTTCTAATTTGTTCAGCCATTCCTTATTGATGGACATTTGAGTCGTTTCCCGCCTTTTGCTATTAAAAATAGAGCTTCTGTAACTAGCATTGTGTGTATAGCTCCATTGCATTTTGCCAATATTATCTTTGGGAGAGATTTCTAAGAAGTGGGTTTGCTGGATCAGAAGGCAAATGTATAGATAAATTTGCTAGATAATGTCAAATCCTCCTCTATAGAATCGTACCATTCACATCACAAGTTTTTATGTCTATCTCTTTTATGTTATTAAACCAGAGCTTATGTTTAACTTACTTATTGTGTCCCATTGAGTCAGAAAAACAACAACAAAAAAACCCCCCAAAATAAAAAACCCACGAAAACAAACCACAAACCATTTTCCCCCACTGTGTGTTTACTTTCACACAGAAAACTTTAATTCTGACACTTGTAGTCAACCTGTCTATGGGGGATTTTCCTACGCTGAGCAATTCTACAACACCAGCTGGGGGGGTCCTACAATTTAACCAAATTCTGACACCATCTATGTGGAGATAGCATCAGCTCTTACAGCGTAAGGGCTCAGTTTCACGAGGTTCCTCCTCACTCCAGATGCCAATTTCAAGTCTAGGTGGTCACCTGTGCTTCTGACCCATGGGCTATAAATCAGAGGTTTCCCTAGCCACCTCTTTAGGTTTGATTAATTTGTTAGAGCAACTCACGGGAAACAGTTTACTTATGCATACCAGTTCATCAAAAAGGGGTACAATAAAGAGTATGGATGAACAGCCAGTCAAAAGCAATGCACAGGGCAAGGTATGTTGGAAGGGGGCCAACCTTCCATGCCCTCTTCAGGGGTTCAATCAATCTAGAAGCTCTCTGAAGCCCATACCATTGGGATTTTTATGGAGGCTTTCTCACATCGGTAAGGTCAATCATAAATTCCATTTTCAGCCCTTCTCCTTTCTCAAGAGACTGAGGGTGGGCTGGGAATTTCAAGATTCTAATCATGACTTGTGTTTTTCTGGTGACCAGCCCCCATCTGGGAGCCCAGCAGGAGCCCACCTGGCATCACCTCATTAGAACAAAAGAAACTCTCATCAACCAGGAAGTTACAAGTGTTTCAGGAGCCATGTGTCAGGAACTCAGGTCCAAGACCAAATCTTAGAACAAAAGATGCTACTGGTGCCCTTGTCACTTAGAGAGTTACGAGAGTTTCAGGAGCTCAGTGCCGGGAGCCGTGGGCAGAGGCTAACATATATTTTTCTCTACTCTTACACCCATTCAAGAGAAAAACAAATTGACAGACTAAAATTTTGTTTCCCATCACAAAGTTTATTCAATGTGTCCATAAAACAATCTTTATTCGTCCATGAAAACAAGCCAATTTGGCTGTTTCATTATTTGGCACTTACAAAGGTACCCTCATGCCATATTTCCAGTGCTAGTAGCTGGCTGTTACAACATCAGTAGAAATATTGCACTTTGAAATTATTTCAATGAAAAAAATTTGTACTGTCCCCAGGGGGAAGACTTCCGGTGTTAGCATGTCCCTTGATGACATTACATGTTACTCAAGTCCTATAGAGAAGGGAAGCTCCCTCCTGTGCAAGATGTTGAATTTCCTTCAGCACGGACCTCTTTGCTGTCTCCCACAGATGTAGCCAGGACTCTCGATTCTCTTTGCCTCACATCACCTTCCAAGCGAGCTGGTTGAGGGCCAGCCCCTGGAAATATGGGGAGGGTTTTGATTCCATTTATCTGGGTCCAGTGGAGTCATGCCAGCCTGCGTGATACAGCAAGCTGCGTCATAAATTCCATGGGCTGACCCCAAGACTGGGGAGTTTGGGCCCCATGATCGAGGTAACAAATTCCTGGAAGTGGGTCACCTGCCAAAAACCCCTTTACAGGTGGACATGTCCTGAAAGGAGGGCTTACACACCTTGGATATACGATCCTCTCTCCTAATGAACCAGCCGGCCTTCAAAAAGACTTCTGAAGGGAGAGTGGCCACAGTGGAAGAAAACAGGATTCTGACCTCTCAGAGCCTATGGATACCAGGGAGGGATCAGGTGGTGGGTTCATTCAAAAGCTTCCCTGTAGAATAAATGCGTTGCACAGGTGAGTCCTGGGACAAAACAAGGTTCACTGAAATCAGATCACTGCTGGCTTCAGGAAAGATTAAAGGGGGAGGTTGAGCCTTTTTAAAGCATTAGGGTGCACATCAGCTGTGTAAATTTCACAGGAAGGGGTTACCGGGTAGTAGGGTGTTGTGATCAAGACGCCACTGATTTATTAAGAAAGGTCATCAGAAAAATATCAGAGTTTATGGATAAAGTTCAGAAGGGACAAAGATTTGGAAATTTGAATTACTAACCTCTTTAAAAAAATTAATTATTATTTTTGTATTGGCAAGACAATTTTTAAATTTTAGTATTTAAATAATTTTAATGTAATAAAATTAAGGTATAGGATCCAAAAGTCAAAGCTATACTAGAAAGACATTCACAGGGATGACTCACTCCCACCCTCGCCCACTCCCCTGTAACTGTGTATTGTTATTGTCTCCGTGTGGAGCCATTCAGCCGTCTGGCCAGCCGGCAGTACCTGCCACCTCTTTGGGAATTGTGGCAAAAAAAATTGATGAACATAACATTCCTTTCCAACTCTGGCCAGGAGGCGGCACCTTTAATCTGGACTCCTTTCCACCTGAGGGATTGAAGGGTCACCCTCCTTGTGGTGAAGGTGGAGCCTCTCTCCTGGCAAAGGGGAGTAAGGCCCCAGGATTGTGCTAGAAATGGACCAGGTCAACTGTTGAAAATCCAAATCATCTGCACGGTTATTTCAAGACTCACTTGCCAGAAGTTGAAAAAGTTCCTTAAGAGAAGGAGTTGAATTTTGGAAGGGTAGAAGCCCTTGGTCTAAAAATAGTTTTTAAGGCATTGGGATAAATGGAGCAATCCCCTAGACCCATTCCTCCCTGAAGCAATCTAGAGCCCACGCTAATGGTCTACTGTCAGTGTCAACAGTTTTTGACTGAGCACCCCATTAGCAAAAAAAAAAAAAAAAAAAAAAAAAATTGAACGTATACTTCCAATATCCCAATATATATAAATATCTTAATACATGTTAAACCACACATTTTTATATAAAAACATTTTATTCAGGGGTGTCCAGTGAGTTCGGTCTTGGAGCACGTGACTCTTGATCTTGGGGCTGGAACTTTGAGCCCCACATTTTTTAAGTATTCTCTACTTAAAAATAAATCTTTATTCGTAGATTTCATATATTAGTAAGAGAATGTTATACTATATAACACGCAAAAATATGTATTAAAAAGTGTTGATAATAAAACGTGTCAGTATGTGTTTATGATTACTTCCTTCACCCTTGGGGTGTGGACACCTTGCTCCCTTGGGGACCACAACCCCACTCTCCCCAGATTCCAGAAGTGAATTCTAGACTGTCTGAAAGTTCACCTTCCCAGACACTTCATCTTCTGTTCCAGACCCGTAGGGAGGAGAAGAAGTGGCAAGGAGACGGATGTCTACTGAGTGTCTGTGATAGACCAGCAGGCCACCAATGCATTTTGTCCCCGTTGCATTTGTCAGACGAGGCACCCGAGGCTCTCAGGTGGATGGTCTGCCACGTGGCCCCGGCAGGAGGGAACCCCCATGGCTGGTCTGCTCCAGGAAGCCAGGAAGCTGAAGCCTGGACTTGGGGTCTGGCATGAGGGCAGGTGCATTATTTTGTTTATTTTTCTACTTGGAATATTTTTAGAGAATTGTATTACTTTTTTTTTAACTTTTCGAATGTAGCCTCTTGGGAGGGGACTATTTCTCCCTCATTGTCCCGTGGAGAACTTGTTCTGAGTTGCTCACAAGTTGCTTTGTTTGGGTCCTCTGTAGCAGTGCAGGCTTTCTCAGCGTGGGCACTACTGGCATTCTGGGCTGAATCATTCTTTGTGCGGGGGCCATGTTGGGCCTTGCAGCACACACATCCCCGGGCTCGCTCTAGTATACTCCCCCAAGCTCTAACCACCAAGAATGCCTCTAGATTTTTGCCAAATGTCCCCTGAGGGACACAACTGCCCCCACTGGGAACTAACGGTGGAAAGTCCTAGCCCTACAGTTGGGTGAGCCCTTTTCAAATATAACAGATTCTGTCATCCTTTGATGTTGAGCCCAGAGCCACTGCTGGGGCCCCAGGCTTTCAGGTGGGAACTCTCCATGTACCAGGAAGCAGTTACATTAGATCTGCAGAGAGTGGACCCTATCCTGGACCATGGCCCCCTCCTTCCAACCTGCTCTCTCTAGATGCATGTCAGTTCATATACCTCCAGTGGACAACACTTTGGGATGCTGCAATGCTCTTTGAATAAAGCCCAGACTTTCCAAAGGGCCCTTCACTGCCTGATCCATACCGACCTCTGCAGGGCTCTCTGCCCGTCACCTGACCGGCCCATCCATGTGTAGCTCCACTCTCTCTGTACTTCTTGTTCTGGGTTTCCCCAGGCTCACTCTGTCTGGAATGCTATCTCCTAGCTTTATTTATTTATTTATTTTTTGACCAGCTGTATTTCAATTTCTCTTTCAGGTGTCCCCTAGGCCTGACCAAGCTTCATTCCACACCTACTCAGCCCCAGGTCAGGGTTGGGCACCCCTCCTCCATGGTCCTAACGGAACATTTATTTCGTCTGTCTTGTAGGGAATGCTCCATCTGTGTGTGGGCCATGTGGCCTGGCCACCCCTGTGTCCCCAGCCCCAGCCCCAGCACAGTGATTGGCATGGCGCAGGTCTCAGAGCTCAAAGGACACCCACACTGGACAGTCCTGGCATGACGCACATGCTTCCCCAATAATAGGAAGGGTCAAGTTCACAGGGTTAAGTTCACAGACTCTGGAGCCAGGCTGTCTGGGTCTGTGACTGGGCTCTGCTGCTTTGCAACTGGGTGCCCTTGGGCAAATCACTTACCCTCTCTGTTTCAGTCTCTTTATCTTTAGCATGGAGCAGTCATAACAGCATTTACCTGGAAGATGATTATAAGAATTGCATGAATTAATATATGTGATGTGCTCAAAACAGTGCTTGGCATTCAGCCAACACTATGAGTTTGCTGTTAGTGGTTCCTAATGCTTGATAGAACTTACCCAGGCTAAGAGGATAAGATTTGAGGTTTGAGGGGGATGGTAAGGGATTGAGATCCAGAGGGAAAGGGAGACAGGGTGGGCTGGGAGTCCTTATGGCGTAAGAGAAAACCAAGAGCCTGGACTTCCCAAGAATGATGTTGGGACCTTGGAGAAAAGTGCAGGACAGTATGGGAAGATTGTAGAAACTCATTCATTTTATCAGATTTTGTGGTAGGTTAATTTTGATTTGGGAAAGGAGAATGGAATTCCCTTTTTTCCTTCCCTCCTTCTTTGGCTTTTTCTCTCCAGGACTCACATGAGGAAGCTTCTCTAGAAACTTACTTTCCACTCATCACATCATTTCATTGGAAAAATACATTTCACATTTCTACCTTCTGGCTGGTCAACACAACTACTGGAAAAGAGGAGACTGCCTATTACATAAAACCACAAAGCTTTCTTTTTATTCTCAAGCATTTGGATAAAATGGAAAAATTTAAACCTGCCTCGGAGGGATTTCTAGCTCTCCAACCTATGCCCATTGCATAGAAAATGAAAACAAGAATTTTCCATCCATCATTTTCAGTTTGCATTCACAGGTCTGGAGTCATAGAGAAATAACCTGGTCTGGGCGTCAAGACTAAGTTTTAAAATCTAGAAGGGAAATGACTTTGAACTTTAGAACAAGGTCATCATGACTGGAGAAGCCAAGAACAGGAATGTTTCTTGATTCCTGAGCCTGTGTTCATGAGCTCACACTGACCTTTACTGATTATTTAAGCTCCTGAGGTTGAAGTGCAATGGAAATCACCAGGTTATTTGTCAGCTGTTGAGTTAATTTGGTTGTTTAAACAATTAAATCAAGCAGGCAGGTAGGCAGACCCACGCAAACACATGCCTGACATTGGCACTAGGTGCCCTTGGGTGAATGGAGACGAAGTATGGCAGGATGTAGGAGTTTTCTCCTCATCCAGGTTGCCTGAGGGCCCAGGCTCCTGGTTCTGCCACTTACCAAGGGTATTTGACACCTTTGAATCTCAACCTGCTCATCTTTAAAATGGGATAGTCATTTCAGGTACCTCATGGAGGTCTCCAAAGTTGCAAGGAGATGGTCCACGCTCATGGTGTGTTAGGCATTAGTGTGACTGCCTGTGTTTTGGAGCTCAGGAGCAGAGAGACGGCTCCTACCAGGAGAAAGAGCTGATTCATAGAAGGCTTTTTGGGAGGAGTGTGAGCAGGCTAAGGGGGAGAAGGCAGGGTGAGGTGGAGAGGGAGGGCGTTAGTCCTGCTAAAACAGCAGGTGTATCCAGTGATACTTTCTGGGGCCAAGAATGACCTCATGCCCTCAAGAAGCGATATATCAATTTTCCGGCATTTTTTGGTCCTGTATGTCTCTGATATCACCAACCTCCTAACCCAGTGCCCAATCTTAGCGCTGGTTCCGAAGGAAACATCTCCGATGCCATGAAGCTGTGGGTCCTTGTTTCCTGGGTCAGTCTCGTGGTTTACACGTGTAACCCAAGCATCACTACCTTCACTTTTGAAAGTGTATGCATTTCTTTACGAACCCATTACATAAATTCCAGAGTTTATGTAATTTCCATGTAGTGATAAGCAGAAACGACACTTCAAGTTAACTCACCTCTGGAATGAGATGCAAAAATCTCTCTGATTCTTACTGGGGATAAAGCCATGGCTACAATTATTGCAATAGTTTGCTCCTTACATTCATCCCTGGAGGAATTGCCAAATTCGAGTTTTGTGAATATAAAAATATGATTTTTCCCCAGGAATGCCCCAAATTCTATCCACTGCCTTTTGGGGACTTTGATTACAGTGCCTTGTTGTAATTAGAACATCTAGCTAGCTCATTTTTTTTTTGCTACAACATGAAAAGGGGATGGCAGATCAATTTTTTTTTTTTTTTGGACTTCCATATTCTCAGAGACAGAATTCACTCAGGTCTTTCCCTCTGCTGACTCCCAGGTGCTGACTGATAAGTGAGTGCGTATTTCAGAGAGGTGCCTTGTCCCGAGTTGCTTCTGCAATGTTAGAAACTGCTGGGCTTACAGCAGTGTAACCATTATGCCTTCACATCCCATGAAAGAAAACTGGAACAAAGCCCTCAAAGTCCTCAGGGAGGTGAAATGTCTCTTTATCTCGACCTGGGAGACCTGCTGCCTGAATTTACAGCAGTGTATGCACACTTAAAGCAGAAGGAAAAAAAAAAAAAAAGCAAGAATCGGTTAATCAGAGGTAGAAAAACACAACCCGTAACCTGTGTTTTGTGAGCTCTGAGTTTCTAATGAAACACGAGCCAGTATGATTCTGGGAAAATTCAACTTCCTGGTGTAAAGACAGGCTTATAAAACAGCTTTCAAGTTTTGTATATATCGAATGCTCCCGCACTCACCCAACTGGATTTTTTCAGATGTAATGCACGTAAGGGCACCAGAGACACACCACTGAAATTTACAAGGAAGAATAATTTTATCCCAAAGATAGAAAATCTTCTCCAAATAGGGTTGTTTTGAAATTTAGTGGTTCAGGCTTTGTCTCACTCTTCCAAACAATCTAGAATTCCCTCCCCCTCTGACTGCCATATGTCTACATTGCTTTCACATCCCCCAAGGTTCTCACTCACTCCCTCACTATAAACATCCACATTGCCAATGTGTACCTTCCTTTTACTCTTTCATCAAAGATCCCAAGTGGGTTAACTTAGGAACAGTCAAAGACCTTCTACCTGGAAAATAGTTTCTTACTCTCTCTTGGGTGCCTTCACACGTTCATGGGTGCGAAGCTTTTATTTCCCAAATAGAGGTAGGGACTTAAATGTGTAAATGCTCTTTGTCCTGGTAGTTCATTGACTCAAGCTCACATGAAGGTGTACATGCGTGATGCTCAGGGTGGTCTTCCCCAACCTGGAAGAACGTGAGACATTCCTGCAGACACCAAGGCCTCATTTCTGGAGACCGGGCCAGCAGGCATTTCATTCTGACACATGCCCCCGGCACCCCTGTCATTGTGATGCACAGCTGGGGTTGGAGCACTGAAGGTCTGATGCTGATGCCTTATCTTTGTTATGTCCACAGTTCCACGGACTTTGGACTTCTTGTTTGGTCCCAAATAAACTTATAAATGCAGGAAACTTATAAGGGATCACTTCCCAGTGCTAAGGTTGGGAAACTTGTTCAAAGACACCCAGAAAGCCAGTGCAAGTAAAAGAAGAAGAAGGTAGGGCTGGTCTGCCCTTGGCTTATTTTGGAAATTTTGTTTAAAGCCAATCCTGTAGGTTAATAAATGCCATGAGTATCATCTGTGAAACTAGGGACTTAAACATGAAATGGGTTTTTAAGAAAAGCTGGCTTCCATTTCGAAATGGAGTCAGAAGCCCTCCAGAAGGAATCTTCCAGCTGGATGGTAAGGATGTATTTCTTTTTTTTTTTCTTCTTCTTTTTTTTTCTTGGCGAGAAAGTTGCCATCCCTGTCTTAGCAGAGAAAGGGCCAGTCAAGTATCTTGGACTCTCTTGATTTCTGGGTTTACAAATATTGACAAGTATAAATGGGGTTGCAAATGTATACAAATGGAGAAAAAAGTTTTATGAAGCATATGAATCCTCAAATAATGAGGATTGCCTATACTTTGTAGAGATTGACTCCTAACACCCTTAGTGGAAGGACCCATGCCACAGAAGGGAAGACCAAGACATGTAGGGGTTAGTAGCTTGCCCCAAGTAAGACAGCAGGCAAGAAGGAAGCCAGGACTCTGCACCTGCTTCCAGGGCTCCTCAGAGCCCTACCTGCTGCTTTCAGACTTGTTAAGAGTACCAGGTGCCATGAGACCTTAACTCTGCCAAGAGCACCTTAGGCATTGGGATCTTTCCAGAATATTTGATGGGTTTTAGGACTTCAGGACAGGGTCTGTAGAAGGCACTGTGCCTCTCATCCCTGCTTCTGGTGCGGCAATTGTCTACAAGCTAAAGAACAGGACGGACATCAGATCTGGGCCACTAATTGGCCCTTTTTTCAAGAAGAAAGATACAAGAGAAAAGAGAATGAGATTTAGCAGCTGTGTTCAGAAGGCTGGCAGGGATAGGAGTGGGATTTGGGCAGCAGCCTTCATGGCGAGCCTGTAAGATGGAGGCTGTGGCCTGAAGTCAGCCGCCTGCACAGAGAGGGAAGCAGGTTCCCAAAATAGAGCTCCACATGAAGGCAGGGCACAACCTCACTGGTATGTAGAATCTGCAAAAGCTGAACTCAGAGAGAATACACGGTGCTTTCTGAGGCTGGGGGTGGGGCAATGGGGAGACACTGATCACGGGGTACAAACTTTCAGTGATGAGATCAGTAAGTTCTGCGGAGCTAACGTACAGCTGGGTGATTACAGTTAACAAGACTGAAATGAAATATACTTGAAAATACACTTGAAGAATACTTGAAAGTTGCTAAGAGAGTAGGTCTTAAATGTTGTTTGCTACACCCAAAAATGGTAATTATGTGAGGTGGTGGAGATGTTAATTAACCTTGTGGTGGTGATCATTTCGCCATATGTATGTGTATCAAATCTTCATGTCGGACATATTAAATATCACACAATGTGATATGCCAATTAGATCGCAACAAAGCTGGCGAGAGAAGTAAAGCACAGCATCTTATTCCATGATCGCCAGGGATGATTACCATGATTGTTTTTTTTTTTTTTTTTTTGTACAAGGGCCTGAAAGTGATCAAGTTATCCTCAGAGGAAATATTTCACACAAAAAAATCATATTAAAGAGTGAAATTCACAACTCATAATTTAATCCAGTTCAAGTCCCTGTCGTTTCACTCTGAGGCATTCTCTTTTCTACTCTAGGACAGTGACCACCTCTCAGGATTGCTGAGATTATTAAATAATTTGAAATCACATATCATGTATAAAAAATGCTCTATCTAGTGGCAGAATGCATAACAATCTATTTAGAAGATGGAACTAGACAGAACAATCTTTAAGGTCTTTGATCTTACTGTTGATAACCGTACCTGCACTAGAATTATGGAAGAATTTTAAACCTAATTTAGAATGTCATAAAGGAAGTATAAAGGGAAGAAATTACTGTGCCATGTAAATTTCTAATTAAATTTCTAATTGGTACCATAATGCTTTCTCTGCAAGATGGATAATTATATAATAAGTACTTATACATAATTTTATTATAGTGAGTCACTGTACCCCAAATATTTACATACGGGGTTTGGTTCCAATAATACTGTGACATTTCATAAATAAATACAATAAAATATAACCAAATATCCATACTGTTTTTCCCCAACATGCTCAACAACCAGTCTGCTTTTGAGATTTTGGCTCATTATTCTGTACTGTGTACCAGGCACATAGGGCTCTTCTTTCCTTTCTTTCCTTCCTTGCTCCCTCCCTATTCCTTCCTCCCCTTCCTTGGGTTCCTCCTTTCTTTCTTTCAATCAGTAAGTCCTTTGCTTTGTTCATTTGAAATAAGGAAGTAAACCTCATTGCTAACTAAAACTTAAAACTGTAAGCATTCTTTTGCTTTTAATTTAAGCATTTTATTTTCATGAAGATGACTGTTACAGCTTCCTTTTTTGCTCTTTCTGATGGGTTCTGGATCAAGACACTAGAAAATGGGTTAGACTGAATTTAGGATAGAGTCATGGGCTCAGAATGAGAGCTCAGTTGCTCACCCTTGGGGAAAACACTCACGCTGTGAGAGGTAAACTCAGTTGTATTGTTTTTGGCTCTGGGAGACCTTTTCTGCTCACTTCCTGATTCTGAGCTTTGTTCCGCTCTGATTAGTGATTTCCACATAGGTGAGATGTTAGATCATAGATTACAGAATTGGAGTGCTGAAGGAACCCTACAATCATCTGATTCAAGGTCCTCATTCAGGTGATATACCATTAAGTGAAAGGGACTTCCCAAGGTCACTGAATTCACCACTTTCCCGATCACACCCAAACACCTCCTGGGAGAGTGTGCGCACAGAGCTGAGGCCCAGGTAGCCTTCACAGCCTTTATCTCTTTCTGGTCCAATCAGATTAAACTCAACCACATTCAAAAGGAAAGCTCAAATCTTAGTAAGATTTGGAGGTGTAAAAGTCATGAGCTAAATGATTTCATCCTAAGTGTGTTGAATAAATGAACAAAAATACATTTCAAACATTTGTCTCCAAGTTTTTAAGAAATGTGTTTCAAAATATAAGCAGCAAAAATATTTCCACAAAGCATGGCCTTGGCGTATTTGAATTCATAGAATGTGGTTAAAGATCTTCAAAATAAACAAATGTGTAATCAGAGTTATTGATAAAGCATGGTGTGAAATGCCAGCAATGAGCCAGTGTGAACATTGCAGGTTTACAGCTGTAGGAAGGTTTTTCCAAAACAGAGAGGGACCTTTGTTCCATTTGTGCTTATTTCTCCAGCACTAACTGAGTCTGTGCCACAAGAAAGTCCTCAGAAAAAGTTTGTGGTATGATGGATGGTTGGATGGATGGATGGATGGATGATGGATGGATGGATGGATGGATGGATGATGGATGGATGGATGGAAGGATGATGGATGGACGGACAGATGGATGGGTGGATGGATGGATGGATGATGGATAGATGGATGGATGATGGATGGATGGATGATGGATGGACAGATGGATGGACGGATGGATGGATGGGTGGATGGATGGAAGGATGATGGATGGATGGACAGATGGATGGATGATGGATGGATGGATGGGTTGGTCTTCTCAATGCTGTGAGTAGAACAGAAATGTTTTTGTCTTTTTTCTTTTTTTTTCTCATACTTTCCTTTATTATAAGATTAAATAAATGACCATAGTTATCAAACTAGTATTTTTTTCTGATGAATAATATGAATCATGACTATTCTTTTTTAAAATAAGAGAAAATTACTTGGGATGATACATGTTCTTTAAATAGAAAGTATTCTTCTTTTAAAGATTTTTTTTTCTTTTTTTTTTAATATAATTTTTTATTTTTTATAAACATATATTTTTATCCCCAGGGGTACAGGTCTGTGAATCACCGCAACCTCTTCGACCTCAGCCGCAGCAACATCTTCCTAGGAACAACGCAAAAGGCAAGGGAAGCAAGGGCAAAAATGAACTATTGGGATTTCATCAAGATCAAAAGCTTTTGCACAGCAAAGGAAACAGTTAACAAAATGAAAAGACAACTGACAGAAATGTTTTTTTCTAAAAGACAGTTTCATGACTATATTATAGAGAGGATAACTTAATTTTGTGATGTGGTGCTTACTTTTTCATGAACCTGTAGTTAGGCAAAATGATAAAAACAAAAGGTTTTTTGTTTTGTTTTTGTTTTTGTGGTCACAATGGTCAGCTTGTGCTTTACCTGGCTACTCAGAGCTTACTTGACTCCCAGCAGCAGGTATTTTTTGGATGTGTGGGTACAAGGTATGCTCTAGGATCACCTTTTCTCTTTACCTCCATCTTTTTCCATTCTGACAGATAACTTTTTTCCCAATGTTTCCTATAAGGAAAGGAAATTTAGGAAATTGAATTTTCTAAGTCCTTATGTGTCAGTGGATGCCCAGGGCCACAAAAGCTGGCTTTTTGACAAATAACAAGGGGTTAATATTTTAGATAAATGTCTTGTGTTATAGAAGAGGTCCATTCCAATATCTGGACAGTGAAAAACAATTGGGCCAGCCCTTGGACCACCACCCAAAGGCAATACCACTTGGTGATCGTGCAGAAACATTCAAGTTTACAAAATGCTTTACACATTATCGTTTCCAAAGTTCAGAGGATCCTAGCGCGGTAGGTTTATTACCAAGAAGTGGCTTGCACAATACAACACAGCCAGTTAGCAGCAGAATTGGGAGTTGAGCCTAGACTTCTCAATGCAAATCTCATAATCTCTATCTCCTTTCAAAGAGTTTCTCATCAGGATTCATTTGTAATCTGTAAGGAGATGTTTGAAGAGTGAGCAACCCTCCGACACAACACAGCACCCCCTCACCTACTTCCCCTCAGCTCTTGGTAGAGTTGATACACTATATTAAGGCAATTTCTTTGGAAAATGCTACAATCAGGGGGCTGGAGGGAGGCTGGTCTCCTTATCACCCAACGGTTGACAATATGGGCTGGTTAATTCTTGGTGGTGGGGGATGCCCTGTGCGTGGGAAGAAGTTTAGCAGCATCCTGGCTTCTACTCACTAGAAGTCAGTAGAGCCTCCAATCTCGACAACCCCAAAGTGAGTCCAGACATGACCAGGTGTCCCACGAGTGGCATAATTGCTGCTATTTGAAGCCCAGGGTTCATACATACCTCCATCCATTGCTGTAGATTTTAGGGTTCTGAAGGATGGGAGGGAGGAGAAAGAAAACTTGGGGAGTTTAGAATTAAAAGAAAAGTGAATTTCTACAACATGTAGAGAACAGATACAGAACACTGGACAGTTTGAGAAAAATGCCAAAATGCTTAGAAAAAACCTTTATAGATGGAACTGGAAGGTTTCAAACAGACTGTCAGTCTTCAGTTTTAGTACTGTTTTATCTGCAGCAGGATTGTTACTGCTACTCCTGGGGTTGGAAGGTAAGGTATGGAGCTGTGAGAATAAGAGGCTGGAACTGCTGCCTTGGGGGCCCAGGAGTCAGCTTGGCCGAGGGGTCCACACCCCTCCATCCCTACCCTTCTCCCTGGACTGACCATGAGGCCTGCAACACAACTTCATGTTTTCCCTTCCAGACTGTAGGCTGCCTTTCCAGAAAGGCTTTCAGCAAGAGATTTGTAATACAATTTTGGAGGCTTCTCTCCTCCTCCTTCATCTCCTTCTCCCCCTCTGGTTTGTAAAAAAAAATCTCTTCTCTCATCCAACAGGTATTTGTTCCAAATCTTGTTTATGTTGAGAACAGTGCAAGATCATGTGGAAAAAAAAAAACAGAAAAAAATCCTCACTAACTGTGAGTTCATGGTAGGGTGACCATATGATTCATTGTCCAAACTAAGACACGTTTATGAGTGACAGGGGGTGCTTTTATGATTATGTTCCCGAGTCAACAGAATAACCCATGACTGTCACTGGCTAAGTGGGACGAAGTGTTGTGGTTTTTCCAACACTTCAATATGCTGTTCTGTCAAGATGTGTCCTTTGGGACGATACTAACAATGAGGTCACAATGTCAACAAGTGCTGTGCTGAGCACATTCTCTGACTTACAAGGGCCATGGTCCTATTACAGCATCTTCTGTTCTAGATGAAAAACTTAGTCAAGATCCCACGGTTAAAGTGGGATTTAAATCAGCCAACAATGTGACCAAAGAAGCCACCAATTTCACCATGGCACCATCTGTATTCATTTGTGTAATATATTTATTGACTTTCAAGATGGTGTATCTGTGCTTCAGTCACTGTCTTCTGGTTCAGGCTGATTCTTCAGCAGTAGCCTCCTCCTCCTCCTCCTCCTCGTCCAGCGCCTCCTTCTTTTTCTTCTTCTTCCTCTTCCTCTGCTTCTTCTCCTTCCCCCTCTCCTCCCCTTCTCCCTTTTCCTCCTTCTCCTTCTTCATCATCTTCTTTGTCCTCTTCTTCTCCCCCTCCTTCCTCTTCTCCTTCTCCTTTTGAGATTCAATTTTTTAAAGTAATATGGGCCTTGAACTCACAACCCTGAGATCAACAGTTGCACGACCTGACAACTGACCCAGATAACCAACCCAGTGATAACCTTCTTTTAAGTGAAATATGCCTTTATATTTGACTGGGTAAATCCAGGGAAATTAAGGCAGGTTTGGGGCCACTATAAGGTGAGGAGGAACAGTTGTTGAAGAGAAATCAGTGCTAGTGGGGACTTCTGTTTGGTCATAACGCATCCTGTGATCTGAACGTTATACATACATCAAAATCCCAAGGGTCTTCTGAAAGGAAGACACACCTGCTAGAGAAAGAGATCTCTATGGAAGTGAATCTATTCATTCTGGAAAAATAGCAAAATGACAAATCTTTACATTGTTTAGTTACGAGCCCTTGAGTTTTTCCTCATTAATCCCGAGTTATCCTGCCTCGAGATTCCTCATAATATGTGGTAGGTCAACTCCGTAAGTACTAAGAGCTACTTCATTACCTGTACATTTGCCTCTTGCCTCCCAGCCTTGAATCTGTCACCTCTGTCTAACCCTCCTTGGTATTTAAATAGCTAATCTAGTATTGGTTGCTGAGTTAACCATGTGCAAACCTCTAAGCACCATCACCTTGACCTTCACAATTCTGTTTCTTTGGTATTTCCTTTTGTGTTTCTGTGTATGAACTGATTTGACCTTTGCTAATAATTAAAAGCATTTGCTGAAGTATTCACCACAGTCAGTAGATAAGAATTTCTGAGAACAGTATTTCTGTGACATTAGCTTGTCCCCTGAAGTATAAAACCAACTGAGGTAAGTATTTTTGAAAACTGGTTCTAGTTGATACATATGTATTTGAAAGCATACATGTATTCATTACTCGAGAGGTATCAGGCTTCTAGTACAATGTGCCCAGTCCTGTTCTAGGCAGAGACAAAGAAAACCCACAGTTTTCATGCAACAGCATCCTGGTTGGGGAGTGGGGGATCAAGGAAATGGATAATAAAGAAGCAGAATACATTATATGTAATACGGAGATAAGTGCTATGGGAAAAATAAGGCCGAGAAGGCTGATAGAGAGTAGGAATTGAGCTTTCAGATAGGGTGCTTATCCACCCTCACAATAGTCAGGATATGGAAACAATGTATATATCCTTGGATGGATGAACAGGAAAAAGGAAATGTGGTATAAACACACAATGGAATACTATTCAGTCTTTAAAAAGATGGGAAACCTGACATTTGTGACAACAGGGATAAACCTACAGGACATTCTGTTAAATGAAATAAGCCAGGGAGTGCCTGGGTGGCTCAGTTGGTTAAGGGACTGCCTTCGGCTCAGGTCATGATCCCAGGGTCCTGGGATGGAGCCCTGCATCGGGCTCCCTGCTCAGTGGGAAGCCTGCTTCTCCCTCTCCCATTCCTCTACTTGTGTTCCCTCTCTCACTGTGTCTTTCTGTCAAATAAATATAATCTTTAAAAAAAAAAAAAAGAAAGAAAGAAAGAGAGAGAGAAGCCAGATGCAGAAAGGCAAATACTGCGTGACCTCACTTACATGTGGAATCTAAATAGTCCGACTCTTGTAAACAGAGAGTAGAATGGTGGTTACCAAAGGCTGGGGGAGGGGAGGGGGAAATGAGGAGATGACAGTCAAGGACACAGAGTTTCAGTGACGCAAGGTGAATACGTTCTGCAATATCGTATTGTATATTGCTAAGCGGGTGAATCCAGCATAAAAGTGGCCTGGCAGACTCGTGATTTTGAGGGGGTCATCTGGCTTTGGGGTGGTGAACAGACTTTGGAAAAGCAAGAAAACCAGGAGGACCAGCTGGGAGGTGATGGTGGTTTGGTCCAGTAGGGCAGCAATGGGGGTAGAGAGAAGAGGTTGGATTCTGGATAAGTTTTAAAAAGGGAAGATAATAGGATTTATTGGCAGGTTGGATGAGGTGTGTGAACAAAAGAAATTAAGGTTTTCAGAATGTGCATGTGTGAGTATAAGAGTATATGTCTGTATAAAGCCCAACATTATCCACGGATGTCTGGCTTAATTGCTTGCTTATTTAATTTTGTTCCATCCCAAAGCCCTGCAAAGGAAAGGGACCTCTCAGTTTTGCTCCTTGCTATATGCCCAGTGTCTAGAACAGTATCTCTCTCAAAATGAAAAAAGTGTTTATTATGAGTAATGGGATTACAGAAAAATTGTAAAGAGCTCTGCTATTCTCTGTCTTCTCAACTTTTAGCTTGAACACTGTATTCATTTAAAAATAATATAGGGGCACCTTGGTGGCTCAGTGGGTTAGGCCTCTGCCTTCGGCTCAGGTCATGATCCCAGGGTCCTAGGATCGAGCCCCACATGGACTTTCTGCTCAGCAGGGAGCCTGCTTCCCCCTCTCTCTCTGCCTGCCTCTCTGCTTACTTGTGATCTCTCTCTCTCTGTGAAATAAATAAATAAAATATTTAAAAAATAAAAATAATATATTCACTTAATTATAGAAACTTAAAGAAATTTGTAGAATTATGTGATGTAAATATTTAACAATTGTTTATTAAGACTATGACTAAAATATGGAAGAGTCTACATTCTACAGATGGCCTTGTGTTATTTTTAAAGACAATATCAACGTGAGTAAATGAATGCAAAAAGTATATAAAAATAAATCCTAATCCTATAGAATAAAACAGCCTTGTAGGATATGTAGGATCAGTTGCTAGGATGGAATAGACTTCACTAGGGCTGTTTTTCAACGAGGACACTACCCGGGACTAGCCTTCAGCCAGCCAGTCAGCTGTGGTGAGTTTGCATTCATGGGTTAATCAACTCTGGGCTTGATTCAAAAGGAGTTTTTCAGAGATGCCAACCTTCCTATAAGGAGGGTGTTTCTATTAACTTTGCCAGAGTTAAGGCTCACGAAATACTGTTAATTCACATACGTATGAGCCTTTGGTTTGGTCCTTTGTGATGATAGAGCATTGGAGACAGTTGGTTTGTTATTAAGAAGAAATGTATAGATGTAACTAATCTCGGAGGTTTCCACGGAGAGCAAATAAACCCAGAGCCCTGCAGTAGGTCACAGGACCACAATGCATGTATACATCCTGAAATCCAAAAAACTGAAAACTGCAAGCTTTTCGGGGAGACCTCTTCTGGAAGCAAAGCCAGACTGACCAGAACTCATTTGGTGGTGAACTTGAACTGGGATCCCTGAAGCTATATGTGGTTTTTATGTATCCTATCTAATATGAGTGTTCACTGGTACCACTACAGAAATAACAATGCGTCTGATCACAGGGTGGTGAGCCGTGTGACATAATATATACTAGAAACTCTCAGCCAACTTTCTGTTTCTAAGAATTCTGTTTTCTGAAACACATCTGGCCTCACGGGTTTTGCATTGTCCTGGACTGTGTTTGCTGTCTGGGGCTGATGGTGCTGGCTTTGTCCTTCCTTAAGAAATAAGGCTGATCGCTGTCTTGCCTTGCAAATATTGCAGGATTTTCCCGGTGACCAGAGGTTTTGCAAGGCAGCATCTGTGTCTGATATTTCTGTCTAGCTCATATGTGTGAGTGCCGTGCTTTGTGGTGATGAAGCTTCTGGCCCCTTCCTTTCCCAACAGGGCACAACCTTGGAGAAAGGTAGCATGAATCTAGGTGACATTGGGCTCCTGTCTTGTTACCCATCGGTCATGGACAATGAGTATAGAAGGAGACATCCTTATGATTGGCTAAATGGATGACTCTAAACCATATCAAAGATACCACCTGATCTTTTAGGGATGGCAGAGCCCTCTGTGGATGTGATAGAATAAGGTGTCTCAGGGAAGTGTCAAGGCCGCCAAGAGCCCGACAAACTCAAATCAGTCTTGAGTTGGGCTCCCTACTCTATCACATTTAGATTGGCCATCTGGAGCAGCAGGCTCCTCTCTGTAACCCACACGATTCAGCCTAGCTCATAATAAACTTACTACATAATTTTCTTTTATTTATTTATTTATTTGTCAGAGAGAGAGAGAGAGCAAGTGCTGGCAGAGTGGCAGGCAGAGGCAGAGAGAGAGAAGCAGGCTCCCCACGGAGCCAGGAGCCCGATGCGGCACTCAATCCTAGGACCCTGGGATCATGACCTGAGCCGAAGGCAGGGGCTTAACCGACTGAGCCACCCAGGCGCCCCATTACTACATAATTTTCATCAGAACTTCCCTTTTCTTGGGGAAAGGTGTCCAGTATGGGATTTGGGGAGGTTCCTAACCCAGTGAATGCCACAGCATCCCTTCTTCAAATCTTGTATTTTCTCCTCTTTACCCCCACCTCCCCAAGCTAACACGTCACAAGGTAAAGCACTGGCCATGGGTTTAGAAAAATCTAGAATTTGAAACATAAACTGTTAGAGTCTTGAGGAAATAGGGAGATGAAGGATCTAACCTCTCCCCAGTGCAAGGCCCCCATTCTTGTCATACCTTGAGGAGGGGACCCTTGTGCTCAACAGAACCCATCTCTGGTCAGAGCAGTAAGACTCCTTTTGCTTCTATATGGGGCAGAGAAACCTCTCAGGAAGGGCTTGCAAAAATCGGTAGGTGGCCTCCCCTTCACCTCTCTTCCAGGATTTACCTCCCTTGCTCTTGGACATTGAGGTAGGACCTGGACATCTGCATTAGGTACCAGCTGAGAAGCTGAACGCTTGGGTGCCTGGGGGAAAGTGGATATTAGGTATTTGGGTGTCCAGTGTGGGGTGTTGGCGGGGGTGTGATCCAAATGGCTCTGGAACTTGATGCTGTTACAGAAAACACCCAAGCTGCCAATAGAACCAGAATCTTTTCACTGAGATCCACAAGGGCCGTGAGAAAGGCCGTCATTGGCCAGGCTCCCAGGCCACCCGAACAGGGGGAGAGGATGGGGTGCAAACCCCGCCCAAGCCCCAGGGGGATGGAGTTGGCACTGATGACTTCTGGTCAGCCCCAGGACTGCAGGGCAGGCATTTCAAAGGGTGCAGGAGCGAAGAGGTCTTCCCCAGCCGCGCTCTGCTCCTCGGTGGCCAGCGCCTCCAGGGACCCTGGGTCAGAATTAGAGTCTGGGTGGGAAGCAGACGTGGACCCGCAGTTACGGTGGAGGTGGAGGAAGATACCAGAGAGCTTAAACCGCGAGGAGAGGCGCGGTGTCTTGGGGTCGAGCCCCATTTTAACCCCGCAGTTCCAGAGCTCCGCCCCGCCTGCGCCCCGCGAGCCCCGAGCCGGCGTCCTCTAGGAGCGGGCGCAGTGGACCCCGGCGCGGAGCTCCTCGTCCAGGGCCGCTTGCTCCATCAGCAGTGTCAAGGAAGGGTCTCCAGGGGAGGACAGGGATCGGCGGCCATGGCCGAGGCCGCGGAGCTGGAGGGGGCCCCCCCAGGTCCCCAGGGTCCCCAGGGGCCGCTTGAGGCCCCGGTGCCTCTGGCAGAGAAACCTGGCGAGCCGGGGGCCGCGGGCGGGAGGGCGGAGCGGGAGGAGGCCAGCGAGGGCGCCGCGGAGGCGCCGAGGGGCGAGGGGGAGGGCGCAGCAGCGACGGTCGCGGTGAACCAAGCAGAAGGCACCGATCCGGACGGAGCGCGCGCGAGCGAGCCGGAGCCGGGCGCGGACAGTGGCCCCGGGGCCGAGACTCCAGGCGCGAGGGCCGCGCAGGGCGAGGCGGAGGCGGAGGAGGGCGCCCCGGGGTGCGCCGAGGTCCCCCAGGGAGAGGAGGCGAGCGGCGCAGAGCAGGTGGAGGAGGCGAGCTCCGGCCGCGGCACGCAGGGCGAGGCTTCGAGGGAGATTCAGGGGGATCCCGGGGAGACCGAGGTCCCTGGGGCAAAGGAGAAAGCGGAGCAAGGGCCAGAGGAACCCGGAGGCGGCACGCCGGGGGCGCAGGGGGCCAGCATGGAAGCCGCGGGGCAGGCGGGAGGGGCGCTCGGGGCCGAGGGTGAACCCCGGGACCGAGGCGATCTCAGCTCCCAGCCCCAGGTCGAGCCCACCGAGGCCGCGGCGGCGGAGATTGGGGGGTGCGGCCCCGGGGAGCTTGCAGAGGAGCCTGGGGGTGCCGCGGCGGGCGCCGCCGCCGACGAGGCGGGGGCGACGGGGACAGAGGAGTCGGAGGAAGTGGCCCCCGGGGACTCGAGGGCGGAAGCTGTCGAGGACGGGGACCAGGGTGAACCCCAAGAGGAAATGGAGGAGGCCGAGGAGGAGAGGCGAGAGCGCGGCCCGGAGGTACCAGTGGAGCCGGTCGCAGCCGGGGCCGAGGAGGAGCCCCCAGACAGCAGCAGCGCGCGGGCAGAGGCGGCCGCGCCAACGCGGGCCGCGGAGCCGGAGGCCGAGCTCAGCAACCACCTGGCGGAGGAGGGCAGCGTCGAGGGCCGGGAGGGGACCGAGCGGGTGAATGGCGGAGAGGATGGCGAGACGTCAGAGGAGGGGGCCCCGAGGCAGGAGCACGACATCACCCTCTTCGTGAAGGTAAGTCGAATCTAAGCGGTCCAGCTGTCCGGATTGTCGCTTCTGTTCACGGGAGGGAGGCGGGACGGCCTGGGGGTCATGGAGAGTCTCACGAGCGTTTTGGGGACACAGGATGGTTTGGGAACAAGAAGTTGGGTAGGGGTGGTAGGAGGTAGTGGGGGTGCGGGTCCAGCATCCCACTGTCTTTTGTTCTGAAAATCCTAACTGGTCCTTCTAGTCTGGAGATTATTGAAGAATCAATTAAAAAAAAAAAAAAGTGATATGCCCTATTAATGTTCAAAGCAATTCATGCCAAAGGATTTCACTTGAAGTGAAAAAAAAAAAAATGCGAACAGGTTGTAATGTGAGAAGTCTCCCCGGGACTCAACTTTCAGAGGCCCAGAGCTGGCCAGTGTTTTCAGCTCCCCAAAAGTATCCCTCCTTGATATTTAGAATGCAAGTGGAAATTTATTTAAATATTATAATATTGTTGAGCATTTTAACATGTATTTTGGAAGAAAACAAGACGCTGGTGACTTGAACATCATCTGCTTTTAAGTCATATTTCAACCCTGCTACAAATGGAAAGAAAGCAATGATTTTATTCCAGAATTTGTAGGACACCACTGAGGAACTTTTGCATTTAAAGAGACATCAAAGGTAAAGGACAAGGTCCAGCGGTAGCTCACAATCACAAACGGGGATCTTTGTTAAAAAAAAAAAAAAAAAAAAGCCCTTTCTGAGGACCTTCAGCCGGACCAGGAAAGCAGCTAATAATAAGGTCAAGAATGTGCATTGCAGGTTGAATTGTAATCCTTTCAAAATACTTTCAGGCTTATAGAAGCCAGTTAGGACCTAAAGCTCCTTGATGGGAATGTAAGCAAATTCTAATAAGCAAAAAGAGAAATATTTCCAAAGTGATTAACTTCAGAATTTCAAGAATTGCTTGGGGGGGGGGCAAAGGGGTTAGGGAAGAGAGGGCATGCGTTTCTTCACTGGTTCAGGAAGGTGCTGTTCTGAGCATTTCTGAAGACCCTGGAGCATTTCAAGGTTAGGTGTTGGGATATAATCTAAGGGCATAGCCCCTAGGAAGGCCCCTGGGAGCTGGAAGTCTGCAGAGATGGGAAAGGGAACTGGGAGGGGGGGATGGAGCTGAACACAGTGCTGCTGTGTGTAGATCTGCCCTTGATGTGAGCAATTCCCCCTTCCTCCATCTCAGGGCCACCTGCTTCCAGCATGTCTTTGCAGTTTCTTGTTATAATTTTGGAATACGTAACATCTTCCTCGTCTTCCTGCTTCCATTTCTCAGCTCTCCAGTAGGCCTTTGGTGATAGCCAGTGAGCTGGGAAATGAGATTTGATCACTTTACTTCTGAAAGTAAAATTCTCCAGTTGTTCCTTGTAGACTTTAAGATGAGGCCACGCTCCTTAGCCAGGCCACAGACCACTCACGATGGCCTTCTGGCCTCTGCAGTATTGCTTGGGTTTCCCCCCCAACTGCCTGACTTTCTCACCCATGGTACCACCATGCCAGCCTATTGAACTAGCTATCATTCCTTGTGAGAGCCACATTCTTGCCTGCCTGGAAATTGCACAGGTGCTGTACCCTCTGCCTGAGTCAAGTTTCTTCCCCCCTCACCCCACTCCTTGCCTCCTGCCTGGTTGTCTGCTGTGGGTCTACATTCAGCACGGGCATCGTCTCCTCTGCGGCGCCTTTGGCAACCCTAGTCTGGGTTGGGTGTCCCTCTGTTGAAGGTCCCTTCACGTGATGCATGTTTTACCTCTTCCCTTGACTATGTGAGATCCATTTTCTATGCTCTATGTGGAGCACAGGCTTGGAACCTGAAGAAGGTTTGAATGGGTGGCTGCCTACACAAGGTAGTATATACTGTGGACATTAGAGCCAGTGGGATCAAATTCTGGCTCTGCTGCTTCTTGCAGGGTGACCTTAGGCAAGCTACGTAACCTTTCTGTGCCTTTGTTGCTTATGGATAAAGTGGGGATAAAGGTAGTACCTACCCCACAAGGTTGTTACGGGGATTCAAGAATTTGATTATGTAAAGCACTTAGAAAAGCACCTGGCGGGACGCCTGGGTGGCTCAGTTGGTTGGACGACTGCCTTCGGCTCAGGTCATGATCCTGGAGTCCCGGGATCGAGTCCCGCATTGGGCTCCCAGCTCCACGGGGAGTCTGCTTCTCTCTCTGACCTTCTCCTCGTTCATGCTCTCTCTCACTGTCTCTCTCTCAAGTAAATAAATAAAATCTTAAAAAAAGAAAAAAGAAAAGCACCTGGCTTGAAATAAGCATTGTATAATTGTGCATTCTTGTTCTATCTGCTCAGCTCCCCCAAATGTCCATTGGATTTTGCACAGAAACAATCCCCTTGCCCATTCCATCCCTGCCTCTTTTTATTTTTTTTTTTAAGCTTTTATTTACTTATTTGTTGGGGGGGCGGGGAGAGAGGGAGGGAGAGGGAGAAAGAGTGAGAGAGAAAGCACAAGTAGGGGGAGGGGCAGAGGCAGAGGGAGAAGCAGGATCCTTGCTGAGCAGGGAACCCAAAGCAGGACTGAGGCTTCACTTCCTGAGCCACCCAGGTGCCTGCCCTCTTTTATTAAGGGAAAATCTCTCTAGGTACCTAATTACTCCATTCTCTGAGGATAGGCATGTTATGAAAAGTAAAAATAAGTTTTTTTTTTGTTTGTTTGTTTTTTGTTGTTGTTGTTTTTCTCAGTTCCTGCTCAGGAGTAGCTTGTGTGGGCAGAGGCAAGGGGCTTGTCATGGACAGCTTTCCAGAATGTTTCGTTCTGACATGATCATCCTGGTTCTCAGTTGCCTGCTCCCACCCCATATATTTTTTTTTTTTTCCTTTAAGAAAACAGATCTCCAAACAGGGAGATTGGTTTTGAAGCAACTACTACTTGATATAGGATCTGAGGATCAGTTAAGGTGTGCTTTGTAGGATTGTTAAGGCACTTCACTTTCTCTTTATCTTACAAATCATTACCCTTAAAAAACAAAAAAGAGCCCAATGCAGAAATCAAGTAAAACCCTTTAGACACTTCTACCTTTTGAGTTTGTAATACTTGATTTAAAATCCTTAAATTAGTCCAAAATAGGATTTCTTTGCCAGATTTAGCTTTCTTGAGGTTCCTTCTTTGGGCTCCACTGAGTTTAGACCGCACTGCGTAGTCGACATCTGACCTCCTGGGTTTTGTAAACATGTCAAATTTTTCTGTGCCATCACTGGAATGCAGAATTCACAGATTTGTTCTTTAAGGAGAAGTACCACAAACATTCCAAACATTCCCCTCGCTTTCATCTGACAGCTTAGTAAACCTGGTTGTAATTAGCCCATATTTTATTTGTCAATTTTTAACTTTTACATTTCCCCATATTTTTAAAAATAAATATATCAGCTGCAAGTATACCACAAAGTGATGACTGATGACCCAGTGACAGGTGCACATCAAATCTGCTTCTACTTTTAGCCACCTGGTAGTTTATATACTCCATCTTTGTGGAAGTTTATATACTTTATATACTATACTTTGTGGAAGTTTATATACTCCATCTTACTAATTTGACATTTTGTTTTATTCTGTAAGCATGCGAGAATATATTCTTGAAAAAGAGCCAAGAACATATGGAACAGACCAAGGGAAACTTCCCTGAATTATTATATGGTAAATTAATTGCTGATCATGGTAATTCTTACTTTTGTTTTTTTTACAAAGAAGTGTTAATTATTTGTCATCAAATTATAGGGTAACCCTGCAGCATATTTAGTAAGAAAGTTCCCTTTCTTCTTTACTCATAACAAAGGGTTACAATGTAATAACATACTAACATAACAATAACAAAAGACAAACAAAGTACTGACAACAAAGGATAAGGTAGGAACTTCACCAGCTGTGGGGTTTTAGTCACTAAGGAAGTCTTGCTTACAAATTTGGTGTTTCTAATCCAATAGTACCTGGCGATTGTGTATACTTTAAGGTAAGGTCTAGAGGTGAGGCTGTCTAAGATGGATTTCCTGGCAAATTTCACATGACCTAAAAAACCTCAATGTGACCAATGAACAGCCCTGGGCCAGAGTCTAAGAGTTTCTTAAACCAGGTTTTGGACACCGTATATTTAGCACGTAGCTACTGTGGAGCTTGGAAACTTGCATTTGCCATCACATTTGGGTCTCTCAATAGGTGGAATTGGAGATGGAACAAAGTCCAACTCAAGAAGGACTTGACCTCTGAATAGGCATTGTCACTGAGAACCCCCCCAACATAAATGAGTACATACATGGAGCCAGCCGAGCAGTGCCACACCATGTGGCCATGGCAACTTGGGAAGGATAGGTGTGTGTCCAGGAACAGCAGCTGAGAAACTCCTGGTAGACCACTTGGCTGCAGCAATCCATGCACCTTTCTCCAGGAGAGAGCATGTTGAGACTGTTCTGTGGGGGCTCGGTGCCCGAGGAGCTTGACAGGGAGTTGCTATTTTCATAACTCTGTGTGGACTATGACCCTGTGCTCTGAAGGGAAATGAGCAAAGATGCATTTCTATGACTTTACCTCTCCCCCCAAAATATTTTTTGTTATTTGTTTCCTGAGTGTCTTACACAACTTGCTTACAAACACATTTTTCAAATTTAAATTCAATTAGCCAACTTACAGTACATCAGTATTTTCAGATGTAGTGTTCAATAATTCATCAGTTGAGTATAATACCCAGTGCTCATCACATCTTGTGCCCCCCTTAATGCCCATCACCCAGTTACCCCATCCCCCTACCCACCTCCCCTCCAGCATCCCTCAGTTTGTTTCCTTAGAGTTAAGAGGCTCTCATGGTTTGTCTCCCTCTCTGATGACTTCCCATTCATTTTTCCTTCCCTTCCCCTATGATCCTCTGCATGGTTTCTTATATTCCACATGTAAGTACCAGATGATAATTGTCTTTCTCTGAATGACTGATTTCATTCACCATAATACCCTCCGGTTCTATCCAGGTTGATGTGAGAAGTATTCATCTTTTCTTACGGCTGAGCTTACAAACTCATTTATGAAATCAGTGGAGTTAGTTGGGGTGGAAGCTGGAGGAAACACTGGGGGGAAACACATGCTCACTGGGGATCATGGTCCCTCTCCCCATGCTGAGTGAGATCCATGTCACAATAGCTTCTTCACATCATGTCCTCCTCACCTGGCATGGCAGTGGCCTTGTTCTCAGCTCTCAGTCAGTGCTTTTGGTAATGATAGGTAAATAGCTGAATGGATGAATAGTCCAAGGTGACTCAGCTAGTGAGAAGCTGGACACAAAACTGTTTCCCACCAACCCAGTCTGGCGTCCCTTCTGAAAGAGCCAGAGTCATTCTCCTCTATGAAGACATCTTGGCAACAGGGCTCCAAGATGCTGGACTTCCCTCAGGGCTGTGGGAATTTGTGGCTCTGCTTTGCTGGGTACACATATGCCACAGCTCTTGCCCCTCACTGTTGCTGACAGGCTGTGTGCTCTGGACTCTTCAGATGTCTTTTTTGGTGAGTGATCATGCTTCACTCCCAGCCTGAGGTCCTCCTCCTCACAGTGGGTCTCCTTTATAGCTTTGATTTCTCAAGGTCAGCTGCTCTCTAGGAGTCCTCTCAGATATCCTACTTCCCTGAGTATCTAGAGATCTGTAAGATACCTTCAGAAACAACACACTGGATCCTTAGAGCAGGTAAATTTACCCTTTAGTTTCATATACATAGAAAAACAAAGTCTAGACTTTGACGGAATATATCAAGGACAAAGCTCTGAGCCATGGTTTAGGTTCAAGTGGGTCACAGAACTGTAGATTAGTCTGTTAACTTAGCCCATGTGGATTTATTGCCTCCTACGTGTTGACTCTGTGCTAGAGTTTGTGTACCCAATGTCAAGCAAGACAGACAGGGTCCATGCCTTTATATTTTTAAAATATTTATTTATTTATTTGACAGAGATCACAAGTAGGCAGAGAGGCAGGCAGAGAGAGAGGAGGAAGCAGGCTCCCCACAGAGCAGAGAGCCCAATGTGGGGTTTGATCCTAGGATGCTGGGATCATGACCTGAGCTGAAGGCAGAGGCTTTAACCCACTGAGCCACCCAGGCGCCCCTAGACAACTTCTAAAGACATCAATGTGTCTTTTGGCAACCCATTCTCCTCCCCACAGGGAGACGGTGTCCAATTCCATTTTCAGCTGGAGTCTGCAAAGCCTAAAATATTTATTGTTGGGCCCTTTAAGACAAGATTTGCTGACCCATAGCTTAAATTTCCCGTGATTCATGACCTGGGACGAGATACACTGCCTCTGGCACAAAATTGGAGTTTTATTTAGCGAGGAAGAAGGGGAATGACTATTGCGTAAAGAATCAGCAGTGTCTATAACAGGGAAAAATATATAAGACACTATACATCTTATGCATATTGTTAGAAATGTTATTTTTCTGTGAAGTCCCTAATCTTGACTTAAGTGAGATTGAAATAAAACAGAGATTATAAATATAAAAACATACAATGCAATGCAACATAAGGGAAAGGAAGTCTTTTTCTACCCCTGACGTCCAGCCTTTCAGTTTTTCTTCCTGGAGACAGCCACTGAATATCTTTCCAGAGATATTCTGTGCATATGCAAGCTTATATGTAAATAATCTCACTGCATTAGTTATCTAACACTGTGTAATAAGTTACTCTAAGACTTAGTTATCTAAAACAACAAACATCTGTTATTCACAGTTTCTCTATGTCAGGAATTTGGAATCAGTTTAGTTGGGTAGTTTTGGCTCATGAGTTTGCAGTGGAGATGTTGGCAGGGCTGTGGTCTCATCTGAAGGCTTGGTTGGGGTGGTGGGGTGGCTGACTCACATGTCTGTTGGCAAGAAGTTCAGTTCCTCACCACTTGGGGCTCTCTTCCTGGGCTGCTTTGATGTGCTCACAACATGGTGTCTGGATTTCCCCAGAGCATGGGTCCAAGAGAGAAGAAACCACAACTGTCACTTTTAATCTTATTTTATTCATTAAGTCCAATACTTAAGAAGATCATAATTAAACTCCACATTTTAAAGGGAAAGTCAAATGATTTGTGGATGTATTTTTTAAAAATACCACACCCACTTTTTTTTTTTTTTCATAAAAAGTAGTACACTGGATATACATTGGGTTACATCTTGCTTTCTTTACTTAGTAAAGAAATAGTATATATTAGAAATCATTCTGTGTTAATACCTATAGTTCTATCAAATTCTTGTCAAAAATTTCATAGTTTTCTAGTAATGGGTATACTCTGTAGTCAGTTTCCCACAGGTGGATGTTTGGGTGGTTTCCACTTTTGTATCTTAAACCGTGCTATAGTGAATATCCCTCCACAGTTGTGTAATCACGTATGGTAGCTCAGTTTTTAGAAATGACATTAATACAGGAAAGGATGTGCCTGTTTAAGATTTTGATAATCTTTACCAAATTTCCTCTTCAGAGGTTTCACCACATAATGTCCTCCTGACACAATATGGAGGCCATGTTTATTTCCCCAACCTTCCCTACTCAGAATTTTCTCAAACTTTTTGAAGCTGAGAGGTGAAAAATGATACCCATTGTCATTTAATTCACATCTCTTTCAGTGTACTTTTAGAGCTCTAAAAACTATTGATACCATTTTTCCATGAGCAGCTTGCTTATGTCCTTTGCCCATTTTTCAAATCTACGTTTAGCTTTATTCTTCCTGATTTTTATATTAAAGAAATTAGACCATTGTCTGTCATGTGGGTTGGATATATTTTATGGGACTGTTTTGACTATTTGTACTGGAGTAATTCATCCTTTAAGTCTTAGTAACTTCTTGGAATTGATGCATAGGAAAACCAAGCAAAGGCTGTGACAGATCTCTTCAAATCTTCAACTTCATTTACTAGGATCTTTAAATGTTCTGTTTTATCTTCCATTCTATCACTTCTTGAGTCCTGAGGGATCAGATATTTCGAATCTTGCCTTTCTTCTTTTCTTTTTAATTAGCAGGTTACATTTTATCTAGCGCATGCCCTTGGAAAACTACATTCTTTCTTACATGGTAAGAATTCCTATTCAAAACAAGGTTTAAAATATACAGATCGCAGGATCATTTCATGCCACACTGCTCCATGTGAATGGGTATGATACATCACTTTGATTGTGGCATGCCATCTACTGGGATGGACTTGAATCCCACAAATAAAAACCATAGTGAAAAAGAATCAAATGTCGTGCAGTGATATCAAAATATGGTTTCTGAGGTTGTCTCCTAGCCAGATGTTCTATTTATGCTCCCATCTGTTGAAAGAATTGACTAAAATTTATAGATAATGATGACAAATCCTAGTTGTAGACATCTAGTGAATTGTGGAAGACTACCCAGAGCTTATGTTTAATTAGTGGGAGGAACTGAAATACTCAAATACCAAAGATCATTCAGAGAGATACTTTGGAAGCATCTCAGAGCCCATAGCTCTATGGGCAAGAGTTGATATATACTTATTCAGTCTGCAAGGGTAAGTCTAATTTGATATGTGTGTGTATGAAATCATCAGATTAGAAATAGTTTCTTAGTCCAGATTTTTACTGGGTTTATGGACTCTACCCCCAACTCACTGTGTCTTCTCCCTTTGGGCTTGTTTGGCCACGTGAACGTTGAGGCTCTTGCTGGGGTGGGGGAGTAAAAGTGGATTTTCTATCTTCCGAACTCCTGAGTGGTATTTTGGACCCAAGTGGCTATTTAAAGCAAATATTTATTGAGTGCCTGCCAAGTATCAGACATGGTGCCTGGGGCTGGTGTACAATAGCGACAAACAATGATGAACACAACCCTCACTTTTCTAGAGCTTTCGGCCTACAGAGTGACCCAGAAGGAAATGGCTAGAGTGCAGTTTGAGGAAGGGGAGCACGGTGAGGGGGTGGTTTGCTGGAATAGATGGGAGGTGTAGGATGGCAGAGTGCACAACGAGCCTGAAAGGGGGGAAGAGGATCTAGCCTGTAGATCTCTGACAGCCTGGGCTCTGCCCTTTTGCTGCAGTCCCTTCCCTTTGGAAGATTGTGCTGTGCACGATGGATGGGAAAGTGAATGAACAATGTACAGGTATGTCTACTGCATCAGGTAAAAAGAATTGGGTGGTCAGTTTTAATGATGCATTTTTTGCAGAATGTAAATTTTATAATCTCATAAATTCTTTCCATCTAAGTTAGCAATGCCTCATGCATCATCATATTGCATTCACAGACCTTGGCTTGAATCTGAACACAGTAACTGAACAGCTATTAAAGGTCCAAACATGTTGCACATTGTTTTTGGCTTTCTGTTTCTATGGTGGAGCTGTGGTAAGGAATACAGTAGAAGAATAAAAAATGGGGGAGGGAGACACAGGTCACTCAGTGGTGCTCAGCTGGTGGATGGGCCCATTTGAGGGGTTCAAGGCAGCTTCATGCACCTTTCTAGGGTCTCAGCAGTGTGGCTGGAAGGCTGGGCTCAGCTGGGATTGTCAGAGGGAGGACCTACACGAAGCCCCTCCAGCTGTTGGCCTCATGAAGGTCAGTGAACAAGGCAGAAGCTGCATAGCTTTTTATAGTGAAAACCACACAGCTCCAATGTTTGTCTCTAGATCCAGCTCTTTATTAACTTGAACTGGTTTAAGAACATTTTAACAGTGTCTCAAAGCCATAGAGTTATGTCATTTATACCCAGTGATGAGCAGAATGGCGTCTCTGTGGCATTTTCTACAGCTAATGTCAATATGTGGAGAGCAATCGAGCAATCTTGTTTTATTGCTGCCATTTAGGACAGTCATAATATCGTGCTTAAAGTGGCAGTTAACAAAAAGTAAGTGTCCCTCATTTCTGATGTGTTAATGCCTCCGAGTTTTCTTTAGCATCGGATTCTCTGCAGAGTTAAATGACACAAAGAAGCCATTGAGTTGTTACCCAGAACTTTATCCAGTCCGAGACCGTGTGTGCGGACAGAGTCAAAGGCATTCCCGCCTGAGGCTCAAACAAAGGGAACCAAGTTGGGGTGGAGATTAAGTCGGTCCAAGAGTCGTCGAACTCACTGCCTCCCCGACCCAAAGGCACCCTCCAAAAGTGTTAATTTCCCTCATTTAGGAAGAAAGCCCCCGTCCCTGGATCTCCAAACCAATAATGCTTTTGTTCTGCACAGCCTTTAAAGCCCGTGAGGCCTGCGATGTGCGGTGACTGTGATCTGAAGGGCCTTATCAGAACCCTTACAATGACCGCCTGCCCAGAGTCCTCTTCCCCCACCTGCTGTGGCCAGGGCTGGGGCTGGGGCACCCAGGCGTCTCTTCCTCCTGGACCGCAGCATCCTAAGCCCCCAACAAGGTTAGAAAAACACAAAGATAAAGCCTTGGGCAGAATGGGTCTGGGCTTTCTCCTCCCACAGGAGCTGGAGAGAGTCCTGCAGGCCAGAAGGCAGAATCGTCCAGCTTTGTAAATGGGGACCCAAGTCTAGTGTGTCTCTGGGACCACTCAGGCTCCCCACACTTGGAAACAAAAAGGGTCCCTGGGACGAGTCTCTACTTAATTGGCACGGAATTTCTTCTTCATAAGAATAAATGGCTGCTTTGTAGAGAGGACAGAGAAATGACTCTAGAAAGGGTACATGGAGTGACCCAGGTGTCAGCTTGAGGCCCTCCTTGCCCATGTGTTGTAATTACAGTAATTAAACAGTATTGACATTTGCTGTAGGAAATGCCGCAGAGACGCTGTCCTGCCCATCCTGGATATAAAAGACGTAACTCCACGGCTTTGAGGCACTGCTGAAATGTTCTTAAACCAGTTCAAGTTAGGCAAGAGCTGGGTCTAGACACAAATGTTTGGAGCATTTCCTCACACCCTGAAATCCCATGGATGGTGGGGTGGGTTAGAGGTGGCTGCAAGTTCTTTGACCCTGCTCCATTGAGAAATGGGGTCTCTGAGTCTCTCTCCTCTCTCCAAATCTGGCCAGACCCCTGTGACTGGCTGTACCCCAGGAGAATATGGTTCACTATAAAAGGATATGCAGCTTCTGCTTTGTTCACTGACCCTCTTGAGGCCACCAGCTGGAGGGGTTCCACGTAGGTGTTCTCTTTGACAACCCCAGCTGAGCCCAGCTGAGCCCAGCCTTCTGGCCATGCTGCCAAGACCCTAGACAAGTGCATGAAACTACCTTGAACCCCTCCGATGGGCCCATCCACCAGCTGAACACCACTGAGTGACCTTTGTCAATGCCACGTGGAACAGAAGGGTCACCTAGTTGAAGACCTTGTCCTGATTCCTGACTGATGAAATCGCGAGACATAAAAAAAGCAGCACTCCCTGCTACATTTGGGGTAATTCGTTACTTGGCAGTGGGTACCTGGGAGGTATGGCTTATGTCTCTTCTCAGTTGGTGAAATCTGGGTGGGTCGAAAGACAGGCCATGGTGAGAGGCATGGAGGGCTTTAAGGCCAGTCGAGGAGTAGGCAGGGCAAAGAATTAAGGCTCCCTGTGGCTGATTCCTCTGTTTGCTGCATGGATGTTTTTCCCTCTGCGGTCACTGTAGGGACTGGAATATTCTTAGCCATTCAAGAACGCAAACCACCAGGGTATATAAAAACAGGCTGCATTATTAAGCAGGCTTTCCAGAACAAGATGTTCTTTTGTTGTAATAATTCCTTGTGAGAATTTTACAAGGAAATAAGCTTTTCATGTCTGTGTAAAAGGTTCAGTTGGTATCAGGCCATATTATTAAATAAGGATTAAAAATAGCCCTGGAGTTTTTAAAGCATAATTCATATATGAGGATAAGTAGTAAGTTCCATTTTGTTCGTCGGTGTACTTCTTATGACTTGATCCCACCTACTGTGACGATGAATACTAACGTAGCTAAGCCTCTGGCTGGAATTTAAAGCTAAGAGCAGTTCAATTCAGTGATTAAGCTGGGTTGGGGGGCAGGACGGGGGTGGGTGGTGTGTCAATCACCTAATCCATCTAATAATACACTGATTGTCATGATAGTTGAAAAGAATAAATACTATACATAACTTGGGAATGTATTCAGGATGAAGGGGCTTTTTGAAAGGTTCAGATTATGTTTCAAAGTTTCAAGATCTAAAATATATTTCTTAGGATCTAAGTATAATGATGACTTACAATGTTCTTAAGTTCTAAGTGTATGGAAGAGTGAGAAGCACTTTTCAATATATATATATTTTCAAGGTATATATAAATATACATTTATTTTTATAACAAATATTTACTTTTAATATTATATTTGTTTTTATATAATTATATAATAAATATATTTATTTTCTATTACATTTATATATAATAAATACCTATTTATTATATAAATAAATAAATACATATTTATTTATTTTTTGCAGCCTGGAGTGAAGGACTTCTTAAACACAATATATTAATAAAGTGCAGGCAACGGGCCTATCTCGCCACTTCCTTGGGGACGGGCAGCCTAAACCATTGGTTGGTTGGGCAAAGTCAATCTTGAAAGCGTTATCAATAGCGCAGGCTTGTATTTATTTGAGAAAAAAAAAAAAAACCACTCAGGAGTGCCTGGCTGGCTCAGTCGTTAAGGGTCTGCCTTTGGCTCAGGTTATGATCCCAGGGTCCTGGGGTTGAGCCCAGCATCCCGCACCCTGCTTGTTGGGGAGCCTGCTTCTCTCTCTCCCTCTCCCTCTGCTTGTGTTCCATCTCTTGCTGTCTGTCAAATAAATAAAATATTAAAACACACACACACACACACACACACACACACACACACACACACACACACTCAATGCTTCTTTTCTAAACTAGGCCTTGCTGCCCTTATGATATATATTTTTCCTTCATGGGCTTTTAAGAAGCAGGACACATAATCTTTGTGTCATGGGATTTGCTAGTATAACAATAAACTACCAACAAAGATCCGAAAACGAGGGTCTTAATGGTCTTTCTCATCAATCCTCAGAGGTGTGGGGGGAGAGAGGCTCCGTTCCTTTGGCTCCGCTTCTGCAAGGAGCCTTACTTCTGTGCTAGGGTTTGTGGATCGCCGCGGTCCTCGCTGATCACCTTGCTGCCGCTAGATGGCAGAAGAGGGAAGGCACGAGCCAAGACGATGGGCCGGAAGGGTAGTTTCCTGGCCAGTTAGCCGTTCCCTCAGACTTGGGAAAAGTTAAAGACCAGAAACCTTGCAGATGGTCTCTACTGCACAGTAGTCATGGCGATGATACAGCTGGAATCTTTGCAGTCATTGGCCTCTTGCCTGCAAGCAGCGGATACAGCCCTTCCTATTGACCTTGGCAGTTACCTTGGCCCCGAAATCCTCGGTGATAGCAGGAGTCCAGCAGGGCAGGGTCTGGCTTTCTGCTCTGCTCCCCGTGGGCCCTCCTCCCCTCCCATCTGCAGGTGGCCTGCGCCCCCGCCCCACGTTGCATGGCTCCGTTCTCACCAAGAGGTGGGGGAAGGAAGTGCGGATTCTCCTTTGCTGTCACACGCCCTGCAGGATGACAGGAGATGGTGATGCTGAGCTCAGAAAAGCTTGCATGGAGCACTGGGTGTGGTGAAAAAATAATGAATACTGTTTTTCTGAAAATATATAAATTGATAGCTGTAATTAAAAAAAAAAAAAAAAAAGAAAGAAAAAAGCTTGCATGGAACATGCCGGCAGCAAAATCATCAGGCCCCAGCAAAGGGCTCGTCTTGTGAATGAGACTCAGTAATACTGGTTACTGTCAATTGAAGGGAGGCTGGAAAATAGAAATTCTGGCATTGGAGCCGGGATATCAGATTCTGAGGGCTGCAGGGTCAGAACCTCCCCCAAGGAAAGCAAGCAGCGTGCCTACTTCCCTTGCACCTTACAGATAAGGCGAAATGAGGGGAGAGCTTAGTGTGTTAGGGACTGGCGCTCTCTCTATCACATTTCTGTTGGTTTTCGCTCATGTTTGTCTCTGTCCCCCGCTGAAGAGGTTCATATATCTTTTAGAACACTATATCTTTCACAGGATACTCCTTCCCCAATTATGCAGTGGGTTGGGCATTTCTGTTCAAGTTGTTCCATTAGTTCCTGGCAAAGAAAATAATCTTCTGTTGTATCATTGTTTCTGTGGGAAAATCAGTCAATATATCAATTCACTCACATCATCTTTCCCAGGAATGAGGTTTCCTTTTTAAGAATGTCCTTCCCTCTAAAAGGTATTAGTGACTCTTATTTCAGTAACGGATTTTTTTTTTTTTAAATGTGTAGTCCAGATTTTCAGAACTATAAGCCTGTGGTATACCCTATTCTGATGAATCAGGTTGATTAGCTATTCAAGGTTTGCAGAGTATTATTAAGTTGTGACTTTCTGCACCGATAGCATCTGAATAAAAATGGAAAGAGTTAAAAATCCCCTGAAATTATTCAACTTATTCCTCAAGAATAATGTGTGAAATGAGTTTAGAGCTTTGGATTTCTCCTACACTACCCTTCATAGGTGGAATTCTAGAATGTTCTCCCCACAATGGGTATCCAAAACTAGGTCGGAAGTAGGAGTCAAGGAAGCATTACTTCAGAAGCTGATCCTACCCTGATTGGGTCTCTTTTCTCTCCCCATTGCCACTGTCCACTAGACCTTGAGGATGTGTTGACAAATTAAAGACCCTGAATGCTTCTGTTCAGCACTGTGGTGGGTACTAACTGTCAATGTGGACATTGCTGCTGTAAACACTGAGGGTGCAGAAGCCCTTTTTTTTTTTTTTTAAGATTTTTATTTATTTATTTTTTTATTTGACAGACAGAGATTACAAGTAGGCAGAGAGGCAGGCAGAGAGAGAGAGGAGGAAGCAGGCTCCCCGCTGAGCAGAGAGCCTGATGCGGGCCTCGATCCCAGGACCCTGAGATCATGACCTGAGCCGAAGGCAGCGGCTCAACCCACTGAGCCACCCAGGCGCCTGTAGAAGCCCGTTTTGATTACTACATTTGTACCTTCGGGGTAAATACCCAGTAGTGCAATTGCTGGGTCATAGGGTAGCTCTATTCTCAACTGTTTGAGGAACCTCCATACTGTTTTCCAGAGTGGCTGCACCAGCTTGCATTCCCACTGGCAGTGTAAGAGGGGTTCCCTTTTCTCTGCCTTCTTGACAACATCTGCTGTTTTCTGAGTTGTTAATTTTAGCCATTCTGACAAGTGTGTGGTGGTATCTTATTGTGGTTTTGATTTGTATTTTCCTGATGCCGAGTGAGGTTGAGCACTTTTTTCATGTGTCTGTTGGCCATTTGTAGGTCTTTGACCAAATGTCTGTTTATGTGTTCTGCCCATTTCTTGATTAGATTATTTGTTCTTTGGGTGATGAGTTTGTTCTTTATAGATTTTGGATACTGGCCTTTTTATCTGATAAGACATTTGGAAATATCTTCTCCCATTTTGTAGGTTGTCTTTTGGTTTTGTTGACTTCTTCATTTGCTGTGCAAAAGCTTTTTATCCTGAAATCCCATAGCTCATTTTTGCCTCTGCTTCTCTTGCCTTTGGAGACATGTCTAGCAAGAAGTTGCTGTGGCCAAGGTCACAGAGGTTGCTGCCTGTGTTCTCCTCTAGGATTTGGATGGATTCCTCTCTCACATTTAGGTGTTTCATCCATTTTGAGTCTATTTTTGTGTATGGTGTAAGGAAATGGTCCAGTTTCCTTCTTCTGCCTGTGACTGTCCAGTTTTCCTTGGGGCACTTTTATAAAGTTGCCTTGTGAGGACAGGGGCGGGACAGCTCCAGGTGGTTCAGAGCAAGAGCAAAGTGCACACTCTGTTGTCGCTCCCTTGCCTGAGAGACCATGTTCCTGCACTCCCATCTCTCAAGTACTTGCCCTCCTTGTTTCTTCTGCGTGGGAGAGGGGAGCGCCGAGAGAATGGTCTCCATTGCTGGATTCTCCACCTCCACTTTGGTTTCCCACTCATCTAGTGGTCACGGTCAGACCCACTCTTGGGGAGAAGTTGTCAGTACTCAACACGCAACCCAACACTGGAGTGTTGCAGGAAGGCGGCTCTCTGCAGAGAAGCCCGAGTTAATTGGTGTTAGCAGGGATTTCGCTGAAGAGGAATGGTTTTCCTTTGGGGATTGGGAGGTGGTGCAAAATAAAACCAGAGAGCACTTCCAAGGTCTTTATGTTTCAAAGCACAGGGCTTGTATGGCATCATCCATTCTGAGTATTATTTTTTATGATCATTTTCTGCCAATCCTCATTTCAGGGCCAATTTCTTCTATGGAAGGTGCTCTTGCAAGCTTCTCACTTGGTGCACTGAGGGGTCTGAAGTTCTTCCTTTTTATGAGAACTGTCGGGAGAGAGGATTGATGTTGGTGTCCCTCAGAGTTGCTCGGCACCACTCCAGGGGCACTAAACCCCCAGGATAGATGGGAGTATTGCTGTCCGTGGCCCTTTCTGGGGGTTGGGATTGTGGCTACTGGAGTTTGTTCTTTTGGCTTCACTTCCCTGGGTTTGGCAAAACCTTTCAGACTGGTCTATTTGTGGGCTGTGACGTTTCTCTAGTGCTTTCTGATTTCTGATTCACCTTCAGTGCAGCGTAAAATGATGCTTCTTGGTCTCCCTCTGCCCTCCAAACAGATGCCCGCATTCCCTTGGAGCAGCCACCCGGATTCTGGCTCTGCAGTCATGGGGCAAGCTTCTGCTTCCTTCTTCCTACAGAAGACTGTCCCCTTCTTTCCTATAAATGGATTACAGGACCTTGTCCTGGATTCTTGGGGGGGGGGCATCTGGACCCTTGCATGCTCCCAAAGGACAGATCTGGGGGCTGGAGCAGGGCAAGGGGCTTCTCTGATCCTGCTCAAGCTTACAGAGCATGGGGTGGAACATGCCTGGATGTCCGGGTGCCCAGGATCAACCTCTGGTTGATGGGTGGCATCCCCCCGAATCACAGCCAGATCATCTTCTCATTCTGTAGTCCTCCTGAAGGGGCAAGCATTTGTCTTTCCCTGTATAGTTCATGAGCTAGAGACACACTAGTTTGCAGTATCTGCAAGTTATTCTCTGCAAATAGGAGGATTTTGTTGTCTCCCTTTCTGAATTCCAGTTTTCCAAGCCTTACTTTGGCTTTCAACATAAAACCAAAATATAGCAATTCTTTCTTTCTTTTTTTTTTTTTTTAAGATTTTATTTATTTACTTGAGACAGGGAGAGGGATTGAGAGACCATGAGCCGGGAGAGAGGGGAGAAGGAGAAGCAGATTCCTTGCTGACCAGGGAGCCCAACTTGAGGCTCAATCCCAGGACCCCGGGATCATGACTTGAGCCAATGGCAGACGCTTAACAGACTGAGCCACCCAGGCGTCCCGAAATACAGCAATTCTTAAGGAACTGGACTTGCCTAGTTTGGATTTAGGACATACATGAACATCTTTAGAAAAGCCCAGCCTCTCCTCTTGCGTCTGCGTGTCTGTCTCCATGGGACAGATGAAGTGACTCATCACCCTGACATCGGATTTCTGTAGCCACAGTATGGTTTGCAACAAATTAGGGACATCGGTTTCCTGCCCGCTGACCATAACTGCCCCTTTTTAAAAACAGGAGGCTTGGAAGGGTTTGCTCCTTGACGGGTTTGTGGACAACTCTGTGAAGCTGATCTCTGGGGTCATTGTCTTTTTTGAGCTAAAGAGTCAGGGTTAGGGAATCCTGAAATAGTAGAGGCCCCTCCTTCTCTTTTCCCAGGGGTGAGGGTGGGGAAGGAGTTACAATATTTGCCCAAAAAAGCATGTGGCACAGAAAAGACTTCCTTATAATAAAGCCAGGGCGTTAGCCATGGCCTTGGCCAGCCCCTTTGGTGTTTCTGCTTGTCTGGAGAGCAGCTGATCCCCTTGGCCTGAGGCCACCTGCCTTCCCTGTTGCATGGGTCAGGCCGGGGCATAGAATATAGTCCTAGGGACGAATAAAGCCTCCAGATAATTCTGTAATGTCTGAGTCCCCAAATCTCCCTGTTTAAATTGTGAATAACTGCTGATCGGTACTGCGCGTCTCTCTTCCCTGACAGAGAACTTCCAAGTTTGGCACATTTATTTTCCATAATCTAGGAACCCCTGAGCTTGTAAGGAACTCATCAGAGTCTGCAAGGAAAGGCAAAATAAAATCTAATCGTTACAACTGGAGTCCTTACCTTCTCAAGCATAGTTCTGTTAGAATATTGTCATTTTACTAAATACTGCATATATATATATATATATATATATATATATATTTTTTTTTTCGGACTCTGATTTTCTTGCTTTTGAAGCTTAAACCAACGCTCCCTAATTTATACCTGATAGGATTTTGTGTCCTCCTGGTTGGTTCTTCTGTCTCCTGTCACTGATGCAAAATGGTAGGCTGGTTAGAGTCCAAAGGTTGTAAGGCCTGAGATTTCTGTTTAGTAATGCAGGCTTACCTGCAGTGGGAAAACAGGGTGAGTTGGGGAAAATTAGCAAGTTGAAGGTGCTCAGGTTTTTTATTAACCAGGGAGATACAGGACAAAGTTTACTACATTTGCATTTAAATAAAAAAATACCGTTCCCTTATATCATTGATCTGGCCTGGGGTCCCATAGTGTGTTGTGCAATCACCTTTCTCCTTGGCAAGAAGTTGTGTTTTGTGCTGGGAGCTGTTCCTTTGTTTGCTATTCTTTCTTTCTTTCTTTTTTTTTTAAACGATTTTATTTATTTATTTATTTGACAGAGAAAGATCATAAATAGACAGAGAGGCAGACAGGGGGGGGGGGAAGCAGGCTCCCTGCTGAGCAGAGAGCCTGATGTGGGGCTCAATCCCAGGACCCTGGGATCATGACCTGAGCTGAAAGCAGAGGCTTAACCCACTGAGCCACCCAGGTGCCCTCTTTGTTTGCTATTCTTGTCGAAGTGCAAAAGTCATTCAGGGATAATCCATTATTCCATTAGGCAAGACAACTGCAGGAGACTCAGTTGGTCTAATGCCTAGAAACGGCTCTGTTCTATTTGTCCTACCTGGTACCTGTGGTTGCTGTTTCAGTATACCAGATTTTTTTTTTCTTTCAATTATGTAAGTATCATTGAGGCCCAATGTTTTATTAGTTTCAGGTGCACAACATAGCGATTGGACAAATCTATACATTATGTGGTACTCATCACGCTAAATGGAGTCTCCACCTTTCCCCATATCTTATTACAATATTATTGACTATATTCCTTACACTGAGCTTTTCATCTCTGTGACTTATTTATTTCATAACTGGAAGCTTGTACCGCTTAATCCCTTCACCTATTTCGCCACTACTCTGTACTTAAAAGTGAGTTTTGTTTGTTCTCTTATTTATTTTATTTTATTTTATTTTATTTTTTAGATTCTACCCATAGACAAAACTATGTGGTATTTGCCTTTCTGTGTCTGACTTATTTTACTTAGCATTCTACCCTCTAGTTCCATCCACGTTGTCACAAATGACAAGATTTCATTCATATTTTTTTTAGATCTTATTTGTTTATTTGACAGACAGAGATCACAAGTAGGCAGAGAGGCAGGGGGGGGGCAAGCAGGCTCCCCGCAGAGCAGAGAGCCCAATGCGGGGCTCGATCCCAGGACCCTGAGATCATGACCTGAGCCGAAGGCAGAGGCTTTAACCCACTGAGCCACCCAGGTGCCCCCAAGATTTCATTCTTTTATGGCCAGGTAATATGCCATGATAGTATACCAAATGATTTAATATGAAATTTTGAATATCCTACTACAGCTATAGCTGTAGTAATTAATAGGGCTTCTCAAAAGTGCCTCGAACCTTTTGGAAGGAGATCGGACAAGCATAGCTTTACAAAATGACATTTAATAAACAAGACAAGAGCGTTGATCTGGTTTTGCCACTTGAGCAAACACCTGTAGGAAGGTGCAGAAAGGGTCATCCAAGGGGACATTTTCATGTTGTGTACGAGGAGATGGACAGCGTCAGTTTGTGGGAAGGTTGGCGGTTACTGGGGCCGGTGTCCTCCTGGGAAAGAGAAGAATAACAGCGACCACTTACCTTAATAGACCATGACTGTTTTTCTAGATGATTCTCTGAGTTGCAGGCCTTCATGGAAGGCTGGTATGGGCATCTTTAGCCGGCTGGACTCTTACAGATGTTGCGACTCACACTGTCCCGGTGAACTTTGCCTTCCACCTGAAAAGGTAACCCCAAAGCTTCTGGTTTCTGCCAAATATTAAAAGGAAAGCATCTTCAATCCACATTCATCCTAAACCTGTATTTCAAGAATATCCTTAAGATATTTCTGATTCCCTGGTTAGTTCAGTCTGAACAAAAAGTTCTACAGAATTCCTAGTCCTCTTCCGTGTCCCGATCAATAGAACTTTCCTACGTTGGTCATGGAAACCAACCTAAGAGTCTTTGAGGCACTAAACTTCCTTCTTTGTATATAGATGGTTCTAGGCCTTTGGCTTCCTTAAAACTTATAAACATTACAAAGAAAAATAAAGAGAAAGCAAGGACCTCTTTTGTTTTTCAGGAAGCTACAGGTTTCTAATGACTTTTGCAAAAGAGCTACAGAATTCTGAGCAAAATGAGAAACCTGAATCTGGACACTTCTAGAGATAATTAGATTTTTTTTTTTCATGTTCTCTTCTGCCCAGCAAAGGGAGTGATCCTGCTTTCCCGCGCACTGTACTGCCTCCCTCCTCTCTCAATTGTACTTCAGTGAAAACTGAGAAATAATTTGCAAGTCATAAACTGCTGTTTTCCTAACATGAACAAAGTACGCACAGCTGATCTCAAATCAGGATGCCTTTTAAAAGCCGCATTGTTCAGGTCCCAGTTGCGTCTGGGATCTGGTTGTGGCAGTGCTAGGACAAAGAGAGACAAGGCCCTCTTTGGTGGTTTTAACGTGGGGTCTAAAAGGGCGCCCAAAGGTAGGAAGACCAGTGCATTGTCGTTTATTCAGGACTTTACTGGTTTCAAAATCGAAAATCTAGGTAGCAGGAAACCCCTGAGGCCCTGGCAAATCAGGAAGGGAAAGCCTCCTGCAGGCGCTAAGAAAGGAACTTGGGAAATTCTCCCCCAGAACCTAGTTAGGGCTGAAGTGGTAAAAAGAAGGTGGGAAGTCTGAATGTGCATCTCAGGACCACTAGGGGGCGCCATCAGCCCCTTGATGTCGTTCCACAGTTTGATGCTCTAAGGGCCTTTTGAAAAGGCAGGTTCTAAAAACTACAGTAAGGATCCAAGATTGTAAGGGGCACAATGTCCTTGGGCGGGGTGGGGGGGGTGCTCCTTATCCTCTAGATGTGATGATCTGTGACTGTGACCAGTTAGAGTTTTGGCTGTATGAATCCTCAAATTGGGTTTTACCAAATAAAAAATTGGGCAAAGACAATAGCCATGTGAGTCCCATTGGAAAGAAAGCTACCTTTGGGGCTGGTCATCACAGGCGGTGACCCCAAAGGTGACATGGAGGAACAAGCAAGAGTCCCCACCATTCAGGTCAAAGTGCTCACAAGTCCATATAGAGTTGCTGTGGTCCTGGCTTGGGTGAACGTGGACCTTCTTCAGATGGTAGCCTTACTTGTCCTCCTCAGTGCCTGTGGCCATCACGCAAATCCCTGGCAAATGAGAGGAGTGGCTCCATGCAGGAAGTTTTTGGACTAGGCTGAGTGCCATTTGCTTCAGGATTTGTTCCTCGCCATGACTGATCAGTTGGTTGATCCGCTGAGCTGTCTTAAGAAGAGGTTTAGCATTCTCATAGGGAACCACTAACTATTCATTCCTACTGATGTAACCAATTACCCCAAAACTTGATGGTATAAAACAACTGAAATTTATTATCTCAGAAGCTTGACCTGAGTCTTCCTGGGCCAAAACTAAAGTATGAGCAGGCAGGGCTCTGTCTCTTTCTGGAGACTCTGGGGAAAATCCAGATTTCTGCCTTTGCCTGCTGCTGGAGACCATCTGCATTCTTGGCTCATGGCCCCTTTCCTCCATCTTTGAAGCCAGCAGTGTTCATCTCTCTGGTCATTATTCCCTCCTTATAAATCTTTGCAGACCAGTCACATACCATAGCTTTCAAGGATCCATGTGATCAGATTAGGCCCACCTGGTAATCCAGGATCACCTGTCTATCTGGAACCCATAGCATTGATCACACTGCATAGCTCTTTCCACCAGAGAAGGTAACACAACACGTGGACATCCCCAGGAGCCATTATTCTGCTTTCCGTGCACCAGTAAGTCATCTTCAAGCTTGGGTTTCGCCCTCTGCTCATCACCCCAGGCCACGGCCAGAATGAGTTGTGTTAAGAGTAGACCTACTTAGGAAGTTGGTTGGTGGGTACTTTCCTGTCTGCTTCTGAGGTTGTCCTCCTGGTCCTTAACCAATGCCTTCTCAGACTCTCCAGGGAGAAGAGCAAGTCTGAACATCCTTGGGCTGCAGCAGGAAATGGTCTTGCTTGGAGCTTAGGGCTCTCTGTGGGTTTTTTAGTGAAGCCTGTTCATGGCCAAGATCAGGCATTTGTTGTTGTGTGTTTTTTTTTTAAATTAACATATAATGTATCATTTGTTTCAGGGGTACAGATCTGTGATTCATCAGTCTTACAAAATTCACAGCGCTCACCATAGCACATGCCCTCCCCAATGTCCATCCCCAGCCACCCCATCCCTCCCACCCCCTCCCCTCCAGCAACCCTCGGTTTGTTTCCGGAGGTTGAGTCTCTTATAGTTTGTCTTCCTCTCTGGTTTCATCTTGTTTCATTTTTCCCTCCCTTCTCCTATGATCCTCTGTCTTGTTTCTCAAATTCCTCATAGCAGGGAGATCATATGAAGATTGTCTTTCTCTGACTGACTTATTTTGCTTAGCTTAATACCCTCTAGTTCCATCCATGTTATTGCAAACAGGCATTTGGTTTTATCTGCCTTAAGAAAATTCCAAATCCAAACTCCCTTGGCCACGTGGCATGGGACAGGCTACATGGTCTGTGTTGGAGTGAATCCTAGTGGATCGACAGGATCTTTCAAGGGGCCCTTTGGCTTTGCCTGCCCTGCTGGAAGACGAGGTGGGACTGTCTGCTAAGGGTCATGGCTTTGCAGGACTCCCTAGTTTCTGTCGGCAGATGTCAGCTCTGGATAGGGGCAGGGGGTTTTGGTGTTAATTGGGCAGAAGGGCTGTTTGTGTTGTAGTTGTGGGGATGGGGGCACAATGTCAAACTCATTGTCACCTTGAGTTATGGCAAGAGTTTCTTAGAGAGAGAACAGAATGTGTGGCACATGGCCAGAGGCCCCCCAGCCCACCGGCCGCCAAAGATGTTCCCAGGATTGTCAAATGTCTTCTCCCTACTGTCCCCACCCCTGCCCCACAGGACGTGCATTTTCAGTAGCCTTCACCCAGATCCATTTTCTGTCCCAAGCACTGTTTGTCCTTTGCGCCTGGTTCTAAAATGCACCTTTTAATTATTATGGATTCCCCAAGCTACCTCCAATCCTTACTGAAAAGAGATGGGCTAAAACCAAGAGGTAGACCTTTGCTCCGAGGAAGAACCTTGCTGGAGTTCTATGTAAACATAGGCCGGTGTCCAGAGTAGGCTGAAGAGGATCAACTTTGGCCAGCTCCTGGGTTCCAACCCTGCTGGGTGACCTTGGGCAAGTTACTCTACCTCTCTGTGTCTTAGTTTTCTCACCTGTAAATGGTGCTAGTAATAGTGCTTGCATCTAATGGGGTTGCTGTCAGGATTGAGTTGATCGAAGTGTTTAGAACAGTGGGTGGTAGAGTATATAAGTGCTGTGTCTTAGTTGTCCTCCTCTTCACTGTTTTACCACATAGCTCTTCCATTTGCAATGGCACTGGCAAGAGAACTGGGATCTGTTATCCTCTTAAGGACCCAGGTGAATTATTCCTAGAAGATTTACTTGTCTTCTTGTTGGATTGGCAGGTGGGAGATAAAATAAGGTAGCACTTCCCAATCAGTACTCAGCTATCAACTCCAAATTCCTGTGAGGCAAACTTTCTCCCCAGTGGTTTCTGAAGCCGGGGATACTCGCAAGGTTTTCCTACTTCACTGGGATGGAGGTTCTTGCTGTTCCTTTTAACCCCAGGGGTAATAGGGAGGATCCAAGAGAAATTGTGGCCCTTGTTGAGAGTGACATAGGGGTTCCCAAATGAGGAGATCCTGATTTCTGGCCCCATTTCTGTGGTCCCCTGGGGTCTAGAGGGTCCATTACACCCAGAGCTGGGCGATTCTGGGGTAGGTTTGCCACCTGGACCCCACCACTGGTTTTTAACTGCTTCTCTTTCTCAAAGGCTTCCCTAACAACTCAGAGGGGGAAAGCTGGCTGTGCATAACTTGGGGAGATTGCCAGGCTAGTCGTAATTCCCACCTCCTTCCCAGACCTCTGAGACCTTACCCTCTGTTTATCTGTCTGCTTTCCCAGGGAGCTGATAGGGTTGAGCATTCAAGGTATCAGCTACCTAATCAGTGCATTATACTAATCTATGCTGATGTTCTGGTTAGAGAGGAGCAAAGCCCTGTTTCTAGGTAGTCTAGGAGGACATTTACATGTTTTTCCTCCCCTAAAAAGTAAGGCTCTCATCTGGGCAGACAGCACGGTGACCAGATGTTCCAGTTTGCCCAGCGCCTGGGGGAGGAGGATGCAAAATTTCCAGCTTTAAAATCAGGACCGTCCTGGGAAACCAGAGTAATTTGTTCCCCAGAGATGGTCATTTTGGGTGGGTGGGGAAAGAACCCTCAGGACAGGCAGGCTGGGGGGATACCTGAGGACAGATGAGGCTGACCACGAGGCTGGGTGTGGTGGATGGTCTCCTTGGGGAGAAGGTGGAGTTTTGCTGACTTTAAAGGAACTGTACATGATGAAGAGTTGCTAGAACTTTGCAAGACAAATCCTCACGCTATGAGGATTTTAAAGAATTATATTTTATTTATTTAATTTTTATTTATTTTATTTATTGATTTTATTTTATTTATATTTTATTTATTTAATTGAGAGAGAGGGAGAGAGAGCAAGAGAGAACACTAATGTGGTGAGGGGCAGAGGGAAAAGCAGACTCGCTGCTGAGCAGGGAACCTGACGTGGGGCTCAATCCTGGGACTCTGGGATCATGACCTGAGCCAAAGGCAGCCACCTAACTGACTGAGCCATCTAGGCGCCCCCTCACCAGGCGAGTTTTTGTAAAGTGACTTCCATAGGTGCAGCTTAGTGCTGTGGACACTGTCAGGGGAGTTAGGTAGGAGATGGACATGTTACAGACACTAGAAGGGAGCAGTCATCCACCTGTCCTGCTCAGAAGGCTGACACAGTCCACTATGAAGATATGCAACTAACAGGAAACAATTAATAAACAATTTGGTGCTAAGCCAGACAGAGCCATCTGCATTGCAAGCAGAATTCAGCCAAGGGCAAAAGCAATGCCCAGCAGTCAGCCACAGAAAGGGATCCAGAATGGGAGCGAACACCTACAGGTTGGGAGGCAACAGTTAGATGGTTTCGAGGTGGACAAATGGTATTGTAGGAGGGTGACATGGGACAATTAAGGACACAGCAGTTGGTCAGTGAGAACAGTATTTGGGGAGAGTGAATGGGTTAACTGGCCTATGTTACAGAGTGGAAAGCTTCATCCTTGAGAACAAAACAGCCAGTTATGTCACCAGGAAAATGGGTAAATTGGGGAACAGCAGAGGGATTGAAATTTGGGATGTGCAAACCATGGCAAACGGGTAGGTAAGTTCTTAGTGCAAAGGAGAGGAACATTACGTTAGAGAGAAAAAGGAGGGACTTGCAAGGGGCTGCTTTGAATGAAAGTCTGTTGGAGAAGAGAGTTTGAGGAGGTTGATGGTTTTTCATTGGCTGAGTTGTGGCAGTTTCTCATTGGCTGGGCCGTTGCCCGGTGAAGAGAAAATCTTCCTTCCTCCTGTTGGGGTAGCAAAGTTGGCTTCTTCCTGTTGGAAGATGCAGGGGGCGCTTCTTTCTGTTGTGTCCGCAATGGAGTTGGTTGGGCAGGAGAACGCTAAATGAGGTTTCCCTCATTCAGTTTCACAGGGCAACAGATGATTAAATGTTTCTGGGTGTCAGGGATTGTCCTCCATAACATCTAATGAATTCTTGCCCAGTGGGGTGGGGTGCATACTGTTACCCTATGTTGTAAATGAGGACATCAGGGTTCTGAAGGTGAGGTACTTTGCCTTGGTCACACTGCAGGGACTCTAGCAGTGTCATTTTAATTTGCTTTCGAACAACATTCCAGCTGAATGACCTAAGATCTAAGGAAAATGGTATCTTATCTGGGTGGTCCAAGATATAGAAAAGATCAGAGGAGTTAGCAACCCTAGGCTGGGAGCCGCAGCAGGAGGCTGTTGCAGGAATTTGGGTGGGAGGCTGAGACCTTTGCTGTGCTGGGGACAGACTAATGTTCAGGTAAAGGAGAGGAAAGACTCTGGCTTCTGTCTTGAGGACCTAGAAAGCAGCTGGGACCATTAACTGGATCCCGTTTGGGAGAATGAGAGAAATCTTTATTCACCCAATCCTGTCTGTGTCTTTGGGCAAGTTACTTAGCTTCCCTGAGCCTCAGTTTTCTCCATCTGTACAATGGGAATAGTTCTAAGGTGTCCTTCAAGATTTTGAGAGGATTAAATCTGATTAAGGGCTGTCATTGGTTTAGAAACATATTTAAAATCAGAGCAGGTATTCAGGGACTCTTTGTTCTTCCCAGTTTTGAAAAATCATCTTAAAAATTGCTGATTTTTGGAGGGCATTTCCTTCAAAAAACATTCTCATTCGACAAGAAAGGGATTGGCCAATTTGTTTCTCTCCTGCTTTGCTAAAATAACCTTCTTTCAAGGGGTTCTTGGGTGGCTCAGTCGTTAAGTGTCTGCCTTCGGCTCAGGTCATGATCCTAGGGGTCCTGGGATGGAGCCCCACATTGGGTTTCCTGCTCAAACGAGAAGCCTGCTTCTCTCTCTCCCATTCCCCCTGCTTGTGCTCCTTTTCTCTCTGTGTCTGTCATTGTCAAATAAATAAATAAAATCTTTAAAAAAAAATAAGCTTTCTTCATGTGGATATGCAGGTCTGGTGTGTAGACAGACCTTCGAATCCTGATGGAGACTCTTCCATAATGTGGAATTCACTCTGCCCTGTGACAGTGGACACGAGAGAGTGCAGAACTGCTCAGGGTCCCTTAGACTTAGCATGGCAAAAGTCAGAGAGGAGATCCATTTTCACTTTCCAGCAGGGGCCTTTGGTGCCATTTCTTGAGAAGAAAGCAGTCCCCTTGGGCTTTTCAGCCCTGCCATCAGTTAAGGTGCGCACAGAGGTCCACATGCTCTTTCCCCAAGAGGTTGGTGCAACCACTCCCAGACATGAAGGCCAGCCCAGGCCCTGCCTTTTTTGCCTCCTGGCTGAAGATGTGTTTGCTTTTGCAATTAAGAAAATGACCTGAGTTGTTAATTTTCGCTTGGAATAGGTATAGGAGGCGTTACTTTTGGGAGGGGGGGCAATCTGTGGCTTTTTAAGGACTGTACAGTCTGGCACAAAAATCACACTAATTGAGCCTTGTTAAAAAGTTCCCTCAATTCCTTAATTGTCCGTTCTGGGACGCTCCCATTTGGTGGAGTAATGATGTTGTTGCTGCCAGTGTTAATGACACTAATAGCCTTTTTTGGGTGCCCCGGAGACCCAGGTGTATCACACCAAGATCCTGCAAGGCATAGGTCTCCTTATCCTGTTTTTAAAATGGAGAAACTGAGGCTCAGGGACAACCTGTGAACTGCCCGAGGTCGCACACTAGTCCATAGCGGGGCCAGAGTTCGCACCGGCTCTCCCTGGCTCCAGGCGCTGTGCTCATTCCGGCTGAGCACTCTGCCTCAATACAGAAACTTCCATTTATCAGGCAAATGGAAAGAATCCTACATTTTTAAAACATTTACAGAATTAGTCAAAATCAGGAAGTCTCAGAACTACTTAAATATTGCATTTCAGGTCGCGCCATTAGAGCAAGAGGCTTGGGGAAGATTTTACAGCTCGTAACTCGGGCCTTCCCCTCCCCCACCCTGCTCTCCCTCTGCCCCCCCCTCCTCATCTCCGGCCCACCCCTGTTAGCTGTTCCTCTCCATGGGAGATATCTTAGTAGGAAGAATTTGGAGCTCCTGAAAGGGAAAAGTTCATGGACGTTGGCCCAGAAAAGAAAGAGGGGGGAGGGGCTGTGAGGCACTTTCTGAAGCCAGCCCGGATTCACGGGTACAGAAGCTGCAGGACTCAGGCCTCCGGTCATCTCCCCGAGTGCCAGGAACTCTCCCAGGCCCGGCGGTAGTGGCCCCAATGAATGAAGATGGGTCCCTGCCTCCAGACACCCCCCCCCCCCGCTTCGAGGGTTAGAGCTATCCTAGTTCTCCCACCTGCTTCTAAATGGGAGCCAGAAGAGACCCGGGAGGAGGGCCCCCACCTTTCTTCTCCTCGGGTTGGGACATTCTCCCCAGCCCCGACCTGCACCAAATGGTGGGTGCAGAGGCAGGGTGGATGCAGCCTGGGCAGCACAGAGAGCAGTCAGTGCTCCCACATTTCTCTGTCACAAGCCCTGAGGATTCCAGGCGCCACACGTCGGTGGTTGATAACGGTCAGGTCCTCAGGTACCATGCAAGGTGTCCATCAGACCCCAGAGTCAGGCGGTCCATGCACTGAGCCTGTGTGTGCAGAGGGAGGGAGCCCAAGCCTCTGTGGAGACATGCAGTCAGTGTAGACACACGGAACTTGGGAGAGGGCTGGGCGTATGGCCTGAAGGCTAAGCGCTCTGTGTCAGCCTTGCCGTGCACGTCTGATGGCCAGTTCCCAAGTGTGTGAGGCCATCATGCTTCCGGCAAAGGACACTGGAGGAATTCGGGGAAGTTCGTGGGTGGGACTTGAGGGAGGGAGTCATCGCCTGTCTGGTTGGCTCTGACTTTCTCTTTGGCGGGCACAGAATTTCTCTCTGTCCAGCCTTCCATGGGGTCAGCGGCCAACAGAGGAGAGTCCTGGCCCCTCCCGTCGACCACACTGGTCTTCTCAGAGGAGAAGCGGCTCTGGTGGCTGCGTGGCCTTCCATGTCACACTCCGCCTTCTGCCTCCTGCCTCCCCTGGTCAGCTACTGTTCGTGTTCTGGCCCAAGTGCCTCCAGCACGCTGGAAACAGGACAGCCTGTCATTACTCACTGATTTTCTCCCAATCTCTGTGATGCAGCCAAATGAGCTGTTCGCCCCCACGTCCCTCCTGGTTTCCTGCAAGGACTGGAATACTTCCCTGCACACGGGGTGCTGTCTGACCCCCTGGGATGAAAGCCAGCTATCAGAAAAGGGACTACGAGAATATTCCTGATTTATTGCCTCCTCTTTATCTTCCCTCTGCCCACCCCAGTTGTCTTTCATTTTACATTTGGGTAGAGGAGGGGAAAAGTGCTTACTTTATAGAACGGGTTTAACCTTTGGACCCCATAGAATTTTCTAGAAAGAAGGTAGAGCCAAGTAGTTGGAGAATCAGGGTGGTGGGTGTGTGGCCTGCTCTGGAGGAAAGGAGAGGGAGGGGTGCTGAGGAGCTGCCAAAAATACCTCGATGGGGGTCGTCACCCCAATGTCAGGTCTGGACCGGGGTCCCAGGAGTCCATTTGGTCCCTCAAAGGCAGTGGCAGGGCAGGAACATTTTAGTGGAAGCCTGGGGCGTGGGAGGTGCCCCTTCCCTCTAACCGCAGTGCATAGCTGGAGAGGTGGTCTGCCTGAAGCAAAAAACAGTGAAAGGAAATTTGAAAAAAAAAAATTTTTTTTTTCAAAAATTTCTTTCCCCCCACAGATTCTAAATGGCACGAATATGCAAAGGGCAAGTGGGAGAGGCTCTAGTTTGCCGACCTCTAGGGTGTGACACGGGGACCCTTCTGCCTCGGGCCTGGGGGACTCTGTGCAGGGGACGTGGGGGCAGGCCAGAAAGGCAGCTTCTTCTCAAGTCCGCAGCTGCCCTCTGTGGCAAAAGGAATGTCCCGGAACGTGTCAGAGGCATTCCTGTTTTCCTTTTTGAGAATTACCATCACAGGCCCTCAGAACTGTTGAATCTGAAAGGCAGACACAGGATTCTGGGTTATCCAAGCGTCTGGGACTTCACTGGAAACAAGACACTCCGCGCTCTTCAACTGCTTCATCTGATTTTATCAGAAATGTGTACAAAAATCCCCCCCCGCCCCCACCGTGGGCTGAGAAGCTCCGCTGAGAAATTTTAGCCCAGGGTGTAATTAGCCCAGGAGAATTATCAGCAACGGAAAATAAAACCTGGTACCATAAAACGTCTCAATTAGGGCGACGGTGTCAGTTAGTCACTCCTCCTGTCCGCGTATTTATCCCATCATCTCCGGGGCTCCGTGAACCTGACCTGGACCGGCCCCTCCCGGGTGTTGCGCAATCCCGGGCCGCCGGGCCGCCTCGCTCCGCCCTCGTCCCTGCCCGCGCGTCCTAGCCCTGAAAACACATTCAAGTAATCAAGTTGGGCAGCAAGGCGTCCTCGGCGGCCCCCTCCCCCACGTGTTCCCCCGACCCCCCCCCCCCCATGTGCAGGAGACCAAGACAGGGACGTGTGTTCAGAGCCATTTGAGAGGAGGCGACAGCGCGCATGTAAAGCTTGTTGGCAGCCCGGCGCCGGGCGCATTCCGGAGGACCGACTCACTCTGGGACTCACTCTGGAAAGCGCAGGACAGTCCCCAGCCCGCTAGCGCCGCTGGCACGCGACGGTGCTGCTTTGGGGCCACATGGGGGCGGTGCGGAGGGCAGTCGTGACTTTCATCCCTGCCTTCCGAGCTCCGCGCGCGGCGCCCTGCGCCACCCTCCCGCCACCTGTCTGTCTCCGGTCGTCCCTGTTCCAGAAAGGAGCCTGTTCCCCAGTGTCCGTGTCTGCAGGGCTGCGGGGCGGGGCAGGTGTTACTGGGAGGGGACGTGTGGCTCCTAACCCCCACCCCGGAGATGGCAGACCCGCACGGGCCCCGCGGGATTTGGCCGCATTCGGGGGGGGGGGGGTTCCGACAGGGGTCCCCGAGGCTGCAGAGGCGAGGGGGCAGGAGAACGGAACACTTGCCCCGCGCCGCGGAGCTTACCTAAGGCCTGACTGTGCTTAGTGTAACCACTAGAAAAATAAGAGGTTTGGAAGCGGCGAGCAAGTCAGGACTGGCCCAAGTATGCGGCTTTCGGTCCCTGCGCTTTCCGAGCCCCGCCCCCCGCTTGGCTCGATTCTGCCCCATCCTGCCGCGGTTCAGAAAGAACCCGGACTTAGAGGGGTCCTTGCAGCCAGGCACCCGGAGTTTTATGTAACTCAACTCTGCTCTTCATGCTCCACAACGGAGAGAGGAGGAGCCTGGGCAGCCTTCGGAATGGCCAGGAGCCCGTGGATCCTGGGGCAGGGAACAGCTTCTGGAGGCCAAGCAGGATGCTGTTTCGGGGCCCATCTGCAAGGGAGTTGTACTGCCCACTCGGTGGGGTGGGGGGTCCTGCCTGCCCACCTCTCCTCTCCAACCCTCCAGCTCCCAGAGGCTTCAGAGTCCAGCTGGGGGAATCCTCAGCCCTTTTCCCCTGCTGGGTCGACAGGCCAGCACCTGCCCCTGGGGGGAGGGAGAGTTGGAGGGCTGGAGAGGGTAGGCTGTGCTGCGAGGGCCTGGAGCTTCCCGGACTCTGAACCCAGCCCTCTAAGTCTGTGGGTGCCTCTTTATGCGCATGAAGTCCACCTTCATGGGTCTCCGGCCACCAGCATGGTGTCACCTTGGAAGAGCTTGTTAAAAAATCATATTCTGGGGTGCCTGGGTGGCTCAGTGGTTTAAGCCGCTGCCTTCAGCTCAGGTCATGATCTCAGGGTCCTGGGATCGAGCCCCACATCGGGCTCTCTGCTCAGCGGGGAGCCTGCTTTCCCCTCTCTCTCTGCCTGCCTCTCTGCCTACTTGTGATCTCTGTATATCAAATAAATAAATAAAAATCTTAAAAAAATTCATATTCTTGGGCCCCAAGCAAAACTTACTGAACCCAACTCTCTGTGATGTTTTAATTCATTGTTTTACTTTTTTATTTTTTAATTAATTAATTAATTAATTAATTTTTAAGTGAGTCATGCAGTAAAGTAACCCAAATGTAATGCCTGCCACTTGAATATACCTATGTAGCCATCATGGAGATCAAGATCTAGAACATTTCTGCTACCAAGAAGCCTCCTTCCCATTCTTCCCAGATAATACCCGACTTTCTAGGGACCACTGTTCTTCGGACTTTCATGAACCAGAGGAGTTTGCCTGTGTCTGAACTCCCATGAGTCTGGTTTCTTTCTCTTAACAACCACCTGTTGGGAATTCATCCACATTGTTACCTATAGTAAATAGCTAATTTTTTTTCCCATTGTGATGTAGCGCCCTATTGTATGAATGGACTACAGCGTATCTCCTTTTCTATGCCTGATGATAGCTGGGCTGTTTCCTGGTCTTGACTATTGTGCCAGAGCTACTAAGAACATTCCTATGAGTGTCTCTAGTGTTCCTTAGCATTTCCTTTTGTCAGGCATGGAATTGCCATGTTGTAGGGCTTATTTTTTCTTATTTTTTAAGTTTAATTTTATTATGTTAGCCACCATACAGTACATCATTAATTTTTGATGCAGTGTTCCACAGTTCATAGTTTGCGTATGACACCCAGTGCTCCAGGCAATCCCTGCCCTCCTTAATACCTACCTTTATATCTTAATACCTCCTCCCCGCTTCTCCTCTAAAACCCTCATTTTGTTTCTTGGAGTCCATGGTCTCTCAGGGTTCGTCTCCCCCTCCAATTTCCCTCCCTTCATTTTCCCTTTCCTTCTCCTTGTGTCTTCCACGCTATTCCTTATGCTCCAGAGATAAGCGAAACCATATGATAATTGACTTTCTCTGTTTGATTTATTTCCCTTAGCCTAATCTCGCCATAGAGTTTATGTTTAACTTTGGTAGATGACTGCTAAACAGTTCTCCAGAGGACTTGTGCCGTTTGCTCTCTGACCAGCGGCGAATGGCAGTTCAGCTGCTCTGCATTCTTGTCAACACTTGGTACTGTCAGACCTTTTTACTGTAGCTGTTCGGGGAGGTGTGCCGTGGGATCTCTTTGTGGCTGTAATTTGCACTGGCCTCCTGCCTACAGATTTTAGGAACATTTTCATGAGCTTGTTGGCCATTTGGATGTGTCTTTTGTAAAAAGTCTGATCAAGTCTTTTGAAAACTGGGAGTCTCTTGCCCTCTTAATTTCTAGGACATCTTATTATTTTTTTTAATTTTCATTTTTTTGTTTGTTCCTGGTGGGCTTTATATTAACATATAATGTATTATTTGTTTCAGGGGTACAGGTCTGTGAATCATCAGTCCTACACAATTCGCAGCACTCGCCATAGCATGTTAGGACATCTTATTATTAACGGCCCCTCCAGGGGTGCCTGGGTGGCTCAGTCACTAAACATCTGCCTTTGGCTCTGGTCATAGTCCTGGGGGTCCTCGGATCTAGCCCTGCATCTGGCTCTCTGCTTGGCGGGAAGCCTGCCTCTCCCTCTCTCACTCCCCTGCTTGTGTTCCCTCTCTTGCTGTGCCTTTCTCTCTGTCAAATAAATAAATAAAATCTGAAAAAAAAAAAAAAAAGAAAGAAAAAGAAAAAAGAAGAAAAAAACCCAGTCCCTTCAGGTGACTTAAGGACACCATCTCTCTGAAGGTCCTGTTTTCTTGGCATCCGTTTTAGCCTTTCTTCAGTTCCCAAGCCAGCAGCTTGCTTCCTGTCTCGTGTATTGTGAGGCAGGTCTCAGATGCGGTTCTGTCCTGTGCCGCTTCTCTTAACCATAGGCAGTAGGGTTAACTGTGGCTGTGTTTCTGTCACCGAGGTCTGGCTGGGGGTGGGGCTTGCCGTCTGGAGATATGAAGAGCATGTCCAAGCCCCCTTCTTGCCTTTCCAGCAGCATCTTATTGGGCCACGGGCTTGTCAGAGGCCTGAGGCTTGGGAGAAAGGTGGCAGGAGAAAGAAGCATCTGGGAACACCTTTTCTTGCCCTTGATCCTACTGCTCCATTTCCAAGGGCATGTGGAGCCCCCCCTCTCGTCCCCATCACCTGCCTTTGAGAAGGACGTATATTTAGTATGTGTGTGTCTACGTTTAGGGGAGGTGTGTGTGGATGTGACCTGCTTTGGGTCCCCAGAGAAGAGTCACTCCCTTCTCAACACCAACTGTGTAATAAGCCCCCTTCTCAGTAGAAGTGCTCCCCATCTCAGCGGCCCCGTGAGTCAGATGAGGGGATATCCAAGTTTGATAGCGTATGGGGATCTAGAACGCGTACAATGCACCCCTCTCATTCTGGAGACGAGCACCGCAGAGACCACGAGGGCTGGTGTCTCGGTGGGAGAACCTGCCGGTGGGTTTCTAAGCCTGCTCCCCCTGGAAAGAGGGGTACTGCTTCTGGAGGCCATTGTGAGACAGAGGAGGCAAAGAGCATGTCTTTCTTGTGGGCCTTTGGTAACAAAGGGAGTTCCCAGGGGCTGCGCTCTGCGTGTGTGCAGGCTGGGCAGGGGCCCAGCGCGGCAGGAAGTGGTGAGTGGGGGAAAGAAAGAGGAGATGCTCGGTGCGGCCCGTCCCTGGGATTACCCCACCCTCAGCCTGGCGGGGCTCAGCGGCTCCGTGAAATGGCCCCGGAAGGGTATTGACAGTGTTAGGACCATTAACACAAATGTGTAAAGGTTTTGTGCCCGCGTGTTGCGGAATCTGGGACTTCCCACTGTGAAGCCGGCTCTGATGAAGATTCCTTTTTCCACGTAGGCTGGTTACGATGGTGAGAGTATTGGGAATTGCCCGTTCTCCCAGCGCCTCTTTATGATTCTCTGGCTAAAGGGCGTTATATTTAATGTGACAACAGTGGACCTGAAGAGGTAAGATGGGCCTTCCGCATTACTGCAAGAACTGTACTTTACGCCTGGCAAACCCATTCACACCCACACCCGTTCTCACCGGCACTCGCGTCCCCCCCACACTCACATAACACACGCACATACCACACACTCACACATTTAAAACTCAGGCACACCCACACGTGCACACACTCACACTCACACACTCCTAGGACCCAAGGGCAATATCGTGGCCCATCCATCCTCGGTCAGGATCCTGAACGGAAGCCCGAGTCTGGGCTTCTCACGCAACAACAAGACTGGATCCAACGGGATTCGGGAGGAGTTGGGGGCACCATAAGGAACTCGCTCCTCTAGCTACTGGTCTGCCAAGAACCTCTCCAAAGCCTGTGTGAGCAGCTCTCCTGCCATGACAATGGGGGCGATTTTGCTTTCTCACCTCTGCCTCCAGAGAAGCGTCACACTTTTGTTGTCAGTAAGACATTTTGGAGACCCACGATCACTGTTGACATTCTTAAGGGTTGCCCCCCCCGCCCCCATAAACTGGGGAGGACCTGGCTAAGCTTTAGAAATGAGTCTGCAGGTTGGCAACTGTTTATACAAAAGCTGGTGCTCACCGCACCCTCCTCCCCCTACCCCAGGAAACCCGCAGACCTGCAAAACCTGGCTCCTGGAACAAACCCTCCCTTTATGACTTTTGATGGCGAAGTCAAGACGGACGTGAATAAGATCGAGGAGTTCTTAGAGGAGAAACTAGCTCCCCCGAGGTAGGCCTCGAAAACCAGCATTCACAACCCGATTGTCACTTTCCCCCCCTTCACAGACAGTTTGAAAGCTCCTGGCTTCTGTGTATTTGGTTTTCCGTGGCCACGGCACTTCATTTCCTTTGCTGTACCGCGGTGTGCCACAGAAAACACAGAGCGAGATCAGAAGCCTTGAGTGACGGTAGGCCTGGGTCTCTCTGCTCTGCACCTGCAGGTTGGCAATCATGGTTTAATGGCAGGAAGTGGGGGAGGAGGTGGGTTGATGTCACATGGGTCGGCCATTTCTTAGGTCCACTGCTAGAAGGTAAGGCGTGCAGGGTAGCATGCTATGTTGCAGAGTGCTGGACCCAGAAATGAGCCTTCTAGTGCCCCACTTTCATCTTACTTGGAAGGGAGCTAAGACCAGCAGGGTCCAAGGTGTGCCCGGACGAGAACAACAAGTGCTTTCTCCCTAGACTATTGCTTCCAAGACTTGGAGATAAAAAGATTAGGAGAACATTCCAGAGGGAAGTGTTCTCATTTATATCCACTCAGAGAAAGACTTGTCTGCCTCCCCCCACCTCCCCAACCACTCGCATGAACCCAAATCAAACATTGCTTATCTGTGATGCTCCAATTCTGAATTTTTCAAGGTACCCTAAGCTGGGGACCCAACACCCTGAATCGAACTCTGCAGGGAATGATGTGTTTGCCAAATTCTCCGCATTTATCAAAAACACCAAGAAGGATGCGAACGAGAGTGAGTACCTGCTGTCTTCCTGTTCAGTGTTCTCCGTGTGGACGGCCCCTGGCTCAGCCTCTGGTGTGGCTGCTCCTAAGATCCTGGGAGTTCTGACTAATGTCCCTGGGGGTAGGGACCTGTATCTGGAAATGAGGAATAATGCCTCTAATACTGAATCGGCACATTGGTTTCAGGAGCTCGAGGTTGGGAGCCCAGAAAAAAACATTTTGAGGGGAAAAGAATGCCCACCAGGAATTCCTGGCTGCACCATGGGCATCAGTTTTGAGGAGGCTCCTGACAGTGCTTATTTCATTATGGGCTTCCCATAAATATTTCTGAATAAGTGGATGGGTCCAAGAAGGAGCATTGTTGTGTAGACAGCAGAATTATTTTCCAGGGAGGAGTGAGTCCTTTATGCAGATCTTAGAAATCTACATCCCTCCCTCCAGTTAGTTCCCTGTCTGCCCGGCCGTGTGTCAGAAGGGAAAGGTGATTGACTCCTTCCTTGATATCTAGAGAAAGGTGACAATAATTTTTATAATTTTTTTGCCTTTATGTTCTAGTTTATGAGAAGAACCTGTTGAAGGCCCTGAAGAAGCTGGATAATTACTTAAATAGCCCTCTGCCAGATGAAATCGATGCCTACAGTACTGAGGACATCGCTGTTTCTGGAAGGAAGTTCCTGGATGGGGACGAGCTCACGTTAGCTGACTGTAACCTCTTACCCAAGCTCCACATTATAAAGGTTTGATGTTCCTCCTACCGTAGGTGCTGAATACATGAATAGAGCTTTGTTTTATTTTGACCAGACATCAAAACAATCTAAAATGCAGACTCTTGAGTTAAAAAGTCAGGTATTTTGTTTGTTTATTTGTTTGCTTTTTTTCTGTTAGAGGTGGTCGAATCCTAAGTCTCAGATACAAGTATATTCCCAGGTATTTTTCAGGTGGTCTCAAGAAACATTTTGGGAGCTTGGCTTCTACCCCTCCCTCCTCACTGTGTCTTGTTCCAAGTCTTACCCCCAGAGCCTAAAGAAAAGTTATATGAAGACAACTTGAGGGCAACATTGACTATACCTGGCATTTAATGCTTGAGCCTTGGAGATGATGTGCCGAATCTGGGAACACTGCAGTGTGTGTGAACTCAGTCACTTGTTGGTGATTAGCTGGGGAAATGGCTCTGCATAGGGATGACAGAGGTGTGTCTTCTCAGCTCTTAATATCTACCCCCTACATCTAGGGAGCAGCTCCTTGGCTGGGCCTCTGCCAGATTTGGCATTGTGTCTTCCCAGATAGTTGAACAGGAAGTCAGCTTCATGTGTCATTTATTTTAGGGTTTAAAGGCTCCCTAGACCAGTGGTTCTCTAGCATTAGTAGGCATAAGAATTATTTGGGGGAGCTTTTTAGAATTGTAAGTCCTGCCATCCAGCCTCTGGTCTCCTCAGTCAGAACTTCTGGGGGAGATCCTGGGGGATTCCAAAGTAGATGGCCCAACACGTGGCCTCTGGAGTTATGGCTGCCTCTCAGTGGTATCCCTAGCCTTCAGGTCACTTACAGGTGTTAACTGCTTTCATCATCACAACTGCAACATTGGGGGCCCTCAGGAGCCTCAGAAGCCCCAGGAAGAAGCCTAAACCTTGTTCTGGGGCACCTTGATGATTAAAATCCCACCCAGTCCAAACCCAAGTCCTTGGTAGAAGGACGGGCAGATGGGCGAGAAGACAGAGGGAGTTTCAAGTTGAGGACCCTGTGATCTAATAAGGCATGTCATTGACTTTTAGAAATTTACAAATTAGGCTCACCTGTCTGTGTTGCTGAGGCTCCCGCAGGCTACCAGCAGCCCCGGCTGCCTTCATCATGGCCTTGCCTTTCGCTTCTGCATTTCTTCTTCCTTCCTGATTCCGTTCCTAACCCTTGCCCCGTTTCTCTTCTTCTGTTTTCCCGGGTATGCTTGAAGGATACTGCCTTGAAATTCAAGCCTTGAATATGTGTCTGAGCCCTTACGTGAATATTGTTTTCAATAATGTGGCCAGTTCCCCAACACCTAAAATGTAGTATTAAGCATCTCAACTCATCAAAACCTTCTACGTCTGGGAGCCATTTTCCAACAAGCTATTTATGTGGTCGTGTGTGGTTTAGTCCTCACAGCGGTGGTTTTGTCGTCATTGCTTCGACTAGTGTAACATCGCAGAGGTACGTGGAGGTTGGGAAAGAGCAAGAGAAATGCCCCAGCCATGTACCATCGATTGCCACTTGTTTCACTCCTGTAGGAAAAGAGTATTTTAAATTTCAGTAGATGGGGTAAACTTCGGAGTAAAATAAAGAAGTTCCTGGCTCCAGTGTAAGACCATAGAGCAAATTCTTCAAAGCCATTGAGCAATGAAAATACCAAACAGCTTCATAACCTTTCAGGATGGAGCACCTTTGGAAGGGAAATGAGACTTGGTATAAAGGAATTTATGGTAAAAGATGAGAGAGTAAAGAAATTTATCATCTATTCTCTTTCCTGAAATCCATCAAAAATAACATGAAAAAAAAGAAAAAAAAAAACAGAGTAAAGCTTCATCTGTCATAAAACCAGAAAAGGACAGAACACTAATTCAAAGACTAAGAAACTTTGTCCAGTGTGAGGTGTCACAGAGCCAGTGCAGGCTTCCCTGTATCTTTAGCAAAGTTCAGATTTCTCCAAAAGTAAATAGTACAGTCCTGAAATGCCCAACCCAAACTTCTTTGAGGTCTAGGGCCATGAGAGGAGAAAAGGGAACAGCCCCACACAGATTACTTCTGGGCAGAGGTCTCTGGGGAGGGAGAGCGGAAGCAGAAAGCATGCAGAGGCGCTATCTTTGTGTTCTGCCACTGGTCCCCTAATCTGAAGGAACGGGGAGAGGGGTGGAAAGAAGGGATGTGGCATTCTGCTTTGTAGCTGCTGCGTAGAGAATAGAAATAGTCTTTGAACTAGTCAAGAGAGAGACTGTAAATTGCTTGCGCTTCATTTTTAGCCATGGTGACCTCCTGCCTAATCTTTGAGTCTCAGAGTAGAGGATGCTCTAACCTTAATCTTGATTCTGACCTTGACCCTGACCCTACTCCTAATGTGTCTGTGGGGTGGAGTGTAGAGCAGTGTTTGGTGAGAGAGTTTTTGAGGGTAGACATTCAAATTGGTCTCCCAGCTGCTGTGAATCACTCCCTTTGCCCTCCATACTACTTTTAAAAAGTGTTCAGTCCAATACGTCTGCCTCATTGAAGGATGATTAATAACCAGTAAGAACCTAAGTAGGACTTCTGTGAGGATAGAGATGATCAGGAAGGACCGGGGAAAAAAGGAGAAAAAGAAGGATCTGCAAAGGAAAGGGCAGATGAGAAACCCATAGACGATGAGGACTTGCTCCAGTAAATGAAAATACATTCTAGTCAGATTCTCCTCTGTGACCTTCAAGACATGAAAGAGAACATGGATCTTTTGAAAAAAAGCTCAGAGATGGAACAAGATATCAAAAAACTATAACATCACAAGGAAGAGGAAAATCAGGCTGGTGGAACTCAAGACAAAAACTTAAAGACAAGTTTAATAATTTCAAAAATAAAAGTTACATTACACATAGCAAGACACAGAAAAAGACATTGCAGAAATTCATCAGGGACCTGGAGGACAGGCTTGAGACATCATCCAAAATCGAGTGGAGAAGCAGCAAAGGATAAAAGTGATTAGAGATTTCCTGGATGTACATAGTTAAGAACCAGAGAACAGGAGAGAAAAAAGAAAGGAAGGAAGGAGGGAAAATTATTTTGAACTAAAGGATGATCTGAACCTTCAGTATAAACAACATGCCATGACCGGAAAAGTAAAATCCAGAACAATCAACACACTATGATACATGTTAAATGATAAATTTCTGAACTTTGAGGATCAAAAGAACACTTTGGGTGTCCACACAATAAAAGAATTAATAATAATAATAATAATAATAATAATAAACAGTAAAGCCACCTACAGAGGGAATAAATTCAGACTGGTCTCATGCATCTCCATGACCACAGTAAAACCCAGAAAACAGGGGCCCCTGGGTGGCTCAGTCAGCTGAGCTTCCAACTCTTGATCTTGGCTCAGGTGGCAATCTCATGCGTGGTGGGATCGTGCCCTGCTTCGGGCTCCATGCTCAGTGGGGAGTCTGCTGGAGATTCTCTCTCTCCCTGTTCCTCCTCCCCCACTGCACATGCTCTCTCTAAAATAAATAAGTAAATCTTTTAAAAAACCCAGAAAATGGTGGTTTAATAGTTATAGAGACTCAAAGGAAAGATTGTATGATGATATATACCACATCTTCTTGATCCATTCATCTGTTGATGGACATCTAGGGTTCTTTCCCATAGTTGGCTATTGTGGACATTGCTGCTATAAACATTCGGGTGCATGTGTCCCTTTGGATCACTACATTTGTATCTTTAGGGTAAATAACCCAATAGTGCAATTGCTGGGTCATAGGGCAGTTCTATTTTCAACATTTTGAGGAACCTCCATGCTTGTTTTCCAGAGTGGCTGGACCAGCTGGCATTCCCACCAAACAGTGGAGGAGGGTTCCCTTTCTCCGCATTCCTCGCCAGCATCTGTCATTTCCTGACTTGTTGATTTTAGCCATTCTGACTGGTGTGAGGTGATATCTCATTGTGGTTTTGATTTGTATTTCCCTGATGCCGGTGATATGGAGCACTTTTTCATGGGTCTGTTGGCCATCTGGATGTCTTCTTTGCAGAAATGTCTGTTCATGTCTTCTGCCCATTTCTGATTGGATTATTTGTTCTTTGGGTGTTGAGTTTGCTAAGTTCTTTATAGATTCTGGACACTAGTCCTTTATCTGATATGTCGTTTGCAAATATCTTCTCCCATTCTGTCAGTTGTCTTTTGATTTTGTTAACTGTTTCCTTTTGCTGTGGCAAAAGCTTTTGATCTTGATGAAATCCCAGTAGTAGTTCATTTTTTCCATTGCTTCCCTTGCCTTTTGCGTTGTTCCTAGGAGGATGTTGCTGCGGCAGAGGTCGAAGAGGTTGCTGCTGCCGTGTTCTCAAGGATTTTGATGGATTCCTTTCGTACATTGAGGTCCTTCATCCATTGTTGAGTCTATTTTTGTGTGTGGTGTAAGGAAATGGTCCAATTTCATTTTTCTGCATGTGGCTGTCCAATTTTCCCAGCCACCATTTATTGAAAAGGCTGGTCTTTTTTTTTCCATTGGACATTCTTTCCTGCTTTGTCGAAAGATTAGTTGACCATAGATTTGAGGGTCTATTTCTGGGCTCTCTATTCTGTTCCATTGATCTATGTGTCTGTTTTTGTGCCAGTACCATGCTGTCTTGATGATGACAGCTTTTGTAATAGAGCTTGAAGTCCGGAATTGTGATGCCACCAACGTTGGCTTTCTTTTTTCAATATCCCTTTGGCTATTCGAGGTCTTTTCTGGTTCCATAAAAGTTTTAGAATTATTTGTTCCATTTCTTTGAAAAAGCTGGATGGTACTTTGATAGGAATGGCATTAAAAATGCCGTAGATTGCTTTAGGTAGCATAGACATTTTCACAATATTTATTCTTCCAATCCAGGAGCATGGAACATTTTTCCATTTCTTTGTGTCTTCCTCAATTTCTTTCATGAGTACTTTATAGTTTTCTGAGTATAGATTCTGTGTCTCTTTGGTTAGGTTTATTCCTAGGTATCTTATGGTTTTGGATGCAATTGTAAATGGGATTGACTCCTTAATATCTCTTTCTTCTGTCTTGCTGTTGGTGTAGAGAATGCAACTGATTTCTGTGCATTGATTTTATATCCTGACACTTTACTGAAATTCCTGTATAAGTTTCTAGCAGTTTTGGAGTGCATTCTTTTGGGTTTTTCCACATATAGTATCATATCATCTGCGAAGAGTGATAATTTGACTTCTTCTTTGCCGATTTGGATGCCTTTAATTTCCTTTTGTTGTCTGATTGCTGAGGCTAGGACCTCTAGTACAATGTTGAATAGCAGTGGTGATAATGGACATCCCTGCCGTGTTCCTGACCTTAGCGGAAAAGCTTTCAGTTTTTCTCCATTGAGAATGATATTTGCGGTGGGTTTTTCATAGATGGCTTTGATGAGATTGAGGTATGTGCCCTCTCTATCCTTACACTTTGAAGAGTTTTGATCAGGAGGGGATGTTGTACTTTGTCAAATGCTTTTTCAGCAATCTATTGAGAGTATCATATGGTTCTTGTTCTTTCTTTTATTGATGTGTTGTATCACATTGACTGATTTGCGGATGTTGAACCAACCTTGCAGCCCTGGAATAAATCCCAACTTGGTCGTGGTGAATAATCTTTTTAATGTACTGTTGAATCCTATTGGCTAGTATTTTGTTGAGTATTTTCGCATCTGTGTTCATCAAGGATATCGGTCTATAGCTCTCTTTTTTTGGTGGGATCCTTGTCTGGTTGGGGATCAAGGTGATGCTGGCCTCATAAAATGAGTTTGGAAGTTTTCCTTCCATTTCTATTTTTTGGAACAGTTTCAGGAGAATAGGAATTAGTTTCTTCTTTAAATGTTTGGTAGAATTCCCCCGGGAAAGCCGTCTGGCCCTGGGCTTTTGTTGTTTGGAGATTTTTAATGACTGTTTCAATCTCCTTACTGGTTATGGGTCTGTTCAGGCTTTCTATTTCTTCCTGGTTCAGTTGTGGTAGTTTATATGTTTCTAGGAATGCATCCATTTCTTCTTTCAGATTTGTCAAATTTATTGCCGTAGAGAGGTTGCTCATAGTATGTTCTTATAATAGTTTGTATTTCTTGGTGTTAGTTGTGATCTCTCCTCTTTCATTCATGATTTTATTTATTTGGGTCCTTTCTCTTTTTCTTTTTGATAAGTCGGGCCAGGGGTTTATCAATTTTATTAATTCTTTCAAAGAACCAGCTCCTAGTTTCGTTGATTTGTTCTATTGTTTTTTTGGTTTCTATTTCATTGATTTCTGCTCTGATCTTTATGATTTTCTCTTCTCCTGCTGGGCTTAGGGTTTCTTTCTTGTTCTTTCTCCAGCTCCTTTAGGTGTAGGGTTAGGTTGTGTACCTGAGACCTTTCTTGTTTCTTGAGAAAGGCTTGTATATAACCGCTATATATTTTCCTCTCAGGACTGCCTTTGTTGTGTCCCACAGATTTTGAACCGTTGTTGTGTTTTCATTTCATTTGTTTCCATGATTTTTTTTTCAATTCTTCTTTAATTTCCCCGGTTGACCCTTCATTCTTTAGAAGGATACTGTTTAGTCTCCATGTATTTGGGTTCTTTCCAAACTTCCTTTTGTGGTTGAGTTCTAGCTTTAGAGCATTGTGGTCTGAAAATATGCAGGGAATGATCCCAATCTTTTGATACCGGTTGAGTCCTGATTTAGGACCGAGGATGTGATCTATTCTGGAGAATGTTCCATGTGCACTAGAGAAGAATGTGTATTCTGTTGCTTTGGGATGAAATATTCTGAATATATCTGTGATGTCCATCTGGTCCAGTGTGTCATTTAAGGCCTTTATATCCTTGCTGATCTTTTGCTTGGATGACCTGTCCATTTTCAGTGAGGGGAGTGTTAAAGTCCCCTACTATCATTGTATTATTGTTGATGTGTTTCTTTGATTTTGTTTATTAATTGGTTTATATAGTTGGCTGCTCCCACATTGGGGGCATAGATATTTAAAATTGTTAAATCTTCTTGTTGGACAGACCCTTTGAGTATGATATAGTGTCCTTCCTCATCTCTTATTATAGTCTTTGGCTTAAAATCTAATTGATCTGATATAAGGATTGCCACTCCTGCTTTCTTCTGATGTCCATTAAGCATGGTAAATTCTTTTCCAACCCCCTCACTTTAAATCTGGAGGTGTCTTCGGGCTTAAAATGTGTTTCTTGGAGGCAACATATAGATGGGTTTGTTTTTTTATCCATTCTGATACCCTGTGTCTTTTGACAGGGGCATTTAGCCCATTCACATTCAGGGTAACTATTGAGAGATATGAATTTAGTGCCATTGTATTGCCTGTAAGGTGACTGTTACTGTATATGGTCTCTGTTCCTTTCTGATCTACCACTTGTAGGCTCTCTCTTTGCTTAGAGGACCCCTTTCAAGATTTCCTGTAGAGCTGGTTTGGTATTTGCAAATTCTTTCAGTTGTTGTTTGTCCTGGAAGCTTTTAATCTCTCCTTCTATTTCAATGATAGCCTAGCTGGATATAGTATTCTTGGCTCCATGTTTTTCTCGTTTAGTGCTCTGAAAATATCATGCCAGCTCTTTCTGGCCTGCCAGGTCTCTGTGGATAAGTCAGCTGCCAATCTAATATTTTTACCATTGTATGTTACAGACTTCTTTTCCCGGGCTGCTTTCAGGATTTTCTCTTTGTCATTGAGACTTGTAAATTTTACTATTAGGTGACGAGGTGTGGGGCCTATTCTTATTGATTTTGAGGGGCATTCTCTGAACCTCCTGAATTTTGATGCTCGTTCCCTTTGCCATATTGGGGAAATTCTCCCCCAATAATTCTCTCCAGTATTTACCTTCTGCTCCCCTCTCACTTTCTTCTTCTTCTGGGAATCCCAATTATTCTAATGTTGTTTCGTCTTATGGTGTCACTTATCTCTCGAATTCTCCCCTCGTGGTCCAGTAGCTGTTTGTCCCTCTTTTGATCAGCTTCTTTATTCTCTGTCATTTGGTCTTCTATATCACTAATTCTGTCTTCTGCCTCATTTATCCTAGCAGTGAGAGCCTCCATTTTGATTGCACCTCATTAATAGCTTTTTTGATTTCACCTTGGTTAGATTTTAGTTCTTTTATTTCTCCAGAAAGGGCTTTTATATCTCTCGAGAGGGTTTCTCTAATATCTTCCATGCCTTTTTCGAGCCCGGCTAGAACCTTGAGAATTGTCATTCTGAACTCTAGATCTGACATATTACCGATGTCTGTATTGATTAGGTCCCTAGCCTTCGGGTACTGCCTCTTGTTCTTTTTTTTGTGTTGAATTTTTCCGTCTTGTCATTTTGTCCAGATAAGAGTAAATGAAGGGGCAAGTAAAATACTAAAAGGGTGGCAACAACCCCAGGAAAATATGCTTTAACCAAATTAGAAGAGATCCAAAAAGTCGTGAGTGGGGGAGAAAGGGGATAAAAAGAGGTTCAAAAAGGAAGAGAGAAAAAGAAAAAAAAAAAAAAAAAAAAAAAAAAAAAAAAAAAAAAAAGAAAAAGAATTTTAAAAAAGAGAAAACACCTAAGAAAAATGTAAAAAATATATATATATATATATATTAGATAAACTAGTAAAAAAATCGTTTTTTAAAAAAGAAAAAAGGTAACAGTTAAAAAAAAAAAAAATAAAATTTTACCCGAAGGCGAGAAAAAAAAAAAAAAAAAAAAAAAAAAGAAAAAATTAAATTAACTGCAAGACTAAAAAAAATCACAGGAAAAAAGCCATGAGTTCCGTGCTTGGCTTTCTCCTCCTCTGGAATTCTGCTGCTCTCCTTGGTATTGAAACCGCACTCCTTGGTAGGTGAACTTGGTCTCGGCTGGATTTCTTGTTGTTCTTCTGGGGGAGGGGCCTGTTTGTAGTGATTCTCAAGTGTCTTTGCCCCAGGTGGAATTACACCGCCCTTACCCGGGGCCGGGGTGAGTAATCCGCTCGGGTTTGCTTTCAGGAGCTTTTGTTCCCTGAGCGCTTTCCGTAGAGTTCCAGAGGACGGGAATACAAATGGCGGCCTCCTGGTCTCCGGCCCGGAGGAGCCGAGAGCCCAGGGCCCCACTCCTCAGTGCGCGCTCAGAGAACAGCGCCCAGTTACTCCCGTCTGCCTGACCTCCGGCCGCGCTCCGAGCTCACCGAGCCTGCGACCGGTTCAAGGTAACACGGAGCTGCGAGATTACTGTCGGCTCTGTCTCTGCAGCCGGCTTTCCCGTTCCAATACCCGCAAGCTCTGCGACACTCAGACACCCCCGATCCTTCTGTGACCCTGCGGGACCTGAGGCCACGCTGACCCCGCGTGGGCTTCGCCCCGGTTTAGCCTCTGGAGCGATGTCCCTCAGCGGAACAGACTTTTAAAAGTCCTGATTTTGTGCGCGGTTGCTCCGCCGCTTGCCGGGAGCCGGCCCCTCCCCCCGGGGTCTATCTTCCCGTCGCTTTGGATTCACTTCTCCGCTGGTCCTACCTTTCAGAAAGTGGCTGATTTTCTGTTTCCAGAATTGCTGTTCTTCTTCTCTTCGATCTGCCGATGGATTTTCAGGTGTTTGCAATCTTTAGATAAGCTATCTAGCTGATCTCCGGCTAGCTGAAGCAGTCTCAGCTTGCTACTTCTCCGCCATCTTGACTCCTCCCGAGAATCTCTATTATTTAAGGTTATACTGGAAACCATGAGAAAAGTTAAAATAGACCATAAGCTTCCAAGTGACCAGAAAGAAACACACAAACACACACATATAGTAATATACACAGAAAGACAGAAAACAATATAAATATTAAATTCAGAATAGGTACCATAAAAAGAAGATTATGTCTATAGGAGGCATACACTTAATAAATTTGCTCAAAAATGTTAAAATTTAAAAAAAATTAAAATTAAAAAATTAAAATGTGTTTCGCAAAACAAAAGGAAAGCAGAATCTTAACATTGATAGCAATAAGGTTGAATTCAGGTAAAAGATGTTAAACAGTTTAGTAGGGTTTCTGAACAGTTATATATTGTCTTATGCAGCATCAATGACTTCTGGCCTGCAAGATCTGAGTAATAGGTCCCAAAGATCTCATTTGTGTGGTCCCATGTTCACTTCAACCAGACAACCCAAAAAACCGATGCAATAGGAGGCAACAGAGCAAAACTGAATTTTGTAGCCCTAGGTCCCTGTTAGGGGATGAATTGCATCTCCTCAGATTCATGTGTTAAAGTCCAGATCCCAGGAGCCTGGTAGAATGCCCAACAGAACATATGCTCCTTTCTGACAAATTCCCCAACAACACCCCTTTAGCCAGACGAAACATCTCACACTGTAATGTTTCTCATGATGTTCACTCTCAGTTGCCCTGTCCTAAAATCCACCATTTCCATGAGGATAAGATTTGTGTCCTTTTGTTGAACCTGAGATGATCTCTTCAGTGATAGGACGATGGAAATCTGTAGGAATAACATACACAGATATCTGGGATTTCAGGAGGTAAGGCTCAACAAGCAGAAAAAGAGAGCACTTCACAGTAAATCTGGCACATTCTGAACTGAAGAGCCTCAGGAATCTTTAGGCACCAAATAACATAACAACAGAACACACAAAAGCCCAAACTGCTGGCAAGACAAGGAGAAGTCCAACAAAGTAGAGACTAAATTCATGCCAGTGGATCCCAAGGACTATCTGGGATAAACTGGTGAACGGGATTGTGTGTGTGTAGGAGCCACTCTTTTTTTTTTTTTTTTTTTTTAAGAGAAACAGTGAGAGAGGGAACACAAGCAGGGGGAGCAGAAGAGAGAGAAGCAGGCTCCCCACTGAGCAGGGAGCCCAATGCAGGACTCCATCCCAGGACCCTGGGATCATGACCTGAGCTGAAGGCAGACTTATGACTTATAAGCCACCCAGGCACCCCTGGAGCCACTCTTTTGTGCCCAGTGCTTTCATGGACTTTCCTGTTGCAAAGTTAAAGTGCAATTTGGGCGTAGCCTGCCTGGCTGTATGAAGTATACACCAGGACTCCAAAAAGAGAATATATTACACACCTCAAAAGAGTGGATTGTCTGATCTAATTGTCTACATTAGTGGGCTTTTCCTTTGCTGATTGTTTCCTCTTGATTTTCAGATTGTGGCCAAGAGATACAGAGATTTTGAATTTCCTTCTGAAATGACTGGCATCTGGAGATACTTGAACAATGCTTATGCTAGGGATGAGTTCACGAATACGTGTCCAGCTGACCAGGAGATTGAACATGCATATTCAGATGTTGCAAAAAGAATGAAGTGAAGCCAGAGTGTTTTCTGTCTTATTTTCAGCTGTATGAGCTAGGCTATGATGCGTGTGTGTTCTTTGTGAGTGTACCATTTGTATTCCTTCCAATAACCATAATGCCCATATTTTAATGATACTGTATCATAGCGAAATGGTACATGGCCTTGTGATTTGTCAAGTTACGTGTATATCGGAATAATACCAGTACATATTGTGACACACACCCCTTGTCCAGTTGACTTCTTAATTTACTTCTTTGGCATTCTTGGACCCTGTAAACCATTATATTAGGGCATATGTTTTGCAATTTAAGTTTCAGAGCAAATTAGATTTGGGTTCAATTCCTCCTCCAATTTTTAAAAAAATTCATCTGTCTCTGATAGTTTTCCTAATCGTCACACACAGCTTATTTTTCTCCTCTACAGTAGTAGGTTTTGGGGTTTTTTTTTTGGAACAAAAATACTCTTTTTGTAGTCACAAGATGATTACGTGCCTATTTTAATATTTTAAAACAATGTCAGAGAATATAAGGAAGGGATAAAAGAAACCACCTAAAATTTCACCCCACCTAAATAATTGCTGATAACTTATCGGTGGACATCTTCCCCTCTCTTAGCTCTTGCAGATTTCACTGCACCCAACTCCATTCCTGTGAAGTTGGCGAGAGGACCTGTGGGTGATGCCTTTGGATCCAAAAAGGCATCCACAGAGGATCCAAAAAGATTTGACCCTGCAGAGCTAGAGGAGGCTTGCGATCAGGTTTCATAGGTGGAGAGTTGGCGTCCATGAACCCGCAGGGTCCTGCAGGGACCACGGGGCCTGGGAGCTATGGGAGATCCCTTCTCTGCCTGGACACCACTTTGGTGATGCCAGGGGCCTCCTGTCCCAGAAGGGCAGTGGAGGAGAACACCCATGGTCGTTTGTTCCAACTTCTTTTTGGATGCCTTCTCTTGCTCTGCCCCCTCTCATGAGGCCATGCCTTCATGGGGACCACTCAACACCAGCTCCCCCTTGGAGGACCCTCCTGCCCTGTGGTGAAATGTGAAGCAGACACACTTCGATTCTTTCTAATGGTCACCCTCAGACCCAGAGCTGAACTTCTTTGGTGGTGATGGGCTGTGGGGCTAGCCTGGTTCTCATTGCTTCTTCAGCCTTTGCAGTGTCATTTCAAGGTTAGGCAGGGAAATTCCAGAGAGACTGAATTCATGATGACTACTCTTGGGCAGTTCTGGTAACCAGTCAGGTTGGGGAGGAAGTAGAAACTCTAGGCTGGAGAGTTTTCTGGTTTGTCTGTGGCTTGCCTGCCACCTTGCCCTGCAGCCAGCTTCTCTCTTTAGTGTGTCTGGGCTAGGCTGCCTGACTCCAGCTGAAAGCACGGGAGACAATGTGGAAGGCTGTGTAGATATGCATCAAAACCCCTCTGGGTTTGAGCATTCTCGAGCATTCTTGGGGTTACACTCCTTTGATATTTACATACATCTTATAGAAACCCTCTCGTCTATTTGGTGGTAGCCTGTGGTTGATGCTAAAAGCTCATTAAAAAAATAGGGCACCTGGGTGGCTCAGTGGGTTAAGCCGCTGCCTTCGGCTCAGGTCATGATCTCAGGGTCCTGGGATCGAGTCCCGCATCGGGCTTCTGCTCAGCAGGGGGCCTGCTTCCCTTCCTCTCTCTCTGCCTGCCTCTCTGCCTACTTGTGATCTCTCTCTGTCAAATAAATAAATAAAATCTTAAAAAAAATATATGCATTTGCTCTATGGGCATTTATTTGGAAAATAATTTATTGGATTTATTTGGAAAAGAGTAAGCAGGGCACCTGGGTGGCTCAATGGGTTGAGCATCCAACTCCTGATTTCCGCTCTAGTCCTGATCTCAGGGGAGATGGAGCCCTGCATCAGGCTCGAGTCTGCTTGAAATTCTCTCTCCTTCTCCCTCTGCCCCTCATGCCTGTGCTCTTCCTCTCTCTAAAATGAGTTAAGCAAATCTTAAAAAAAAAAGGAATAAAATGCATTAACAACAACTCTTCTGGGATTTAGTGACAAATGTCCAATAAGAGAACCAAAGTCCATAATATGGTGGCTACTTTGTATTCCTTCTTACTAGAGGCTCCAGTTTCGTGCAGGGGCTTTCTTTGTTAATCCTTTCTGTTTTTGGAGGTTGTGTCTAGCATTCCCCATCATGCATGTTTCATATCTGTTTTGGGGTCAGATTTTCAAGTCGAGTGTTATATAATGGTACATCTACATGTGGCCAATGAACAGAATACCACTTGTGACTAGTGCAAACTTTGTAATTTTAGATGGTGATATGATCTACATAAACTCTTTGTGCCTTAAAAATTAAATGCATAAAAATGTTTACACGAAACCAAGATCTTTAATCTTTTTTTTTTCCCATTTTATCTTCCTCACTCACACTTAAAGGAATAAAATGAACAGAAACGGCTTCCTTTAAAATAATGAGAATAATGTCGAAGCAGAGATTATTGGTAATCGAATTAGAAATAATCTGTATTTGAATTGTGAGCCACAGAAACATTTTAACAGAGACTTGAAGAGATCAGAAAAGACCTATCCTTGTGTGACCTGTTCTTGTCCGGGTGGCTACAGTAGAGGTTCTCAGACTGTTCCAGTTTTCAGTGTGGTTGTAGGAACATGGGTGGTCGCTAGCCATTTTGGGTGGACCCCCCACCCACTCCGGGGTCCCATCCCCACATCCAGTTCACCTGCCCCTAAAAGGCTATTCCTTTGGGGAAGGCAAGAAATATTCCAGGACTGTTCTCTGGCTTCAAGTCTTTATTACAATGTGGGTCTTGAAACAAAATGTGTTTGGTCTTGAAACATACTGTATGTTTCATTCAAAACATTCTTGCAAATATGGATATTCAGTGAATAAATCCCCACCTGGAGGCTGACTGAGAAGTTTTCTTGCCCAAGAGGTCCTACAATTAGGAAAAAAAAAAAATCAGCTTTTCTTCTGAGCACAGAATTTCCACGTGTAAGCTGGAAAGGATACGGGAATGTCACAAAGTTACACTGCCTGGCTACTGCCCAGGGATTGGGGATGGAATGAGGGAATTCAGTCCAGGAAAGAATTCTAGAGACCAGAGGTCTCAAGAGGTAATTTCTGATCCATAGGTCCATCCCCAGGCATTGACTTTATGCCCAAGTCCCCCTCAGACAGAAAGATAGATACACACACACTCAGGGACACACACACAGACACACAGTCTCACACACACACACACACACACACACGCAAACATGTTCACATACAACAGAGTCACAAGCGTGCTCTCACACACACACACATGCACACATATAACACAATATGCTCACCCATAGGCACACACTCACATATACACACATGTGCACACACATCCCCCTACAAACATATTGTGGGCGAGGTCAGCACTGTTCCCTTTCCTGTGTCATCTAGTCAATGACCATAATACCTCTTAGCACCTATGACTCAGTCCCACCTCCAGTGGTTCATAATTAGCAGACATCAAAGAATGTCTTTTGAAAAAAGAAAACTCCAACATTTATTTTACACTTAAGAGAACAAAAAGTGCGTCATCCCAAGAACGTATAATTCACAGAACCCTGGATACATACAATGGATACCTTGGGGTTCATATTTTTGCATTTCAAAATAATTTCTCTTTCCACATGGAGCTTTAATTCTGAATTTTTCAAGATGGTCAGTTTCCCTTCTGACATCTGCATTTTGGTCTAATGTCTTAGCACACTTCAGGACATGACCACTTGAGAAGACCAGATGTACGTGTGTGGTCCCCTGCTCCCAGAGGGACTGTCATTCACCGCGACTTGCGATGGCATTTGCAGGTCAGAGGGACCCGGTTGCTGCCTGCCTGTGTGCTCAGTGACTCTGGAGCAGCTGCTTACCCTTGTAGCCTGTGCTCGGACAATGTCATTGTCCCCATTACAGAGGGTTTGTGCAAAATCTCTGACGACCCTCATCCTGGAGAAGGTTGTGAGTCAGGGAGCGAGCCCAGAGCTGCCATTTTGGGGTCCCCATCACCATCCAGGGGAAATTGTGTTCAAAAGCAGGGAGTTGCCGATTTGGGGGTGAGGGGCATCTATTTAGAAAGTCAGGCCTGCGATTTGGCCACCAATGTCCCAGTGACCGGGGAGGGTGATCTTATGGAGCCTGCTGCTCACTTCTTCCCTGTCAGGGACTGCTGTCCACACCGTGCTGTCTCAGTGCCCCTCCCCCGCCCCCCGTGGCTTCTGAGCATTTCAGCGATCCTAACAACCCTTGGGAAAGGAGGCCTGTTTCTTGATGTCACTCCGCTCCCGCTCCCGTGTATTTCTCCTGCCCCCTTCTGTAATGGATTCCCTGCTGTCCTCCGGGTAAGTGCTCAAGGACTGTGGGTATCAGTGACTGGCCTGGGGTTACCCATGAATCTGCTGACCTGCTGGGCTCTGTCCCCTGCAAAGCTGACTTTTTAGGGCCTAATGCTCTTGAACCTGAATCAGGCCCCTTTCTGAAGCCCCAACCTCCTACTACTACAAACGTCACCGGTACCGTGTAGGGTCCTGGGAAACCCTTAAGGAGTGCAGATTCCCTCAGGGCCCAGGATAATCAGAGCAGGAAGAGCGTAATGGCCATTGCTCAAGGAAAACATTCCTTGCTTTTGTAAAAGGGTGTTCAAATAGCATTAAGGTTTTTGTTTGCTTGCTTGCTTGCTTTTCCCTTATCTGGCATTAAGCACTAACAAGTTAAACCTGTTACTAGCCTCTTCCCTATGAGGACCTTTGGGGGTGTGTGTGGTGCTTTTAAAAACCCAAAACCATTGGGCTCATGGGTGGCTCAGTGGGTTAAAGCCTCTGCCTTTGGCTCCGGTTGTGATCCCAGAGTCCTGGGATCAAGGCCCACATCGGGCTCTCTGCTCAGCAGGGAGCCTGCTTCCCCCTCTCTCTCACTGCCTGCCACTCTGCCTACTTGTGACCTCTGTTGTCAAGTAAATAAATAAAATCTTTAAAAAAGAAAAAACCCAAAACCAAAACCGAGCAACAGCAGGCACTGGGTCCTAAGTCCGCCCTTGATGCCTTTGACACATCTGAATAATCATTTAATCTCTCTGAGCCTTGCTCTTCTCATCTGGAAAATGGGAATGCTATCTCACAGTCAGGTAGAAATCAGTGTACTTAGAAGTTCTCTGTGGCTGGCGGCACACACGTGATTTTTTGCCTGTATTTGCTCTTCTTATATGCGTCATGTCAAAATGGACACGTTTACAGGACCTTGAACTTTTCTCCTGAAATGGAAGGCAGTTAAGCCCTGACCTCCTGTAGCCCTGCCATGAAGTGCCTCATGGGGAATGGTGGCCACTAACTACTCAGCTGTCCCCTCTGGTGGGTCATTGTGAGCGGGGCCAGTCATCTGTCACGCATCCTGTGAACGGACAGGCTCCGCAGCTGACTGATGGCTCCTCTGGGACCCCTCCCATCTGGCTCGGAGACACAGCTTTCTGTTGCGTGACATGTCCTTGAGCCTCGGAGATGTGGAAAATTAGATACATTAATATGAGTGGTGTTCGAGCCAGAGCCCGAGGCCCACCGGGGCCCAGCTGTCCCCCACGACATGGCCCTTTCTTCCATTCCCTGAGGTGGGGGACGTCATCCCACCTTCCACAGGAACTGGGCTTCAGGCAGGTAACAGTAGGCCTGGCACCTCTCCCCCCTTGCCCCCGGGCCTGATGCCCATTCAGCTTCAGGGCTTAGTAAACCCAGTCCAGTCTTCTTGGTGTCTGTCATTCAAGGTCAGCCCACTCATCAGAGGGTGGCTTTTCAGGGCCAGAGAAGCAAAGCCTAAAATGTTCCCATTGGGCTCAGCCTGGCTTCCAGAAGCCTCCAGCCAACCCAGGCTGTATTTTCTGAGGGCTGCTGGCTGTCCACGGTGGGCTCCGGTCTCTCATGTGGCTTTCTCTCCTGCTATGGGAAGTGCTCTCAAGGACAAGGAGCTCCTGGTCAAGCCTATCTCTAACACAGCTCAGCCACTTCTGTTTGTGAACCCAGACTGGCGTGGGTTGGGCACTGCCTGTGGCCTTCAGGAGCTAAGGGCCCTTCCACTCCTTGGGCTCTTCCTCCCCTAGCCCAGGAGCCCAGCGCTCCCTCCTGGAGCCCAACACACTGATGGCTTGGAGATGCATGAGGGGTTCCTGGAAGGGGCATGTTCCTGGATCCTGAGAAACCTGGAGCATCTGAGATTTCTCCTTTCTCTTCCCACCAGCCTTGGCTCCTGGGCCCAGCACACCTCCCCGAGCCACCATGTGCTCTGTTCGCAGTCCCTGGAGGAAGGTGGACGTGGTGGGTGGGGAGGCACCGTCTCCCCTCCATCCTGTGGTTGTGTCCCCACAAACCTCCTTTTGGACCCTCGCCTGCCGGGGAGCCTGGAGGGGCTGCTCACTGTGGGGTCAGGGAAAGGGAGAAGACGGTCCTGCTCCTGTGAAGTTGCTACTGGCCGTCTCCAGGGCTGAGGCAGAGGCTGGCAACCTACTTAACTTCCCCAGTCCGTGGCCCAGCGATCTATAAGTCCATCCATTGATTTCACTGTAGAGCTAGATCAAAAAGCAGCCAGACAATCTGGACATGGGGTCCCACAGACTAGTCCCCAGTTCTCAGACTGCTGTCCAAGCCAGGGCTTGTCCTCTGGGCTACCTGAGAAGACAGTCTGGTGACTGTATTATTATCCTGTGGTGCTCACCTTCAAACCCCACCTTCCACCCTGACCGAAGCCCACCTCTTTGTTGGCTCCTTTTTTTTTTCCATCCTGGAGCGCTGACTTTTCCAATGTGCTCCCTACTAGAGGAAGACCCGCCTTCCATCCGACCAGAAGGCAGCTTCCTCACAACCCTACAGAAAGTGGACCTGGAAGATCCAATCCACATCTTTCTGCTCAGAAAAAAAGAAAAAGAAAAAGGCAAAATCGAGATAGACCTTGGATTTTCCTGGAAGAATCCTCAAAGAAAGGGAGGGGGAGGGTAGAAGGGTGAAAGAGAGGGAGGGGGGAGAGGAAGAGGAAGAGGAAGAAGGGGAGGAAGGAGGGGGAGGGGGAAAGGGACAGAGGAGGGGCAGGGGGACTCCCCACAGAGGTGGAGGTGACTGCGGCTTATACCACAGGTATGCTAGGACTTTCTGGTGCCCGAGGGACCTTTCAGGAAGCCCACGGAGTAGACACAAAAGTCAAGTTTAGCCGCAGCTACAAATTGCCTGGAGTTGACAAGGTTGGCGGATGGCGGGTGGTGGGTGGCGGGACGGACCTGGGACTTTTGGGCAGCGGAGGCTGCCAGGCCCTCGCTAGTCACGTCCCCTACCAGAGTGTTTAAAACACAAGCCCATCGCGGTCTTCTTAAACATGTGCACACACTTTCCCCACAGTGTGGACTGAACGAAAAGAAGTAAAAGAAAAATGCAGGTTTTCATAACAAGGATCTTTGCCTCTTGGTCCCTAAGTCTGTATAAGGTCGAGGGGTGGAGGCCTGGTCACGTCCTGTCATGGGGTTCCTTTACCCTGTGGTCTGGGGATCTCCCAAGTTTGGAGTCAAGAGGAAGGAGAAAACGGGTTAGGGAGGAGTCCAGGATTCTACAGGAGACTGAGCAGCAGGACTGGCCTCGCCTCCATCTGGATCTTTCCGTTTCTATTTTATCCTATTTGAAGCACGTATGCATGTACGTATGTACTTACTGCAGCTCACAAATGAGTCACTGGTCCTGAAAGTGAATATTGTTTAAAGGAAAATCTTAGGGTCATTTGGCAGTCGTTCAGGTGTTGGGAGGCCTGTGGTACATGCTTTGGTATTTTTTGCTAGCTCATGCAGGGGAAAGAAGAATTTGTTGTGTTGCGTATGATACTGGAATACACAAAGATTAAAAATACACAAGAAGTTAAAAAAAAAAGGTTCTTGCTTTTAAAAAATGTGTAATTACAATGAGAAAATAGAATGGCGGCCAGAGAGATGCTCAAGAATATGTATAATGGAAACCAAGTGGGTAAGCGGGCAAGGTACACTTGCTTAAAGATTTTTTTTTTTTAAAGATTTTATTTATTTATTTGACAGAGAGAAAGAGCGCAAGTAGGCAGCAGGCAGAGAGAGAGGGGGAAGCAGACTCCCTGCTGAGCAGAGAGCCTGATGCAGGGCTGGATCCCGGGACCCTGAGATCATGACCAGAGCTGAAGGCAGAGGCTTAACTCACTGAACCACCCAGGTGCCCCATACACTTAAAGATTTTTACAATGTTGTTGAGGGGACACTACCACAAATGAAGTAATAGAAGTGATAAAGCACATTCAAAGATCACTTTATAGTTTACAAAACCTACACAAGTATGTGTGGTCCCATAGGCCATGGGTGTGTGCTGTGGTGGCAGCGAGGTGGCTGCCATCTTGCCTTGCGATCTGGGAAGAGCCTTACTTGTTTGTCTCTCATGAGTGGAGGGTGAGGGCCACCACAAAGACCTTGTTCTGTCAACTTCAGGGCCTTGTAATGTCTAGAGGGGGCGGAACATTCCAGTCAGAATGGACAACTTACAGGTTTAGAGATAGCAGTAAATGGAGGGGAGGGGGGATAGGTAAAGTTTATCCTTCTCCAGATCTTTACCGTAAAACTAAGCAGTTGGGCTAGATCGGTGAGTTTTAAATCTTGACTGCATTTTAGCATTATCTGTGTAGCTTTAAAAATTGTCGATGCACAAGCCACACCTCAGACCAAATGAATTACTATCTTTGGAGTTAGGCTTGGACATTGGTGCTTTAAAAATATTCCCAGGCAATGGGGCACCTGGGTGGCTCAGTCAGTTGAGCATCTGACTCTTGATTTTGACACAGGTCATTATCTCAAGGTTGTGAGATAGAGCCCTGTGTTGGGTTCCATGCTGAGCATGCTTGGGATTCTCTATCTCCCTCTCTCTCTGCACTTCCTCCCTCTCTCTCTCTCAAAACAAACAAACAACAAAACAACTTCCCTCTTGAGTAGTCAGGATTAACAGCTAATGGATAGATGTTCCTTAAGCTATTTCCAGCAAAAACTCTAATTTTGGGTTCTGAGTAATGAGTCCTCGGGGGGGTGGGTGAGGGAGAGGAGTGATGGAGAAGGTTGCACATACAATCTATCTCTACTCTTAGGGCAGTTGGTTGGGCCAGTCTTGGGCATCCATATAACACCAGTGCACTGGGTTGAACGCTGTCCCCACCAGGCTCCTGCCCACTCAGAGTCTCAGATGATATTAATTGGAAATGCAGTCTTTGCAGATGTAACTCGGTAAATTAAGATGAGGTCCTATTGGATTAGGGTGGACCCCAAATCCAATATGACTAGGGCCTTTATAAGAACAGAAGACACTGAGACATACACACCCAGAGGGAAGGGACCCCCATGAAGATGAAGACAGAGACAGGAGTGGGGCAGCCACAAGCCAAAGGATGCTGAGGCTTGTCCACAGCCAGCAGAAGCTGGAAGAGGCAAGGGAGGGTCCTCCCCTAGAGCCTTCGGAGGGAGCATGTTTCCGCAGACACCTCGATTTCAGACCTCTGCCCCCTAGAACAGTCAGAGAATATGGTTCTATTGTTTTGAGCCCTCTGTGGGTTCTCTCTTACTGCATCCCCAAGAAACTTTACCCAGTGAGTTTTGGGTCTGAGGGCAGCTAGGTGCAGATTGAGCCAGGATCTGTTTGAGGGAATTGGTGAGTTAGCCAACAGGCAACACTTAGGTCATTTTGTGCTACAGGACGGGGGACCAGACAGGATAGACTTGAGAGCCCTGTGTGTTGTTGCTCTTCCCTGCTGCTTCTGGCTGGGGTCTCAGGAAAGATGAGCTAACCTTCCTGGCCTTGGTTTCCTCATCCATCCAATGTGGAGATGGGATGATAGGTAGTTCCATGTGGTTCCATGTAGTCCCACTACTGAGTTGGAAACCCAGAGTCAGCGAGGCAGTTAAGCACCAGTAGCAATGCTTAGGGAGACCACCCACCCCCACTCCCCACAGCCCTCACCCCAGGGCTGGTTCTAAGTTCAGACCCTTTTAGCTACCTGCTTTGGGGAATTCTGTTAAATGTTTGGCTTTCTGGTAGAGCCACTCGCCCCGTGTAGGACTATCTCTGCAGTCTAAGACTAAACCAGCAATATCTAATCATCTGATCATGTAAGATGAAGGAAGGATTAGTCACTCAAAATGGGCCCAATGAGCTACCTTTTCTCAGAACCCATTCTACACCATCGACCAGACTTCTATAACCCAAAACCAAAGACCTGACTTTGGACATTCACCTTGACAGGGCAAAGTGGGCACAGAAAACACAGGGATGGAGAAATGATGGACAAAATGTGGTCCCATTTTCTCTCTGCGACTCTAGGGTAATATGCTCATTTTCTCTGCTGCCAGCAAAATACCCAAAACTTGGCAGCTTAACATAGCGTGTGGTTTGGTTACCATGTCACAGGCTCTGGGGGTCAGGAAACCAGGCACCCCATAGTGGGGTCTTTTGCTCAAGGTCACACAGGATGAAATCAGGTATCAGGCAGGGCTGTGATTCTTATCAGAGGCTGGGATCCACTTCTGAACCCACTGGTTGTTGAAAGATTTCAGTTCTTTGCTGTTTTAAGACCAAGGCTGTCTGCCTTGAGGGACTGACCACCAAGACCCAGCACATGGCCTTCTCCTTAATGTGGCTGTTTGCTTCTGCAAAGCCAACAGAAGAATGTTGCTGCTGCTTGAGATCTCTCTGACTACTTCCAACTCTGACCTCTAGTCCCTCTCTGACTAAGGTCAGGCCCACTAATGATACTTTTCTTTTGGATTCAAGGTAACTGATGAAGTCAGGCCCACACAGGATAATGTCCTTAAGAAAAGTCAACTGATCAAGGCCTCTAATGACGTACACAAACCCCCTTCATCTTTGCCATATAAAGTAGCCGAATCAGAGGAGTGATATTCCACTGTTTTCACAGGTCCTGCCCAACTTGAGGGTGGGGGAATTATGCAGGGCACATGGGTCCAGGGATTTGGGGGACTATCTTAGGTTTCTCCTGTCACTGATGAGTTGGAGAACCTGCAATGGCCATCCCAAGGGAAATCTGCATCATTGTACAAATCTCACTGGCTGAAGTCAGCTGAGACGATATCGGTAAACATCTTAGGTGGACCCAAGCCACACCATAGCACTAAATGTTTGCTGCATGTGTTCCTGGCAGGCTTTCCTGGGATACTTCTACTCCTAATCCTTAAGCTCAAACAACCATGGAAGGAGGAGTTATGTCAGTTAAGTCCACCGACTTGATTTCCAGGTTCCTCTGACAAAGCAGGAGTTTGCTGACCTTCAAGTCCTGGCACCAAATGTACCTATTTACACAGGCTTTTGCCCAAGGGTGGGGAGAGAGAGTAAAGGAAGAATCCTTTGCAGTTGGTCAATACCGTGCTCTGTTGTGGTTTTGCTCCACGCTGTGCGGGTGACCAAGTGTCCCCCATACGAGGCAGATAGATTTCTCCTCCTTGGTCTTCCCGGCATGCAGCTCCAAAGTCAGTTGTAAAGATTAAAAATGAAAGAAAGAAAGAAAGAAAGAAGAAAGGAAGGGAGGAAGGCAGGAGGAAGAAGGAAGGAAAAGAAGGAAAGGCAGATCACGGTTTCTCCTGGGTTAGGAAAAGCTATCTTTAGAAAGAAACATATAGGGGTTCCTGGGTGGCTCAGTCAGTTAAGGGTCTGACTCTAGATTTCAGCTCAGGTCTTGATCTCAGCTCAAATCTTGATCTCAGCTCAGGTCTTGATCTCAGGGTCGTGTGTTTGAACCCCGCACTGGGTTCCATGCTTGGCATGTAGCTTACTTAAAAAGGAAAAAAAAAATAAAAAGAAAAAAAAAAAGAAACAAATAATCTAAGAGCCGTTGCATGGAGCTTGGAAGAGCAAAGCAGAAAACACCCAATTCTCTTCCACTCCCATTTGAGTTTCATCCTGTGCTGTTTAGTCAATGTCTGATGGTTGCACATCACTATGCGGGTGTATTATCTGTTTCACTCAGGGGTGCTCCTGGCTTATCTGCCCAAACCAGGCAGTCTTTCAAGGGATGAGTTTTGGGGGCATGGATTTGCTTTCTCTTGCTTATGTTGCAGGGTCCTCGGGAGTCCTAGGCCTATGGACTGGAGTGGGAAGGGGAGCTCTCTGCCAAAACAGGACTGCCAAGTGGGGGAGAAGAGGCACCAGTGGCACTCTGAGCTTGTGTACACATGAGATCCAGGCAGGCCTCCTGGCTCAATGGAAGGTCACCAGAGCAAATGTCAAGTGGCTGGAACGCTGGTCCTCAGGCCCCGGGGTTCTTATTGCCAAGAGAGGAATTCAGTCTATGTAATCTCCAACGTGGTCTTTAGCAGTAAAATCTCTGATTCTGTTCAACATGCAGTCCTTCACGTAGCCTAGTGGCTATGACCTGGTTTCCCAGCTTTTACAAGAGACCACCTCCAAGGAGATCACGGATATCTCCCCCTGGAAAAGTGGCAATGCGATGGGCTTTCGAGTTGGGGTTGGCTTGTTTTCCTAGGAGATCTCCTTATGAGAGATGTTACATGACATAAGGTTGCATATTTTTAAAAATTAAATTAAAATTTAAAAAGTATTTTTTCTCTCCTTAGTCTCATGTTTTTCTGCTCTAAGAACAAACACCTTTCTTTCTCTCTCTCTTTCTTTCTTTATTGACGACAAACAAGAGCTGGGCTTGCTGATTTTGTTCTCAGCAGCGACTTTCCTCACTCATGTTAAATGAGATAAAAGCAGTTTCCCTGGTAAGAAATGAATATATAGTTTCAACCACAATGCATCTTCACAGATGAAATGATTTCTATCTTTATTAAGAAGCACATTTTCTGGGGCACCTGGGTGGCTCAGTGGGTTAAGCCGCTGCCTTCGGCTCAGGTCATGATCTCAAGGTCCTGGGATCGAGTCCCGCATCGGGCTCTCTGCTCAGCGGGGTGCCTGCTTCCCCCCCCCCCCCACTCTCTGCCTGCCTCTCTGCCTACTTGTGATCTTTCTCTGTCAAATAAATAAATAAAATCTTAAAAAAAAAAAAAAAGCACATTTTCTGAGGGCTCTGGGCTTCCCTGAGGGTGTGATCTTCAGGAAGGGACATGTTCCTGCCTTGTCCTCAGGACCAGACCCCGTGAATACTACCCACGGACACAGGACGGATTTGATTTTGCACTGTAAAACTTTCTGGGGAGTGAAGATCACTAGAAGTGCAAGTGGCTGTAGGAGATAGGACATCTCCTCCCCAGGAGATCTTGACAAAGGAAACTCCTCATCTCTGGGAGGTATCATTGGGTGGCCCCTTCTGGCAGCTGGGAAACAGGCTAGATCATCTATCAAAGTACCCCAGATTTCAGCAATATTACTTTTCTTTTCTTTTTAAAAAAATTTAAAACTTATGTTCACTTAGCATATAGTACATCATTCATTTTTGATGTAGTGCTCATTCATTAGTTGCATGCAACAGTGCTCATCACATCATGTGCCCTCCTTAATGCCCACCACCCAGCTACCCTCCCCACCCCGCCACCCCCTCCCTTCTGTAACCCTTAGTTTGTTTCCCGGAGTCCAGAGTCCGTCCTGGTTTGTCTCTCTCTCTCTCTGATTTCTTCCCCTTCAGTTTGCCCTCCCTTCCCTGTGGTCCTCTGAACAATTCCTTATGTTCCACATAAGGAGTGAAGCCATATGATAGTTGTCTTTCTCTGCTTGACTTATTTCACTCAGCATCATCCCTTCCAGTTCCGTCCACGTGGATGCAAATGGTGGGTGTTCATCTTTTCTGATGACTGAGAAACATTCAACAGTGTTACTTCCCATGAGAGAGGTTCCACTTGGTATTTCTGGGACGTCTGAAGATCCGTTTCCATTGCTAAGGAGGAGATATTTTTGAAAAGCAATGACATTCAAAAGTGAAATTTGTGGCAGCCACTCCCTGAACACCACCACTGTGGGGGCCTTTAGCCCCTAGAAGACTACCCCAGCGGCCCTGTCACGTTTGCCTGGTGATTAGGGTCCGGGTGGCGTGGCAGTGACTTGCCACCCCAGAAAATTCTGTTCTGTCCCACTGGAGTCAAAAGAGGCTGTCCCCAGTTTCCTCTGTGGAGGCTGGCCGGTCCTGGCCCTCTGGCTCCCTGTGTGACAACTGAAAAAGGAAGTTCCCATCTAGAACCTAGAGCCTGATGAATGGTTAATGCCCCAGGCTCCTTTCAGGGGAATATTCCAAGTAATATCAGAAGAAAGGCTATTGCTGGCTCCCCGGCACTCCTTCCCCCAGGGCCCCTGCAGAGGCCTCCCCGGCTGCTGCGTGGATGGGTTCCTGGGTGTATGGCCCCTTCCGCGAAGGCAGACTTAGTGCCTCCTCCCTGTACGAGGTGTGGAGGAGGAAGTTGAAGTGGTTGGGATCAAGGAACAGGGTGAGGGTTTAGAATGGGTGGGAGCAGCGAGATTACTCAACACTTGAGTTTTTAATCAACGGATCTTACTAAAGAACAGCATATCCTTTGTTGGGCAGAAAATAAAAAAATGCGAAACAGAAGCCAGTGGAGATTTAATGAACAGAGCGATCAATAGGGTGCTTTCAGAAGGATTTTGTCACAAGGACCGTTTGAACCCCGCGGAGATGCGCCTTGGTGTGGGCTCCGCGTTGGTGTCCCTTGGCGCCGTCTAAGGTTGGCCCAGGCCCCAGTGCTAGAAACTTTGGGTTAATTTGGACAGTTAATTATTTCAAGCAGTAGGCCCCAGGATTCATGCTTTCAGTGAACTTTTAAGAAGATAGAAAATGTTTTCAGGGACAAAGCGTTCTAAGTGCTTTCAGAAATGACTCCATGTACTTAGGTGAGGAGCATAAATGTGAGCCGGGGAGGGGCTGTTGGGGGGCTCCTGAGATGACAAAGCAGTTGTGGATGTTTTTGAGACTAATCCCACACCATTCCCTGCCAGCCGATCCTCCGCGCACCAGCCCCTCTCCCTTGTTTAACTAGGACTTCAGGTAACTGAGTAAAAGGACTTGCCTTGGGCAAGTTCTCTAACTTTGCAGAGTCTCACGTCACTCATCACGTCGCTCATCTGTGAAAGGCTTTTTTTCTCCCTCCCGGCTCTTGGAACAGTTAGGAGAAAGTACAGGGCAGTGTCTGAAAATATGAAAAGCTACGTGACATCAAAGACACTTATTCTTTCTTCCTGGCTATTGGGCTGGGCCTCAGAAAGCTAGAGCAGCCTGATGGCCAGATAGCTGGGCCAGGTGTCAAGACACTTGTTAGTTGGGAGGCCTTGAACAAGTGCCTTTTCCCCCCAAAGCCAATGAAAGTCACACCTGCCTTTTTGAGGCTTTAAGAGGAAATGGCAGTGAAATCAGTCTGACTTTGTCTAAAAAAAAAATTGCCATAAGGGGAGCTGTTTCGCTCCAAAGTATGTTTCATGTTAATTGTTTAGGTCGGTCCCAGGTGTCCTTTGTCCCTGAAACCTCCTCCAGAAGACTATGTGACGTGCAATCCGGGGAGGAGGTCACCCCTGGGCCTGGGTCGTTTCTGAAGCCATAACCAAGCGCAGGGCACCCACACCCAGTCTGATTCACTTCCTCTGGTGAAGAAAGCACGCAAAGCACCTTGCAAGGCATAAACCGTGTTTCAGACTTCCTGCTTTTAGCTGTTCCCATTTTGTCATGTAGATTGTGGGCCGCCATTAGGCATGACCACAAATCTTTCAGTCATTACGGAGCAGCTGGGATTATACAAGAGAACGCATAGGAAAGTACTTTGAAAATGGCAAGGTGCAGCACAAATGCTCATGATACCAACAGTTATTTGGTCAGCTACTCTCTAAATCACTTTAATTGAGAAACTTCTTAAGCACCAGAGGAGAGATGAGTACTGTCTAAGAGAGAATGCTGACAACAAATGAACAACTCTACTTTAATTTGCTCACTTACTTATTCATTTATTATTTGTTTTGAGAGCGAGAAAGAGAGCATGTGTGGGGTGGAGAGTAGGTAGGGGGAGGGACAGAAAGAGGAGAAGAGAGAATTGCAAGCAGGTTCCATGTTTAGTTGGAGCCAAGCATGGGGCCTGATGTGTGGTTTGACTTCAAGAGATCATGATCTGAGCCAAAACCAAGATTGATTGATTGATTGATTTTTAAAAAGATTTTATTTATTTATTTGACAGAGATCACAAGTAGGTGGAGAGGGAGGCAGAGAGAGAGGAGGAAGCAGGCTCCTTGTTGAGCAGAGAGCCTGATGCAGGGTTCCATCCCAGAACCCTGGGATCATGACCTGAGCTGAAGGTAGAGACTTTAATCCACTGAGCCACCAGGTGCCCCCAAAACCAAGATTTAGACATCCAACTGAGCCACCCAGTTCCTCAGGATGTTATAGTTGAGAACTAAACCACACTCACCTCCCTAGGGTGGTTATTTGAAAATATGAGCTGTTTAGCAGTGTGTTAGGAGCTCCAGTCCTGAAGGGTTCTGCCTTTACTGGTGAAGTAAAAGCAGCAGGTTAATCAATAGCAAGTGAGGGGGTTGGCTGAGACTTGGTCCCAGTCATCGGTATGACTAGAGGACAGGCAGTGGCTGAAACCCTAGATATTCTGACTCAACACAAAAGTGACGAATGGATCTTGCATGGAGTGCACTGAGTGTCCTTGACAATCATGTAAGTGTCCTCATTTCCACGTTATCATCTCCTGAAGATAGCCGTGGGAACATGAGTTTTCATCAATATCTCTGTACATCAATATTCTATATTTGCCCTGCTCTTTGAGGATATGAAACCAATCTTGGTCATTCTCTGCCCTTGATTATCACCCAAGGACTGACACCTTTTCACATACATTTATTTGTTGGTAAAGATATTAGTGAAAGAGACCCCTCCTATTTGGTGGATGCCAAAGAACAAAATAAACACAACCATTTTTAAAAAAATTAAATTTAATTGTTTTTCAGTGTTCCAAAGATCATTGTTCATGCACCATACCCAGTGCTCCATGAAATACGTGCCCTCCTTAATACCCACCACCAGGCTAACCCAACCCCCCACCCGCCTCCCCTCCAAACCCTCACTTTGTTTCTCATAATCCACAGTCTCTCATGGTTTGTCTCCCCCTCCGGTTTCCCCCAACTCACTTCTCCTCTCCATCTCCCCATGTCCTCTGTGTTATTCCTTATGCTCCACAAATAAGTGAAACCATATGATAATTGACTCTCTCTGCTTGACTTATTTCACTCAGCATAATCTCCACCAGTCCCATCCATGTTGATACAAAAGTTGGGTATTCATCCTTTCTGATGGAGGCATAATACTCCATTGTATATATGGACCATATCTTCTTTATCCATTCGTCTGCTGAAGGGCGTCTTGGTTCTTTCCACAGTTTGGCGATTGTGGCCACTGCTGCTATGACTACTGGGGTACAGATGGCTCTTCTTTTCACTACATCTGTATCTTTGGGGTAAATACCCAGTAGTGTAACTGCAGAGTCATAGGGTAGCTCTATTTTTAATTTCTTAAGAAATCTTCACACTGTTTTCAAAAGTGGCTGCACCAACCTGCATTCCCATCAATAGTGTAAGAAGGTTCCCCTTTCTCCACATTCTCTCCAACACTTACTGTCTTATTGATTTTGGCCATTCTAACTGGTAAACACCACCATCTTGAAGGCAAGGAAGAACCACTTAGCTATGACATCTGGTCATCTCTCTTGAGACCTTGGCCATTGAACCAATATTGAGCTCTATGGAATGTGCTTCTCCTCCTTCCTAAGGAAAGTCATCATTCTTTGGGGTCCAGGTCCTTTGTCCACCTATGGCAGAGCTTGGACTTGTGTCCAGACCTCTGAGTGATAGCTGAGGACTACGAATACAAGGCAGTGTTTCTCAAAGTGTGATCCTCCAATCAGTAGCATCTGTCTCTCTTGGGAACTTGTTAGAAGTGTACCTTCTTGAGCCCCACCTTGACCCGACTGAGTCAGAAGTTCTGACATCTGAATGTTGATGAGTCCTCTAGGGAATTCCGATGCTTGCTGAAGTTTGAGAAGCACTTTCCATGGTAGGCCAAAGCAAACCTTTTGTGGGGGGTTGTGGTGGTGGTGTCAGTTCAATATTTTTCATCATGGGAAGAAGAGTTGAGTGCTGAATGGTGATTTTTATCACTCTTCCTTTTATTCATTCATACATTCATTTTTAAAAAAATTTATTTATTTTCAGCATAACAGTATCATTATTTTTTCACCACACCCAGTGCTCCATGCAATCCGTGCCCTCTATAATACCCACCGCCTCTTTTTTAAATTTAAATTCAATCATCCAAGATATAGTTTTTGATATAATGTTCAATGATTCATTAGTTGCATGAAACACCCAGTGCTTATCACATCATATGCTCTCCTTAATGCCCAGGACCCAGTAATCCCCTCCCTACCCACATCCCTTTCTGCAACCTTCAGTTTGTTTCCCAGAGTCATGAGTCTCATATGGTTTGCCTCCCTCTCTGATTTCTTCCCATTAAGCTTCCTCTCCCTACCCCTATTGTCCTCTGCACTATTCCTTATGTTCTACAAAGAGTGAAGCCGTATGATAATTGTGTTTCTTTGATTAACTGATTTCACTTAGCTTAACACCCTCCAGTACCATCCACCTAACACCAGTCAGAATGGCTAAAATTAACAGGACAGGGAAAACAAATGCTGGCGAGGATGTGGAGAAAGGGGAGCTCTCTTGTGCTGTTGGTGGGAATGCAGTCCACTCTGGAAAACAGTATGGAGGTTCCCCAGGATGTTAAAAATAGAGCTACCCTATGACCCAGCAATTACACTACTGGGTATTTACCCCAAAGATAGAGATGTAGTGAAAAGAAGGAGCATACACACCCCAATATTCATAGCAACAATGTCCACAATATCCAAACTGTGCAAGGAGCCAAGGTGACCATCAGTGGATGAATGGATAAAGAAGATGTTCATACATACATTCATTTTTGAATGCCCATTCCTGCATCAGGCACCACATAGAGCAGAAGGACATATTGGGCATATATCCTTCCTTCAGGTAGTTGAAGAGGAGTCATGGCATCGATAATGGGGACTTTTCTATTGAAAAGTAAGGCAGAGGGAGCCTGGGTGGCTCAGTAGGTTAAGCCTCTGCCTTTGGCTCAGGTCATGATCTCAGGGTCCTGGGATCGAGTCCAGCATCGGGCTCTCTGCTCAGCAGGGACCCTGCTTCCCCTTCTCTCTCTGCCTGCCTCTCTGCCTACTTGTGATCTCTGTCTGTCAAATAAATACATAAAATCTTAAAAAAAATTAAGGCAGAATGCTTGAATGCTACAGAGACATCAAGGCAATACTATGAGTTTGGGAACATCTTGATTTGCAGAGGTGAGATTGGAAATGTCAATGGGGTGAGAGAATTAGCAGTCATATGGTGGAAATGAGCCTAATGAGTTCTGGAAATAGTAACAGTAACCTGAGACTGGTCAGAGTTAGAGGAAAGAGCTTGTGCTGAAAGTTATATGGTTGAATTTCTCCATTCAGTTGAGGACCCCAAAGGTGCTGGCCTCAACGACTGAGGGGGCTGGGTGGTTGGCCTTCAGTGCACTTCTCAGTGATTGACTCTGAAACCTTCTGTCTGGTAGGGAGGTATTTTCAGACTTCTCTACAGTACAAGCCTCAAGCAATTTGGCATGACTCGTGTGGTTGGGAAATAGCCGTGCTCCCAGGACAGCTTGACATGTCACTTGAGAAGCCTCCTTCATCTGAGCTGTTCTTTTTAAGAAAGAGCTTTGAGCTGATTCTGAACTTGGAAGAGAGTCCAGCAAACAGCAAGTGGACACAGAAGGTCAAGTCATGAGTGCATGCCTCATCAAGGCCTGTCTTGCCTTCCAAGCATGAAGCAGACTACAGAGCTGGACTGGGTTCATCATTCATCTGCATTTTCAAATTGCAGCATTAAATTCTCTGTAGTCCACTTCCATTCCTTGAATCCATCTATATAACTGTATTATATATATATATATATATATATATATATATATATATAATTTTAGTTATCAGATTTTTTCATTAATCAGAAAACTTTATGGCCAACCGTGTTAGATAATAGAGAATTTATTGCAGCTATGACTGCTCTTATTTTTGAAGATAACACTAGCTGACATCAATTTAGTATGGGCTCAGTTATCATACTGCTGTTTTAAATTCACTATTTTGTGTCATACTTACACTTATACTAGGAAGTAAGCCTTATGACTGTCTCCAGCTTATAAGTGAGCAAAATGAGTGACAGGATGGGGTATCTTCAAGGTTCTACAGTGAGTGGCATGACATGCACACACACACCACACACACCCCACACTCATGATCCTGGAGGGAGATGGTATCGCATCTGAGAGAGAGATAGGGATTCACATGAGTATGTGGTAGTTGAGTTCTGACAGGCTGAGCATTTTGGAGAAGCCACTCTTAACTCTTAGAGGACTGGTTACCTGTTTGCTGACATGAAATCCCTTCCTCACAGGTTTGCTGTGAGGGAAAAAAAAAATGAGATAATATGTTGAAAAGCTCTGCTCTATTAACTATCCCCCCTCCATATCCCTTTTTTCTGCCACCAGATCCAAAAGTTAGTTTTCTCTGGGAGGTCATGGATGTGGATCCATGGTTGTGGATTTCTGATGGATCTCCTGATCCAACTCTTTTATCCCAAATCAAATGGGCCAAGTCCGTTTCTGATCTGTCTGGCCAGGTAACCTTGGTAATTAGTAGATTAACTGTGGGTTTCTTCTGGACCTTTTGCAAGAGCCAGGAATACTGACATAGACTTAGACCTGCTCAGCCTCTGACAGATGGATGCCAGCATCCCTGAAAATAAAGATGTCTTGTCTTCGGGTCTGTGTGTTTGGTTCCCTGGGTACTCTTCCACCCTGGGGAGGTCATCTTTTCCTCTGCTTCCCCGGGGGCAGATCCTGTACCTGGTGGTTTAGGCATATAGGGCTTCACATCCATACCTTCTCCAGCAAACAGTATTTCAGATATCCTCTCACTAAACCTCCTGACCTCCCATCTCACTCACTGCTACCCTCACTGGCTGAATTTTAGCTCCTTTTTTTTTTTTTTTTTTTTTAAAGTAGGCTCTACACCCAGCATGGAGGTCAACATGGGGCTTGAACTCACAGCCCTGAGCTGAGATCAAGAGTCAGATGCTAAACTGACTGTGCCACCCAAGCACCCCATTGGATTTTAGCTCCGGATAAATTCATGTAATAGGGTTTCCCATGAGCTTGTGTCTCTCAGGGGTTCAGGAAAAAGCTTTATGCCTGCAGCAGAAACAAGTGTTTTCACTTCAGTTTTCTAGAGTGAGTAGGATGTTTTGAAATACATAAAGAAATATCTAAAAGGACTTCCTTGCTTCCATCCTGGCCCCCATCAGCCCACACCCCCTCTCTTCTCTTCTATGCCTTTGTCGATTCGTATATATTCTGGAAGAATCCATGTATCCCAGTACAAGCCAACATGATACACATTATCACCTGCCCCTTTCATTCCACAAAATGTAACATTCCATACACAATATTCTGGACATTGTTTTTTACTCACGTAATAAAATGTCCTAGAACTTTGTGCATATCCAAACACGGAGAGCTTCTTAATCTTTGTGTTGCTTCACAGTAGCTTGGAGGTTCCATGCTTTATTTAACAAAGCCATTCTTGATGGACATCTGGGTTTGTTTCCAGTTGTTTGCCATCGCCAGAGAAGCTGCAATGAATCATCTTGTACACATGTCATCTCAGAAGTGTCCCCTCAGTACAAATTCTCAGAAGCGCAGTGGCTGGGTCAGAGGACATGTGGACTGCAGCTTTGTTAACTCTTGTCTCATGGGCCTCCACAGGTGTTATGCTGGTTCCCACTCTCCTGGGCAAGGAGCCTCCCAGGCTCCATGGTAATTGTTCCAACCCCAGTGCAGTTTTCATTTGCATATCTATTCATGTGCTTAAGAAATAGGATTCCCTTTTTTAATTTTTTTAAGATTTTATTTATTTATTTGAGAGAGAGAGTGAGTGTGAGAGAGAACACAGCAGAGGCAGAGGGAGAGGGAGAAGTAAATTCCCCTGCTGAGCAGGAAGCCTGATGCAGGGCTAGAACCCAGGAACCTTGAGATTATGACCTGAGCCTTAGACAGACACTTAACCAATGAACTACCCAGGTTCTCCAAGAAATAGGTTTTAAAGAACAATTATTTTCTTTCTGTCTCCTTAAAGGAATGGAATATTGCCTGTTCGTCATCTCCTGTGAATCCATGGAAGCCTGCACACCCTTCCCCTGTGGGAAGTCTCAGCTTTCCTGGCCCATAGGTCATCTGAGACCCTCTTTGTTGCAAAGCAATTTGTTATTTTCAGAATAGATTCCTTCCAGTTCCAACCTAAGTATGCTTCCCACATTCCCAGGCAGAGCCTGTGAAGTCCTACCCATCAACACTCCCTCACCATTGGCTTCACTCCCTGCCAGTCAGCTGCTCCCAGAGCACCAAGTCAGGGCTCTAGCCCTTTGTTGGAAACTGTGGAGAGAGCTCTAATTATGGAGATAAAAGCCACGTGGGGTGTAGAGCAGGGCTCAGGTTGAAGGGGCCCCTTCTTGGCTCTTCCCCATCTCAGTAGATTCATGTGTGTGTTTTGGGAGGGGAGTGACTGGCTGCCTCCAGGTTTAGTCCTTAGGACCCATGTGACAGCAAATGGCAGGAATAATGGCACTTGTGCCCTTTGACGGTTCTTATAAAAATTTTTTTTAAAGGTATCCGGAAAAAGTGACTTCAAGTTGCTTTAGTCTTTGAGGAATCTTATCTCTCTCCTTAATGAGGAGTCACAGAATCCATTGAAAACTCATACATTCATCTTGCTGTCATGGCCTCTGTGTGGATCTCTGTCTCTCTATACTTGGTGCAGATGCAGCAGCCAGCTATGCTCCCTGCTCTGTGCCCCATCTCCTCCTCAAGGCACAGAATTCTTTCTCTGCCTTCCCAGGGACTGGCAGCCAGCATTGGGAGCTCCTATGTTGATCAGCTGCCATGTTTGGCAACTGATCTTGGAGGGACAGCTGAATGGGCAGTTAACGTCCATCCATCATTTCAAATGCAGGGAAATAAACTCAGCCCTCAGGCAGGGCAAAGACCAAGCAGGAGGTGAATCCTCCAGGGGCCATGTTCTCTGCAAATAGTGCAGGTGAGAGCCTGCATTCCTTCCCACCACATGCTGCATTTTCCACTGTGCCTCAATGGCCCTTATTACAGTGTTGAATCAGGAGTGGGATGGAGGTTTCACACCAGATACCAGATGGCTGTGAGGTAGGGATGCCTGGGTTTCCTGCATCTTCGGCTAAGTGTGCCACCTACATCCCCTCATCTGGAGAGCATTTTTTTTTTTTTTTGGCCTTCCCTCTGATTTTTCTCCCTTAAATTTACTCCACTAACCTCTCACTCTGCCATCTTCCTAAAGTGAACCCCCATCTCCGGTGCTTGGCCCAGGGCTCTGGTGACCAGCGAAGCCTTGGGAGACAATTATAGAAGGTCATGTCCCAGCTGGACTCTTTATAGTCCAGGACTACTTTAACTTTTCCAGAATTCAGTTTCTTCATCTGTAAAATGGGTTAGTAATAGCAATATCCAACGGTCAAGGGTAAGGACTGAAGGAGACATTTAGAAAGTGACAGTCCCCATGGAATGCTCTGTGACGGCCATGGGATGTTCCACTCATGATTGGTGGTGACCCCATTTGCTGCTCCTTTCAACCCACCATGAGTGTATGTAGAGCCACACTTGACCTGGGCTGCTCCCAGGCAGTGACAGTGTGTGGCAGGGTGTGACAGGGGTATTCTGATGGGCTCATTCCTGGAAGGATGTGGGGTTCCTCTGTCAGATAGTTTTGGCTTGAGGATTCTCCATGGGTTTGACTAAAACTTTTTTAGAACTGTGCTATTGAGAAGCTTTGCCTATCTGCTCCCCTCTCCCTCCTTCCCACGGTTAGACCTGCCTCTAGTTTGATGGCTCTCCCACTCCTGGTTCCTTCCCTCTTTCCAGCACAGTGGTGTCTATATCTTGGTCTCTGCTTCTTAGAGAACCTGAAACTAGCATGACACCCAACACATTTTAGTTCCCTCTCTTCTTAGCCAAATATATAGCTCTAAGGCCATGTATAACCATTTATTATCTAGAAATCATTTAAAGGGACAATGATGGATGTTAATTATTCATTTTTAAATTATTTTCTCTCAACTTGGTGGAATTCCTGTAAGTATCTCTCAGATTGTGAATCACGGGACTTTTTTGAGCATTAGGATTTGGGGGAGCTGCTTTTCATGCAGACAGACAAAATTCTCAGGGTCTTTTTCTCTTGTTGATCAGGGACTAGGTATTTTAAAACGTGTCTTTTTCCTACATGAAGATAAGGGAATAGTGTTCCCACCTCTGCCAGAGCTGTGCTCCCCGAAACCAGTGTCTCTCCACCCAAGGGCTGGAGTGGCTGGGAGGATCACCTCAGGCCTGGGAACTTCTATGTGTGTGCACAGAATCACCTCTGGTCTCTTTCTGGTCTCAGAAGGTAGTACTCCTTCCCTCTGAATTTGCTTTATCTGATTTTTCTAGGAATCTCAGCTCCTTGGTGCTGCAGTGGTTAGAAACCCTCAAAACCTTACTCCTTTCACTCCATAAATCAGCCTGTGGGTCCTGGGCAGCTCAGAGTAATGATACCATAAACATGAGGTGACAGAGTGTGGAGTGGTTTTAGAGATCATTAAATTGACTCACCACATTTGCTAGGTGAGAAAGGAGGCCTAGGTTATAGCGGAAATTGTATTTCTTTTGCATTTCCCTTGACTTCCAACCATCCGTCCATCTACCGACACATTCACCTACTAATCCATTCACCCATCCATCCAACCATCCATCCATCCATCCACTGACTCATCTAACCATCCATCCATCCATCCATCCATCCATCCATATACCAGGGCTAGGCTCTGAGAATACAAAGAATAAAATGTGACGTCTTTCCACTGAAGCTTTCCCAGTCCAGAACTGCCTAGATTCCTTTCCTTAAAAAGGCTCAATTCAACCTTGTCCCTGAAATAGCCCAACTGTGTCATCCATCACTCAGCCTCTTGCAGTGGAAGCCTTTCAGATTCCATCAGCAACACTTTGATTGTGGGTATGCAGGTCACAAAGAGCAAGATCAGCCACGCATGCCTGTCCGTAGCTTCTTCCCAGAAGAAGGCACGCTTATGCTCAGTCTAGGCAGTGGGAAGCAGGTGCCTCCAGGCTCTGTGGCTCTCCCAGCAGAGAGAACCCACTTTTCAAGCTCTGCCTCCCTCCACTCTCCTACCTTCTCTTATCCCCACCCCGTTGCCCTGGTAACTCACCTTTCTTCTTTTGGCTCCCTGCATGCATGTTAGCTTTGGGGCCACCCAGAGATGGGTTCCTTTTATGGTCCTCCTTGTCCCATTGTCCTTCACATCAGAGATCCTTTCTCTCTTGGAGAAAATTCATTACCTTCTGTCATCACTGCTTGTATAGAAGAGGCCCTGATGTGTGGGGTGGGAGCTCAGGAATGGAGGGAGGATGACAGGTATTTGAGCCATTACCAAGCTTATGGTGCTTACCTTCTAGATGGCCAGAGGTCCAGAAGGTCCATTCAAAAGAAGCAACTTTTAAATAGGTCACTGATACCAGTACTGGGCATAAGAGAAAGGCAAGAGAATCAATAGTGAGGTCTCTGGAAGAAACCATCAGCTCCCCTAGCCATGGTGATGGAGAAAGGCCAGAGCATCTTGTCAAGGACTCCTTTCTGCCACTCCCATCAGCTGGGTGAGTCACAGAGCAGTCCTCTCATGATGCTCCTGGGTCCCAGTGTCATCTGAAGGCAGACGCAGGTTGTGAGTAACTGGTCACCCAGCTACCAGGAGAACAATCCTGGACAGGCCATGAAAGCTCCTGGATGTCAGGACCTTTACCAGAAAACAAGGATTAATAAAAATATCTTCACACCCCAGTGCTGGGTACTAATGCATAGAAGACTTGCAGCATGCTATGCACACCACCAGTGAAGGGTACGTTGAGCCCTACATGGCGTGTTTGAGTGCTGCACAAACACCACCCCCTCAGGTACCAGGATTTGGTCAATAGTCCCAGGTTTTGGCGATCTTCAGGATGAGCTGAACAGTTTTTGGAACAGTGGTGCTTAACCCTTCATGTTTCAACCCCCGCTGAGAAGCTCTCCCAATACCCGTGTGCGAACACACACACACACACACACACACACACACACACACACACAGAACACTGAAAGTGTTGCTAAGGACCCAGGTAAGAAACTCATTCTTAGCGGGAAAGACACAGCCTCAGAAACTTCCCAGGGGAGCTCATATAGGATGTGGTCCCTCAGTCAAGCCAGTGCCTCAGGACTCTGAGGGTCCTGGCTGTGCTAAGCTGTGGGGCCCAGACTTTTCAAGATTTGGGGGCTACCTCTGATTTCAAGTCTGTAGAGGTCCCAGTCTGTGATTGAAAGGTGAAGAAAAGGCTTGGGACCATGAGCTGGTGGCAGCATCATGTTTTCCTGGTTTTTTGTTTGAAACGGAGAAGAGAGATCAGGTGAAGCCTTGCACGTTGGCTGATTCTGGCCCAGCACTGTCAGCATGTGGAGGAAAAACTGAGAAAATGCGGAGACGTGGCTTGGGTTTATCATCCTTTTTTTTTTTTTCCCCCCTTTCTTTTTTTTTTCCTCTTTCTTTTTTCCTCGTGCATGTGTACGGCTTTCCCAATCCTCTGTTGTGAGACATCAAGTTCTTTTCTTTTTTCGTAATTTTTAAAAAATTTTAAATTAAAGTAAATTAATTAACATATAACGTATTATTGGTTTCAGAGGTAGAGGTCAGGATTCATCCGTCTTATACCACACCCAGCGCTCTTTACATCACGTGCCCTCCTTAATGTCCATCACCCTGTTACCCCTTTCCCCAGCCCCATCCATGAAAAGGGTTACATCTGTGCTATTGCTGCTGATAAAGAAGGCAGGGGTCCCTTGGGCCTACCTTGTAGTTTTGCACTAGAGCTGCTTTGAGACCTCAGGAAACCGCTTCCTCTTTTAGGTGGGTGCAAACCCGCCGATCATCAGATAATACTCGTCACGTCCTTTGAAGACAACTCTTCTAGTACCTGAGCACCTGGGGTTTCCTCTATGGCTTGAAAGCATGGTGACCAAGATAGGCAGATGCCAAGATGCATGGCCACACCTGCAGCTCCTCTGGGTGACCAGATGCTGCACACCATGGCGTGTCTACAGTGGACGTGTAAAGCAAGGTCTTGGATCTCGCCATTGTCATTGTGACTGTGGTCTCTTTTCAGCAGTGCGTGTGCCCTGGTGTGCCACAGACCTAGGGGACATTCTGGACTTTGCATGTACTTGGAGATTGGGTTGGGAGCCAGACGGAGTAGCAGGCTGGAGCCCTGAACCTTACCCGCAGGAACCAGAGACATCTAGAGGCTCCTTGCTCCCGCTGTCCATTCGCCCTCAATCCTTTCTCACACTTTTCAAAAAACACAGTGATTCTGGCTGACATTCATCTTGTGATCTTGGCAAGGCACTTAGCTCCAGAAATCTCAGTTTTCAAATTTGAGAAGTGGAATCATAATCACATGGACTTTGCAGGATAGGTATGATGATGACACGAGGCCATTTTTGTGAAGGTGATTCATTAACAGTTTCTCACATGTTATTTTTACAAAGATGGGCTATTGTTAGGGCAACTTGAGAGGGAAAGGAACAAAGAGTGAGGGTAGATTCTAGGGTTCCACTCTTGGAAAGGAGGTCCCAGAGCCTCCCTGTGGGTCCACATAGAAGACAGTCCCAGCCCTGAAAGAGCCCTTGGCACGGACATGCAGTAGGTGTATTGTGGACACTTTTGTGTGCCCAGTGTCATTTTAAGCCAGTCCCTGCCTGTTCCCACCTGGTCCCCTTCATACCCATGGAAGTGGTACCCTGTGAATCCTTGGCTTACTGAGGAAGAAATCAGAAAGGAACTTCTCCCAGTGGCACAGCTAGGAGGTGGCGTGGTCAGAATTTGAACCTAGGCTGTGTGGTTCTTGCCCAGCTCTGAGCCATGGCTCTGCTGGATATAGGACGGAGCTCCAGGAAAAGCTCACAGAGCTTGCCCTGCTGGCTTGTTCCCCAGAGAGAACAGCCTTCACCGGGTTCATCCCCATGGTCGTCCTGTCACCCACTGCATCCCTGAGGCTTACAAAAGGGACACATGAGGGCTCTGGCTCTCTATTCCTTGCACGCTGAGCACAGGCAGCATGCACACCCCACCCTTGGGATTTCCCTGAGGGCCCCACGTCCAAGTGTGTGACCTGGGAGTCCCTGGGCATCCCTCCAGGTCTGGGTGTCTGTGACAAATCAGTCACTGGCTCTCCTTTGCTAGGATTGCAGTAACAGAGGACGACAAACTGGGTGTCTTAAAACAACAGAAATGTATTGTCTCACAGTTCTGGAAGCCAGAGGTCCTAAATCAAGGTGTCAGCAGGGCTGATTGCTTCTGGGGAAGAATCAGTCTCGAGAGAATCTGTCCCAGGCCTTTGTCCTAACTTCTGCTGATGGCCAGTAATCCTTGGTGTTTCTTAGCTGGGGGCAGCGATACTCCAATCTCTGCCTCTGTCTCCACGTGGGCTCCCTGTGTCTCTGTCTCATCATGTGAATGTCTCACGTGACATTCTTTTTATAAGGATGTCTGTCATATTGGATTAGGGGCCCTCCCTACTCCAGCATTACCTCAAATTCACTAATGACATCAGCAGCAAGCCTACTTCCAAATTGGGTCACACTGGCGGTACTGGGGTTTAGGATGTCAACATGTTTTTTTTTGGAGGGGGGACAAAATGCAAGCCCTAACATCAGCTTTGCATACAACTGGCCTAATGGGTAGTATCTTTTGTCTTGTTTAAGTTTCCTTGGACTGGGTCAGTTTGCAGAGTTGTTACAAGATTCCTTTTGCTGCAAATACCCAGAAGGTGTCTCCTCTGGGGCTGCTCTGGGCGGGGGAGATGGAGAGTTGTGACCCTTGTCCCCTGGGCGGCTCCACCTGCCAAGTGAGGCTTCTTCGGGGTCGCCTGTGGGCTTCTCAGAATTTATCAGAACTGCTTTTGGGGTGTGATGGGGTCTTGTTGAAGACACAGTTTCTGCGGGTAAGAACCAAGAATTCGTTTTTCTTGGTAGGTGTTATGGGTTTAATTGTGTCCCTCGAGAAGATATGTTGAAGTCCTAACCCCCAGGACTTCAGAACGAGCCTCTTGGCAGATGGTGTTCATGAAGCGGAGGTCATGCTAGAGGAGACTGGGTCCTCTCATGCAATAGGACTATTGTCCTCATAAGAAGAGAAGAGACACCCACTGGCACGACGGCTGTGTGATGACACAGAGACACTGGGGATTAGGCCATGTGACGACAAGCAGAGACTGCTGAGTTGAAGCTGCCAGCCTAGGGAGGCCCAGCCAGTCACTCCCAGAAGCTAGCAGGAGGCCACAAAGGATTCTACAGAGTCGGAGAGGGAACCTACATGGTCTCGCCCCCTTCCCTCATGGGGGTCATGGGACACTGTGAGGCCTCTTCCTCCCGGGTTCCTGACCCTCGTGCTCCTTCAAAGAAGGAAGAGCTGAGGAGAAATGGATGGCGGACAGTGGGAAACATCAACTGTGTGTCAGGCGTTTTATGCATTGTCTCATTTGTCCCTCATCTGACTCTTCTGAGGCCAAGATTCGTAACCTTGTCCCCACTTCACAGATGGGAAGTGAGGGAACTTGTCAGAAGGTTCGTGGCTGGTATGTAGCCAGGCGGGGCTTCCTGGGGACTTCCCGGGGGATAGTCTGTGTGACATTGCTTGGTTCTTGCTGGCTCTGACCTGGACAACCTCTGTGAGGTGGTTCAGCAAACACCATGGGGACCCTTCCTACCCTCCACGGCAGCTGGGCTATGCTACACCCTACAAGTGACACATTCCCCAAACTGTAGTCTTTCCCTGCAAACCCCAAGCCAGCCTGAAGAGCAGCCCCAACTCAGGGCCACCAACATGGCGCCCTGTCTGTCCCTGAGTGCTCAGTGCCCAGGGCTTCCGGGCAGGGGGACCCAGAGGATCCCAAGGTGTCCAAGTCCTTAAGGAGGTCTATGACATCTGCGTGTTTTTTCCAGATGTGCTCCAAACTTGGACCTCATTGTCCTGCGGGGGCTGGGACTGTGAGTCACATGGAGAGGCTCCTCATAGTTATCAGGGGACTAGTAAGATTCCTCCTCAGAATATGCTTCAGATCATACACCACACACACACACACACACACACACACAATGCTTCAGATCATACACCACACACACACACACACACACACACACACACAGCTGATCGGCCTGCCTTGAAGTCATTTTCATGACTGTTTCTCCTCGTGCCCCATTTATGGGCCTTAGCTATTGTACACAGTTTCCTGTTGACCTCTGTGGTGTTGGCCCCTTTGAATTCCTCCTGTCTGGAAGCCAAAGCCAACTTTTCTCCAGGCCTTATCTCCAGGAAAACTGTACAAATGAGCTCAGGTCAGCTGGTCTGAGCCCGGGTTCTTCCCAAAAGCACCACTCTGAAGGCTTTCAGGATCACTTTGCTCTCTCTTTTTTGGGCCCAGTGAAGTCAGGGCCCTGACCCAGCCCGGAGTAACTTCCCTTTCATTTCTCAAGAGCTCCCAAAGCTCCAGATAGTCAGACTAACCTTTTACCCAGATTTCCTCATTTAGTTCTTAGAACCATCCAATTAGATAAGCACTCTGACACTTCCCATTGTACAGATTTAAAAACCCTCAAAAAGGAAGCATGGGGGTGTTATGTAATTTATCTAAGGTCCTCTAACTAATGGTTTTCAGAACTTGGACTCTAACCCAGATGTATTGAGGATGTGTAATCAAAATTCCACACAGCAGCCTGAATGTCTGAGGCATGTGCATATAGGTAGGCACGTACATGACAGGCAATGTTGCGTAGATAGATAACAGGTAGATGGAGACTCTAGACATCAAAGGCTGTGAACTTCCACAGGAGATAGATATTGTTTGATGTTATATATATTTTTTCTAAATCTGTCTTTCAAAATTATACCCAATACAGGCAATCTGCCTTATGATGACCATCTCCTAGGGGAGGAAATGAATGTCCAGAGAAGATTCTGTGGCTGAGGGGTCTCCATGTGCCCATGCTGTGTGCTGACCTGCCCCCGGGAACCCCCTGTGGTGCGGGGCTTCATGGGGCCCCTGTTGGGGGAGCTGGCATGGACAGTGGTGGTCCAAGCCTCTCCCTCAGGATATCACCTCATGTCTTCAGAACACTGGACATTGGACATGAGGCCTCATTCCCAGGAGCACGTCGGTTGCCACCAAACAGTATCTGAGGGGGACACGGGAAGCTGGAGCCCCCTCTGGTGCCAAATCCCCACCTGACCACGATGGGGTCTGCAGCTAGGGAGGGGGAGGGGCCGGAGCAGGGAGCCCTACCCGGGGAGGCTGGTCTGGAGCTCGACTTGTGGGTTTAGGCCTGCCTCCCCGCCACCGCCAGGGCTGAGGCTGGTCAGCCAAGCGCTTCTGCTTCCCCACCTACAACAGGAGGCCCTTAACAGTGATGACGTCACAGGATGGTTATGCAGTAAATGAGTTTCTGTGTGAAGGATGTTTCAGCGGCGTCGGGGTGCCGTTGTAGGCGACAGCCCCGGGGCGGCAGAGGCCGATCTTTGGCCCCCAGATGATCATGTCGGCCATGGCGGTTGCTGCCGCTAAGTCAGGTCCCGGGTTTGTCTTGGCTTGACTTGTTTCCATTTTCAATTGAAAATTAAATTTGGATAGACTTCAGCTTGACTAGGTCTGCTCCCTGGGCGCTGGCCAGCGAGCGCTGAGTAACTGCAGACAGGGTGGGGTCACCGGGATTTGGTTATTGGATTTTTTCCCCCCTGCGGTTCTGGGCAGCCTCTCCATGACAGGCAGCTGCGTCGTCTTAAGACTGGACTTTCCGGGAGAGCCTTCGGGTCACTCCAGGCGTCAGCTGGAAAGGGCTGCTCTTGGACGAGGTCACCGGCCTGTACTGGGAGCTGCCTCCTTCTGACCTGGAGCTCCTGAGCCCATCACAGTCGGGGTGACACCCAGCTCCAACGGCTGTCACTCCACTGCTAGGCTCTTGGAACTGCTGTTTCCGCAGCAGGCCTGGGCTGCTCATCTGTGATCCTCTCTGTGCTTTCCCTGGCTGTAGCCTGTTCTCTACCCCTCTGACACTTTCCGCACCTGAGCTTTGCGGGGAGGCAGAGGCGGGGCACCCCAGCCGGACACATCCCTGTCCAGCCACGCGTCCTGTAGACCCCAACCACGACGTCTCCTTCCCTGGCTGGGACTCAGTTAGCTGTGCCCGTCCTTGGCAGCTCTCCTGTTCTCCTCCAGCATGCTGACTGCGACCCGTCTCTCCATGCCCGCCCCCGCCCCCACCCAGGAACCACAGCAGGCCAGTTCTCAGGACACCAGCCCAGGCCAGATCGAAAATTATGTGAAACTAAAGCTTGAATGGGGAGAGCTTCACTTGGGGCACACACTGAATGCTTGTGTGTGTGTGAGAGAGAGAGAGAGAGGGAAAGAGAGAAAGAAAAGAGTGGTTTTTTTCTTCATTTGTTTAAAAAATTTTGTCTAGGGCAAGAAGTCACTAGATACACCAATCCAGAACACTCAATCATGAGGACATGGGGGCCAGACCACCATTAAGGTGTGCAGAAACGGAGGGGTCCTCCTGGGCGTATCCAGCTTGCTGGTCTTCTGGTGTAGACTGAGGTGCCGCAGCCTCCCAGGGTGACTGGGTTATGACAGGTGGGAAGCAGTCCTGAAACCTGGCACTCTGCATTTTGTTGGGGATGTAGGAATGACACCCTCTTCAGAGTCCTTTATGAGGCTTTGTACCATGCTGGGCCGCTGGTGTCGGATGCAAACAGCGTCGATAACTCTACAAAAAGTTGCCAGACGATTTATCCCATTGGCACCAAGCCTAGAATTATAATCAGATCTTGACTTCTTCAAAGCTTTCTTGCTTTGGACTTTCCAAATCGAAAATAAATATTGAGGGCAATTACCTTCCTTTAGTCCTCTGATGTGCGAAGGGGAGTTTTCATCCATTAATTCAAGAAACCTCTCATTTCATTCGGAAGGTATTAGCCCATGGAATATCAACACAGTCCGTCTAGGTTTTGACTAAAAGGAGGGAAGATTTATTATGCCCCGGGTTAATATTTTCCTCTCTTTAAGAAGTCTTGGGCATGCCAGACGCTCCTTTTCAGACAAAACCGGCTGTTTTCTTCCCATTACTGGATGCATTGTTTGTGCGCCCCGCCGGCTTGCCATGGTCAGAACTTCCTCAAGGGGGCAGCAAAGCACAACGCCGGCTGCTTTTCTGGGGCTGTCCCTGGGGTGGCGGAGCCCTTGGGCACTTGCCTGCAGAGGGGGAATGGTTATTGGATTAGTGCTTGCCTCCTCAGGAGTTTCTTTGGGGTTGATAGGAAAGCACTTCTCCTGCAGTGAAAGCCTGAACTTCCCCAGTCTCATTTTTAGAGAGCTGCGAACATGACCAGACCTATTAATTACTTAATTGAGGTTCTGGGCTTTGAAGATGAAAAGTGTGTGTGAGTGGTAAGTTCTGTTGTTTCCAGGCTGGGAGAGCTCTTTCCTGGGGCTCTTCTGAGTGTCTCTCCAAGTCATAGGTCCACTGTGGTGACTTTCTCAGGTGACATGGACCACCCAGCCCACCCCTGTGGGTCAAGGAAGTGTGTCTTAGGTGAACCTACTTGCCAATACTTCCTTGCTCTCAAGCCACACCATGTTGCCTATGGAATCCCAGCAAAGGGACTCATCGTGTGTCCCTCTCACCCTGATCTAGTCACAGGCCCCGGATAGTGGCTGAGAATCTGCAGGGGGTGCTGGCCCATTATGGTCTCTGCTTGGCTGAGATAGCCTGAGGTGGGTGCGCTGATGGCTTTGTGGCCGTTCCCCAGGGTAGAGGATACCGATCTCATCACCGAGCAGCACCTCCCAGTGCCAGGTCAGCTCAGGGTGAGCAATGCCTGTAGCTTCATCCACGGGGATGGAGGAACGGAAGGTAAGATACGGAGGTGTCTTGCACCAATGGACCAAAGTCACCCAGAATAATGGAAGCCTTGGAATGTGGCATTAATGCTCTAGTTAACAAAGGACTTTCACATCCATATTACCTCACAGGACCTGCTAGAAGGTTCTTGTGAAGAAGCTGCTAGGAGGAGGAGGAGGGACTGCAGGGCTGGAAGTGGACCTGGAGAGAAGATCTTCCCTAAAAGCTCCTGTGTCCCTCCCGCCCGGCCTCCCCTTTCTCCTTCCCATTATATGGGAGCGCCGAAGTCCTTAGCAGGCAAAATCCTAAAGGCAAGCTTTCCCCAACTGTGGCCTAAGATATTAGCCTTGTCTTGATAGAATTTAAAATTAATCCCTATAAAGCGGGGTGTTAGACACACTCTGCTGCTCTTAGTGAAGTAGTCCTTGTAGACAGTAACTTGTTTTCCTTTGCATCTGAACAGAAGGGCAAGAGACATCATTTAAGAAACTGGGGGCGCCTGGGTGGCTCATTGGTTTAATCCTCTGCCTTCGGCTCAGGTCATGATCTTGGGGTCCTGGGATCGAGCCCCACATTGGGCTTTCTGCTAGGCAGGGGGCCTGCTTCCTCCTCTCTGCCTCCTCTCTGCCTACTTCTGATCTCTGTCTGTCAAATAAATAAATAAAATCTTAAAAAAAAAAAAAAAAGAAACTGAAAAGTCTAGATGCGGCAGTAAAGGCTGGGGCGGGACACCCGAAGCCCCCCAGTCCAGGGTGAACTTCACTGTCCTGTGTCGGGCACACTCTTCCTTCCCTCCCCTCACTTGGAGTCCAGGGCCTCACATGGCCGGGAAGTAGTTTTGTTTGTTTTGAGAGCCTGTGCAACTCTCTGAGCTGGATTATGATGATCTCCAGTGCAAGACCTTGGCTCACACCCTCCGGAAGTCCAAAAAGCCCGGAGCACCGCGGTCTGCCGGTGGCCTGCCTTCCGCACCCGCTGGCCTGGAGTGTGGATGTGCAGGTGAAGAAATGAGACAAAGGGGAAAGGGGCTTCCGTTCATCCAAACAGCTGTGTCTTTGGTGAGGTCCTTTGGGTTACAAACCACAGAGAGAGATTCCAGCTTATCGGTTGAATCAAAATGTAATTGAAGCTGGGAATATACTGGAAAGATTTGGGAGATTTACAGGCTCCGGGGGGGGGGTGCGGTATGTCATGCTAAGTGGGCCCCTCCTCGCTGAGCTGCCCCCAGGACAGCTGCCCTTCAGGTGGCCTGGCCTCAACGACTGCTGTTTGGGTCTTGCAGGTCCAACCTTGAACCACTCAGGAGCCCGGATCTGAGTAGGTCAATGGGATGTGGCCAGGGGGTCAGAACACAAGCCCGTGCTTGTGTGTGTGTGTGTGTGTGTGTGTGTGTGTGTGTGATGTTAGAGAACCAGCAGCTTCTCCAAGTTGTCTGGTTGGCCATTTTGCATCGTATAGTTTCATACATCATCTGTCCAGCCCTCCCATAGCCCTGCCAGGGGGCCACTGTTTGTCTCCTATGAATGCTAAATGCAGCAGGAAAAAATACTACTCTTGGGGATTTCTTCGGCTAATTACCTATTTCCTACCAGAACAGTATACTTTCTTTAAGGGTTGCCAGGTTTTCTGTTAATAGGATTTTAAAAGTAGAGATAAGTACCAAGAATAAAATTAACATTGTCTGCAATCTCGCCATTCGGAGAGAATAATCTTCATATTTGGGTCATATCCATCAGATAGATATAGACAGACAGATATACAGATAGATACTATACATAATATATACATCTACTTTTTTTTTAAAGATTTTATTTTTTTATTTGACACAGAGAGAGAGAAAGCGAGAGAGGGAACACAAGCAGGGGAAATGGGAGAGGGAGAAGCAGGCTTCCCACCGAAGAGGGAGCCCGATGCTCAGGACCCTGGATCCCAGGACCCTGGGATCATGACCTGAGCCAAAGACAGATACCTAATGACTGAGCCACCCAGGTGCTCCTATGTATCTACTTCTAACAAAAATATGATTATAATGAGCACATTGTTTTGTGATCTTTCTCTCCATTTGCTGAATTTCCTATTCCATTAAATACTCTCTCATTTTTAATGGGCTCTTAATATCTTCCATCTGACACATGGGGCAAAATATATTTACTTAGTCCTCCACTGCTGGGCAGTTTGGTACTCCAAATTGTTTTTTTTGCTGTCATAAGCAATGAAGTGATGAACATCCTTGCCTAAGTATTTGTGTACATCTGTGTGACTGTTTCTTTAGGACAAATTTTACAAGGGAAAATATTAGGTTAAAGGTGGACCCTTGTAAAGTTTTTGGGTAAGCAGGATCAAATACCCTTCTGAAATGTCCCAAGCGTCCTCCCCACCACACCAAATAAGACTCCAGTGCCGAGCATTATGCATTTATAAAATGTTTACCTATTTTACAGTGACATCTCATTGCTGTCTCAACTTTTTTTGTTGTTTTTTAAAATACTTTTTAACATATAAGGTATTTAAATTACTTATATAGGGTATGACATATAAAACACACAGATCTTAAGAGTGTAACTCAATGAACTTGTATGTATAGGGCTGTCTATGTGACCACCATGCTGGTCAAGGTCTAGAATGTTTCCACCACTCCAGAAGGCTGTCTGTGCCCAAATAAGGTCACACTCAATAGGTGGGGGGTGTTAGGGCTCAGTCATAAATTTTTTTAGGGGGTCACCACTCATCTTCACTGGATTTACTTCCCAGGGATAGCTTACCTGCTGAAGGTAAGGCGGCCCATTTCTTTGTGTTAAGTGGGAAGCGGGAAGCACTCCATCTTCTCATCCACTGTGACACGTCTTGGTCCACATCTGGTGCAGATTCTTGCAAGTGTTTTCACTACATAAACTTAATAAACTATGATCAGCTCCTTCTGCCAGGAGCGTCTTACAAAGAGAGAGCATGGATTTGAGCACATGTGTGTCTTTAATTTTAAGACAACAGTTAGCAAAAAGACATGATGATGACAAGAAATAGGTCTATGGATCTGAATTTTGAGCTATTAAACATAAGAACCAGATCCCTAGGTGGTTGTCAGTAAGTTACCGTGTATTTTTAAAAAAGTAATTTGTGTTTTCTTTCTGCCTCCCTTGAATGAATAAAGATGCTTGAACAGGTGACAGATGTGGCATTGTTTATCCAGGCTTAGTTTGGGTTTGCATTTATTCTTTGCCATTCTTCAAAACTCAGATTAAAAATGGCTTCTAAGGGCTCAGGTATCTTCCACATGTAGTAGGCACTCTGTGGGTGTCATATTTACCTGTGTAAGGTAGTAGAAAGTCACAATGTTAATTATTTTTTAAAGAGACTTTATTTATTTATTTGAGAGAGAGCGCACGAGCAAGCGAGGGAGAAGGAGAAACAGACTGCTTGCTAAGCAGGGAGCTTGACGTGGGGCTCGATCCCAGGACCCTGGGATCATGACCTGAGCCTAACGCAGAGGCTTAACCCACTGAGCCACCCAGGTGTCCCACAACATTAATTATTGACGTATGGATTTAAAATTGAAGCATTTTTGAACCAAAAGTTCAAACATCCGAAAAAAGAGAAATTAAGATGATGGAACACAGTACAGTGGGAGTTTGGGAAAAATAAAATCTTTCAGCAAAACACACACATGTGCTGGGGATTGTACCTGGCACCTGACGCTGGCAGGTGGGGACCCATTCAGCCCATGCACTTCACCGAATCCATAGCAGTTACAGAGCTCTTGTCTCCCATTCTGCAGACCTGGCGCTCGGCTCCTCTTTCTCTAGGGGGCTGGTGGCCTCTTATCCCATTCCTGCTAGTTTCACCCAGATCTGAGGCTTCCCCACTGACCCCTCAACTATTCTGCCTGTCACTCCCTGCTGGATCCTGTTTCCTGAAACCAATCCCTCAAATCTCTCCTAGATTCAACCGAAAACCACCATATCAACCGTCATGACTCAAGACCCACAGTAGAGAAATGTGTTGTAGCATACGACCCACTGTATGTGTAAGCGTGTGCATATGTACATGCTTGTATGCATACGTGGATAATGTACCCCCCCCACAAAAAAACCCCACAAGTCAGGATTCATGAAGTAATGTTTGCTTTTCTTGCATGGAGCCCTCTCGGACATGTGCTAATCCTTGTCATTGCATCCTATTCCGTGCCCTCTCATTGGGTTCCATGTCATTAAGATTGATGTTATAGCCACCTGGGATCAGAGGGGAAGGTGAAGTCCTTAGCCTTGTTCTCAAGGTTCTCGCCAACCTGCCACCCCCAGGCTCCCTGTCCCTACCACTTGGCCCACCATCCTTCAGCCTTTCTTCCAGACTCCGTGTAGGAGCTCTTGGTTTTATTTCCCCCAAGTGCCCCACTATCAGCCCCACTATCCCACAAAGTGCCCTACTATCAGCAGTTCCTAAGGTTCCATGCTCATTCCTGCCTGTCCCTCTTTGGCCTTTCTCTACCTCATTCTCCTTGTCCTGTGGGCCCTGTTCAATCCCTGCCTCCTCTCTGAAGCACCCTGACCAGGACCCCCTCTCTTGTTTCTTGCCCACCCATCGGACGTCTAGATCAAGACGGTGAGCTCTGTTCTCATAACTCTTAATTTACACCGTGTCCAGGTTGGTTTCCCAGTTCCAACCATTAGGGAGATGCTTGGCCAGGAAAAGACACTTGGCACTTCAGCAAGTTACTTATGCCTTGAGTACCCGACTTCTCCTCTCTCCAAGTCTCTGTCCTCAGGCTGCCTATGGTGGTGGTGAGGAAATGGGAATGTTTTGGTAGCAAGTTTAAACCAGAAGCCATTTTCCTGCTAAGGTTTCAAGGTTAGGTAGGCAGGTGCACCTGAAAAGGTGTTTGGAGTGCCATGCTTACATGCTTTCTGGTTACACTGGCTTTTATGAGCTAGCCAAGCAACCTACCCTCTTCTCAGAATATCGTTTTTACAGAAAACACATTATATTGTATCTAAGTTCCAAACGACTACCTACCAACAGATTTGGAACACTGCTGGTCCTGTGGTTGAATACCTCCTGTACTGTACGGTCTCACCACCTTTCCGTGTGGGCATGTCTTATCTTCCCAAACTCGATGCCAAGCCTTGGAGCACAAGCACCGTGTCTCCAGCCTCCTGCCATTTACTGCAGAGCTGAGCATACTGCCTTGTAACAGGCAAGCTCCCTCCGTGACTACCCATTGGGGATATCCCTGCCGGCTCCGGGAACCCAGTGATTTCATCTGTGTCCTCATCTGAGTTTGTCCCAGAGGGAGTGGGTCCCTGTCTGTTGTTTGGAAGATTTTGAGGGGTACTTGACAGGCCAGAGAGAAAAAAGTGAGAGCTGATGAAGGCAGTGGGGAGGAGACAAAAAACAAGGAATGACAGGGGTGGAGAAGGAAGCTGATGGAGGAGACCCAAGCAACAAAAAGGAAGAAAGGAAGACAGGGGGTGGAGGGGACCGAGGTGTAAACAGGAGGAAAGTGAAAGGGGAGAAACAAAGCGAGGACAGGAAAATCAGGAGAGAAAAAGGTAGGGAAAACAAAAAGTAAAGAGAAAGAAAAATATATATATAATTCTACTCATCTGACCAGAAACTGTTTTTCAGGGGAAAAGAGCAGAGAAGCTAACTTGGGGGAGGACATGGAAAGGAAATGCAGAGTTGGGATGCCCGTCCTGGATGGGAAGGTAAGGAGGGGGAGAGAATTGCGATCTTGCAGCAGGGGAGGATTAGGGAGATGCTTTCCCAACATTGCGGGTGCATTCAACACCTCTGGCCTGCACACTTAGCAATGGTTAAGATGATAAATTTTATGGTATGTGTATTTACCTTAAGAACAACAACAAAATAGCAAAGACCCAATTTGATCAACCTCTCATTCAGTGAACAAAGAGCCCTAGGTCACTGCATCTGGCATATGTACTCAATTTTATCCCATACATTTCTAATGTGTAAACTAAATTTTAAGCTTCATACTAGATGATATCCAACAGAAATATTGATTTGAAATAAATAAGAGAAATGCTCCAGAGGGAAGGATTGACTATTTCTTTTGTTTTTCTTTTAAAGTTTTATTTATTTATTTGAGAGAGAGAGAGAGAGAGAGAGAGAGAATATTCATGTAGGGAGGAGTGGAGGGGGAGGGAAAGAAGGAGGGGAATGAATGTCAAGCAGACTCTGTGCTAAGCATGAGCCAAGCAGGGGGTTCGATCCCAGGACCCAGAGATCACGACCCTGAGATCATGACCTGAGCCAAAACCAAGAGTAGACACTCAGCTAACTGAGCCACCCAGTTGCTGAAGGATTGACTTTAACTCGATAAGAGTTTAGGTTACATGGTTGCATGCACACACACTGAAGATTTGCAAACATACACTTAAGGACTCTACATTTCCTTGCATATAAATTTTACAGCAAAAGAAAAACCTGTAAATAAATATTTAGCTCTAAACTAAAGTAGACCAAGGAGAAGGCTCAGGTAGGTGTTTCTGTGGGACAAGGAGCTACGCTGACCTAGTAGAGTAAATATCTGTTTACTGACCCAAGGAGAGCTGGTAAGGAATGACCATGGGACAGATGTCAGGTGGGCTGTCCCTGCTCCTAATTTATTTAGATGACACATGGGTCCCCATTTGGTCATAAGTTCTTGTATTTTCCTCCTCAGCTGAGATAGATTTCAAAGCACCATTTATGCCCTCAGAATAGGTTATCATCAATTCATTAGGGCATTGGGGGGTTATAATGGGTCCTTAAAGATGTCCAGGTCCTAGACTTTGGACCATGTGACTATGTCATATTACACATCAAAGGAGGATTAAGGTTGTAGATGGAACCGCAGTTGCCAATCAGCTGACCTTAAGATAAAGTTAATCCTGGTAGCCAGGATTACACAATGTTTCTGGTATAATCACAGAGGTCCTCAAGTGAGAAAGCAGAAGAGTCAGAACCAGAGAGATTCCATCATGAGGAAGACTCAGCCTGCCTGTGCGAGGTTTTTGAGGAGGGAAAGGAGGGTATGAGCCACGAGATGTGCCTGGCCTCTGTAAGCTGGAAAGGAATATAGCCCTGCTGATACCTGAATTTTAGTTTAGTTAGGCCCATGTCAGTCTTCAACCAGAATAAATCTGTGTTTTTTTAATGTTATTTCTTTATTTAACAGAGAGAGAGTGAGCACACAAGAAGGGGGAGTAGCAGAGGGAGAAGGAGAAGCAGGCTCCCTGCTGAACCCAGACCTGGGGCTTGATCCCAGGACCTGAGATCATGACCTGAGCCAATGGCAGATGCTTAACCAACTGAGCCACCCAGGCACCCCTACCTGTGTTGTGTTGTTTTCAGCCACTTAGTCTGTGATAATTTGTTACAGCAGCAACAGAAAACAAATACAGACATAAATCCTTGAAAATCTACTCAAAAGGCTTAAAGCTCTTCAGTACATGGTCAATGAGTACCTCACTCTCAGAAAGCCTCTGAATTACATGCATGTGTCAAAAAAATAAATTCCTAATAGTTGTCTACAGGCCAACAAGCCAACAATTATGCTTTTAAAATAGCTGTTCATTAAATTGGTTGAAAAATTTTAAATTATTTTTTGAATAGTTGGGTGTATGTTTGTGTACATGGGTCACCTCAAAACCATATCACACAGGAAGCTTGAGGGGTAGTTTAAACTGTGGAGAGCTCTGGAAAGTCAGACATTGTCTAGAGAACTGAAAATAGAGAGACTCAGTCATTTACCTTACTTGTTGCCTCTCCACATCAATGAAAACCTAATCTTCTCTGTTGTGTAGAGCTGGAACCTCCAGAATTACAAATCTTTAGCTCAGAGAAGTTTAGGATCAAGGTTTCTGACCCTGGCCACCTCTAAGCACAACCCAGAAACTTCTAGAAATCTTGATGGCCAACCCAGACCATGTAAACTGAAATCTTAGAGAATGTCACCAGGTATCAAAATTTTGTGAACTCCCCAAGTTATTCTGGTATGGAGCCCAGGTTGAGAACTGACGCTTTAGAAGGTTGTAAGGATCCCATGTGGAACATCAAAGTAGGTTGCATGGATAAAGGCAGAGACTCTATCCATGGTAGTGAATGGTATGGGGGTGACTGGAAACCTATGTGACAAAAGGATGCAGGTTCAGGTTTCATGTGGCATACCAAGTATTAATTAAGGCCGCTATATTGTTTGCGATAAAACCTAGATGCCTTGGAAACATTTCCAACGATTGCCTCATCTGTGTGAGCATCAGACCATGACCGTCTTTAGTTCTCAATACTCTACACATGGATTGGGTGTTGATGAATGCCTGTCGACAGAGGTAGAAGTCCCTGAGAAGCTCTTAGGGGCGACTGACAACTGCCAGGTGGGTCAACCTCATCTTGTGTTTGTCTCTGAATCCTCCTTGGTTGCAGGACTCCCACCAGTCTCCTGGCTTCTCTGCTTTGTATGGTTGTGGGAGACAAGATGATGAAAGTCTCCTGTCAAAGAACGATGCTTTGAAACCTCAGATGTCTGTTGAATAAACAAACAGGTGTGGATGTGGAATTGTGTCGTTATCCTACATCATGTTCTCTGCCCTCAGGTGATAAAGGGAAAGTAATCCAGTCCCAGGGCTGCTCTTCCTTTTACTATAATTGTCAAAAGAAATCTAGCTATAAAATTCCCTTTTCCTTGTATAAATAAGCAGGAATTTCACAACCCTGGGCAAGTGGAAAGTTGGAAAGTTTTCTCAGTAAAAAATATGTAGGGACAGGAAACTTTTAAAGAACTATAATCTCCTGTGGACCAGTCACTGATATAACTATAACGTCATTAATTTGGGTTCTATTAATTTGGAATTTGTAATAAGGAACACTTGTCCAACTAATTCTTCTTGAAAAAATTTTCAAAATAATTCTTTCCCTGATGGAAAAAACATTTGAGTCTGAACTTTGGAAGCTTAGGGTCAAATCCTGGATAGGAGACTTTTTAGTTCTATGATGTTGGAAAAGTATCAGCCTTTCTAAAACTGGAATAATAATCTGTGGTTTGTTGTGGGCGTAATGACACAATACAGCAGACTGTAGAGTGCTTTGTAATTGTTTAGGGTTTTTCTTATAGTCTAAATCTAGTTGTTCAGTAGTGCTCTCTTAAACTCAAGAAACATAAAATTCTTTCATGAGTCTCCAAATTCTGGGTTTAGCAATTGTTTATAAATATGTTTATCATTAGATTGCATGAAATATAGAATTTATAGGCACCACCTTTCTTTATCACATAGACATTTAAAACCTGGGGACAGTGTATCTAAATGTATTTAATAAAATAAAATAAGGTAAAAATATATTTATTACTTTTAAAATTTTAATATAAATTCATTTGGCCACCATAGAGCACTTCATTATTTTCAGATATAGAGTTCAATAATTCATCAGTTGCATATAATACCCAGTGCTCATCACATCATGTGCTCTCCTTAATTCCCATCACTCAACTACCCAATCCCTCTACCAACCTCCCCTCCAGCAACCCTTTTTGTTACCCATAATGAAGAGTCTCTCACGGTTCTTCTCACTCTCTGATGACTTCCCATTCATTTTTCTTTCCCTTCCCCTATGAATCTCTGTGCTTTATATTCCAATATGAGTGAAACCACGATAGCTATCTTTCTCCACTTGACTTATTTTGCTCAGCATAATACCCTCCAGTTCCATCCATGTCAAAGAAAATGGTAGGTATTCATCCTTTCTGATGGCTAATATTCTACTGTATATATATACACCTCATCTTCTTTATCCATTCATCTGTCGATGGACGTTTCAGCTCTTTCCATGATTTGGATATTGTGGACATTGCTGTTATGAACATTGGGGTGTAGGAGCCCCTTCAGATCACTACTTTTGTATCTTTGGGGTAAATACCTAGTAGGGCAATTGCTGGGCCATAGGGTAGCTTTATTTTTAACTTCTTGAGGAAACTTTATACTGTTTTCCAGAGTGGTTGTACCAGCTTGCATTCCTACCAACAGTGTAAGAGTTCCCTTTTGGCTGCATTCTCACCAACATCTGTTGTTCCCTGATTTGTTCATTTTAACCATTCTTGCTATTGTGAGGTGGTATCTCATTGTGGCTTTGATTTGTATTTCTCTGGTGCCAAGTGATGTGGAGCATTTTTTCATGTGTCTTTTGGCCATTTGTATGTCTTTGTTAGAGAAATATCTGTTCATGTATTCTGCCCATTTATTGACTGGATTTTGGGGGGGGGGTTGTTGATAAGTTCTTTATAAATCTTAGATACTAGCCCTTTATCTGATATGCCATTTGCAAATATCTTCTCCCAGTCTGTAGGTTGCCTTTTAGTTTTCTTGACTGTGTCCTCTGCTGTGCAGAAGCTTTTTATCTTGAAGAGGTCCCAATAGTTCATCTTTGCTTTTGTTTCCCTTGTCTTTGGAGACCTGTCTAGCAAGAAGTTGCTGCAACAGGGTTTGAAGAGATTGCTGCCTGTGTTCTTCTCTAGGATTTGGATGGATTCCAGTCTCACATTTAGGTCTTTCATCCATTTTGAGTTTATCTTTGTGTATGGTATAAGAAAAGTTTCATTCTTCTGCATGTGGCTGTCCAATTTTCCTAACACCATTTATTGAAGAGACTGTCCTTTTTCCATTGGATATTCTTTCCCACTTCGTTGAAGATCAGTTGACCATAGATTTGAGGGTCCATTTCTGGCTTCTCTGTTTTGTTCAGTTCATCTATGTGTCTGTTTTTTGTACCATACTGTCTTGGTGATTACAGCTTTGTAATAGAGCTTAAAGTCTGGCATTATGATGGCACCAACTTTGGTTTTCTTTTCCAACATTCCCTTGGCTATTTGCAGTCTTTTCTGGTTCCATACAAATTCTTGGATTATTTGTTCCATCTCTGTGAAAAATGTCGATGGTATTTTGATAGGGATTGCATTGAATGTATAGATTGCTCTTGGTAGCACAGACATTTTAACAGTATTTATGCTTCCAACCCATTAGCATGGAACGTTTTTCCACTTCTTTGTGTCTTCCTCAATTTCTTTCATAAATGTTCCATAGTTTTTAGACAACAGATCCTTTACCTCTTTTCTTAGGTTTATATCTAAGTAAGTATCTTATAGTTTTTGGTGCAACTGTAAATGGATTGAGTCCTTAGTTTTTCTTTCTTCTGTCTCATTATTAGTGTATAGAAATGCAACTGATTTCTGTGCATAGATTTTATAACCTGCCTTGTTGCTGAATTTCTCTATGGGTTCTAGCAATTTTGGGGCAGAGTCTTTTGGGTTTTCCATATAAAGTGTCATGTCTTCTGTGAAGAGTGAGAGTTTGAGTTCTTCTTTTGCCAATTTGAATGCATTTTATTTCTTTTTGTTGTCTGATTGCTGAGGCTAGGACTTCTAGTACTATGTTGAACAGCAGTGGTGAGAGTGGGCATCCCTGTTGTGTTCCTGACCTTTGGGAAAAGCTTTCAGTTTCTCCCAATGAGAATGATATTCGCTGTGGGCTTTTTGTACATGGCTTTTATGATATTGAAGTATGTCTCTATTCCTACACTGTGGAGAGTTTTAATCAAAAAAGGATGATATATTTTGTCAAATGGTTTTTCTGCATTAATTGAGAGGATCATATCATTCTTTTCCTTTTTTTTTTTAAACTAATGTAGTGTATCATGTTGATTTATTTGCAAATGTTGAACCATCGTTGCAGTCCAGGAATAAATCCCAGTTGGTTGTGGTCAATAATCCTTTTAATGTACTGTTGGATCCCATTGGCTGGTAACTTGGTGAGAATTTTAGTATCCATGTTCATCAAGGATATTGGTCTGTAATTCTCCTTTTTGGTGGGGTCTTTGGTTTTGGGATAAATGTAGAGCTAGCCTCATAGAAGGGGTTTGGAAGTTTCCCTTCTCCTTTCTTTCCTTCTTTCTTTTTTTGAAACAGCTTCAGAAGAATAGATATTAGTTCTTTAAATGTTTGATAGAATTCCCCTAGGAAGCCATCTGGCTCTGGACTCTTGTTTGTTGGGAGATTTTTTTTTTTTTTTTTTTTAACTACTTCAATTTCCTTGCTGGTTACTGGTCTGTTCAGGTTCTTTTATTTCTTCTCATTTCAGTTTTGCTAGTTTATACATCTCTAGGAGTAAACCTGTTTCTTTTTAAAAAATATTTTATTTATGTATTCACAGACAGAGATCACAAGTAGACAGAGAGGCAGACGGGGGGTGGGGGTGGGCAGGGGAAGCAGGCTCCCTGCTGAGCAGAAAGCCCAATGCAGGTATCGATCCTGGGACCCAGGGATTATGACCGGAGCCAAAGGCAGAGGCTTTAAGCCACTGAGCCACCCAGGTGCCCCACACTGTGTCTTTTGATTGGAGCATTTAGCTCATTTACATGCAGAGTAACTATTGAAAGATATTAATTTAGTGCCATTGAGTTATCTGTAAAATCACTGTTTCTATGTATTGTCTCTGTTCCATTCAGGTCTATGTTACTTTTGGACTCTATCTTCACTTACAGGATCCCTTTTTCTTCATTTCTTGCAGGGCTGGGTTACTAATCACAAATTCTTTTTGTTTCTGATTGTTCTGGAAGCTCTCTATCTCTCCTTCCATTCTGAATGACAGCCTTGCTGGATAAAGTACTCTTGAATGCATGCTTTCTCCTTTGGTACCCTGCATATATCATGCCAGTCTGTTCTGGCCTGCCAGTTCTCTGTGGATAGGTCTGTTGCCAGTCTAATGTTCCCACCCTTGTAGGTTAAGGAGCCCTTGACTCAAGCTGCTTTCAAGATTTTCTCTTTGTCTCTGAAACTTACAAGATTCATTATTGTATGTCAGGGTGTTGATGTATTTTTATTGATTTTGAGGGGAGATTTCTCTGTGCCTCCTGGATTTGAATGCCTATTTCCTTAGGGAAATTAGGGAAGTTCTCAGCTATAATTTGCTCAAATATACCTTCTGCCCCCTGACTCTTCTTCCTCTGGAACCCCAATAATTCTAATATTGTTTTGTTTTATGGTTTCACACTGATCTCTTGAATCCTCCCTGCATGGTCCAGTAGTTGTTTATCTCTCTTTTGCTCAGTTTCTTTATTCTCCATAATTATATCTTCTATATCACTTATTCTGTCTTCTGCCTTATTCATCCCAGCAGTAAGAGGTGACTGCATCTCAGCAATGCCCTTTCTGATTTTAAACTGACTAAATCTTAGTTCTTTTATTTCTCAAGAAAGAGATTCTCTAGTGTCTTTTATGCATTCTTGAAGTCCCACTAGTATCTTTGTAACCATTGTTCTGAATTCTAGCCCCAACGTTTTAACAATGTCCATATTTATTATGTCTTTGGCAGTGCTTACTGCTTCCTGCTCCTTTTTTTTTCTGGAAATTTTTCCTTCTGGTTATTTTGTTCAGAGAGGAATAGAAGAATGAGAGAACAAAAATAAAATAAAATAAAATAAAACTGTCAACTATGACCCCAGCAAAATATCCACTAGGTAAATCAGAAGATATCAGAAACAAGAAAAGAAAAAAAAAAATAAAAAGAAAAAAGAGGGAATATGATCAAAGAGGTAGACAGAACAGGATGATACCCTTGATACTGGCTGTATTTTGATCTGTTTTTTTTTTTTTAAACGTTTAATCCCAAAATTGTAAAGAAAGAAAAACTTATGTATATACAAAAACAAAATTGAATACAGTGAAAGGAAGCAAAAAAATGAAGAATATATCTATAAAATATAAATGTCAAAAGAAAATTTAAAAAGAGACCAAAAAAGTTGATAAAATAAGAAGCTTGTTGAAAAAAATAAAGAAAAAAAGTAAATGAGAATTTTAAACTAAAATACTAAAGAAACAAGAGAAAAAACCCTTGAATTCTATATACTGTTTTCCTTTACTGCTGGAGTTTTGCAGTTCTCCGTGCTCCATAAACTTCATGTTTGCCTCTTGTTCCAGCTGGTCTTCTAAGGAAAGGGCCTGGTGTTCAGATTCTCAGTTGTCTGCCTGGGCAGAGTTGTACCCTCCACCTTTTCCAGGGGGCTGGACTGAGTATAAGCTTCTTCAGGTTGCTCTATGTGGCTTTATTTCCCTGAAGGCTTTTCATGCAGCTTTAGAGGGTGAAAAAAAAATAAAATTAAAATGGCAATGCCTGGATTTCCAGTCCTGGAGCTGTATGAGGGGGACCTCCACTCTTCAGTGTGCCTTCAGTATGCCTTCATGACCTGAGCCAAAGGCAGATGCCCAACTGACTGAGCCACCCAGGTGCCCACCCCACAACCCCTCCCTGTTTTTACTCATGAAGTTACAGAAGCCCCCAGAGCTGGTGACTTGGCTGAGGTCATATAGCTTGTTAGAAGCAAAGCCAAAAACGGAACCTTGATCTCCTGATCTGGCTCGGTGCAGATAGCAAGAAACCACACTGTCACTGGACTCATAACTTAGTTCTAAAGATGCCATGTCTTGGGTATATTTGACTTGCCAGAGTGGTTTCCACTGCCATTTCTGCACTCAGTCCTTGAATGCCAGGTGGAGCCAGTGCTGCCTGCCGATGGCCTGAGACCTGTATGCAGGGGTCCTGAGACCCTTGATGTGCACTTCCCAGCCCTTCTCTGCTTGCTCTCCTCAGGCCTAGCACTCTAAGTCTTTATCTGAGCCTCCTGAAAGCGGGGTGTCTTGCTGGGGGATGCTGACTTCCTCCCTGGTGTGCCAGCTTTCTAAGAAGATTCTATGTCTGAATCAGACTCTAGAATTCCAGGCCATCAGAATGGGAGGGCAATGGAAGGTTTTGAGGAGAGGAATAGAGACTATTTATAATCTTAACCAAGTCTGCCCAGTACCACGTGGAGGACAGACTTTCTGGGAACAAGAGTGGAGGCAGGAGATATGTAGGGAAGTTTTTTCAATACCTTGGCAAGATATTTTGGCAGATGGCAGGGATTTGCTAACTGCAGTTCATGGACCAAATCTGGCTAGACACCTGTTTTTGCATGGCATATAGAAATAAGACTGGTGAACATTCTTAATTGACTCAATGACAGAGGACTCTAGCTCTGAACCTCAATTAAAGGAAATATTATTCTCCCACAAAAGAATTCCATTCTCATGACTTGATCTGTATCTAAAAATTGTACTCAGTTGTTAATATTATTATATCTTAAATTTTATTAATAAAAATGTGTGGAAGCATGTTTTCTCTTTTATTTTTTATTTATTTATATTTTAAATTTTATTTTATTTTTTCAGTGTTCCAAGATTCATTGCTTATGCACCACACCCAGTGCTCCATTCAATACATGCCCTCCTTAATACCCACCACCAGGCTTACCTAACGCCCCATCCACCTCTCCAAAACCCTGTTTGTTTCTCAGAGTCCACAGTCTCTCACAGTTCATCTCCCCCTCCGATTTCTCCCAATTCACTTTTCCTTTCCTCCTCCTAATGTCCTCCATGTTTTATTTTATTTTTTTAAGATTTTATTTATTCATTTGAGAGAGAGAGAGCAAGCGAGTGAGCACATCAAGAAGGAGGGGCAGAGGGATAGGGAGAAGTAGATTACCTGCTGAGCAGGGAGCCCGATGTGGTACTTGATACCATGACCCTGAAATCATGACCGGAGCAGAAGGCAGTTGCTTAACTGACTGAGCCATCCAAATACCTGTCTCTTTTGTTATGTAAGTACATGCATAATATCCTCAATTTTGCCCCTTTTCCCACAATACCTAAAATATTTACTATCTGTCTCTTTATGGGAAAGTTTCGTAACCCCTGGGCTGGTTATCAGCACTGAGGTGGATAAAATGGGTGGGTTCTGATACATTTTGGTGGGAGAGTCAATAGGAGTTTGATGTTTCATGCCAGTAGAATAGAGACAATGAGGCTGGTGAGACGTCTGATCCCTAAGACCCCTCCTAAGACCGTGAGGGGCCAATGGGCAACAGCCTCTAGGGTCAGGAGGTCTCCATTATGGCCATAAGGCAGGCCTGTCCATAGATAACTCCAGGCTGGATATTTGGGGGTCTTGACCTAACCCTGGCTAAGCCTACAGCAGGGTCTCATGTGTGCAAACAACACTGTTGACCAGGACAAGCAGTGCTTGGTGTGGATCCTGGATACTCCATGGTGCAGCCAGTAAACAACGATGTATGTATTGATAAGTTATTCTCATTGTCACATTTCCAGCCACCTCCTCACCTTCCAATGACCAACAGGTTGGCTCATGGTTGGCACCAAGAATGAGCAGCTTAAAAATTTAATCAGGTTCAGGTAACAGGTAAGGACTGGTTCTCTAGTGAAGAGAAAAACAAAGCAAATATTTTGGATTAAACTAGGTGTGCTGTATCTTGCTGGAGCTTGCAGGCCCTTTGGAGGCTCTCAGACGGCTCTTAATTAATTGCTGGAGCCAAATAGGGCAATCTTGTGAAAGCGGCTGCTTTTGCTAATCTGATCCAGCCGTGCTCAGGGGAGGGGGCAGCACTGGTCTTGGATTTGGGGGATGAGTGGGGCGGGCTGGGGTGTGGGAGGAGCTTAACCCAGATGGTTGCAACAAAGCTTGGAACAGCCAACTTGTTGGTCAAGGAAACAAACAGGCCCTCCCTTCTAGGATTAGATACCTGGCTTGGGAAGGAGGGACCTGAAATCAAACCCTAGCTCTGACACTAAGTGTCCCTGAGAACGTGGGCCAATTAATGCCTTTGAACTGCATTGTATCATATATGCGATGAATATAGGATTTCAACCCTGCAGGACTGTTGTGAGAATCAAATAAGATGAGGATGATGGCATGTAACACAAGCCCCGAGTCCATCCCTGCAAGGCCACTGATCAGCTGGGCATGCCAGCAGCTAGAAGCAGTTCTGACCTGGGACAGGGAGAGGGGAAGAGATCTAGGTGGGCTCATTTCTTTGAGAGGAGAACAAGCTATAGGTCTCAGGGACACAAGGTGCTAGGGTTGGAGTGCTGCCAGTGCTAGGGACCACATCCTTAACTCCTTAGCTCCTACAGAATTGGAATGACTGAGGCCTGGAGGAGGTGTTCTTGTCTACTTAGCCTGGGCCTCCAGTGGGTGCAAGGGGAACTGCCCTTGGCCCTGGTCCCTGTGAGGCCCCCTTTTGCTTTCACTGACTTTGATATGGCCCATACTCAGGTCAGAGAGGTTGAAGATTCCTTCCACAAGCTCCAGTAGAGTACCATGGTTCGAACACACCTCCTGGAGAAACAGGGTGGGCCGCACCACAGGAAGGGCACATGTACAGTTGCATTGGTTGCACCTTCCTGGCCTATGCTGACCCCTCAATAATCCATGCTGCTCGGGCTTCCCTTCTGTGCCCTGATTATACCTTTGTCCTTGCTCTTCTCTTTGTCTGGGACACCTTCCCTCCTCACCCTTCTCCTGCAGACAGTCTTCCGTGCGCATGCAGGTTGGGAATATCCCTCTTCCAGGCATCAGCACTGCCTGGAGACACCTCTAGCATTCTGTTGCCTTGTCCTTGTCTCCACTGCCTCCTCCAACCAGTCTTCAAAGTGCTTGAGGGTAAGCGCTAGGTACAGCTTTGAGTCTCCAGGATTGGAGTCAGTTCCCAGTGAATATTTGCCAATCTGAGCAGATCCCATTCCTTATAATGTAAGCATTGAAACTATGAGAGTGATGGTGACCTGCCTAAAGTAATATGCTAAACAACAGACTCAACCCCTACTTCTGGCAGGGTCAGACATAACATCCATTCTCATCACATTCTTCCCAGATCAAAGAATGTCATACTCATGACTCAACAGGATCAGTAGCGGTCAATCACAAAAGGTTCCTTGAACATCTCATTGTGGTAGATCCAGGGAGAGCAGATAGTAATTACCTACAAGTCTCAAAGTCGGGTGTGCAGAAATGTAACTTAACTTTTTTGTTGTTGTTGTTTTTCAAGCTCACACAATCATTACATAAAAGCAAAACACTATTAAAAAGCCATTCTTAAGATGTCGTTTCCCTTTTATTAGTTTCTTGTGATTCTTTTTAAAATAGAACCAAATCTGAGCATAAATTCTTATTCTTCCCATTTCACATTAAATGGAATATGTAATCCTTTCCTTATCATTATTTTTTAGTAATAGAATATTCCATTATTGACTTAATCTGTCTTCTGTTGATGGACACTGGGCTGCTTTCAATCTTTTTTTTTTTTTAAAGTTTTTATTTAAATTCCAGTTAGTTTACAGTGTAAATTAGTTTCAGGTTTACAATATAGTGATTCAGCGATGGTGAATAACTCTGTGCATGTATTAATTTGCACAGGTATGTCAATAGGAAAAAATCACAGAAGTGGAATCACTGGAATACAGGGTAAATGCTTTTGTAAGTTTTATGAATATTTCCAAACTCCTCTCCACAGGGTGGTGCCAATTTAGACTTGCACCAGCCCTGGAGAGAGTGCCTTCTGGCCACAACCCCAACAACAGACTGTCAACTCAGTCTCTATTGGAAGTTCCCTTTCTACCTAGTGATAGTGCCAAGCACTGAGTTGTAGCCCTCCAATTCAAATGTTGAAGTTCTAAGTGCCACTGTGACTGCATTTGGAGGTAATTAAGGTTGAGTTAAATCTTAAGATTGGGTCTCTGATCCAGTAGTACTGGTAGTCTTATAAGAGGAGGAAGAAAGAGGCCATGCTCTCTCTTCCCACATGTGCACCAAGAAGAGGTCATGTGAGGACAAAGTGGCCATCCACAAATCAGGAAGAGAGCTCTCACCAGAAACTGAACCCTCATGGATCTTGATCTTGGACTTCCAGCCTCTAGAAGTATAAGAAATAAATGCCTGTTGTTTAAGACACACAGTTTATGGTACTTTGTTATGGCAGCCAGAACAGACTAATAAAGGTAGAAAAAATTATATATACTTCAGGGTAACTTATTCATGTTGGTGGTTTTTTTGTGGTGGGAGGTGGGGGAGAGTTGCTTTTGGAACAAGCTTGGCGAATTCAAGAGTTTTTGCTTTCTTGGGCAGCATCTATATACAATCATGGCAGCAAGTCTTTGGCTTTTGCTGTGGTCTCATCATGGTTGTCTCCAGGCAACCAGTTCATGGCAACCTCCTCCTCTTTTTCCCTTTCTGTGGATCATGGGAGCACAGAATTGGATTAATCATAACCCTTGCTTCATGCCATACTCTCACCTTCACCCACTTTTATTGCGTTAGTTATTTCTAATAATGATTAAAATAATTGTGAGATGCTTGTGTCCCACTAAGGTATCCTGTCACCAGATTGTGACTCTGTTTCCTTCTTATTCTGACTGTGAGGCCCTGTGCACACCCCTCTCTGGGTGCGAGGAAGTTTCTGATGCTCCCTGAGTTTCTCCAATGTTATCTCAGGTCATCCCTTCTAGTCCTGCTGCCTTTTCAACCCAAGGTGGAGGCTGGGAGAACACTATAGGCTCAGCAGTGCTGGTAAATGCCTAACAACGGTCTCTCTGGTGCTGGGTAGGGGGAGGGACTAAGAAAAGCCCAAATTTGTATCTTTGGTTTTTTCAAAAGTATGAAAACTAACTCCATGTCTAATTTCTAGCTGCTAATCTCAACCAGTCCATAAAATTTCTGAAAATCTAACAAATGGCTTCTAGCATGAGTGTGTTCCAAGCTCACCCCTGGGATAGGGCATAGAGGCCTTCTTTAGAAACCCACAATTTTTCCTCTTCAGTTTCCATCTCCTTGTTTGGGCAGCATTTCTCTAATCTAGCGAAAGGGTCATCTAGTTCTCATTTGTGCTCTTTTTAACCCGTTGTGGTTGACCTGGGCTTGCCGTTCTTCAGAGATTACTTTACAGAATGTGACTATGATCTTTGTACTCTGTGTACTTTGTATCCATCAGTGAATGTATGTTTCTGTAGGAATAGGTGAAGAGAGTTGTGGCAAGAACAAGGCAGCACAGGGGAGAGTTCCTCTACTATGGAAGGGGTTTTGATCTGTTTTGTTTCTGTTGCCTTCCTGGTTGGCATCTTGTCGATGTGCAATAAAGATTTGTGGACTTCACAGATATCTAAAAATCTTATCTTGCTGCTCAAAAATGTAGAAGACATGGTCCTTGTCCTCATGAGACTTACAGTTGGTATAAGACATGAATGAACAAAGTAATAGATGGCTAGTGCCAAATTATGGCCCAGTGAGTTTTTGGTGGTTGTCTGGAAGATGGAGAGATTGCCATGGGTCAAGATGTTCAGAGAGTGCTTTATGGAGAGGATGGGGTTTTTACCAAGCCTTGGAGGACGTTGTTTTTGGAATAAGCTCATTAACAACTAATTGAAAGTACATAATTCAACTTTGACATCCTGTCAGTGGTGTCTTACAGAAAGCCAGCAGGATTCTTCCTGCTTGGCCAAAAGACATATGTCACTAGGAAGCAGGTTTGTTCAATGCACTCTTGAAACTTTAGCTCCCCCAAGCCATCTATGGCCCAAATTTGAGAACAGTCTTGTTGAATCAAGTGGTGAAATAGGACCTGCAAATGTATAAGGAAGCTTCCTGTTCTCTGAGAGCTACAGTCTAATTAGGAAGATCCTGACACACTCAATTGACAGATAGATGAACAATGTCAGGGAAATGCAATTTTCCCTATTGTCCATCTCAGCATGGACTGGAAACTTATGGATGGGAGGTATGAAAGGAAATCTTTATGCGGAGCCTCCCAGGATGTCCCAAATCAATATCCTAACTCCACACAGCTTGAACTCAACCCACTACCTTCCTTTTCTAGATGTTCAATATTTCCTGTTTCTTACCTCCAGGCCCAATGGCAACATCCACCTGACTGTGAAGATTATAAAACTTGGCAGTACCTCTAGCTTGCTGTATGTTGTATAATCAGCATTCAGTCCATATGTTTTTTTCACCCACTTATTCATTTATTCATTCACTAATTCACTCAAAAAACAAGACCATGATCTGGTCTTAAAAATATGGGAATACTGGGAAACAGTAGGGTGTATAGACCAAGAGCATGGACTCTGGAGAGGATTACTTGTGTTGGAACACTGGCTCTGCCACTTACTAGCTTTGTGACTATGAGCAAGCCGCTTAACTTCTCTAAGACTCAGGTACTTTATCTCTAATATGAAAAAATAATGTACCTGTCATATGGTTATTGTAAAGATTAGAGTTAGAGACTTCATAAGGGCTAAGCACAGAGTTAGCACTCAATACATTTACTCTTTATCATTATTGTTGCTACTAATTCCATCACTGTGTTTGGTCTCATAATTTAGTAAGAGGATCGATGAATTATGACCCCATCCTTGTACCTTTAGCAGAAAAATTCTGTTGCCCCTTTTTTGGAAAGTGCTTATATCCCTTACCAAAAAGTCATGTGTGGTCCCTTTAATTAAATCATCCATTGGAAGAAGTGTCTACCAGGTGGACTTGAGTTTTTGTTTTGTGTTGTAGAATTGTTTTTATTTATTTTTAAGAAAAAAATTAATTTTAGGTTGATGAATTGACAATTAAGATCATGTATTAGCATCAGCATTAGTTATTACATTTAGCATTAATAATTAGGATTCAGAGAAAATAGCACAGTGGCATACATGTTAAGCTCTAAACCACCTATTATTTTTGGAAATTAGATTTTTTTTTTTCATAACGATTTGTAATTAAGAAAAACTGATTGTATTTTATGTAATTTCAGATGATGATAAAGGAAAAACTTCTACAACAAACTTATTAAAAGTTAAGGGTAATTTTTCACGTGTTTTAACATTAAATATTTCAAGGCAAGATATATTTTACCAATATGTTTTTGAGATAGATTGACCAAACTAATCTATCTTCCTCTAAATATTCTAAAAATTTGAGCATTTGAGCCAATTGCACAAAAAGCCCTGAGAATATAACAATATCATGAAGAGTTTACTTTGTGCCAAATTCTTCATATCTATTGACTTGTTGTGTTTCACAATAAACTTAAGAGGTGAGGAACTATTATTCTCTTTTTCACTGATAGCAAAATTGTGAATAATGTTCTTATGGTCACACATGCTGTTAGTGGCAGGAATTTTTGGATCAGGCAAGGTAGACTTAAAGGGAAAATGTGATCTAATCCTCTCTTAGCCTTCCCTTTTAGACCCATGTCTGGAGGACATCTGTCTGAATCTTTCTGAACATGGCAAATGAACCATTGACCCCTACCTTAAATACTTCTCTGTCTGTGAGATGTCTCATCCTTGGCTAGGTTGATATCAGCTGCTTTTGTGCCTTAGCTGGTACCCCTGGCCTCATCCACAACAGTAAGATGCTAGAAGATGGTCCCAGACACACTCTAGAAACATTCGCCTATTGCTAAAGGGAAAGGATGTAGGCACGCACAAAAGTACAAAAGAGGTATTCAAGTTCAGTAGTAGCCAGATAAAAGGAAATTATTCAAGCCCAGGCTCTAAGGCAGAGGACAATGCAACATAACATCCTGGGGAAGACACGGAGCATCTATTTCACATCATATTACCCAGACTTACTCAACCGTGATGATTTGAGATGGCTGGGCCACATGAATGTGTTTGGCAGTAGAACCCAGGTGAGGCGGCTTCGAACCTAACACGTGACACCTGTGGGAAGAGACTGGGGCATCTGATCAGAATCTCCAAGGAAAAGGTGTCTCTGGGAAATTGGGTGTAAGGTCTGAGAAAACAAACCGAATGAAGTTCAAGGAGTTTGAGATTAAGTAACAGCCTCAGGTCTACACCTTCATGTCCACTTTTCTTCATGAGTGAAGCATGGCTACTGAGAAAGCTCCCTGATCTAACTCCTTGTCTTCTTCCCCTGCCTTCCCTTAACAAGGGATCAAGCCTCCTGCAATTCTAGGAAATTCTTGAAATGCATCTTCCACCTGGAAAAAAAAGCAACATGTGATTCCTAATCACAGTAGCAGTAAATCACTGGTCCAGGGGCTTGTTTCTGAGAGTAGGCTGAGATAAGAGGACATTGGAAAGTTGGAGAAAACACTTACCAATCTAGAAGTCTGATGGGGTGAGAGAGGTAGTGGAGAGGACAGGGCACAGAGGATGAGGCTGGGGCATTTAAAGACAAATCTTGCTTCCTTTGCTCACAAATTAATTTGATTTCCTTATTTCCCCCTCCCGTCTTTATTTTCTTTCTTCCTTCTATACAGTTTTTTTTTTAAGCCTAATACTTTTTTTTTTTTTTGCACAAATGATACACAAATTCTGTCCTCTCTGAGTTCCTAAGAGAAGACCAAGGGTAAACTAGTAAAGTGTCACAATGAAATATGAACATGAACTATAGAAAGGTTAAAATATAAAATGTACTGGGAGGAAAGGGGAGGGAGGGATTACTTCTGTTCAGGGTTAGCCCTTTACTTGCACAGCCTGATCTTGAGGGATTTTCATAAAGGCTGGCTGTTTCACTCATGCCTTCAACTGGGTTGCAAGCAGAAACAGTCTCTCTCCCCAGAGGAAAAGTAAGGTTGAAGTGGTAGTGGTGTTGGATTTTACCCAAATTGTTGAACCTAAGTGGATTTTGGACCTAGGTCCTAAGTCATCTTGTGTATAAATAATGACCTTAAACAAGTCAGTTCATTTGCAAGGAACTCTGCTGGATTAGATAAACTCAGGTGTCTCTTTCTGCTTTCCTCACAATTATTTGAAGGGTTTTTAGGTTGATCTCCACAGGGCAGACAACTCACTTCCTTTATGAAACTTGTGGTTGGTAGGGAAGGGTAGAACCAACATAACTGGGTACCAGTTGCTTTCAGGCACTGTGCCAGGCAATTTTCAGGTATCATTTAATTAATCCTTCACACACCCTTATTGAAAGGTATACTATTCATCCCACTTTGTAGAAGAGGAAAGCAATGCTAAGAGCAATGAAGTACCATGTCCAAATTTACACGGTTAATTTGTGACAAGGTCTGGAATTTTTCTCCCATATTTGATCTTACTTTAAAGTCTATGCTCCATCCATCATTTTGCACAGGATAATTTGGCTTTGTAAAGCAATGGGAAAGTGGAGTCTAAATAGCCATGTTCATGGATTTCACTACAGTGGCTTAAATAAATTTTGTTAAATTGGACTCCAAAGGGACAATATGGTCAATGGTTCAATAATCCTAGGATGTTCTGCATTTTGATAATAGATATAGCATCTGGATGAATCACTGAACTTGCCAATATTTCATTTGTTTCATTTTTGCTATGGGGTTATAATATTTTGTAACCCCAAAATTGTTATGGGGTAACAATATCTACCTACACACCCTATGCTGCCTCTGATGGCTGGAGTGAAGAGCAAGGAAGATAATGTATAAATGCACTTTTTTGAATTATAAACTGCTATGAAATTTTTATTTGGTATAATTTAGTTTATAGTATCTTGGGTGTTTAAACATATTTTTAGTTTTGATATTTAAATCCATTTATATACATAAAAAGCACAAATAGTAACTAGTGATTAGTTTGATTAATTGCCACAAAATTAACATACTTCTATGTAACCCATGAGAGCTAGCACAGTAACAACACCCTAGAAGCCTCTCTTATGCTTACTCCCAATAACTGTCCACTTCTTCCTTCCTAAAGGAAGCACTGTCCTGACCTCTATAACCTTACATTGCTTTGCCTATTTTGGTGTATACATAGATATAATCATACAGTATGAATTCTTTGTTAACTTCTAACTAATACATTTAACTAAATCTTGTTTGGGAGAAAGCTCTTGTTGCTGAATCAGTAATTTACTATTTTTCATTACTGAATAATATCCTATTGCATAAATAAACCACAATTTATACCATCCTCATAGATTAATTGATTATTGAATAGTAAGCCAGTTTAAATTCCTGGAACAAACCCAAGTTGATGTGATGTCTTATCCTTTTTTATACTGCTAAATTTTTTTTTTAAGATTTTATTTATTTATTTGACAGACAGAGATCACAAGTAGGCAGAGAGGCAGGCAGAGAGAGAGAGAGAGAGAGAGGGAAGCAGGCATCCTGCGGAGCAGGGAGCCCGATGCGGGGCTCGATCCCAGGACCCTGAGATCATGACCCGAGCCAAAGGCAGCAGCCCAAACCACTGAGCCACCCAGGTGCCCCTATACTGCTAAATTTGATAATGTTTTGTTCAGTCATTTTGTCCCTGTGGTATTATGGATGAGACTGGGCTGTACTTTCCCTTTTTTTTTTGCAATGTTCTTGTCAAGGTTAAGGCTATGCTGGCTTCAGAAAATAAGTAGAAAGTGTCTTTTCTTTTGTCATCTGAAGAAGTTTGGTTATAATTATTGTTATTAATTTTAAGAAATTAATTTAAACTTAAATTTAAGTATATTTAAGTAATTTTAAATTTAGGGAACAAGTAACACCAATTGTAAACAAGCTTTTTACCAATGAAAGATATAGATTTGGAGTTTTGTTTATGGGAAGATTTTAAATCATACATCCAATTACTTAAATAGATATGGGATCTATTTAAAGTTTCTATTTCTTCTTGTGTCAGTTTTGGAAGTTTTTTTTTTTTTTTTTTTTTTAAGGAATTTTTCCATTCATTTACATTTTCACATTAACTGGCACTTTGTTCTTAATGTCTTTTATCTATTTTATATTTGTAGTGTACTTTCTTGGTGCATTGACCCTTTTATTACAAAATGTCATTATCTTTATGAAAAGTTCCTCTTTATCTAGTAATGATCCTTGCCTTCAAGGCTACTTTGTTTAATATTAATATGGCTATTATGGTTTCTTTTGGTTAGTGTTTGCATGAGTGTATATTTTTTTTATTCTTTTATTTAAAATTTTTCCATATACTCCTTTAAGTTGTGCCTCATATAGGCAGCATATTTTTTATCCAGTCTGATAGTTTTTGTCATATAATTGGAATATTTGGTTTTTATACTTAATGTTTTTTTTTAATAATTATGGTTTCTGAAGAAAGAAACAAAATGGTTTATTTTGTTCTCTCTTTGTCTTACCTTCGACAATTCCTTTAATTTCATTTTTCTCATGGCATCAAAATGTGTCCACAGATTCTTTGATATTTCCTCTTTCAAGAGGTATAGCTTTATCTTCCTGTGAATGTGCCTTAGGCTTATTGACTCATTTCTATCAAATAGAATAGGCAGAAATGACAGTGAATTATTTAAAAATACTGGATCACAAAAGGGATGTTATTGGAACTCTCAAACACCCATTACATGTAGTGAAGAACTGAGACTCCTTGGGGGTGCCTGGATGGCTTAGCGAGTTAACCATCTGCCTTCGGCTCAGGTCATGATCCCAGAGTCCCAGGATTAAGTTCTGCATTGGGATCTCTGCTCCATGTGAATTCTGCTTCTCCCTCCTGTTCTGCAGCTCCCCTTGCTCATGCTCTCTCACTCTCTGTCAAAAAAATAAATAAAATCTTTAAAAAAAATTTAAAAAAGAACTGACACTCCTTGTCAATAGCCTTATAAATGAGTCATCTTAAAAGTAGGTTCTTTGGGGGCACCTGGGTGGCTCAGCAGGTTAAAGCCTCTGCTTTCAGCTCAGGTCATGATCCCAGGGTCCTGGGATTGAGCCCCACATCCGGCTCTCTGCTCAGCAGGGAGCCTGCTTTCCTTCCTCTTTCTCTGCCTGCCTCTCTGCCTACCTATGACCTCTGTCTGTCAAATAAATTTAAAAAAAAATTAAAAAAAAAAAAGTAGGTTCTTTACTCTTAGTGAAGCCTTTCAACGACTATAGCTCTGGCTGACATCTTGATAGAAACCTCATGAGAAGCTCTGAGTTAGAACCACACAGCCAAGCTGTTTCCAAATTCCAGACTCACAGAAACTGTGGAATATTATTTTGTTGCTTTAGCTGCTAAGTTTTCTTTAATCTGCTACCTTTCTTATTTTATTTGGAGTAATTATTTCTTATTATTCCTTTACTCTGTTAGATATTTGTCATTATATATTCTTTTTTTCTGGTTTGTTTTGTGGGGGCCTCAGCTTATTGATAGTGATGTTTTTGGTTAGAAATGCCTGAGGGCACTCACCTAGGCTTGTGGTGAGTTCCTCCCAGAATTTTTTTTTTTTTTGAACCAATGTTGTCAATAGACTGGCATTTGTAGTTCTTATTATGATTGCAAAATGACCTCAGGAATAGCCATTTAGAAACTTCAAGAAGATAAAGGTCCTGGAGAGCACTCAACTCCTGGGGTTGCACAGTGAGGACATGAGAAGAAAGAGGGGAGGTGGGGGAAGCAGCCTTGGGGTTGTTTTTTATTGGAGTCAAGGATGAGGGGCTAGGATTTTGCAGGTTCACTCTCTATTATTGATTAAAACATAAAAGTAGGAATTACAGTACAGGAAGGGGAAAACAAGTGACCAAATGGTCATTTATCTGAGTCTACTAGAGAGATCCAAAACAGAGGGAAATTTCATGGGTGGAAAGGGCTGGCTCTTTATTTAGTCCTGTGACTGACAATTTGTTTATTCATGGTAGCCATCTTTGAAGTGATGTCTTGATAATCAAAAGCTTAAGTTGGGCACTTGTGTTACAATAAAAAATCCCAGAATAAAAACCCAGCTGTCAAGTGCTTACACTACATGGTCATTCTAGATTATAACATGCATATTTGACATTGAAATCCACTATAAGTAAGTATTTTCTCTTTTATCACTAATGGATAATACAAGGAACATAGGACATTTTAACTTTATTTCTTCTTGCTTTTGGTGTTGTTATTGTCATGTATTTTAATGGGGTGCCTAGGTGCCTCAGTTGGCTGAGCATCTAGCTCTTGGTTTCAGCTTAGGTCATGATCTCAGGGTCATGAAGTCCAGTCAATGTAGGGTTACCCACTCAATAGGGAGTCCCCTCTCCTTCTCCTTTTGTCCCTCTCCGTACTTGTACTCTCTCTCTTTCTGAATATTTTTCCTACCTATTTTCTTATTCTTATTCCTGTCCTGGAATTTGATTACATATATATTAGAACTTTCACCATGTACCATATGTCTCTTATTCTCTGTTCTGTATGTACTGCAACACACACACATTGAAATTTTATTAGTTATTCCCTATGGGTGTCTTGGTCTGCAACATAGCACTCCAACAATTACCGGAGGTAGAAATCTCTCAAAATCTACTTTTCACATACCAAATGCATAACTCTTCTTAACTTCATGATAGGCAGTCAAATAAACTGAGAATCAGGTCTTTGAAACCCTAAATTATGTTTATGATGTCAGAAAATGTATTAATTTAAACTCTATTTTTGACTTTATTTCTTTACCCCCCCATTTTATTCTTGTTCTTATTTGTTCTTAGTCTGTGTGAGAAATATGTAAAATGTCCCAAAGTTCAGATTTGAACTCAATGTTGCCAAGAAACTACAAGACAAACATGTAGGGGGATGCCCAGGTGGCTCAGTCAGTTAGGCATCTGCCTTTGGCTCAGGTCATGATCTCAGGGTCCTAGGATTGAGTCTCACATCAGGCTCCCTGCTCAGTGGGGAGCCTGCTTCTCTCTCTCTCTCCCTCTGCCTGCCTGCTTATGCTTGTTCACTCTCTCACTCTCTCTCTGGCAAATAAATAAATAAATAAAATATTTTTTTAAAAAAGATAAACATGTAGGGTCAATGACTATTAAACAATGTGAAATGACCCCCAGGCTGTCCGTGACTTTAGATAGTTTTTTTTTTTTTTTTTGAGCCATTCTTTACACTTTAAGTTGAGGCAGTACCTAGAGAAATGGTATCTTGTGAGCTCTTACTTTTTGCCTACTTTGTGATATTCTATTTTGTCACTATTTTGTGACCATTTGATTTTGAATCACAGTTATGGTGTCTTTAGATCGACACATACAGAAACTCAGACCTGTACCCTTTAAAACTCAGCTCCATTAAAGGGAGGCACTTTTTTTTTTTAATTTTATTTATTTATTTGACAGAGAGAGATCACAAGTATGCAGAGAGGCCGGCAGAGAGAGAGAGAGAGAGAGAAGTAGGTTGCTCACTGAGCAGAGAGCCCAATGTGGAACTTGATCCCAGGACCTTGAGATCATGACCTGAGCTGAAGGCAGTGACTTAACCCACTGAGCCACCCAGGCGCCCAAGAGGCACTAAGCATTTTAAGATGTTGGGAATAGAGGAAAATCTTCCATTGAAGCCATTTCTTTACACAAACTGTAGGAGTCATTATTAAGACAAGATGGGAAGAGCCTAATCGGCTAGTCTGAAAGAACTACCTGTTAAATGGTAAAGTACAGTATGTTTCAAAGTGACAAGCCTAAAGAGCTGAAAATGACTCTTTGATCTTTAGAACCCTCATAAACAGAGGCAGTGTACTTGCAGACCTATATTTATGTATTCAAATATTGGGAGAAAATCCAAGCAGAATCTTGGGACTGCAGGAATTTGTGGTTTAGACAAAGAGGCCAGGGAGAAGGCAATTACATCAAACCTTTTACAACATAAAGCAAGCTTTCTTCCCTCCTTGCTAACCAATGAGCTGGGATCTTGCTAAGGGCTTGTTTTTTAAGTGGGTCTTGAACAGATCATTACACAGACATGAGGTATTTGTGAAGAAAGAAAAAAACAATTGAAACCAAAAGAAAGACTGTTCTGTTTCTACATTCAATTTGTGGTTATTGCCACCTTCTTTTATTTTTACTATCTCCTACTTCTCAGGGCCACCCACATGCACATATCCCTCTCCTTAGTATTTAAATCATTAACCACATGTGGGGAGTTAATCTATGGACAATGTAGCCATTTCCTCTGTTTTATGGAGAAGCTAGAGAGTGTTCATAAATAACTTCAGGGACATCATCAGGGCTTTAAGGATGGTTTGTTGTGAAAAGACATTCAAATGAATTCAAATAAGTATGCTGTTGCCCCCATGGATACTTTCATTCCTATTAGCACATTGGTGTTTTTTCTTCCTCTGACTAAATGATCTGGTTATATAAGAATGATAGGCACTGGAATGTGGGATCTGAGCTGTGTTTCCAGTAGTAGCCACTTACTCTTTTACTTGGTTCCAATGATGACCATAGGTATATATTTGTCACATGAAATATTGGATCATGGGAGACACTGATTGGATCATCAGAGACACTGATTCAAAATTGAGTTTTGATCTCATAACAGTCTGCTTGAACCAAGTTCTATGTATATGATTAAATAAATACACCTATATGTGCCCCTAAACTAAGAAACAATATAACAATATCTCAGAATCTCTGTTTCTCCCTCACCCACCAAGTGTAACCAAGTATCCTGAATTTTGTGTTAAGTATTCCCCTAATTTTCTCATAACACCAGTGTATGCATCCTTAAAACATTTCGCTTGCTTTTGAATGTCATATAAATAGAATTATACCCTGTACATTCTTCTGACTTTTCTCCCCATAATTTATTTTGCTACATGCAATTATAGTCCATTCACTTTCATCTTGATATACTATTCCATTGTAAGACTATAACACAGCTTATTTACCCATCTTCTATTGTGGACATATAGCTTGTTTCTAGTTTTTGCTATGACAATTAATGCTGTGCTGCTGTAAGCATTTGAAATCATTTCTTGGTGCATATGAAGACTCTATTGAATAGTTTGCCTGTGATGGACTCACTGGGACTAAGTGTAAGGATGTGTTCAGTTTTTAAGCATAATGTCAAATTGTTTTCCAGAGTGGTTATGCCACTCTGCAACCCCAGAGAGGTTATTTATACTCCCATCTGCAAAGTAGGAGAGTTGTAGTGACTCATTCTAACATTTTCTATTGTCTTCATTTTTTTTTTTTTTTGGCAAACATACTTATAGTTTATAATAGTTAGATGAAATAGGCATTTTCAATTGTACCCCACAGGTGTAGAATTTGAGGCTTAGGAATGTCAAGTCATTCAATTAGGTTTAAGGAGCATAGATTCTGGAAATGTCTTATGTATAAGGAGGAGATCATATCACTCAAAACCAATGTATAGAAAACCAGCTTAATGGCCAGTCATCTAATGGCCAGTTTTCTTCAAATCCACCTTTTTGAAGATTTTGCATCTGTTTGGAAACCCTTCTTGTGAAACTAAATACAAAGCAATATAACTAAATAAAATTAAATAAAAAAGAGTAACCAATACTGGTTAAATTTTGAGAAAAGGATCTTTAGAAAGACTGGCTAAAAAGTCTCCCATTTACTTACAAAGGAAGAAAGGATGCCCAGATTTAAAACAAACAAACAAACAAACAAACAAACAAAAATCCTCACATTATCTACAAAGCACTGCAAACTTGATAGCTACCTATCAAAGGCTTTTAAAAAAAGTCAGAAACGCCCTTAGACATATTCAGCAATTAGAAAAACAAGATGGCAGACAAGCATGGGACATGCAAGGAAGGCAAAAACTCTGCAGCTGGGTTAAATTTTAAGGTAATTTCACTATCAAGCAAAGTGGTTTTTGACAAACTGACCTATGAAATTTTGGGTTGTTACAAGTGTTAGGACAGAATTAGGGATGAGCTAGCAGTGGACACATGGGACCATTCATCCTGGTAGATTCTGGAGCAGCCACACTACCTCCTCTCACTTCTTCACTACTTTGCAGTCCCTGAACATCCAGAAGGGCGCCTGATAAACTGGAAAGAATCAGAGTTTAGGGGAAGAGAAAGCACTTCTTCTTCCAGTCAGTGCTTCTGACCAAGGTAGCCATTTATGTGTGCATGCCACTTAAAATTAAGTTTGCCTTGGTGACAGAAAACCCCACGTATAGGTGGCTTAAATGAAATGCAAATGTTTAGTTTTCTTTCATGTAGATGCATCCAGACATAGGCAGTTCAGGTGGGATGGAGACTCCATGAAGACATTGCACCAGGCTCCTAAAGTCATCCACCTCTTGGGATATAGCTCTCTTCCACTGACCATCACCTCATTTTAGGCAACAAGGCTGGGAAATGGATGAAGAAGAAAGGGCAGCATATGCATATCTACTCTCTGTTAAGTAGTTTCTCTGGAAGCTACCTCCATTTAGATAACATTGGCCAGAAGTTTGTCATATGGGATGCCAAGCTATAAGGAAGGTTGGGAGGTACAGTCTTTCTTCCAGGCAGTCATTTGCCCAAGGGAATCTTTACTAAGGAAAACAGATATTGGGGTAGGCAACTGGCAGATTTTGGCTCTCTAAAATTCATTAATGAAAGGAAAGCACAAGTATTTCAACTCTATAAATCCTGTTGGTTTTGCAGGTTTTAACATGCAGACCATTCTGTTTGACAACCAAAGTTAAGGCACACACAGACTTCGTGAAATCCTCCCTCTATCCTTGGGGGCCAGCTGATTGGCATAGGGAGAAGGTGAAGCTGAGAGTTAGGCCTTGCTCTGCATTTGCCTGCCCACAGGCAATGAGGCCACAGGGAGGGGAGATTCCTCACCTTCCAAAGTAAGGAATGAGAACATGGTAGGAAGATAGTTCAAGGTCCCACCCCCTAGTTTTGCAGAGTCAGATCTAGATCACAGAATACTTGTTGGAGAATGGAATACTACTTTCTTACTAAACCATGTATGTGGCTGTCAAGCAGAATTCTTAGCAAACAAGGGAGGTCAATCTTTTTTGGCTACTGCAACTTCTGTTTCCACCTGGGTGCATTCTGCATTGTTGAAGAAGTCTTTTTAAAAAAAATTTTTTTAATTTTTTTAAAGATTTTGTTTATTTATTTGACAGACAGAGATCACAAGTAGGCAGAGAGGCTAGCTGAGAAATAGAGCGGGGAGCAGGCTCCCTGCCGAGCAGAGAGCCTGATGTGGGGCTCCATCCCAGGACCCTGGGATCATGACCTGAGCTGAAGGCAGAGGCTTTAAACCACTGAGCCACCCAGGCACCCTGTTGGAAGAAATCTTGAAGATCATATACTGCATCTGCCTCTTCCCTTGACCCACCATGAGGCAGGGGTCTCTGGTCACCTCTCCCCAGACTTCTGTTTCCAGGACTGCCAACTTCATTGTTATTCCTCAGACCTAAAACCTTGATGATATCCTCAATTCCTTTCTCTCCCACACATCATATTTAATTCATCAGCATAGCCTGGTGGCTCTACTTTGAAAATAGATTCAGAATCCAACCATTTCTAATATCCTTTTTGCAATAATCTCCTACCTTGAGCGACCAGATGAGTTGGTGAATGGGAGCTGAAATCCAGCCCTGCTCTACTCATTGAACTGTGTGCTTTGCTCCAGGGCTGCATCTGTTTGACAGAATAAACCTTGCTAGCATCTTGATCTTGGGCTTCCAGCCTCCGGGATAGTCAGACAATACATTTCTGTTGTTGCTAGCCATTCAGTTGTGGTATTTTGTTACAACAATCCTTGGAAATGAATATACCAACTGATAAACAATATGTTATTGTTGATTTGTTTGGGGTCTGCCTCCCCCAGTAGGAGAGAAAGCTGTTCACTGCCAAAGAATAAATTTTTGATGAAAGGCAACCATTTTGTAAGGAAGACACTGCAGCTTTGAATTGTCTGTAGAAACCCTCCCATAATCGCTAAAGTGAGGGAAGAAAGTACCCCCATATCACTATTTATAATAACAAATAATCATACTTTGTTTGCATGTAAGACTTTTCATCTTCAAAACACTTTCAAAACATTAATTAATCTTTACAATAGCATCAAGGAAATTGAAACAAGAGAGAATTTGAGGTATGTAAAACTTAATTACTGATATTAAAATTTGGCACACAACAAACACTCTTCCTTCTGGGGCAGTAAACACATTCTGTGTCATCTTCTCTCCCTTTGAAAATGTAAGCAGGGATCTTAATTCTAGAATGTGTCAGGAAGGAGACAAGGCTATCCCTGAGAAACTGTAAAGGATAGGGTATAGTATTTATTCATCAGAGAGAGGGGGGCATTTGCTCACTTTGGAGTTCCCTTAAAATTCTGGGATCTAGAATTCTGAGACACCACTTAAAGTGGGGGTGGGGAAGCATATGGAGTGGGCTGCTTTTGAACAAAGATATGGGGAATTCCATCAGTTCAAAAGATAAAGATCAATGGTCTACAAACCTTCAAAAAAATGGTGGCAACTTTTTAAAATCCTGAGCCACATTTGGATACTTTTTGGTCAGAACTTTATTAGCATCATCTGGAAATAAAGGGTGAAGGAAAACTTGGCTTTGAAAAAAGACAGTGGACCCAAAGTGACTGAGCAACATGGAGCTACTTCTAGAAATCTGAATCTTTGGATTGTCTTGGCTGGAAGGGGCAGGGATTGGATGCTCATGCACTTAGCAGGAGGGGAGCACAGAGAATTCTTTACACCAGTGCTTTACTTTGACTGCTGCTGGCTTGCTATTCTAGCAAGGACTCCTGCCTCATCATTTCTTAAACATGGCTTGTGTGTAGTGACTTCCTTCCAAAGAGCACAATATGGAAAGGGGGGTGAGGATTGAAGGACACTTTACAGAAGAGAGCCTGACACACACTTCTACCCACTGATCAAGGTCAATGCCAACAGTCATAAATCATGTTGATAGCATGTACCCTTGATAAAATGTGATGAAAAATAGCATGTTACCTCTGTGATCTTCTTCCTTACAATCCATAACCCCAGTTTAATCATGAGGAAAAAATGGCAGACAAATTCTCAGAGAGGGGTGTCCTACAACGTGCCTGACTAGTACCTTTAAGATCCTCATAACCTTTAAGATCCTCATAAACAAAGGAAGTCTAAGAAATTGTCACAGCCAACAAGAGCCTAAGGAAACATGACAATTAAATGTAAATACTATCTTGAAACAGAAAAAGGACATTAGATGAAAACTAAGGAAATCTGAATAAACTGTGGACATTAGTTAACAATAAGGTATCAACATTGGCTAATAAGTTGTTGCAAATGCACCATACTAATATTTAAGATGTTAGTCACAGGGGAAATTGGGTGCTGGTAGAGGGGCTGTCAGAGGGTGTGGGGGAGATGGAAACTCTAAATAGTATCTGCTCAACTTCTCTGTAAATCTAAAACTGTCTTAAAAAAAAAAAACAAGCAAACAGTTTCTTCATTAAAAATAAATAGATGAAGGGCAGAATTGAGAAGCTGTGGAAGACTAGGGTTGTGTCTTCCACTCAGACCTCACAGGGTCTGCCTGACACTCAGTCATGACGGGAAGAGGCTTTTCACTTGGAACTCTCCATGATCTTGGGCACTGAGCAAGGGTGAACAATTTCTTTGGAAACCCTTTGGGCTCCCCCTTTTCTGGAAACTCTCATGCACTCATTTCTCCCTTCTGCTTTTAAGACTAGCATTCTTTGAAGGGAAAGACCACTCATGAGGGTTTATTTGAGTCTTTTGTCATCAAGGAGTGTCAGTTTTTCTCAAAGCTTCAGTCTGGAAAATGGTGAAGGGCAAAGAGTTATGCACCAGACTGCTGGGCTCAAATCCTGGCTCCTCCACCAGCAGCCATGGGACATGGGCAGATTTCTTAACCTCACAGGACTTCAGTGTCCTTATCTGCAAAATGGGGGTAAAAATGGGATCCTCCCCCTCATTATAGGGTCACTGTAAGAACTGAATAAGCTAGTGTATGTGAAGCACTTAAACTAGAGCCGAGCTTGTAGTAAGCACTTAAATATGTGTTATTTTTAATTCACTCCCCCTCTGGCATGTCTTAAGCACTTCGGAAGGTACTAAGGTACTCTCTGACACTAAGATCTAGTTTAGAAATCTGCTACAGACAGTGGTCATCAAGTATTTACCTGGCAAGTTTCTGTTTTCTGCTTCTTAGCACATGGCCCATGGAAATCTAATTCAATAAAACATTTTGAAAGAGCATACTGGAGGTATCTGTCAAAATGCAAAATCGCTTTGAACTAGCAGTTCCTTTTGAATGTATAAAAATTCAAACATGAGGTCATAAGATATATGCAGAGAACTGTTGTGTAGCAAGACACAGCGGACACCTTCACTGTCTCTCAGTAAGGGGAGGGTAAATGAATGAGTCCAACCATACACTTTCATGCAGTGTAGTCATTAAGAAGAATGAAGTAGGTCTAACTGTGCTGAAAGACACGCATTTTATATTAAGTCAAAAGGTGAGCAATGATACATATTGTATGATGTCTTTTTGCATGGATGCGATAAAGTATATGGTGTATATTATGGGTATAGAAAAAAGTCTGGAATGGCCAACACCACCCAGTTAGCAGTAATAGCAGGGCATGGATTGGGAGAAGTGGAAAATATTTTAACTTTTTATTTGATGCTGTTCATGTTGTTAATAATGAGCAGTATTATTCTGTGTATTTCCATTTACTGAGTGTGTATTATGTGCCAACACTTTATGCAGAGTTTCATGTGTATTAAATTATTTAGATCTCCTAACTGATAGCATTAGTATCTCTTTTATAGGTGAGAAGAGCTAGGCCACTGGTTTAAGTTGTTGCCCAGCGTGAGGCAGAACTCGAACTCAAACCCAGGCAGTTAGGCTCCTGAGAACATGCTCAGCAGCCCCACTAGGCTCCCTTTCTGAACATATATAACCTGATCCTCCCACCCACCTCCTGCCTCCTCTCCTTAACTATGACTTCCCAGGGCCAGTCATTTCTTTTGATCCCACTTGCAGGGGTTCCTGACATTCTTCGTGGCCACCCTGCAGACCATGGGAGACCCTGAGATGGCAGCAAAAAGAACTGGGAAGGAGGGTTAGCTGGTGGCTCTTGGTCGGGAGGTGATTTGGGTCACATAGTCTCGAGGCTGAAATATGAATAATGTTTGGCCCCGTGGGGTGGTGAGGGAAGACCTTGTAAAAAACTCCCTATCGGGGCAACTGGGTGGCTCAGTGGGTTAAAGCCTCTGTCTTCGGCTCAGGTCATGATCACAGGGTCCTGGGATCGAGCCCCACATCGGGCTCTCTGCTCAGCAGGGAGCCTGCTTCCCCCTCTCTCTGCTGCCTCTGCCTACTTGTGATCTCTGTCTGTCAAATAAATAAAATCTTTAAAAAAAAAAAAAAAACTCCCTATCACAGCTCAAAACTGATTCCCATGATTTAAAGAAATGGAGGCTGGGGATGGTGACTGGCCTCCTATTGAATATCCACCCTTTTCACTCATGTTTGCAAATGCCATGTCTTTCTTTTGAATTATTATTAACATTTTAAAATCATTATTATTTTTTAAACAGACATGAAATATACAGACATTGCTCCTGCATACCCAGAGAGGCAGCACTGGGGTCCTGGGCTTTACCTGGTCCCTCCTGGCCTCAGAAGCCAGGGGATGCAGGATGCATAGGGCAGAGAAGGCACAGATGTCAGCCTGAAGCCTGGCGAGCCTATGAAGAGCTCGCTTGAAGATGTTCTGTGTGCTGAAGGGGCTTCACTTGGCTTCTCAGCTCCTCCATTTCAGAAAAAGACAATACCAGTGTGCTATGGTGTCTGTACTTGCCAAACTGTTTATTTGCCATTCACTAGTGATAATATTGGATTTACAGAAGAAACTGTGGTACAAAAAAAGTAAAGACTCAGAGGCTCCTGGGCAGCAGCAGTCCAGCTGCCCTGCCCAGGCTGGGTATGGGGAATCCTGCCGGCAGCAGCGGGGATGGACATTCTAACTCTGAGCAGTGGACTACAATGGAGTGCCTGCTCTCCTGCCCTGTCTGGAAACACCTTGGACAAGGGCTTGGAAGAGTGGTGTTCTCTCATAGGGTATCTGGTTTAAACCTCGAGATTGACAGTTCCCTTTAGGGAAGTATTCAATATGTCAGTACCAGGGAGAAAGAAAGCACACACAAATTTCCAGGATGCCTTGTGAACAGATCCAGTAACTGGTACACAAATAGACACTAGGTGGGGCCTGTCCAAGCAGGACTGCAATTCCCATTGTTACTTTTTCAATAGATGTGTTTTACTGTCATTTCAATTTGGAAGTTTATTTTTTCCATTGATTTTTATACATCCAGAATAGCACAAATAACCGACAGTTCTTTTTCTTTTTCTTTTTTTCTTTTTTTTTTGCACATTCATTTCCCCTAGAACAAAAGGTGAACTTAAAAAAAAAAATTGGAACCATGCTATTAGCTCTTTACAAAAGTGAATAAAAAGTAGCTCATCTTTAATTCTAAAATAAACAAAGTAGAAAGAAGCATTTTTTTGTCTACAGTATTTAGCAAACATAAGAAAAAGTCCTTAGAAACACACACAAAAAAATTGAAAAAAAAAGTTATTACAGGTATTAACAATATTTTATAATGAAGCTTAAAATCTATTTACATACATAAATACAATTAACTTTGTTGATGCAACTCTTCTGGAAGGAAAAAAAAATGCCAAATGATCAGCCTCTTCAGTACTGATCTGGCTAAAGGGAGGGGAAAAGCTCCAAACAGACAAACAAACTAAACCCCAAATGATTGTATACTGCAGGTAAACAAAAAGATATTTTGTTCAAATGTAAAAAAAATAATGTTTTCTGAGATTATTAACTGATTTTTCATGTATAAAAGACCCCAAACATGTTGTACCCCAGAAAACAAAACCACCAAAAACAAAAATTGCCAGGATGGAATGTCCTAAGGAAGCAGGCCTTTCAGGAAAGAAACCTGCAATCCTAAATTGCAGGACATTTGAGTGAAACCATTCATTTCCTTTCCAGTCAGAGCATTTCTGTTTATCTGCACAGAAATGTGAGGCAGCAGTAAGGCTGTCTATTAACTCACTGATTGTAATTTGTCCAGGAAGGCTTCGGTTGCTGCACTTGGACAGCAAGCAGATCCAAAATGGTTGGCAATGTCTCTGTTCTGCTGGAAGAAACCCATGATGAGCAGGAGAAAGGCTGACTCACCATGTTCCTTTATGTAAAGCGAGGAGACCTGCAGCTCCTCGTGTTCTGGACACTTGGTATGAAGTTGGGGGTGTGTATGCTGTCTCCTTACATAAAGCAAGAGAATGGAGGAAGGAGGAGAGGTTTGATGGAGGGAGAAGAGAAACAGAAGCAGTTATCAGGGGGCCAGCAGAAGAAAGAAATATAAGTCATATAAGAAATATAGTGAGAAAAACCGAAAAGAATTAAAATACATGTCCATGTTGAAATTATAAATAAAGGCATGAACAAGCAGTAGAAATGGCTTAATCTTTCTTCTCTTGGACCAATGCTTCCAGATACATCCAGTTATTATATTATTGGCTTAAGGGTCTCCTTGATTAAAGGACCACCTTAATTTACCTGAAGGCAATGAATACAATTTTTGCGGGGGAGAGGAACATTAAGTGTTATGTGAGACCTATCTCCAAAATACTAAAGTTTGATTTAATTTTTTCTGTAACGATTAAGTACTAATATGCTGGTAAGGGTCTGTGAAACTCTGACTAGCCAAACCAGTGGGACTCCAACAAAGTGACAAGCCCTCCTCATACATGCCTTTGAGAGTGAAGGTTCAGTGTGAAGCATTGTCTGATCCCCTTTCTAGGGCATTAGGCTGGTTTTGAGTTGGAATATGTTCAGGTACCAGAAATGAACTGAAAAATATAATTTTTTTTCCTTCATTTTCCCCCAACATTTTGTCAGGTCAGATATGGCAACATGTGTTGAGAACACTTAGGTTTGATTTGGGGTCAAGGGGCCAAAAGTCCTTTCCAAAAATAAAAATTTTCAATTTGCTGACATTTAAGGACAATTTTGCCACAAAAACATAATACAGAATAAGACATTAAATTGAATCATGAAGAGAGGATTATGTCTAAAATGAATATATTCTGAATTTCTCCAAGATCTGTCTGAGCTCTTTTCTAGATAAGAATGACCTGACAATACAAACTGCTTTACTCTTTCTTACCAAAGTGCTACTGCATCTGTGTAAAACAAATAATCAATATATATATATATAAGAAAACTCAAAAACAAGTTGTTTTAAATAAGACCAGCTGTTTTGCTGCCTGCAGCCAAAGATCTTTCTAATTTGAATTTTTAAATTTATAAAATAAAAATCAAACACTGTTCTGAAGTCCTGCTTTCAAATACTCTTCAGAGTTGACCTGAAATCATTTCAACTAATTTAAGAGGTACATTAAATAACAACCAGATCATTTTGAGCACACATATGTGAAAATCAGCAGTTAGTATTTATGAGTTGTACAACAACTGCATTCTGACCAAATTCTCCAATAAAAATTTACAGTGACATTGGATACTTTTGAATTGTAGCCATGGGCAGCTGCGACATGAATCTTTCCTGTCATGCTGATGCACAGATAAAAGTGCACATACCCCATTTGGTAGGGTCTCAGCCTGGTGAAAGCAATGCAAAGATAGCTGCTGAATGAACAGCTTGGGATGGAGTCTGGCCCAGGGGGGATGATGCTTTCCTATGTGACTCCATGGAAGCACACCGAGGAAAACTGTCCTGTTCAGGTCTGCTTCCAAGCCACCCTATGAAAATTCAGCTGGAGACCTTCAGACACCAAAGACACCAGGTCTAGTTTCTTCCACTCCCAGCCTTGGGGAACAGCCACAAGTTTTGTTCTGAGTCAATGAACAGGTACTGTATCAAATAGGAGTATTTTCTTGGAGGTAAAAAATCTGAATTCTGGATTCAGATGATCTCCTTACTACTCCAGAAGGGAGCAGTTAAGAAACCCATAAATCCGTTCTTTCGGTTCCCATGTGGATACTGCTCTTCCACATAGTTTACTTTGGATTCAATGGTTACAAAGCCTGACTAGAATTATCAAGCCCATAGAGGGAGCAAACCCCTAGGCAGAAAATAAATCCTCTCCAGAGGTGCAATCATTGACAACTATCTGAACCTCCTGGAACCAGATTTGACCTTCTCTGTTGGAAAGGAGGGAGTCAGGTATGAGACCCTTTGTTGAGCTTGGCAGAAAATTCCATACTTCAGATCCTTCAAGTGACCCTCAGTATCTAAAAAGCATTAAAAACATTGCTGCATTAGCTACCAACTCGTTTGATTAACATGAAAGGGAGTTTAATGTAAACAATATTTAGATAACCAAGTCATCACATTGCTCATCCTTTTTTTCCAGCCTTCTTCAATGTGATACATTTAACTTTGGCTACTATCAAAAACAAAAATGTAGTACTTGATATTTTTCTTCTTAATATAAGTACATTTAAATAATAAAAAAGTATCAACACATAAGTAAGTGTCTAAACAACAAGATACATAAATATCTAGGGATTCCTTGTGGGAATACAGTAGTTGAAAATGACCCAAAGCTGTAGCTGTTTCTCAAAAGAACAACTACACGAAAGTCCAAAAGAAAAGTTAAATAAAACTTACAGAAAAAAGGAATCATATTTCTTTCAATTGTCAAAGCAAGAAAGAAGCAAGCTCAATTTTTTAATATATATATATATATATATATATAAAAATAAAAACCACCCCAAATGCAAATATGCACTTTGCAATTTATAAGGTGCTGGAAAAGAAAACTAAAAAATACAAATTAGATACCAAACAAGAGGAGTTGCATTCCCCGCCCCCACCCCAACCAAAATTCCACTCTTTGGAATAAACAACTTGGTTAAAAAGTGAAGTCAAGGGTATAAAATCTTTCTTTTATTCACAGCATCGCTAAATCAGAAGCATTCACAGTTTCCCTCTGGGAATCTTCCTGTTTGCCTTACGACGTGTCCACGTGGTGGTGAAGCGGACACCCTCCTGTTGGGTCAGGTTCGGAAAAGGTGAGCCGGGCCCACAGCAATGGCGCTTCGCATGGCCTCGGGGTGCAGGCGGCCAGGGGGCCCGAGTGCCCCAGGGCCGGGGTGGGGGTGGTCGCGGGTGCGGAGCAGAGTGAGATCCCAGAACCCGGTTGGCAGGGGCGCGCCCCCTCCGCAGTGCCGGCCACGGACCCCATACCCATGGGCTCTCCAGAGCATAGGCTGGGCCTGGGCAGGGGCGCTCCTCCCGCTGGGCTGCCGCGGGGCCCTCAGTAGGGCCGCCACACAGCCTCTTCAAGGCGCGCAGCGGGTGCCATGTTGGTGGGCGAGTTGCTGTGGCTGCCCTCAGCCTCCACCACGTCGCTTTGGTTCGGGAGGCTGGGGTTGAGCAGCGCCGAGCCGGTGGAGGCGTTGGTGCACGGCGGCAGGATGCGCGGCGGCGAACGCTCGCCGCCCACCATGGAGAATTGGTAGGAGCCAGCCGAGGCGCCGTAGTACAGGTGGTAGGAGGGCGAGCTGGCCTGGAAGGGGCCGCCCTGTGCCTGCGACGAGCCAGGGTAGGGCGGCGGCAGGTACGTGTGGTAGCGCGTGGCCGAGCTCATGGCCGACATGCCGATGCCAATGCCCGACGTGACGGGCGTCGGGGAGTAGGTGAAGGCTCCGGGGTAGTGCATGCGAGGGTCTGAGATGGAGGGCAGCGCAGGGAACTGGCGTGGGTCGCCGAAGGCCGTCAGGTCGGGGGCCGCTGTGGGGGCGGGAGAGAAAAGATGGTGAGGTGGGAGATGGGAGCCAGGGAGGCCATGGTCCTCCCGCCCACGCCCCGCCCACCGGATGATTACCCAGAATGCTGCTGCCCCGGGAGCCAAGGGAGTTGGCTGCCTACCCAGCATGCAGTGTGATGGTCTGCGGTGACAGAGGGTGGTGACTCAGGGAGTCACGGAATGTAAGGTGGGATAGGCTACAAGGTCATTACAGTATAATAGGATGCAATACAGTGTAACATAACACATACTATATATAAATATAATACTTGTAATATCGAGGTAATGACAGGGTTGGCAAACCCACCTTTTCGACGCCACCAGTTTTTGTATGGCCCCCAAGGTGAGAATGAGTTACTTTTCTAAATGGTTGAAAAAAGTGAAAAGAAGGATTGTATTTTCTGACGTGAAAATTATGTGAAATGCTCATATCCGTTGCCCTGCATGAAGTTTCACTGGAATGAGCCTCACTCCTATTAGGAATTCTCCTAGTTACTGAAGAACGACCACTGCAGAGTGGAGTCGTCATGACACAGACAAACCGTGGGACCCGGGAAGCCTAAAATATTAAGTATCTGGTCCTTTATGGAAAAAAGTTTGCCAGTCGTTGATAATCAATATATTAATATGCCAATATTAATATAAATTTAATCTGTGATATTAATATAATAATATGTAACTTATAAAATTATATGATAGTAATTATATGATAGTATGAGATAGATGCATCCATAGATTAATATTAATAGAATATATCATATATAATATGATACTGTGTTATAATCCTAATATGTAATAACATTATAATACAGCATACATAATATTTATGTTGAATCACAGGAAACTGCTATTTCTGTAGGTTTCAAACAATTAAAATTGTCAGTTTCTTATGATTCTACCTAATGCATGCCATAGTAGTGACTGTGAGTGGTTGTCAGTGAGTATCAATACCACTCTTCCTCCCCTCTCATGTGCCTTTAGACTACTTCCACATTTTTAGCAAAATAGGACCTCAGTGTCGCCTGGTATTCCCTCGTGCTTCAATGATTTGTTAACACAAATGGCTGTAGGGCTTTGATTTATCCACTCCATTTTTCCACATGTTTAAGTTTTAACAGGAATGACAAAACTTTGTCTAGAAAACTCACTTTGTTAGGATTCTGCATTTCTGGTCTCAGAAACTGGCTTTGGCCTTCATTGCATCCTTCTGCATTTTTCTTTACCATAGACTGCCTTTGGGAATATTTTTCTTTACCATAGGCTGCCCTTGGGAACTACTAGGGGCTTTGGGTGCCAGGAAGTGTTCCTCGTGTCCTGTAGATCAGTTTCTCAGCAGTGGTACTGTTGACATTTTGGGCCAGATATATATTTGTTGGGGGTGTGGGGAGCTGTCCCTTGCATTGTAGTATGTTTGGGAGCATTCTTAGCTTCTGCCTACCAAATGTCCATAGCGCTCCCACACCCTGCATTGTGACAACTAACATTGTCTCCAGACACTGCCAAATGTTCCGGGGGTAGGGTGAAGCAGGGTAACCATTCCCCCACTCTCCGACTGAGAATCACCATGTAGATGTAAGATGGTATCCTGTTCCTCAGAATTATTAATCAAATGACTGGGCCAGGGCTGTAGTCTTTACAGCAGCAAACCCAAAAGATAGCAGAGGCAAAATTAAATGTTTAAAAGTTTTTCAGCTCCCAAATCAACATACAGAGTAAGTCCAAGCTCAGGATGGCATGTAGTCTGTGTCCTTTTGTGTTCAGGCCCATAGAGAAACTTGACAGAGCCAAGAGTTTGCTCTGAAAGGAAAGCTACCAGGGTGGATTAATCTGTTTTTGGAAGGCTTCCGGGGTTGATCAACTTCCTCATATTTCAAGCCTATTATTCCAGCAGGGAGAGCTAGTGTTCTCATTCTCTTTCTGCCTTTCTCTCTCTCTCATCCCCTCTCTCTCTCTCTCTCTCTCTCTCTCCCCCTTCCCCCCCCCTTCTCCCCTTTCTCTCTTTCCAAACTCCTCTATAAATTTGGGGTGAATGTGATGAGGAGGTATATACCCCTCATCAGAGAGGTAATTAAAGTTTATAGAAACAACCAAAGCCTGTAGCCAATCTCTGTGCTAATGAGGAAACCAGGAGTCTGACTTTCAAACAAACACTCCTGTTAATCTTTTCAAAGCCAGTCAGACATGTGGGCAGGGAAAACGTTGTAAACTGACAGTGGTTCTGGGGCTGCCCTTCCACGGCCACACTCTAGCTCGTCCTGAAGCCAGGCCGCACCTCATTCCACACGGTTTGTCCCTGGCCACTTACTGGGGCCGTCTGTGAGCAAGCTCTGTGTCACTTGTTTTTGCTCACCCAGAGAGCTGTGACAGGAAGCTTGACTCTATTTTTCCAGTTAGATTTCTATAGTCTAGGGAGAAGCTGAGGTAGGAGGAAGAGCATTAGGCAAATACAATCAATTTGTTGGCATCTGATGCAAGACTCTGGACACAAATTAATGACTCTGCCCAGTATTCCTCTTGCTTCATTTGCCCTGAGACAAAAAGGTGAATCCACTGGAGAATGAATGAAAGGTCACCCTGTTTCATGGTGATGTCTGGACATGCTCTGCCAGTCTGTTCCAACAACTACGTGGTAATGTGGTGATGGTACCAAGTTACCGTAATCCCCAGTGAGTCCGTGGCTGGTCACGGACATAAGTAATGCAATGATGTTATGGTCTCAGCTGTCAGAGGAAAATAGTTCTTTCACTTGTGGGCAGAGTATCTGAAAGATCCTCCATACTGCCCGTGATTCTCCTGTCTCCACCGCACCACTGGACAAAAGTGAGCTTTCTCTCCCCACACATTTTGATAATAAAAGATCTTTGGCCCTCTAGATATGTTCTGATTCAAATGATCTATTCAAATATTTGTTTCCATTTTTATGTCTCATCTGACATTTCCTACTGAGCCCCACTGTCATGCACCAATCACCCCACTGTCGCCCATTTGCCCTTTGGGCTGGCCCAGTGCCCCCTTATTCCATAGTGGGTGGGGGTGGAGACCCCAGATAGTCACAGGGAGCTTTTAAAGAGTAGGAAATCTGGGGATTAGGAGGTTCAGGTATTTTAGTTGGAAATGTTTCCCCACCGATGGGGCTAAATATTTGCCATGACAGCTCAAGTGTTTGTTCCACAGCTTGACGTGGATGAAAGCTGTCCCACTCCAGCCCCTCCCACTGCCCCCAAAGGATTAAACAGCTTGAGCAGATAATGGCAGCCTTAAAAGGATCTTTTGCATGACTCAGATTAATGCATGCTGTCTGTCGCCCAGGTTGGCAGCTAAACATTAATTTTTTTTAAAGAAAAAAAAAAATAAAGGAAAACCTCCAGATGACATCTCTTTTCAGACAAGGTGTGGAGACTGTCTGCAAAGGAGAAAGAGAGAACGAGTGTGCAAGTCCCTGGTGCAGAAGGAAGTCCAGGTGGGGCTGGGGGTGGGGAGAGGGGCTGAACACAGAGCTCTGGGCAGGATTAAAAGGAAAAGCAGGAGCAGAGCAGTGTCAGGTTCTCAAAGCTGGCAGCCAGGGCAGCCACTTTGCTTTCATGTGTCGCAACCCCCTACTGCCCCCAGGCGTATGACAAGGTTTTTCAGGCCCGCACTCCAGGCTTGATTTCTCAGAGGGAGATCTGCCAAGTTGAAGAGCAATCTCCCATGCCTTTCTCTGCCACCGGGAAAAGCTCATCTGGAATTCTCTCGCACCCTCCCTCCAAGACAGGGAAAGATAATTCTTGGGTGCTGAGATGAGACGTGGGTTTTGTGTCCTTCACACCCTCAGACCATAAAACGTCCTTTCCCCACTCCTTGGGTAACTGAGGTCCCAGTTATTCAGAAGCGTTCACAGCAGCACGGGACTTGGAGGCACACATTACCCATTCCCTTTAAAAAAAAAGAAAAGTCACCCTCGCATCTGAACACTGGTCAGCTGGAGCGGCTGCCCCCTGAGGGCTCTTGAAACCATAAGGTGCGGATCTTGGGTGGTGACCAAGTCAAAAGTCTTACGTAATACATTCCCAGAGACCCACAGCAGGCACATTACCAAGGAAAACAGTGATTGTTTTAGATGTAGAGAGCAGAGCAGTGCTCTGAGAAGAATCAATAAAAGTTGACAAGTGCCTTTGGAGTCAAACTGGTCCTGAGGGAACAGAACTTCTGAAACAACAAGCTGAACTGACGTCATCATTCTTATGCTACTTCCTCAACTCCTTAGGCCAGCAGGTGCCCTGAAAATCTTGGCATTAATACAAAAAGTGGGCAACTAAGTTGGCTTTTTGGCTTTTCCATTTTACCACAGCACCTAAGAATACTCGAAGATGGTGGTTCTCAACCAGGGGACAGCTGGGCGCCCTCCAGATATCTGACAGTGTCTGGAGACATTTTTAGTCATCTTGTGCAGGGGAGTGGACCTGTTGCTGTATCTAAAGGCCAGAGATGCCGCTGAATATCCTACAGTGCACAGGGCAGCACCCCCCTGCCCCCGCCCCCCCACCTACCACAAAGAATTCTCTGGCCCCAGATGCCAATGATGGTGCTGTTGAGAAGCTCCAAAAAGAAGCTAAAGCATTTGGTGAAATCTCAAGTAATCACAACTGTCTGGAAAACACCACATTATCCGACATTTAAAATGGCAGACATGACGCCTTTGCCCCTTTGCCTGCCCCCTAATCTACTATAATCTGATCTCAAGAACTGAAAAGCAAAAACAACCACCCTCCTCCCCACGCATATGAAGTGTGTTTGCAGGCTTCATAATGCTGAAGTTCTCTGAAGTATTTTCACAGTTTGGTCCAGCTCCAATTTCAAAGCTCCAAACAGGGAGTTTCTTCTTTTGCTTTCAACAAAGGAATTTTTCTCTAACTCTGATTTCCCTGCCCACGAGCAAAGGTGAGTGCCAAGCCCAAAAGGTCTCATAGGTTAAATGACTAATATTTAATGAGCTCGTATTAACAACAATTATGCTAACCACGACACCCGAGCTTTCCATTCTGTTCCTCTAATCCAGGATGAAGATCTCTTAGTTCAAAATGTCTCATTTGGGGTGTAGCTGTTTCCCATTCTACAGGTACCCCAGTGTTGTTCACATGACCTGTGAAAGCTTGCCACCATCAAATGGGACAGTCCCTCCTGAGTCCTAGGAGCTGATTTCTTTGGCCTTGTATATTATTTAATCCCCCAGCTGTTACCTCTCTCTGCCAAAGGTGAGAGCAACCCCGAAATGTTCAAAGAATCCTTTTCTTCTTTCATATTCATAATCTCTCTCGCCAGATGTCAGGGAAAATCAGTGAATGGACACGGGACTTAAACAACCTTGTATTTAAACCACAATTTTACCCCCATCCCTGAATGACTGCCAAACCCTTTATGCATCTCCAGTCTCTCGAACCTTCCACTCTAGCTTGACTTCAAAGGGTGTGTTCAAGCAGCTTACTTGTGAGTCGACTGGAAAGCTCTGCAGAGAGGGTTGTCATGCCGCTGGCCCGTCCAGGTGAGATGGGTGTTGCTGGATGTACAGAAGGTGAGGCGATCGATCCCAGGTACTGGTAGGACTGATCGTAGGACCACGGTGGGGATGGTTGGATCTGCCTTGTGTCTGCAGAGAATCAGGGAGGTCAATCAAATGTAGAATGGGGTGGGGTTTAAGAAAAAACAAATCTCTTAATAAAAAACTAGTCACCTCTGTTTAAATATGTCATACATGCCTGTGGCCTGCTGACCAGTGTCTAGTAAATCCAAGTATTTGCTTTTGTTGGATGATTTCCGCCCTCCCCCGAGAGACACTGAAATACAGTTTATGTGTGATTCTTGAAGATTTTCCTCTGATAACTGTTTCTTCCGGAGGTTTGATTTAATCATGATAACAATGATGGGAGAGGTTGAATATGCTTTCCAGGTAGAAGTGTTAATGCTCACCTGTTAAACTACAGCACATATCAACCACCCAGACAATTTCAGCTTTAGCAAGAGTTACAATTCTCATCCTCAGAAAGATTTTATAAACTCAGGTGGATCACCTATCCATCTGTGCTCAGTAAGCAAAAAAGAACATAGAGGTTTTTTTTTTTCCTTAACTTTGGCAAAAATATGCCAAGGACTTTCAAATATCCTCTATTTAGGTGAATTCTCTCCCAAGGAATTTAGAAAAGGTCTGGCTGGGAAGCTGATGATGAGACCTGAGGATTTGTTCACAAGCCCAGCAGTAGAGATCTGGCTCTACCAACCCAGACCGACAGGTGTCCTGCACCTTTTCAAGACCTCAAGTTTGCAATGTTTAAAGGGCAGAATGTTGAGCAAGTGTTTTATAGACAGCCATTAAGTGGGGACTGGGATAGAGAAGAGACAAAACTCTGACTTCAGAAGATTGAGGTAAAGAGGATTTTGTAAATTTGACTCTAGCATTCATAGGAGTCTTAGTTTTCAAAAGCATCACAGTGCAGATGAAAAGGAAAAGAAAAAAATGAACGAACCCTCTAATCTCAGGCAACACGTGTAAGAAAAGTTGAATGGGAACAGTTCCCCCACAAGATAGCCTTCCATTTCTTTAGGGTTAAACATCGATTTTCTCTTTGTGTCCCACCTTCTCTATGGACTACACTAGTTCCCAGGGGTCTTCATAGCCAGAGCTACAAGAAGCTGGGAGTAAATTTAGAAAGAGCAACGTTTCTCAGGAAAATGCTGGGTGTAGGCTGTGTATGTGCCAGGACATAAAGAAGTGAGTTCTTTCTACTCGTGAAATATCCAGTTCTCCTTCCTTCAGGGGCTTTTCTTTTCCAGCAGTTCAAGTTTGCTGTTTCTGTTTATCTGTCTGAAGCCCGGCAGAGTGGATTACAGAATCAGGGGTTTAGAGATAGATCTACCTGGATCCCCGGCTCTTCTGCCTGCCAACTACCTGCCCCCCACTCCCCCCTCCCTCCCAGTCCCCGTCCCTCATGTGGATCAGTTTCTTTCTTTTCAAATAACTCAATTTTTAAGCTTGGAATATCTGGGCAAATATTTTCACTTAGAATCTCTGAAACCTAATATTAAAGAAGGGTCCTCATTCCATTCTGAATTTGGGGGAATTTGAGCAGAAGGCAGAGAATAAAATAGCTGGTCCATTCTAAACTCAGTGGAAATGAAAGATCCACTATAGTCAAAGATCCTGCACAGCCTTACAGGTAACAGTGTTTCTAGTAACTGAAAGAGCAAAACAGCAGATTGTTCAACATTCCTGTATTACTATAAGGGTTTTGCTCCAAGTGAAAAATAAATTATAGACTCAGATATTTTTGTAAGACATGCATATGTCCTAGATATACACATTTGCTGGATGAATATATAGTACTCAAATATTTTAATCATTTAAGAAGCAAACAAAAGAGGTTTTATAATTGTCATAAAGTCCTCCGGGGTGTGAATTGCGGTTCAGTAATTCATGCCTTGCTGTGTAGACAGCCCAGCACCCCTAACCCCATGTCTAAAACCACAGTAAGCATAAAGTATTATGCCATGATTCATGCTCTGTCATGTTTTACTGTAGTGAAAAAGTTGTGCTAGGCTTTTCTAAACTCATAATTAAACCATGCAAACGTTGCATAATGTTTCACAGCCTTTTAAAAAATATGCTTTGGTAAAATGATCTTTATGATTAAAGTCCAAGTTCTGTGATTGTTTTTTTTTTTTTTTTAACACAGGGTTTTAGATTCAACATTCTTGCTTCACACCACAACGTAGCTTTCCAGCGTTAGAGGAGGGCTAGCACTAAAACCCCAAAGGACCTCTGCATTATCATTTTTCATTCATGTGACCAGAGTGAGCTGCGTTTGGATTCATTGCCAGCGGTGGGCCAGAAGGTGGTGATGGCGAGCTTCTCATGTCAGGTTTTTTTGGGTATTTTCTAATTCTATGTGTATTATTAATAAAAAACCCCAAAGCACCAAATAGAACAAAAAAACTAGGACTGATGATATGATGTATGCTGAGTTTACTGTTACCAGTCTCATGGGGCCAACGTGAACACAAGAAGGCAGGTGTGGAAATATTGGGCAGTACTGTGGGCCACCCCAACCATGGGAATGAGAGGCACGGTAAGTAGGATAAGTGGCCTCCATGCTTGTCTTTGAGCCTAAACCACTTGTTTATACACCCTTATTTTCCTCTCTGAAAAGACATGATCTCAAAGCCCCTTCCAATAGTGTAGGATTCTAATTCAAACTGATGGTATACAGTATTTCTCTGCTGAACTTGTATGTTAATCAGATTTAAGAAAGATTCAGTTGGAAGGGTGGGGTGAAGAATAGTGCTTGTAACAATAAATACACCTATGCTGGGAAGAGGAAGTAGGGAGGGAGAAGATGGAAGTTATCCAGGAAAGAAGCCACAGGCTGAGGAAGAGAACCACTGTCAGTCATTCTCCAGACAGTAGGGCTACTTGTTCTTCAATGGAGTGCCTCTGCTAAGTCAGTCCATCGAAAAGAACGAAAGTTTACTGAAATTTTAGTATGTGCTAGGCATGTGCTAACTTAGCTAGTAATAGCCTGATGAATAAGGCCAATGTCGTTCCTGACCCATTGGAGCTTCTAGTCTGGTATCAGTGAAGATCCTGGGAATAGATGATGCTTGGAAAGGTTTCTTCCTGGGGCACTGAGAGTTGCTTCATTTATTCATTCACATTAATTAATTTTTTCATTAATTCATGGGCTCATGAAGTTATTCATATCCTCATTCATTCATGTTGCCAATGAGCATTTTTGCTTTACTAGGGTCACTGTTTTGGGGACTCAGTAGTGAATGGACTATAGTCCTTGCCTTTAGGGAATTACAGCGAGTGGCGGACCTGTATTCAGGTGAATTGGTGGATTATCTGCCTAATCTGGACTTGCAAACAGCTGTTCCCACATTAGAGATAACCCTAATGGCATTTATTACGCACTTACGTTCTGCCTCTGCAAGGAACAGACTAGGGAAAGCACCTAATTTAAATGATAGATCGATTTCAGTCCGAATTCTGCCTTTAGCCTGGGCAAGTCACTTATATTCTCTGGTATGTAGTTCTCTTACTTCAAATGATAGTAGTGAAGAATAAGTGAGATAAGCCATATGTAAAAGCAAGTAGCACATTTTTTGGCCACATTAAATGCTCAGTACGTCTGACTACTTTTTATGATTATATTATTAAAAAGGAAAATAAACCCATGCCAAGGGATTTATCTGATAATTTATTGGTAAGGCCATACACTCCTGCTCCAGGGTGAGGTTCAAGTAATAATATCATGCCATTCACTGATAAAAAGTTTGCCTGCTGGTCTTCAGCACCCGGGAGGAACTGGGCTACAGAGATTAAGTGGTAAAAGGCAAGAAAACTGGAGATTTGAGGTAAGGATAGAGGGGGCAAAGACCCAATCTCAATCAGTTCACATGTCCATTAATAAAACGACTGGATTAGAAAATTTAAATTTGAGCCTCTCTGCCTCCTGTTATTTTTCAGGGTACATAATGTTTTGATGCAGCCACTTTACTGAGGTCGTTTTGTGATGGGTTATTTTCAGATGTCTGATCATCAAAAAAGTGGTTAAAACTGAGCCCCTCTCCTTTTGAAATGAGGTCAGAGAAGGGGGATTGGGGATAAGGTAGGGTGGATGTGAGTGGCGAATTCAGAGGGATCAATGGCATACATCAGTAAGAAAGTGAGTGCTTTCACCTTTTGATGCAGCAATATCAAAATATATTCAGAGTGAAAAATGACCCTATCAAATAACTGATGTCAAGATGTTCTGCTGCTTCCAGCTGTAGCTCTGAAATGCAAAGAGCTTGGGGGTCACCACTCCCCTCTTTACAAGGAAAGAGCTGAACAGAGTGATAATTCATGACTCTTCTTGGATCTGTTAGGGAACTGAGACTGTAGGGCAAACCGCCACCCTGAAATCTCGAGAGGCAGGTGACTATAGAAGATCATACTGAGTGAGGTGTGCATACCACGACCAGAAGCTGCTGGAGCTGTAAATTGGTTGGAACACTTAACTGGTAATTTTGATAAACTGTTGGAGACCAAGTATAGACTACCATGAAAGTAAGAAACTTCTAGGAGCTTCAATCATTTGTGCATGTATGGGGACTGGAGTGGGGACACTTTCATGAGATTGGCATCAGGAATTCTTCCAGGTTTTCATGGGATCCAGTATAGTAACAGTGGGTTACAGTTCAAAGAGACTAGAGAAGAGTTCTTAGGGAAGTCTAAAGGCAACAAGGGAGACGAAAACAAGGATATTGGAGGAATTGAAGCCTCTGACATCTACAGCTACAGTAAATATGAAGCACAGCCCAACTCCTAGCTAGATGACCATAAAATCTCACACTGAAGTTTTACTTACATCCATTCCCATCATCTGATAAATCACATCTAGCTTTCTTTCTTTCTTTTTAAGATTTATTTATTATTTATTTACTTAATTTATTTTAGAGAGAGAAAGACAGAGAGGGGAATGTGTGAGCAGGGAGAAGAGCCAGGGACAGGGAGGGAGAAAATCCTCAAGCAGACACAATGCTCAGCCTGGAGTCTGATGTAGGGCTTGATCCCAGGACCCTGAGATCATGACCTGAGCCAAAAACCAAGAATAAGATGCTTAACTGACTGAGCCACCAAGGTGCCCCTCATGTCTAGCTTTCAAATCAGAAATAACAAGGCATGCCAAAATGTAAGGAAAGTAGTCTGAAGAGATACAACAAACAGCAGAACCAGACTTAGATATGACACAGATTTTGGAGTTACTGGCCAGGGAATTTAATTATGATTAATATATTAAGGGTTCTAATGGAAAAAAGAGACATCATGCTGGAACGGATGGGTGATGTAAGAGGGAGATGGCAACTCTCAGATACAAAAGGAAATTCTAGAAATGAAAAACATTGTAACAGAGATGAGAAATGCCTTTGATGGGCTCATCAATAGACTAGATATGGTTGAGGAAAGAATCAATGAGCTCCAAAATATGTCAATAGAAACTTCCCAAACTAAAATGTAAAGAGAAAAAACAAAGAAAGAAAACAAAGCAAACAGAAAAACCTAAAACAGAACATTCATGAACTTTGGGAAAATTTCCAAAGGTGTAACATATGCATAGTGGAAATATCAGAAGGAAAAAGAAAAGAAAACAGAGTAGAAGAAACATCTGAAGTATTAATGGCCAGTAGTATTTCAAAACTAATGATGGACACCAAACCACAGATCCAAGAAGCTGAGAGAACACCTAGATAAATACCGAATAATCTACAGAAACATCTTACCCAGAGAGCAACAAGGGTAAGAATTACTTCTAACTTCTCTTCAAAAATCATACAAGCAAAAGTGTCGTAAATATTTCAAGTGTTTAAAGAATTCTATATTCTACAAAACTATACCTCAACAGGGAAGGAGAAACAAAGATAGAAATAGAAAACAAACATGGTACATATGAATTCAACCATACCAATAATCACTTAAGTATGAATGTTCTACATGCACCAATTTAAAGACAGGGATTGTCAGAATGAGTTAATAACAAGGCCCAACTATATGTTGTCTACAAGGAAACTATTTAAATATAAAGACTCAGGGTGAAAGTAAAGAGATGTAGTAAGACCATGCTAACACTAACCAAAAGAACGGCAGTAGCCGTATTAATTTAATATAAAACTAACTTCAGAAAAAGGAAAATTTTCAGGGATAAGATGAGAATTGCAAGACGATGAAAGACTGCGTTCTCTAAGAAGATGTAACAATCTTTAATATGTAAGCACCTAAGAACAGTGTCAGAAAACACAAGGCAAACACTGATTTAGAACTACAAGAAGAAATAGAAAAATACACTTAGCTAAAGACTTCGACACCCCTCTCCCAGTAACTTATGGATCAAGCAGGCAGAAAATTAGGGCATTTTGACCTGAACAGTGTTCCCAACAAACTTGATGTAATTGACATTTATAGAGGATTCCATTTAACAACAGCAGAATACCCTTTCTTCTCAAGCTCACAGGGGACATTTGCCCAGACAGACCATATTCTGGGCCATAAAATACACCTTAACAAATTTAAAAGAACAGAAATCATACAAAGTTTATTCTCAGGCCGCACGGATTTAATACTAAAAACAAAACAACAGCAACACCACCACTACCACCACCCACGAACAACAGAAAGTTACCTAGAACAAATATTTGGAGCTTCAACAACAGACCTCCAAGTAACCCATGGGTAAACTAAGAATTCTCAAGAGAAATTAGAAGGCATTTTGAACTAAATGAATATCCAGCTTCTCACTATTTGTGGAACATAGTGCAAGCAGTGCTTCCAGGGATAGTTAAAACATTGAATGCATATATTAGAAAAGAAGAGTGGTCCAGAATCAATAATTTAAGCTCCCAGCTTAGGAAACTAGAGGAAAAAGAGCAAAATAAGCCAAAAGCAAGGAGAAGAAAAGACATAATAAGAATTAAAGTAGCAATCGGGGAAACAGAATGACAAAGAAGGTGTCGCACAGGAAGGTGACAAAGAAAATCAACAAAACTGAAAGTTGTTCTTTGAAATGTTTCAAACTTCCAACTTTGGCCCCAGGCCCCCACCAGGCCACATAGGAGCATGGCCAGAGACCCCTTTTGGTTTGACTAGGACCACCTACCTCTCTGGGGTCTTGAATGCCCACCCTCAAAACCTGGATTCCCAACAGCACAATCATCTCTCTGCCAGGGGCCAGGAGGAGGTTGGCAGCTCTGTGGTGTGGCTATTATAGTTAGAAGGCCCTTCCCTTGGCTCTTCGGCTGATATCTTTAAAAGATGCGACCTTTTGGTAACCCTTCAGAGCCGTTTAAAAACAGAGACCAGACAGTTATGTATGTCATGGGGCCCTGGCGTCTATTTTTAAGAGCCAAACTTGCTTGGTGAACACAGAAACCCTCAGGGCCATCCTGGTGTTTTTTTTTTTTTCCCCTGGAGGATTTTTTCCCTCTTTCTGTTTGGAAGACAGCAGGGTAGTTCCCAGGGTGCCCTTCAGATTCACCTCAGTCATGGGTAGCTGGTGTAATGCCCTCTTGGATGCCTCCAAACGCACAACAGGATATGACTCAGGGCTCAGAGATGTGAGTCAGTTTCCAGGGTGATGTGTCAGGGCGGGCCCTGGGGGTGGTGGTGGTGGTGGTGGCAGCTTGCATCTCCCCATCTTGGACCCTTGGGAGGGAAGATCTCGGCTCTGCAAACAAAAGGATGCCCCCTGGGGCTCTGCTGCTACCTTTAGAACCCCATGCTGTGGTGGCCCCAGGCACGGGGTCCTTCTCTGCTTTGAAAGAGGCATTTCCCTGGAAGTCCCACTGTCCTTCAGGGCCATTTCCTCTGGCCTCTGTGGCAGGGAGTCAAAACGCAGCATGGCAAAAGGAAGGAGGGCTAAGCGGTCACTTAGAAGTGCGCCCAGGTAGCAGACACGGGATTTGCACATTGTTGCTATCAGTGAAACCCCATGATAATGTGAGTCAGCTCCTACCAGCTTTGGATCCTGGAAAAAGCGAGGTTGTGAAATAGCTCTGGTATTTGCCAACCGTTGTCTCTGCCGGCTATACACATCTTGGATAGTCATGTAGAGCTAAGATGCATTCATTCTTCCAGCAATTACTGGAAGGGAAGCATCCAGCACCAAGCCCAGGCAGAGACCTGCCCAGGGAGGCTGCATTTTAAAGGCCTTCAGGGTTTTGAGGGGTCTTGTCCAGATCGCAGGGCCTGGGAGGTGGCAGGCTGCCTGCAGGAGGGAAAAAAGGAGGCGTGTGGCCACGTCTCCCCCACGCACAGCCTCTGGGACCCATATTTGGAGCCTGGTCCCAGGGAGGCTCCCTGGCTTTGCGCTTAGGGCCATTGGGTCAGGGCGCTGGGAATCCAGAAAGCCAGTCCCTTCCAGCAGAGCCACCCCCAGCCCTGGTGGCTCACCACAGCCCTTTTCCTTTCAAACCTGTTTCCTCATCTCTAAAAATGGGGGTAACCAGCCTCACCTGCCTCACAGGTGTGAGAGTTAATTAATGTTTGTGGAGCAGCTTTGAGAGCCACAGATGAAAGGCGCTCTATAAATGCAAAGTGCCGGTCCTCATTAGAGTTGCCAGACACTTCCCAGGGGAAACAGTTCAACTTTTGCCATGAGGCCTCTCCCCTCAGCCCCATCAGTCTGAGGCACGTCTGGAAAAGAGCTCTGGACTCAGGCACAGTTTTCTCTGATGAAGGGCTGGGGGGTAAGTCATTGGCTTCTAGAAAAGATGGGTGTATGGATAAACACCTCCTGTTCTCTGCCGGCACCATGTCCCGGGGCCAGAGAGAGAGTAGCCTTCAGTTCCCATGGGGTGGAGGGAGCACAGTTTTGAGGGAACAGAAGGCACCTTTTGGTCTTCCCCTGTCTTCCCTTGCAGACTTGCAGACAGTTGCCCTGGACTTTGTTAAACAAACATCCATTGCAGATACCCTTCCCGTAAAGATTTTCTGCATTCTCACTGTCTGTGCCTCTGCCCTGGAACACACTTTCCAGGCCCCCACTGATTCTATAGGTGGGCTGGGTAAATTGCTGATGGGCCAGCCCACTGGCCAGGTTCAAATGATTCCACGATTGCCCTGTTCATCGCCTTCCCTTCTTCCCTTCTCCTTCAGTGAAAATCTCAAAACACAGGCAGTAAAGATGGTTTCCGCCCCCTCATTCTCTAGCCCCTTCACCCTCTCTGCAGCTCCTGGAAAGGGATGAGCCAGAAATCCCATGTCAATCGCTGGGAGATCTCTGGCAGCCTCTAGCTTGGGATCACGTGCTTGACATAGCAAGAGGACCCTCACTTGCAGGAAACGAGTGACAGACACCTCGAAGGGGGAAGCTACACGCAGGGGAGGCATGGCATCACCTGGGATGGCCCGTAGCTAAAGAAACAGAATAATCTAAAGGAACATTCCGTGGGGATAGCACATGCTATAAAGAGGACGGTGCAGGTTTGAGCATCACAGGCCACGGCACAGGATGGGAGACTGTCAGAGCCAAGCCACTGTCCAGACTGTTAATGGAAGGCCCTGTGAGGATGAGGGGGGGTCCCTAGGACTTCTCAAAGAGATACCAGCGATTTCTCTGACTAAGCAGATTCAGTAAGATTAAGTAACGTGGCCAAGCTTTGCCAGGGTCATTGTAATGCCTCAGAGTGGCAGCGGGCAAGAAAAAAGGAGTGATGTTCACTTTGGGGCCTCAAGGGCTGCAGGACAACAGTGAGTTGTCAGTATTGGAGGAGACGCTCTGGACCCCAGCTCAGAAAGAGATGTGGCACGCAACAGCTATGCATCACGTCATTTTGTGGCCTGGCTTCCCGTGAGGCCACTCCATCCAGCTGTGCAACCCCCAACCCTCTGTGTCAGTGTACCTCCCTCCAGCCAACATCTGGACTCAGACACATCTCTTGTGGGAGACACAGGTAGTGCGGGGCCGACATGACAGGAAGCCACACTCCCCATCAGCATGATCATAGCTTTCCCGCTGTGCTTTCTCCCAGCTGCGACCCTAGATTTTACTTTAGCACTTTTGTGGTTTAAAAAAAAAAAAAAAAAAGGTAACAATGGTTTGACAGATTTTAGAGTGGCTGAAGCCCTTCATGTAGCCACTGTATCCCCTGATCCCATGCAGCATGGGCCTGAATGCATCCTTTCTGGATTTTTCACCCAGACACTCTGGTTTGGAGCAGCACACGCCGAAGCACGGAGTTCTAATAAAATCAGGAGTCATATGAAGTGGGGAACAAAGGATGCAACACCACATCGTATCTAGAGAGTGCTGGCAGGGAACCCGCAAGGATGCTTCACTAGCCTTTGACTATGTCCTGAGGCTGTCCCTCAGACAATCATGAGGGCCAGAGCAAGAGCAGAGCAAGGCTGTCATTTGGGAGTTGGAGAGATTAGGGCTGAGCCCTTGACTGGTCCTTCACTCAAGGTTGTGCTGGCGGCAAATGAGTTAATCCCTTCGAGACTCAGTTTCCCCACTGCTTCCCCCAGGGAAAACGTGGTTTTGCGGTGAGCACATGTGAGGGTCCAGCAGGCTGCCACATGCAGCCTGCTGGAGAGGAGACAGAAGCCCTTCCTTCCACTGAGCGCCAGCCTCTTTCAGCAGCGGCACTGCAGCTGCTCAGCCCAAGGTGGTTGCACGGCGGCCACTCTTTCTTGAAGAGCTTCCATTCCGTGCTCCCCACCTGAAGGAGGGTAGGGTGAGTTTCTCAAGCTGAAGTGCCTGGCCTCCTTCCATAAACCACTGGCTCAGTGTCTGCTTCAGTGTGCTCCTGTTTTCCTCACGCTCACTGCCGGCGGTGCTGTCCTGCCATGACTTTTCTCCCCCTACCTGCACCCACCCCTTGTTTTCCTTTCCCACACATCAGGCCCAGCTCCGGGAATTCCCAGAGGCAGGGGCCAGGAGGCGGGGGCCCTGGGAGGACCGCCCCCTTCTGCACCTCCACAAGCATCCATCCTGCCTTTGGCCCCAGGCACAAAGTCACAGCATGTGCTTGGGGGGAGCAGCAGCAAATGTGGTGTGAATCCTGCCCTCCCTGCACCTCCAATGCTCTGAACTTCATAGGACTACAGGGCACATCTCTGAACAGATCAAACAGTGAATTTCTTTCTCCCTCTTAAAAGGCACTGCCATTCCAGTTGGCCACGGACCCTTTCATTCTCCCGTAGACATGACAGCAGACCAAGGGTGCATATTCTCTTCACGTAAGAGGGGCCTCACCCCCTGCACTGGAGACCTGAGACCTACAGGATTCACAGATTCACTATCTTCCTTTGGTGGCCTCAGAGACACAGCAGGACAGGCCACTGTGAGCTCAGCATCACCCTTCATTCCTAAAACTCAACATGCTCCTGACCTAGAGCTCTAACTTCTTTTTTCACAGACACAGTTTTGGAGGGGTCGTGTTCACTACACTTCTCGAGCCCAAGGCTTCTCCATTCGTCAAAAGTCCCCAAGAAATAGTTCTCTTACACTTTTTGTTATGTTGCAGCAACTGCAAAAGCACTCAAATATCTGCCATCCGAGTAAGACAGTGGGGGAGAACCCAAACAGCCTCCTCCTGGGGCGGCAGGTTCCCATGCTAGTTTTGGGTTCTTTAGAATAACTGAGTTTCTTTGGCTTGTGAGCCAGGGCAGGGAGAATCGCTATCAACCTCTCTTTGGGGAGCGGGCAACCCCCTCTTTTGTCTGATGCCTCCTCGGCCGCCTTCTCCGCGAGCTCAGCGCAAGAGGAACTGGTTCCCTTAAGTCTGCAGCCAGCGTGCACCCCCCAAAGGACTGACCTTGATGCGAACTAATTGGGACTGCCACAGATTAGTAACACAGGTTGCTGAGGTGCACTTTTGCCGTATAAAGGAGAGCTTTGAAGATAAGAGCTGCGCGTGCTTTCACAAGCTCATCCCTGGTGCTCTGAACAAAGGACATAAACTAATAAAGTCAGATTCATCTAGGGGCAATCTACACTCGCAGAGGAATATCACCCCAAACTGATTCAGAAAGGCAAATGGAAATCTGCCGGAATTCTTTTAAACTCTAACACAGATCTCGATTTAAAAAATGACACACACACAAAAAAACTCTTGGTAATAAGCAGACCTCTGATGATCTAAAGATCCACAGCTTCATTTATTGACTTAGAGAAAGTAAATGGCATTTCAAATACAACCTTCATACTTTAATAGATGAGGTCACCCTGAGAAAGATGATACCGAGCCCAGCAGTGGGAAACCTCCCTCCAGAGGACTGCTTTGATTTACAAGGTCAAGGAAGGCTTTCTCAGAGAAGCAATAGGTTTTCAGTGACTTGGACTAACATGGAAGAATTAAAAAAAAAAAAAAATTTTTAAAGGAGTGTGTGAGATAGCAGACTAGGAGACTCTTGCTCAACAAAAGGGATGACCTACAGACAAGAGACGTGAGGCCCCAAAGCTGACTTACTACCAAGCAGAGATGCCCAAGTGACTCCCCTTTGCTGCTGGCATGGAGCACCAGTGTGGACGACAAGATCCTTGTGACTTTCCCAGACTGTTCTCAACAGGGCTGTTTCTCCTCCAGGGGACATTGGGCAATGTCTGGAGATATTCCTGCCATCACAACTAGGGTGAAGGCTGCTCCTGGCATCTAGTGGGTGGAGGCAGGGGTGCTGCTGACCATCCTACAACACACAGAGTGGCCCCCCCCCCCATGGCAGAGAAAGACCTGGCCCCAAATGCCAGTGGTGCCTGAGGAAGACCCAGCCCAGGCTAGGCACGCACCCCAGGCACAGGACACGAGAAACTCAGGGGTGTTGAGAAGAGAAGGGGTGTTCTGGGAATCTTTTGGAGCCCCTGTGGAAACCAGGGTCTCTGGGGACCATGGTCTGCCCGCATGGCCTCAGCCGTCACACTGTGCCCAGGGAGAACTCTGTCCCTATGCCAGGATTTGGGATGACTCTTTCTCACAGCCTCATGGCCTGGCACCCAGACTTGAAACTGGCACGCCGTGTCCTGGGTGAGACGAAGGTGTAAACGACCAACAACATCACCCCTGAGCTGACCGTCAGCTTTGCCACCTGAGAAGGGACAGGCTAGTGCTTGCCTTTCCCAAGCTTCCCGGGCATGAGTCACATGTAACTAGATAATGATGCAAATCACTGTCAACATTTCTAAGGTTTCATTCCAACATCTCATGGAATGATCGCGCACAGAGAGACCTCAGAGACTTTCTAAGCCCGCCCCACCTCGGAGAAGGCTGAAGCCTTCTTCGTGACTCCCTCTGCCCCCCACGCCAGGCTGGTGACACGGCAGGGGCAGACCTCTGGTTCTTCGGAGAGGGCTGTTTCTTACTGTGTGATGACTGAAGCCTTTGCCCCCACCCCAACCTAGTTACCATATACTGACAAAACAAAACAAAACAAAACAAAACAAAACAAAACAAAACAGGTTTGACTTTCAAAAGGAAGAAAGAAAAGAAAAGAAAAGAAAAGAAAAGAAAAGAAAAGAAATAATTGTTAAGCACGGCGCCCAGTGGACACAGGGGAAGGGACCCTTGTTCCTGCATACAGGCCTGGGAATTCTGGGCTCTGTGGCGCTGACTGGGAAGTCCTTACTCAATTGATATCCCCTTTTCATCCTGAAACTGAGCCCCAGCACCCCCAAACCTCAAATAAAAGTTGGTGTCTGTTGCTGTGAATTTATGCATCAGGGAGGGAGGGAGGGCGTCTCCCTCCGACCCCACTGTGGTCGTGGGCCGGACGGAGGCTTCCAGAAACGAGAAGGCGGCAGTGAGGATCCCATGGTCGGCCTGGTTCCACCTTCTCTTCTGATGGCCTCCAACTGCCAAGTGGCTGCACTGTGCCGATTTTAAACCCTTTTATGGAAAGTGCCATACCCTTTTCTGCTCCCATCACTTAAAATAATGAGTTAGCCGTACTTGTATTAGTCCGTCTTTCAAGTGGATTAAATTCACAGTCTCGTTCTCCTCCAGTCTCGCAGGCTTTGGCCTGGCTGTCTGAACCCCTAGATTAGACAGATGAGCACATGCCAGACAGCAATGAAACGCAATTACCTAGGCAAACTTTTGAAGGATTTGAGCCCTGGGGCACAGGCTGTTTACGAAAGACTGAAAGCACCGTTTGTACTGAGCAGGACCAGTTGCCTCCGTCTTTTTGAGTTCTGGATCCCGCCCGCTGCTGGACTCCAGGCAGGATTTCTAGGGGGCAGATAACATCGGGCTTCTGTCCACACCTCTGTACCTCAGGGTCTTTGCTGTTTTTCAACAAGAAAATGCAAGTACCAACAAAAACCTATTCTAACATCTCCTTTTGTGTTCACTGGCTATCTTGCTCTCATTGGTTTATTATTATTACTACTATTATTATTATTATTTTGTATTGTGTACCACCCCGAGAAAAGGCAGCGAGAAATCATCCTGTAGCTGCCTGGCTCTATAACATCTTTGGAAGTGAATAACCTTTCCAATAAACAGGAACTTCCCGTCTTTGAAAAAAAACAGCAAACCAGTCTCAACAACACGTCCGAAGTACTTTCCCCTTGCCTGGAACAAAAAAAGGCTTCTGAGGAACTGAGGGAAGAGGAGGCGAAGAAAGCAAAAGGGAGGGTTGACAAAGAGGGTGGCAAATGGCCTCCCCCACCCCCGCCCCCAGTCCCCACATGGCCCATGTTCTACTATTTTTTTTTTTTTTTTTTCCAGATAGACAAGTGGGCCGGCACAGGCGAGTTGGAATGGTCCTTCAGCCACCAGCTGAGGATCATAATGCAACGCCACAGAGGGGAGGGGAAGGGGGAAACTTGGCTCTTGTCGTCTGTCTTAGGCACAGGGCGAAGCCATCGACGGGGTAGCAGTGCAATGTTTCAGCGCTGTGGGGCCTGAGACCCCAAGGCCTGGCAACAGGTCCGTTGGGGAAAGAGGCTTGGTGACAGGTGGGCAGGGAGCCGGGCCACCAAGGTCAAGAGTGGATGGAGGGAAGGATGGATTTGAAAAGCGCCAGAACCAGGAAGAATCAGGAATGCTTTTAGGGAAGGAGGTGACACAGGGACACACCTGACCGTAGGGGGAGGACGCGGAGTGCAGGCGTCTGGGAGGCAGCAGTGAGGTGGGGGGTGGGGTTCCAAGGAAATAGTGGGTAAACAACTTCTTTTACTCTGGGGTCTGAATCTCTAATTCAATGTGTAAAGCCAGCTTCAGGAATTTGGGGGACAGCCTTAAGGTGAGCTGTCTGAGGAGGAAGGCGGACGGCAAGGAAAGACAGTGACACAAGAGTCTGGCCTGGGGGGTTGGGGGTCAGCAAAAGAAAAGGGTAGCTCATTAGCTTTAGAAAACAGAAGGCTGTAGAAGGTCATGGAGTCGGAAGGTCAAGAAGCAGAGAAACTCCCACCTTCCTCCTTGTCACAGAAGCAAAGGGAAAGGGGCGAGCTAGTTGTCATCTGGGTGGGACCACCGGGGCTCCCTGTCCCAGGCTCTGAGCTGGGCTCTGGGAGGAGGAAGAAGAGTCCGTCACAGAACTAAGAAGCAAGGCTCTGCCCTAGAATTGGTGCTTTGGGATGAAGGAGATCATTCCGGGAAGAAAGTTTTGGACTTCAGATGAAAGCATGTCAAGCACCAGGTTTGACGTGCTATCCCGAGAGCAGGGAAAGTCTTCCTCAGTGACTCCTACTCTCCCCTGCCCTGCAGATCTGGGCTAGGGTCGTGGGGGTCTGGAGAAGTAGGAGAGACAGCTCCTGCCTGCCCAAGCCTGTCACTCTTGGAACCATGACTGGAGCCGGGGAGGTGAGGGTGCAGGTGCCCAGGGCTCAGGGACGCTTGGAAAGCATCTCGTTAGTTGGTTTCGCAGTTTGGATGATCTCAAAGCACAGAGGGAAACCTTGGGTCCTTGTGTCCCGGAGCCCATGACAGTTGGGGCATCAGCAACCTAACCCCATCGGGTAATGATGGCGGCAAGGCTTGGGAAGATGGCGGAGTCCCAGGCCCCAAAGGATGGGCTCAGGGCAAGAGAAGATGGACTCGATTGTTGGATGGGAAAGGGGGGGGGGGCAGGGAGGTGCCCTGAAGAATGGCAGGATCCAGGGAAGGATGGAAACCTCGTGGCCCCGAGAGAGGCAGAGGCAGGGCCAGAGAAGGAGCTGAGAAGCCCGTGGTTCAAGTGATCTCAGTCGGAGCAGGTTTGGTTTCTGTCTCTGGTCCTCCTTGGCCCTCAGGTGGCTTGAGGGGGCCACATCTGCTTCTTACGCCACCACCCTCCCCAGGCTGTAAGTTCAGACAGAGTGGCCTCAAAGAGGCGGCTTTGCTGTGCTGCCTCTGGCCTCCCAGAAGCCACAGTCTTGGCGGCGACGCCATCTCCCAGGGCCCAGGGTCGTCGCGGGTATAGCCACTCAAGGTCGCATGGAAGGGGTTCAGACCTGGGCAGGAGGGAGCCAGAAGCCCCCAGGTTTCCTATCTCACCCTGCTGCTTCCCACGCCTCTCTCTGCTGCCTCGGAAAAGGTGTCCTGGGGCAAGCTGGCTGATGTGCGCAGAAAGAAACTAGGACAGCGGAGTTCAAAGTGATTTGCTCCGAAATCCCAGGCCTCAGATAAAATAAGCAGCCTGCACATATCCCCTCCCCGACAGGTCTCGGGGGCTGAAGCTATGAGTCAGCAGTGGGACTTAGCGCTTAAGCCCGTTCTCGGCACTGAAAGGTCGGGGACTGCCTGTTTGTCGTTGGAGGACGAGCAGAACAGAGTGACCGCTGGCACCTCCGTGCGTCCCCGCTCAGGTAAGAGCCTTGCTCACAGAGAAGGAAGCGGAGAGATTCCTTACAAGCCCCCGGGCCATGACAGGTGCACACGGGAGGAGTCCCTAGGTGCTAGCGAGGGGCCTATTGTGGGGCCTGGCAGAAAAGGTCGGCTTCCCTAACTCCGGGAAACTTTTCCTTGATTTTTATCCCAAGGGCTTGCACATCGTGTGGCCCCATGCAACGCAAGTCATTTGTGGGGGGGGGGGGGCTGTGACTGAGGAAAGAGCGTTCACAGCCATCAGCCTTGAGGGCTGCCGACCTGGGCCAACCCAGGAGAGGTCCTGCCCAGTGGCTGCCTGGGGTCAGGGCCTCCGGACAGCTGGGTGTGCAAAGGGTCTGCGGACGTAATGCTGGCGGCCTGCGGTGTTCCCTGTATGGGTAACGAGGGACTGGGCAGGGACAGCGCGGGGACAGAACAGTTTGCTGGTTCGTCAGCAAATACCACCACGGTGGGGAAACACTGTCCTCCGCTTACCACCGCAGTCACTCACATGACAGCAACGGCAGGGGAAAAACAAGAAGTGAAAACCGTTCCTGCACACCACCGGTGTGGAAAAAAGTTTGGATTTCGGCTTTTTTCACCATCCTGCTTCTCCACTCTGTGGCTCAGCTCCCTTGGTGACTGTGAATTTATTCTCCACCAGGCCTCGAGCTTCTTGTTTGGCAGTGGGAAATTCTCCTTCATAAGAGGGCTACTGTTGTATTGTTTGTTTGTTTTTAATTTCCAAAAATAAGGACAAGTTTGTAAAATGGGGTGGGGGGCAGGTCCCGGGAAGGGGCAGAAAGCAGAGGGCAAGGGAGGCAGCTGACCCCCGTGTATCCCAGTCTCGCCTTGGCTTCTCCCTGGCCCCCCTCTGTTCTGAACGTGAAAAATAAGCAGCCTGTGCCGCCTTGACTGGAGATGTGTCTAACAAGGCCCTCATTGTCTCAGACAGGTGTGAGATTGGACTTGATCTGAGGCCAACACCTCCAGTCCCGGAGCCAGCTCCGAGAGCTGAAAACATGCACCAGCCCTCCAGTAATACCACTGCAGCCAGCCAGAGTCTCAACAATTTAAGGCTTAACACACACAACATAAATCAGTGGATGATGGACCAGCCGACCGGCAGCTTCTTGGGTGGATGCCTGCAGACTGTCTACAGATCAGACCCGGCCTGTTTGGGTTATTTGAGACCTTTTTTTTTTTTTTTTTTTTGGTAATATAAAGATGAGAAACTGGGTGGAGCTGTGCGCAGGCACACGGGTGTTTGCCCTATCTTGTTCCAACAGCCCCCCTTTCACATAAGTGCTGTTTTGCAGGGACTGCTTGGGAAGACTCACTGTGCTGTATCCAAATACTAGGAATGTGTTCAAGCTGGGGAGGGTCGGCAGGAGAGCTAAGCGCATGTATATAGGAGCTGGCTGTGTGACCTTTGGCAAGTCACTTAACCTCTCTGGGCTCAAAGTGCTTCCTCTGTCTAATGAGAGGGCTGGCTATCTCATTCTGGTCCAACTTTCTAGGGCTCACTCATCTCTGTGGTCAGAAGTTCAAAGTTGCTGTGGCAAACTGCCCAAATCAGGGGACATCATGACCCTTGGGGGAGAGTTTGGAAGACTGCTAACTGCTGTGTTTCTGAGTGGATCTGTTCCTCTGAGCCAGAAAAGTCATTTCACAGCATTTCCTTCATTGGTCTGTTCTTTAGAAACTCTGACTACTGAGGCCAGCCACGAGAGCCATGGAACTCAAGCCCTGGGGGCTGTGGTCAAGACATGTCAGGACCATGCACTGTGAGAGGCAAAGACAGACGGACAGGTCCACATCGCTAGTTAGTGCAGGGCCTCAAGTCCCTGCTTCTCTTGACTGACCCCTACCTAAGTTCCACGTAGGAGAGGTGACTACTGACTTACCAGGTCTTAGCCACAGGAGAGAGCCCAGAAGCCACACACATGTCAGAAACAGCGCCTCTGACAGAGGGGCATTTGCTGTCTGCCCACGATGGTCCTGGGGGAGCTCTGGCCTTGCTGTCCATGACCCTGACTCACAGGGAAACCTGTCTCTGACTCTAGTTCCCGCATTCGCATGGCCATGCACCGTTCAGGGAGTAAATGCAGAAGCGGACAGCGGGGTCCGGAACCGGGACGCAGGGCTGTCACTCAGCACCAGCTGCCAGGCCCCAGCGCCCCTCCAGCCTCGGCTTCGCTGCGTCCCCACAGCTGTGGCTGCCCGGCCCCGCCCCGACACACTCGCACACCTGTCTGCAGGCCTCCTTTGGGCCCGCCAGCCCAAGCCGCCAGCAGGCTTTCAAGGCCTGGGCCTGTGGGCGGAATCGGCCCAGGGAGGTATTTACTTAAAATCACACAGGAAGGTGAAACTCGGTTCAAAGAAATCCTTTTGTAGATGGTTCATTAAAAATGCCAAAGAGGCTGACCATTCACATTCTCTAAATGTGTCCGATTCATGCAAGGTAGGGATGGGTCAGGGTTCATCTCTGGCTGTTACGCACGTAGGCCAGGGAGTGTCCTGTCCGCCTCTGCAGCTGTCTGCTGTCCCCCAGGGAGCAGGGCTGAGGAGGACAGAGGGTGGCCTTGAGGTGGGGATTCTATCCTTGCCTTTTGAAAAACCCCTATTCCTAAAGCACGGAATTCAGCATTTTGAAAATGGAGGCACAAAGAAGTACACGATCTAGAGTCCGACCACGGGTGCCTAATCATCTCTCTGAGGAGACAGCACACTTCTAGAAAATGGCCGTGGAAGGACGAGCACGGCGACACATCCTAACGTGCGTTCCACTGACAGCGGAGACTATATTCTGTGGCCACCTCCGAGGCGGAGGCAGGATGGCCCCATGGGATGGGGCCATCCTTGGGATGACCAGGAGTCCCAACACCGGGAGTTCGGGTCTGCCTCCAACTGGGCCAGTCCTGTCTTTCCCTGGGGCCTCTGGGTTCTCACGCGGAAAATAAAGGGCATTGAGCAATGACGTGTAAGGTCCTTTTCAGCTCTAACATTCCCACTGATTCCCATACGATCTTGCGGAGCAGTGCTGATGGGTTCTCCTGTCGGAGTTCTCCCAAGGAAGCGGACCTTGACTGAAGACACTACAAAAACCACCACAGGGCGACTGTCCTCCTGTGAAACAAGGTGTAGCTCATCTGACAGGACGGATAGATGGATTATAACACCCTGGTGAGACCCGACTGCCCCCCACGTGGGTACAATACTAGCAGTAAGAGGAAAACAAATAACATCGAGCGCTTATTTAGCGCATGAAGTGTACCAGGCTCTCTGCTCAATATTTGACGAAAACGTGTCTCTGTTCTTGCAGCAAGCTCTGGAGGTAAGAGGAGAAAACCCGTGCAATGCTCACTGCGCACCAGGCTTCCAGGGTATATACCGATCAACTCGCTTGTGCTCACCGCTCTCCAGGGAGGCAGGTACTTCTCCAGGGAGGCCGTTTTTACAGATGGCGAGCAGCGGTGGCAAGGGTTTCAGTGATTTTCCCAAGGTCACGTAACTACCCAAGTGCCCAACCTGGGATTTGAATTCCAAAGCCCATACTCATTCCTCACCATACGGATTCTAGAGTTAATTGGTATGTTCAGATTCTGCTTTCCTCAGAAAGTGCATCCTGGGGGCTCCCCTATTTTTCCCGAGTCCTCTTCTGAAGATACGGTGGGAGGAACGGGTATATCCTGACGGATGGGATGGAAGAACGGGTGTTCTGTCTTGACACGTCCGGGCCGCTGTGTCTCCCTCTGAGGGAGCCAGGACTGACCAGGGAGAAAGTTTGAAAAATAAGAGAAGTTCCTTACAGACCCTCTAATGTATCCTCCCCTCCCCCACCCCGCAACTTATCCCCTCCCCCAAGGCGCGAAAGAATCAAATGAGGAATTCGGGAAGAGATTCTGGAATAAGAGTAACAAGATTTCCTCTCCCTTCCACCTGAATTGGCCATCTGTAATTTTGCACAAATTCAATTGTAAAGTCATGCTTTGTAATTTGTGGAAAATCATATTAAATTAAGCAGATCCACGTCTGGGCAATGACTTCTCTCATTTAGCAACATATGGTGCCTCGGAAAGTCCGATCCCACAGCAAAAATATTACCAAAAAAGAAAGGTGGTCTTTTAATCACAGGCAACAGAGTAGAGGTGTTCTCGACCTCCCTACTGGCTCAAGAGTATGAGGCCCGGCCGTTCATCAGCAGGAGCGGCGGCACGCACAATTACAGAAGGCTGGCACGGAAGACCACGTCTCCGATCGCTCATGTGAGGTGGGGGGACCTGGACTGGCCGTAAGGGCTCTGGTCCCGGGGCGGCTCCGCGTCTGCGCGCAGGCGCAGCAGGCAGGACCGTCGAGGACCAGTTCACGCACCTCCTGGGGGTCGCAGGCTGCGGGGAGTAACGGAACCAACAGCATCAGCCCTCGCTCTGCTGTGAGCTCTATTCTGTTCTTGCTTTTGGTAAACGTCTGAACCAGGCCCCGGCTTTGCATGATTCACTGCCGTGACTGCTCTAAAGGCAGCCCCCGTAGGGCCACCGTCACAAACATACGCTGCAGGTTCAACACCGAGACGGGGGAAGGCGGGGATCACTGCGCGTTTCAAACACTTGGCGCGTCCACCCGCAAGACACCAGCCCTCTTGGACCGGCAATAGAAACCCGGCTGAAAACTCAGGCCATGACAGGTCTACGCAGCAGGCAATTTACAGCCTTGTATGGATGAAGATGAACAGACCCCGAGAGAAGCGATCTAAATAAACCACTTAACGGGCAGAAATGCCAAGTCGAGCCCTCGAGCTTGTGCTGACTTTTACAGATATTTTAATAACTTTATCATGTAATTTGCCATCTAATCTTGCGGAGAGATGCGCTAATGGAGTGCGAGCGGCCACACAGCGCAGTAACCCCAGGAGACTTAGTAAAACCACTCTGTTCTCTTCCCTTGTATGACCCGCGACTCTAAAAAGCGCAGTCACTGGCCACATTACCTCCTCCTCCCTTTTAACCTTGAGATGTCCTTTATCACCCTTCCCCCCAAATACTCCTGCAGGTTAAGTGTGTATCTGTAGCTCTCCCAAAGACAGAAGGGAGAATTGTCACAGCCTAAGCTCCCAGGGTCTTGGATCTGGCCTTGGGATGACTCAGATTGAACACATTCAAGCTTGTAAGTAAGGAGACATCCTCTGCGGGAATCAGCAAGTTATAGATCTGGGAGACTTAACTGTTCGGGATGGGTGAGCTGCTCAGTCCCAGGGTGGTGCCAAAGCAAAGGCCTTCCCTGGGGATGCTCTGCCTTTAGACACCGCTGGTGACCACGCCCAAACCCCAGAGCTGAAGGATCAGAATGCCTCCCCTCTCATGCTCCCAGCGGGACTGAGCTCACCATTACAGTGACCCAAACCTTGCTAACCACACTGATCGTACTGACCGACAGAGGCATAGACTCGGGGAGGTTGGGTGGAAGAACCAAGATGGGGCGCAGCCATGAACACCACGTCTGTTTGCTCAGGGTTTGTAGCCACCCAATTGCGGTTGGGTGACATGAGGTGCCCTGGACAGTCCTCTACAGGCTCCTCCCCCATCTCGTTCACACTCCCTCCAGCAGGAAAAACAGGGGGTTCCGTATGACGGTGAATCACCTTCACAAAAGGAGTAGTAAACTCCTGCTGTTGATCACAACTGGAAGGTGTTTTTCAAAATCTTGAAACAGATATTTAGAACATTCTAGATCCTAAGAGGTGGTGAATTAATGCTGGTGCCCAGGACTGTGGCACTTGAGCCTGTGTCTTGAGAGGATGACTGTGCTTTCTGCCCAACCTGGGGTACTCACGACTCATTCAGGGACTTGCTGTCATGAGACTGTTTGGGCTTAAAACGGCTGATTTCTTTTAAACATAAATGTAATATTCCATGCCGCGCAGGACGTCAGAGCTGGCTAATACTCAGTCTAAAGACTGTCCGTAGCTCAATAATTAAAAATCAACTGGGTAAGAAGTACGACCTTCCTTTTTTTTTTTTTTTTTTTTTTTTTGCCCCCTTCAGTCCTCAGGTGTGGACAAAGAAACAGAAAATAAACATGATTGGCCAATGTTTATTTTTAGGGTGAGTTCCGTACTATTTCTTAAAATTATTTTGTTTTATTTACTGTGGTTGGTAACTGAATCTCTAGTATCAAAACATACAATGTTCTGCCAGAAAGAGATTATGGAAGAAAGGTCCACGGAAAGAAACTGGGTTTGTCAGCGAAGATTTTCTTTACAGGTGTTTTGCAATCCGTACCTTTAATCTCCGTAACAACACTGCTCGGGAGGCCATTGTTCCGTAATAAGAAAGCTGCTGTGGGGCTAAGGACATAAAATGCAAAGATAGAAGACAAATATGCACGGAGGTGGCCTTCTGAGAAGCCCTCTGCCTCTGTACACTTTCCCCCAAAGGTCTGGCAGTGGCGCCCCGAGGGCCGCAGAGAAATAAGGAAAAGCAGAAGTCGCCACAGTTCCTCAGCATTATTTAAATCGTACATGCGGATTTTTACAGAGCCCTAAAATAAACGAATTACACAGAGCCTGCATTTCCGTTCCCTGATGGGAGGAAAAATAATGCAAATGAATAAAGTCAACTCGGTTTGGGGAACCACCCCCCCCTTACAAGAGAGCACGGGACCTTTCTAACAGGGGGCCCCGTGTTCCTACCAGCACATACGGTCTGTTCCTCCCTTGGCACCAACTTTTGGTCAACTTTGACACGGACTTCATGGCCATAGTCAAAGTTTCTTTTTTCAATATCCAAATTTGAAAGGCTATCCTCAGATGATTTGTAAATTTGGGATTATGAGGTATGCAAAGTGAATCGCCAGCCTTTCAAAATGGGTGTCCTGTCAACAATGCTTTGTCATAAAGCCATTTTAAAAAGGCAGCTTGTCCAAAAACGACAGGGATATGCCTAGCTCCGGGGAGGTCAGATTCTTAGGTCCATCCCAACTGGCTGGCTGTGGTCTTCCTGCCATCTTCTGTGCCTCCGCTATTACCCTGTAAAACTCATGAGCTGTGGGGGACTAGGGCAGAAGGTACCCGAGCCTCCTGTCTGCTAGTCTGCTTTGCGCCCCTGACACAGGGCAGAGCCCCCTTTCCCTGTTGAGCACTGCTGGCCCTCTGGCCCCATCTGCACAGATGCTCTAGAAAATGTTAAGAAATATCTGATTTCGTCCAGGAAAAAAAAAAAAAATCATACATTTTCCTGACTGGGAAATTAAAGTATCATGAGAGTGAGTTCTGGCAATGGTGGGGTGAAGTGTTGGTAGCCAGAAATGGTGACAGGCATATAGCATCAGATGCTGAGCCCACAATATCTGATGGGGGACATAAGAAAGTGATTTCTAGACCCTTCTGCTGCCTCCTTTCCTTTCCACCTCGGTATAATTGCTAGGACGGTGGCCCCCCAAAAGCTGTGTCTGTGTTCAGACCCACAGGACTGTGAATGGGACCTTATTTGGAGAAATAACCTGCAGATGTGACTGAGTGAGATGAAGTGAGAGTCTTCTGGTTTATCTGGGTGGGGCCTGAATCCAATAAGTGTCCTTAGAAGAGACAGAAGAGAGGATGACATGGACACAAAGGCCAGGTGCAGATGAATGCCGAGATGGGAATGGCACGGCCACAGGCAGGGAATGCTGGAAGAGGCCAGGGAAGATGCCTCTCTAGGGTCTTCAGAGGGAGCCTGGCCCTGCTGGCACCTTGATTTTGGACTCTGGCCTTCAGAACTTGAGAACATACATTTCTGTGGTTTTAAGCCATCGAGTTACAGCAGCCACTGGAAATGAAGTCACCTGGTTTGGTGATGCTGGGCTTACCGCTATGGCCCGGTGCTCTGTGGCTCACAGTGGTCTTGGAGTCTCCAAGCATAACTGTTACTCCCATTTTGCAGATGGAGAAACCGAGGCTGTAAGAAGTTAAGTAACTATTGGAAGACGTGGTTTGGGCCAGGTTTGGGCCTCAGTGGCCCGCCCGTGGAGCCTTCCCTCTCAGTCACTCCGCACTCTCTCTTGGACATTGTGTTTCCAGCTTCTCTTTCTTGCCTATTAACTGTTGATGTCAAATAAGTGCTCCAAGGACATTTTTATTAAAAGCTTGTATCTTGAACAAAACTCTTTGTCAGAGTGGGTGAACCCTTCTTTGTTGTAATTAGAAAAGATGCCCACAAGGCATCACCAAATCGCTTGGGAAAACATGGCATCCACGAAAACGTTCGGTGTGAAAACACCGTCCCGCTACAACGTGGCTGATGGTGACTGGGGTGATGACCACCGGCCAGGATGGTGGCTCCTTTGAAGGGCCAGTTTATGAAGTACTTCGCTGTGCGGTGCTTGGAAATCCAGAGCAAGCACTTGAGCAGTGCTCTTCAAGGGGATCTGTGCGGGGAGCTACGCCTCTCCGTAAACAGCGGGGAGAGTAAACGTCAGGCTTGCTTCCGAGCCGAGCAGGGTGAAGTAACTCACAGGAGCAAGTGGAAAGCAGGGGTGACAGACACAGTGCGGCCACATCAGACTCACGCCACACAGGCAGAGGCAGACTAGGAGGCAAAGGCTCTCAAGAGCCTTTTTTTCTTTTTTTTTAAGGAGAAAACAAAGACTTGACTTTCCTCAATCCTACTTTCTCCTCTTCCCAATGTCTATGATGCCATTCATGGGGACGAGCTTTGCACACTTCCGAAACCCACCGTCTACACTGCACCAGCCCGGAAGACAGAAACCATGAACTGAGTTCTCAGTTCCTGCTTCTAGTTTATTAACTCTAACCCCCACCCGCCTGCTTGGGAGAAGAGGGGACGGGACAGGGCAGTGGCACCCCTCAGGGGCTCAGCGGGCCCCTCCCCCACGCGTCCGTTCCACTGTTTTCTTTCCCCTCCCTTCTTTCCCTCTGGCGTTTATTTATTTTTATTTATTCACGGGGACACCTGATCCGGGCTTGGTTTCAATCCTGTAAGGTTCTGTTGTCAACCTGGAAAGGTTCTCAAATTCTGCCTTCCCTGATAAGAGTTATTTTTTAAATCATTCACTTTTTGAGTTTACGGCTTGCTTTCTATGGTGATTCCAAGCACCCTGTTTTGCTTTGTCATGTGACCATTAAAAGACCACTGACATATTTATATGTGCAAATTTCTGGTGTCTGATGGTAGTCTCTACTTCCAAGGTAATCCAAGGGCCCCCATCCCCCCTTCGATTTTGAACTTCTAGAAGAAGAGGAAGAGGAGAGAGATAGACAGAGTGAGAGAGAAGAAGGAGAAGAAGAAAGAAGTGCTCTGTCGTTCGATATTTTACCCCCAAGGCTGGGAAGGGCATTTCTCTGTCCTCCTACAGGGAAGTGGGAAGGCTCTTCTCCTTCTGTCAATGCAGCTGGTAAACACCGACACGAGTAAGCCTCATTAATAGCTGGGGAGCAAAGTCAATTCCTATCTCCAAAAGCATCACAGGCAACAGTACCAGCGAGCACAGTCTTTCCAAAATAACTTTAACCTGTGGGGAAAATCACTATCAACACAAAAATCATCTGGAGAACTGGAAGGGAAGAGGTGCATCCGAGACGCCAGGGGCTCCACGCCCTGACTGTACTCTCGACTCTCAAAGCGAGGCACCCACACTCCTCAAGCCGATCAGAGGTTGCCAGGATTTGGATGTGAAGGAGGTTCTGGTCCCAGCGAGCCACAGAAGAAGGCCAGGCTGTCACCCCAGTAAAGCAGACAGACTGGGAAGCCCTCCTCCTCCCCCTCGTCCTGCTATTTAAGCTGAGTTATTCCGAATTAAGTTTCCTTTTGTCCCCAACTTGAAAAACAAATGTCCATGTCCCCCACCTACCATCCCCCACAAAAGGCAGCTTATCAAAAGGCCCACCACAGAGTCTGGCCCTAAGGTTCTCATCATTAGCAAAATCTTATGATAGCAGAACGCATTCACACATGCCCGCCAAGGGGATGCCCAGCCCAGCACTCCTCCCGTCCCCCCTTGGACGACCGGGATTGTTCTTGACACTGCCCAATCCTGTGTCTAATGGATCCTCGATTCCAGAAAACCCGCCACCCAGTTAGCTCAGGCTCTTTAGCCAGAAAGGTCTGGGTTTGAGTCCAAGCCTGTCCCTTATGCTCTTGGCGACTCTGTAATTGTTACCCTCTGAGGTTCAGCTGCTCTGCCTGTAAACCACACCCCAGGATTGTGGTAAGAGCGGAATAATGTACACAGGAGGCCTCACCTATGCCCAAAGTCATAACCAGTCCATTGAAAGAGTTCAGCCTCACGCTTTGACGACTATGGCAATGCAGCCAGCAACAACAAAACTGGCCTCTTCGTCCAGTTTTCTGCACCGGCAGATAGAAAAGTCCGTCTCCATCTTCCCAGAAAGGAGGGGGTTATACAGCCTTAAATGTGGTTCATTGTTTTTGGTAAATCAGGAGCCAAATTCTTAAAATTAATTGCCGGGGTTGCCCAGAGCCATCTCTAAGGGAGTGTATGTGACCAAGGCAGCATCAGGGACTTCATCCGTGCTGTCCCATGTTTTAAAAGGACACGTGTCCGTGTTCCTTCCCATGACTAACAGAACTCTAAAATCTGGGGCGCCTGGGTGGCTCAGTGGGTTAAGCCTCTGCTTTCGGCTCAGGTCATGATCCCGGGGTCCTGGAATCGGCCCCGCATCAGGCTCTCTGCTCGGCGGGGAGCCTGCTTCCCCCTCTTTCTCTGCCTGCCTCTCTGCCTACTCGGGATCTCTGTCTGTCAAATAAATAAATAAAATCTTAAAAAAAAAAAAAAAAAGAATTCTAAAACCCGCTTGTAGAAAGAAGTTCGTGACAATGTTAACGAATGGTGCAGCCATGACAAAATGGCTTTCTGTTCACTTTTATGAGCTGGTGAAGGAGGAAGTCGAAATCAACCTCAGCTCTTTTAATAGTTAAAACCTCAACAAATACACAGCGGTTTGGCGGCATGGCAACTTGCCCCCTCTTCCCTTCCCCTGCTTCAGATAATTTGAGATGCCTATTTTGAGTGATTCTCCAGCACATCTGATTCTAGATAAATAGAGGCGTTATTCTAGATCTGTGATTTCCTACTGACAGAGTTAAAGGGGCAGGCGTAACTCTCCGAAGAAGGCAAAACCTCCCTGTCAACCGTGATCCCTCCAAACCCCGAGTCGCAGACGTTTGCCGAGGCAGAAAACATTCACACATCTGTACGGCACTGCTGTACGATGGCTGTGACTACCTTTGGGGTATTTTTCTTAAAATGATGGCTGCCATTTCAAAGAAAGCCATAAACACATACTGGGTTTTTATATAATGCATCTTCTTAAATATAATACGGAGTCTCCACAGCTAAGCCAAGAAAATAACCATTTTCCTACTCATCAAGAACAAAATGAAGGTTCTAGCTGAAAGAGACTTTACTATTATCTCTGTTCACTTTCTAATTTCAGGGGGAAAAAAACACCCCAAGGGTCTACTCAAAACATGACTAGGATAAAAAAGCATTTTCTTACAGGGGGAAAAAAAAGAAAGAGAAAGGAAAAGCAGTTTTACATGAATATGTCCTGGATAGTTATGTTTTTAAAAAAGTTCTTATGATTTTACAAGTGAAGGACTGAAGAGCCAATCATATTTTGGAAAGAAAAGGCATCAGCAATATAGTTAACACATTCTTTAAAACAGCAACCAAGCCTCTAGGGCACTCTAAAAGCAAGTTATTATTACTTACATGTTGCAGAAGTAAAAAGTTTTTAAAAGGAACAAGAAAGGGGTGAGGCTCTGTGTTAAACCTGATCCTCTGCTAAGTAAGCATACAATATTCCAAGGAGCTAAAGAATGCCTGTCCGGCCGCGGCGATGTCTCCGCCCGAGAGCTGGTGACGGCTGAGGACAAGAATTCACTTGCCACCCTCCCCCTCTTCTTTTTGGGAAAAAGAGCCTATCTGACAAGGAGGCAAATCAGACCTGATTTGCTCCTCGCCAAAACTGTCCGAAACCAAGCCGACCTAACGGTGGCTATTTCATCTTGCCGCTGCGTGGCTGAGTCATTGCTTTTAAAAATGCTTCATGGTTTTGGTTCCAGTTATCGGTGGAAGAAGGCGAGTCCCTTCATCAGCCGAGGAGGCCAAACCATCGGTTACACGAAGAGAGAATAAGAACATTGAAATCTTCCCTTTGATGTTACAAATGGAGGCCGGAAGATGGTATAAATAAATTTAAATGGCCCTACACACACGATCAAGGAATCTCCTCGAGAATTTGTTCTGTTCAGAAGGAAATTTCATTTCACTCCTCACGCGTCTCTCTCACTTAACTCAATCCGATTTACCGCACACACTTGCATTTTGGCATTGAAAGAAAAATCAATATGCATCGTTTGAACAAGTATTCATGATAAGCGCCACAAAACTGATGATTCCAAGGAGGCTTTCTCCTAAACGCATCAAAGATGAGTCCACAGATGAGAGAGAACGCACCAGCATCAAGATTTAGGTTTCTGTTTGGAGACAAGGGACCCCGCCCTATGGATGGGCCACTTCGCAGCTGTGCGCATAGTATCTGATGGGAAGCCTTCTCTGGGAACTTTCCCCTCAAATAACAGAACCTCCCCCAGACACATAACAAGGAGAGCTTGTGGCATGGCTATCAAACTCCGGGCAAGAAAGCATGCTTGCCTTTCGAGAGCCCCGCATGTGCTCACCCCAAAAGCGAGCCACTGGTCCAGAAACCTTAAAGACCTCAAGACGAGCACACATCCCACGGTAGGACTCACGCAGTGAAAACCCCTGGGGAAGCTAATTTCTGCGGTCCCAGAGGGCAAGCAGCATGTCCCTGGCTGGCCACCTGCCCTCTCCCCCAGATGTGCTGCTTATCTCTCCTTCTGAGTTAGACAAGCCTGCTACTTGGAGAAAGAATCTTACTGTGACCGTATTGCACACAGCTGTGTCCTGCGCAGCACACAGAAAATGACTACATTTCGGAAATTCGAAATGGTATCACAGAGCAAATAATCATTGACGTCAGTGGTTTCTACAGTGCAAATGAACTGTGTACTATCTAATTTGGCACAGTGTATTTTATGTAATTATTGTATTTTACAGTGTTTTTTCCTTTTCTTTTTTTTGGCAATTGCTTGCTAAACCTAGGTATGTGTATATGGGGGGGGGTTTGTCTGCATTTTTTACTGATTGTCCATTTATGTATTATAAATAGTACCTTTGATGTGCTGGCATCCATACTTTCCTAGTATTTCTTTATACTTTTAAAAGAACATGTATTAGATACAAACCCCACAAATAATCTGAAGGCAACAACGACTTGAAACATCCTGACATTCACCTTGTTTGGGGTGTGTGTGTGTGTGTGTGTGTGTGTGTTTTCAAGCCTACTGGGTAGGTAGGAAAGCAACATAGCCAAAGCAAACTCTTAAAAAATGCAAGCTATTATCTACGTAGAGCTCTCTCTCTCTCCAAAGCCCCGGTTCTTGTGCCTCTTGATCTGCGGATCTCATTACAGCGCAGATCTGACTCAGGAGGTCTGGGGCAGGCCAGAGACTGCCCTCTAACAGGTTCCCAGGCTGCGGTTGTCCAAGGACCATTTGAGCAAGGAGGAGAAGACAGGACTGGTCTAGGGGAGTGTGGCCCGAGGGCAAGGCGGGAAGCGGGCTCCCTCCAGGTACTTACCCTGCATCTGACTCTGAGGCTGAGGGTTAAAGGCAGTGGAGTGGTTCAAGGAGGCCCGAGGGTTGGGTGTGGGGGCTGGGTGGTGTGGGCTGACCCTCATGGCTGTTCGCCGCAGCTGCTCCAGCTCACTGAGCCGCTCGGAAAAGGACAAGCTCCCGGGCTTGGTCTGATCATCTAGTTTCTGACGATGTCCTATTGTGGGGAGGGGGGGGGGTGGGAGTGAGAAGGGGAGAGGGAGGCAAGGAAGGAGGGAGGGAAAAGATCAGAAAATGTATTGTGGCTTTTCTAAAATTCGGGGTTTGCTTGTCTTTCCCCTCCCCCTTCCCCTCACCCCCAACGTGGATGTTACTGGAGGTTGGCACACATCGGGCTGGCTCCCCGTGGAAATTCAGGGCCACTGTCCCCACGGCAGACAGGGGGCCCATCTCATCACAGGCCGCCGGGTGCTCCCCTGGTCTGCGCCCCATCTCCCCAACCCTCGGCGCCCATCTCCACCAGGCAGAAGGCGGTGGGCATGCAGGGATGGCGGCGGTGTGAGGTCAGGAGGGAGAGAAGGTGCATTAAGGGTTGGCCCTTGGCCACACGCTGCGGGCCGAGCTACGGCAGCCAGGAAAGGTGCCCTCCCTGTGGCATTGGAACCGCCGCTCCTTACTGCAAACCCAACCACCGGCGGGTTTTAGAGGCAGCAAAGTGGGCCCTGGAGCTTAGCGCACGCCCCTTCCAACAGGAAATGAGGTGTGGCTGTGAACCCACGGTCCTTGGGGAGGTCAGATTTCCTGCTAAATGCAGGGCCTGGGCAGCCCTCAGCCCCTCTCCGCTCCCTCTCCTCAAAAGCTTCTCACGAGCATTCTTTCCTGAAGCCCACTTCCCTAGGTGTAGCCTCTAAGAGGGGGCTGCCCGGAAGCCAGAGCCTGGGCCTCAGCCGGGCCATCTACCCAGCAGGCTGGGCCTACTGGAGCCCAGAGGCTCTGCCAGGAGACTGGATGAGCTTCCCCCAAGGGCTCAGGAATCAAAGGTGGAAAGATGGGCCCCTCTGCTGTCCGTATAGACAGTCAGTATCTATCCTTGCCTTGTTCCCCATCAAAATCACTGTCACCAGGATGCAGTGAGCAGAGGCCACTCCCATGGGACAGGCCAGGAGGGCTGGGCCTCCTGTTTCCTTCCTTAATCCTGCCAACAACAGCGCTTTAGACTAGAGACTCAGGCCTGTCAAGCAGAACGGAGGCTCAGGATGTACTGACAGAGGCACTGTGGGGCCGACAATTCATTCTCCTTTCAAAGAGGATATGCCCCTGCTTCTTCCTCACCCCTGTGGTTCGAATAAAGCGTCATTGATCTATTTTGCCACCAACCACCCCCCCCCAAACACCTCCCCCACTCCGGCAACCATCATCAGGGGGCTCCAAACAACATTAGGGGAGCAGCCTGCTTGCTGCAGTAATCAAGGGCTCTTTCACACGCCCTGACCCAGACCTCACTTAGAAAGAGGATCCCTGGAGTCCACTCCCCCGGGCCCCGGGTAGGAGTGGGGTGGGAGAAGTGCCTTTTAGCCCAGCTCCCAATCGCTACAATTACAAAATTAAATTTTATAACTTGTATTATGGTTCCAAATCTCCGTGGCTGGCCGTTTCTTCCTGCTGCCAGGCCCCTTGGCACGGTTGACACGGTCTCAAATTCCAGACCAAAAAAAAAAGGCCCCACTATATTGCAGCGATTTTTATCATGAACAAGACCTGTTTGGCTCCGAAACGAGGAAAACGACTTAAGCATAATATTTGTGTAGTTCAAATGCAATGCTCCCTCTTTTCATGTGTCACCAAGGCAAATCTGGATTCTGATTCAGCCCCGCAGCCCACAACACTCGACCTGAACACAAACAGCCTGAGTCACAGCGGGCCAGCACACATGTGAGAGGCCTCTTACCGGCTGAGTATTTTAAGCACTGGCCTTGTGGGCGAAAGGCCATAGGGCCAGGTCCCGGAACCACTCATGTCATCCCTTTCCCTCAGAAGAATGAAAATGTCTTTTTCTAGAACATTCTATTTCAGTCGACCGTGGTGTAACTGTCTCTGATTGGATCTTTCCTTGACTCCTCCCTTCTCTTATCTTTGGGACAGATTCTTAGCTTTCTGGTGATCGGACTAAAAAATCTGGTATTCTTACCCCCCCAACATTTCCAACTCAAAGGCCACTCAAAGCATAGTAATTAGGCCTTTAAATACCTAGCATGACCTAATGGCTGGTATTAGGAGTCGGGCAGAGAAGGCAGGAAAAATGATTCTGGACAGTTCTACCACCTCCAGAAGAATGCCGTTTGGAGAAATCATGGTGCAGAGGCTTCCAGCAGGCTTTGTACCCATTTCAAAATTTCACATTCCTTGGGCACCCAGTGGCATTTTTGAAGAACACCGTGTCAAGGACAGTGGGTGATCCAGGAGAATGATGTGTACGAGGTCATTCTAAATACAAGCATTCGACACCTGGGGAGTTTATGGTTGGTCTTTAAAGAAAGGCTGTCAGCTGCGTCTGTCTCAGCCACCAAGCTTGGGGACCACATACCGCCAAGAAACAGAGCGAGAATAAGTCACTTTAGGTAACCCACCACTATGGCCAGGCGTACCGTGAGATTATTATTATTATTTTTTTATTAGTCCCCTATCATGCCCTATGTTTAAAAGAATGTTTTAACATGTGAGCAATTTCTGGACCAGCTGACACCTGCCAAAATCGTAGTCATTTACAGAGATTAGCTGATGACTGTCTGCTTTAGCAGGAATGTTCAGGCATAACTTTCAGAGAAAACAATTCTTCATTCTGAGCTATCTCCTAAGCCCTGTGAGTTGGGAGGCTGAGTTTTAATGCTGGAGGAGGAGGGGTGGGGGCTTTCACTCCACACCCTCCCCACATATGGTACTGGCAGTAAGTAGAAATGTTATTGCCTCTGTGGGGAATCTAGAGCCCCTTCCTCACCATGGTGCTGGAGGACTGTAACACCAAGGCACCAGGGAGATAAAAAGCATTATCATATTAAAGGTGTGGTTCAGATGCATTTATAAGCTAGATCAAAAGAACACCTCATTCTTCTTTTCTGAAGCCATCAGATTTCATGGGCCAAAGAGCAATATTTTGTAAGAAATACAGAAGCTTCCGATATAAACTTTCAAGCGGGGGAAAATGAATGCTTTATGTCTCCGGTTTCCTGTATCTGTGTGCAATTAAAATGTCAATTTGCCCCCTGAATTTTAAATACAGGAGTATGGGAAATGTCCACTATCAAACTCACTTTCCTTCTTTCCTGCTGAGTACTGGGCTTCAGAGGGCAGCAGGGAATTCAACTCTGGATCAGATCTAGTAGAATTACAATGCAGCCCTATGCATTTGCATGTTGGCCGCCTGGTTTTTGGGGCACACTGGATGTCCACTGGAAAATGTTGACACAGTGGTCCTTAAAATCGTGGCTACCTCAAGATTTCATAGTAGGACATCTTAATGATTTTGACCAGAGTTGAAAAGGATACTAAATTATGTTTCTCTATTACCATTCCCACATTTTGAAAAAAAGTCTTTGATTGGGATTTTATTATATATGCAGAGTCATAAAAAGCCGAAAGGGAAAAAAAAAAGAAAAGAAAAATAAATTAATCCCATCTGCTAAATTTTACTTCTTCATTCCAAAGACATATGTCCTGTAGTTTTCTGGGCTGGCTGCCCACAAGGCATCCCTAAATGTTATGATATCTGTGATGGATAATGAGACCAGCTTTCAATTTTCCGCTATAAAAACGAGACTGAGGAGGTATGCATATTTCATCTATAACTGAACTGTCTTTTTCAAGAAACCATTGCTGAACTATGAAATACGCTATATGCTCTTCTATTAGAGAAAACAGGTAAGGCTAAATTGTCGCCTTTTCCTGGAAAATGCTGGTCAGAGAGAGTAATTTTATGGCAGTTTGTTAGTCCATGTTTCTGGAATGGGCTTACTACTTTTCTTGAAGATTCTCAGCAGAAAAAGTAGGAAGGTGTAGACTCAAAGCATGGTCATTGTGAGCTGTTGAGGAAAATGCATGCAAACTGGTAATACCAAAAAGAGATCTATCTGTGTATCCACTTACACCTCTATCTATCTATACGTAACATTGTGATTCTTCTAAAAGCATACATGTATTTCAAAACATGTTTGCCGATCAGTCTGATACTAACAACAGGGATCTGGATAAAAAAACATGGATTCCACCACCCCTCACCCCACACACACGCCTTAATTTGCTACCGCTTTAGGACAGTGGAAAAGAAACTGATGTGTGTACAGAACAGCTCACGTTTCCTGGTGTAACAATCTAAACTCTGGGCTCCAGGGTCATTCAAGTCCTAAGGACAGGAAAGTAATCATACAGAATGTGAATGTGATCCTTCCTTAAAGCACCTTGTAGGTAATGAAATAAATCTTACCCGCAAACCTAGCCCTCTGCTGGATTATTTAATGTTGGATAGTATTGTCCCATTGTGTATATCACAGTAGAAAATATAACATGGGATATATATGTTACTATATTATATGTTAAAATATATATTGTACCTACATGTTTCTGTATTAGCCAATGTTATATAAACTTCCGTGGCCTAACTTTTACCTCCAACTTCTTCCCGTATTATTAAACTAGGAGATCCGTACAAAGTTATAGTACTTCACAACTGGAGAAGAGCTAGAGAAATCAGCCTTGTTTTTTAACCCACATGTGAGAAGTGAAGTTCAGAGAGGTTACGTCATTTATCTAATCTCACACAGCCAATTAGGTCTGAAAACACAGCCACCCCCTCAACATCCCCCCTCCTTTCCAATCTTGCTCAATGCATCTATAAATACCAATATCTGGGCACCTCCAGTAAGTAGAGAGGAGAGGTGTATAGCATTACCTTAGATCATGGGGCCAGCAGAGACTCATAAGGATTTGCCCTTTATTATCCCACTTCTGTTCCCAGAAGTGCTTAGAGCCACCGCCGTCTTGTGACCCGTAGTTGAGAGCTATGTCTCACACACCCGAATAAGCATCTGAATCACGGGTCTGGCTGGGTAGGTCTGGGGTGTGGCCCGAGAAATCAGATTTCTACTAAACCCCAAGTGATGTTAATGCTGCTGGTCCCGGGACTCTCCCGGGGAGTTGAGCGACACCTCCCTGTGGCGCATGTGCCATCAGTGTGCTTCCAGTTTGCCATGGGCGGGAACTGAACACACCAAATACACCGGAGCTGTGTGTAGACTAAGTGTCCCTGAGCACCGAGTGCTGGCCTTGTTTTGGTGACAACTATTTGGTGGTCCTTCTCCTAATCGTTTAACTCTTCAAGGTAGGCAGAGCGGCTGAAAATGCCAAGCGTCTGCCCGACAGGTGGGTGTTGCCCGTGTCTGCCTCGCCGTCACTGAGATGAGTCAGGGAGTCACTGCGGCTATGCTCGGGCTGATCTGTGAGGAACCCAGGATTTTCAAGTGGAAAGTAACTCCTGTCCAGGCATCTAAGGAAGGACTTGGAGGAACAGAAGGCAAGGTTTACGAGGACCTGTTTCATTCCACTTGACACTTCTGGGTGCCCACAAGGATGGGGGTGCTCTCGTCCTTCTGTCCCCCAGAGAAACAACATGGCACCGGGGAAACGTGACTGCCCGTCTGCATGGTAAGAACCTCCATTATAAATCTGCTTTTCCACCCAACTTTCCTGCGGACAGGAGCAAGTCTCTTCATCACCCAGCCTCCTTATCTGAAAGCCTGGAATTAAAGGACTAAGACAGATTACTCGGAGGGGCTCTAAAAGCATTCACAGCAATTATATCTGCAGCAATTAGCTACTCAGCTGGTTCTTGCTGGACGCCTCCGAGCACAGGCTTTCTTGAACAACTTCATATGACGTTAGGACTTTCAAAGGTTTCTTTCTTTTTTTCCAGCCAGACACCTGGCCTGTGGGAGCCAGTACCAAGCTCAACTGTCAGACCGGTCCTTGGAGCTTGATCTGGAAGGTAGGGCTCTACCCGGCCTCACTACTCATCTGTGTGCTGCTGAGCAGCTCTGCCCAGCACGTCCTCACAGTTCCCTGTCCCTCTGCCTCCTGCGGTGTTGTCAGTGGCCCTTGGGACAGCTAGGAGCCACCCAGGACCGTAGTCTTCCTGGATCCTCTTCTCTCTCCTCTCAAGCCTACACTGAGCCTTTCAGGCTACCCTCCTCACTGGGGCATCCCATTCTGGAGTTTGGTCTCCTCCCCATCATCATCCAAAAGCTGCATGCAGAGGCCATGGGGCACGAGACTCACCTCAAAACCCACTAGCAAATTTTAGGAGTTTGCAGCTGGAAAGAAAGCCAGTCTGCTGAACCTCCTCCACAGTCTCACTTCTCTGCTTTTCTGATTGGAAAATAACCACACTAGGGGCACCTGGCGGGGAGTGCTCAGTCAGCTGAGTGCCTGACTCTTGCTCTCCGCTCAGGTCATGATCTCAGGGTCATGAGACTAGAGTCTGCATGAGATTCTCTCTCTTCTTCTCCCACTGCCCCTCCCCCTGCTTGCACACATGTACACTCTCTCTCAAATAAATACATAAGTAAATAAAAATCTCAGAGAATGGGGCGCCTGGGTGGCTCAGGGGGTTAAGCCTCTGCCTTGGGCCATGACCTCAGGGTCTTGGGATCGAGCCCTGCATCAGGCTCTCTGCTCAGTGGGGAGCCTGCTTCCCCCTCTCTCTTCCTGCCTCTCTGCCTACTTGAGATCTGTCAAAAAAAAAAAAAAAAAAATCTTAGAGAAGAAAAGGAAAAGACTGATACTCATTGGTTCCCAGCCCATCCCTTCTCATCAGCAGCAAGAGGAATGTGAATCTGAGGTTAATGGTCATCACCCTACCTGTACAATCCACACCCCCTCACCCATGTGCCTTGGGTAGGTGTCCTCTCACCTTCTACACATGGGTAATCACACTGAGCCAGTCTAGAAAAGTCCATCAGGATGGTGCTATTTCCTAGGTGATGTGTTTCGACTTACTTAGGGACCCAACAGACACGGTACTTTTTAACCCCAGTAGAATCTCCAACAGGGACAGTGATGTCTTTGATTGGGGAGAGCTCTGATTCTCTTGCAGGTGGCAACACAGGTGAGTGACCACCAGTCTGGCTGTGCCTGGGGCTTCCCCATCCTGGGTCTTCCCAAACTATGGTCTGCAGTGGTCCCTCACACTAGCATAAGGCACATGTTCCAAAAACCAGGCTGGTGTTTGGCTAAGCCTGCTTCTTAGGTCAATACCTCCTATTTTGAAACGAGAAGGCAGACAGTCTGAATTCACTCTGCTCCAGCCACCCTGGCCACCTTGCTGTTAGTCCTATGTCTGCCTCAGGGCCTTTGCACCTGCTGTTTCTTTGGCCCAGATGGCCTTCTCCCACATATCTGTGGGCCACATTCCCTCTGTCCTTCAAGTCTTTGCTTCAATTTCATCTTCTCCCTGAGGACTTCCTGAACACCCAAGTTTAAACTGCAAACTCTCCCAACCCAGCCAATGCCTAGCTAGCCCTTTTGCTTCGGTTGTCTCCACAGTATTTATTGATGTTATTTGTGGTCTGTCCGTTCCCGCTGGACTGTAAGTGCCATGAGGGTAGGGGTTTTGCCTTTTTTTTTTTTTTAAGATTTTATTAATTTATTCATGAGGGACTGATAGAGAGAGAGTGTAAGAGGGAGGCAGAGGGAGAAGTAGGCTCCCTGTGGAGCAGGCAGCCCAATATGGGACTTGATCCCAGGACCCCAGGATTGCGACCTGAGCCGAAGGCAGACACCCAACCCATTGAGCCACCCAGGCATCCAGTTTTGTCTGTTTTTATCACGGCTGTATCCTCAGCACCGATGGGAGCACCTGGCACATGATAGGCTCACTAAACACTGACCGAACGGGCGCTGAGACCCTTCATGACCAGGGTCATCTGCCTAGGAAAGCAGAATGTGTCTGGGGCAAAGGAAGCTTGAACTCAAGTTTTCGGCTGCCATGGAACAGAGGAGCGTTCAGAAAAGCGACTTGTAGGGGAAACGTGCCATAACCGAGCTTATCCAGTTTCAAGGAGAACTTGTCTCATTAGAAGTCAAACAGTCTGCAAACGTGTAGTCCCTAGTGTTTTCTTCATCATACCAAAAAAGAAAAGAGAACGGATACAAGGGCCTTGTGCTGAGTTGAGCCTCATACCCTCGTGGGAGCAAAGCGCTGCTGCAACTCCCCTTGGGGTTTTTTGGGAGTATCTTTATGCATGCACAGACACACACACATACAGAGAAACCCCCCCCCCCCCACACACACACATACACTGTCCCATGGGCCAAGCTCACTGCTAGAGACAAGTAGAAAAGGAAAGGTATACAAGGCCACAGTCTGAGGGAGAGCCACAGGCCGCTGGGGAGCCCGGAACACAGCCTCCAGGTGGAAGTAAGGCCCAGGTGGGGCCCTCTCCCCTCCCTCTCAAACCAGGCCCCAAGATTCCCAGGGACAAAAACAAGAACAAGACTGGGCTCCTGTCTTTTCAAGCCTTGGGTGACAGACGGTGGCATTTTTAGCTCGCCTGCACGAGCTTCTGGAGACGTGGACCTCCCTGAAAGCAGAGGAGTTCACAATCTGCAGTCGCTGGTCGCCCCGGGTACCTCTTGTTTCTGTCTGGTGACTCAGGAGGTAATTGTAGCTTAGGGTGGAGAACCCGCCTGGTTTCTTGTGCTCTTAGCCAGAGGCAGCCCTCTGTGGGGGCGGTGGAGGCAACCCCAGAGAGGGAGGGGGGCAGACAGCTCTCAAGTTCAAGATCATGGCTCCTCTATGAGCCTGCAATTCCAAGTAGGAACCCTCTCCTCGATGAAGGGACTGTCTCCAGAAAACCCCGCTGGAGGGTGATTATAAAGTAACCCAAGAGTGGGATTCATTTCACCCTGGAGCTCCGGCCTCCACCGCGCTCTCTGAACTCAAGGTGCCTTTAGGAGGTACAATTTGGTGGTGGTGGTGGGGGGGGGGGCAGGGATCGGTACTGACAGGTGAGTAGCCTGAAATGGTGCCTGGGGCTTCTGAACTGACTTTGGAGTCCTGGTTTTCAGCAGAGCCAGCACCAGGGCCGGGGGTGGGGGAAGAGGAGAACACGATCCCAGAGGCCCACAGCGGCCCACACCAGAGATCGCACCGGCTTCACTGCGCTGCCTGGGCATTCCTGTTCTCCGAGTGGCTCCTCCCCCGCCCCCCTTCCACTCTGCCCCAAGGCTCCTTCCCTCTGCCCTGGCACACGCCCCCAGTGACCCGCAGAGGTGCGGGGACAGTAAACTGAGGGCCCTTGCCAGGCTGGGTGGTGCCCCAGCCACTGTAAGGTGAATGGATAAAGGGAAGAAGGAAGGAGTGATTAAACTGTCCCTCCGGAGGCTACCCTGATTCTGGGGTGTGCACCCAGCTGGGCGCAAGGTCCTCTCGTACTTCCCTACATCTGAAAAGGGATAAGGAAATTCTTTCCTATTCCTAAAAGGCCTGCGTGCTGGGTCCCATTCCTAGCCGTCTCTCTCTGTCTCTCTCTCTCTGTCGTGTCATAAATGCCACCTGACTTTAGGGCTGTCCTCACAGAGGCGGGAGACTGAGGGTCTGTCAAAGTCCTGGCTGAGCAGACCCTGCAGGTGTGCGGAAGACCACGGCATCCTGGTTCCTGAGCGCTCGCTGGTTCAAAAAGCAACAGTAACTAGTGGTTTCTAATGGGCTATCAGCCCCACCTCACACCATATAGAGAAAAAGCTTTCAAGGGGCGCCTGGGAGGCTCAGTGGGTTAAGCCTCTGCCTTCAGCTCAGCTCAGGTCATGGTTCCAGGGTCCTGGGATCGAGTCCTGCATCGGGCTCTCTGCTCAGCAGGGAGCCTGCTTGCCCCTCTCTCTCTACCTGCCTCTCTGCCTACTTGTGATCTCCTCTGTCAAATAAATAAAATCTTTAAAAAAAGAAAGAAAGAAAGAAAGAAAACGCTTTCAGGTTGTCTGGGGGCACGAGGACCTCACTGAGGCCAACTTCTGCTCACAGCCAACATACAGTTGAGAAGAAGCGTCCATCTGGAGGGGAGGAGGTCCTCCTCCATCCATTATCTGAACGGGCAAGAGGCTCTTTGCCTGGGATCCCCAAAGAGCCGCGACGCGGTGATGACAACACAAGTCCCACTGCTGCCGGGCGACGCTGGGAGGGAACGTTCTATTTATACCAAGACACAAATGCTCCGTTTACCCTGGTGACCACATCTGAGCCAGTTATAGAATGAAGGACAAGAGGCTGTCAATACTTCCCTAGCAAAGGCAGACAACCTTCTCCCGGCAAATCCTTCCCAGATCTGAAAGGAACACACTTGCCCCTCTCTGTCTTTTTACCTTGGGGCTCTGCCTACGGAAGCCTGGCTTGCTGGGACCCGCGGCCCAGCCCCACTCCGCTCCACATGCAACAGGAGACTGTCCTTTCCCAGGCATGTTTTGAACTTTCTCTCCTTTGAACTCCGCCAACAGTCCCTCCTCTGTCCGAGTACTCCGGTGCGTGGAGGCAGAATCCCAGCTCCATGACAAGGCGTTCAAAGGCTGGTGTAGATGATGCTGAGTCCTCCTGCAGCCTGTGGGGCCCTCCACCCCCCCCACCCCCCAAATCCTGCCCTGGCTCTCCCCACCCCCAGCTTTTTTTTTCTTTTTCCTTTTAACCACTTCTGCTTCCTTCATTTCTTTGCAGCTGCAGCAGAGAGATATAGTAAAGCTACTGTATAGGATTTTGAAAGCAGGGCCTCTGAGAGCTTTCCAAACTCCATACAAGCCGCTTATTCTCTGCCTTGTTTTCTTTGGCTTCAGGTTAGTAACACAGAATGAGTCAAACAGTATTAACTTTCAATAGGGAAGTGGTGTGGTCAACCGAAGCTGTTTGCGGCTAGATTGTGCAGATAGGTAGGACAGGTAATGAAGAACAGCCCAGAACTCTGCGAGGAGGCGAACAAGGGAGGCAGCCCTTGCTGAGAAACATCGAACAATCAAGTCTATGGGACTCAGACCATCCTTTTTGGTTGGCGGAGGAATGCACGCTAAGGTCTCTGACCGGCCAGCTTCAGGAAGCTGGCCATGTGGTGACTCTGTGGCTTGCACAATTGAGTACTTTGTGGGTGAAAGGATGTCTTTTTTTTTTTTCTTTCTTTCTCTCTCTTTCTCTTTTTTTCTTAAATGATGCCAAAGCCATGGGAAATCTAGTTAGGATGATTTCTCCTACTTGAGGCATGTCATTCCGGAGTGGACCTTTATTCATTTCTTGCTCCCACTTGGGGAGTGATCAACGCACCCCCCCTCTTTGTCTTCCCCATCTTCCCAGTCCCATCTGGCCCATCTGGACGCTCCCCCACCTTCCCAGTCCCAGATCTCTGTGTCCCCAGGTTGGTGGGCTGGCTGCAGGTCTGCAGGGCCCCGGGGCTCTCCTTCTCCAGGTTGGAAGACGATGTGTTGGAAGCACAATTGCTCCTACAGACATTGATCGAGTCATCTTCTGAGAAGCTGATGAAAGATCTTAAAATCCTCAGATCCTCTCTCATTCTGCAAATGGGAACCGGAGGCTCTGAGAGGGGATGGGGCCACGAGCTCCACAGAGCCAGCCGGACCGGAAGCTGCGGCTCCCAGGCTAGCCGTCTTTCCACCAGGCCTGTCACGGCTCCCTTGCCCAGGGCTCAGGATTCCTTTTACAGTTCAACACAGCAGCTCCTGAGATGAGCCCAGGCCTGGAGACTCAAATTTCAGCAGTTTCCAGTCCTTTCTGTCTGCACTCTGCTGCCTATTTATTTTGCGACTGGCTGAATCACGCACGGAATAGAACGGAGCTTCTCCCCACCTGCTCCTGGCAGCCCGTCAGCCAGCAAACAGGACAGAAAACCGGCCTCTCTCTGGAGCCTTGAGAGATTCTCACCTCTGAGCTGCTGCAGATTTGACTGGTCCTGGGAAACTGGCATGGAGGCTCGAGGGTGTAACATTTCACCTCCCTGAAATCTAATCCAGAAATCTCAGGCAAGCAGCATATGTAAAGAGCTATGGGCTAGAAAAACAAGAGCAAGGACTCCGCCAGCTGCAGTAGGATCTCACTTGCTCCTGCTCTTCCAAGTCTTTCATGGAGAGAAAAGGGAATCCTGGAGTTGCAGAGGAAAAACTGCATTTGGCTTTGGAAAAGAAATATGTCTTAAAAGAAAACGCAGCTCTCTTCAACTGTCTGAGGTGCTTCTTTTTGTTTTCAATCTTCTTTAAGGGGACATAGTAATAGGTAAAGAAAATATCAAGATATTCTGAGGACAAAAGATAAAATTCCTAGCAGCGTGAGTTTACAGAGGGGGCTGATTTGACTGTCTCTATTTTTTGTCTACAATTTTCTTCTGCTCAATTTCAAGACCTCATGAGATGAAATCTACCTCTGAAAAAACCAGTAATTATTTTATTTCAGATCCCTCCGATTTTTGTGTGATATACACAAACAACAATGAATTTTTCTATTGTATTTTTCTATTATTTTAACATAGCTATTAGATTTCTATTACCTAATCTATAAGACCGCTTAAAAAGCACCTTGATACATGGGGCACCTGGGTGGCTCAGTGGGTTAAAGCCTCTGCCTTTGGCTCAGGTCATGATCCCAGGGTCCTGGGATGGAGCCCCACATCGGGCTCTCTGTCGAGCAGGGAACCTGCTTCCTCCCCTCTCTGCCTGCTTCTTTGCCTACTTGTGATCTCGGTCTGACAAATGAATAAATAATTTATTTTTAAAAGCGCCTTGATACATAATATCTCAATTCATCCAAAACAACCCTATGTAGTAGACGGCTCTTATGATTATTCCCATCTTACAAGATGACCCAGCGGAAGTTTCTAGATGTGAAGAGACGTGGTAGGCACACAGAAGCTTGAGTGCTAATGTTCAGTTAAGAAACTACTACATTTTGATAAAATCTCTGTTTAGAGAAGGACCCCCTCTCTGCAAGACAATCCGGTTAACAGTATTTTGCTTCAGAGAGGAGTAAGTTGTTGAAGCTCGTTCAGTACTTGGAATTAATAATAGATAGGGTAAGAAGGAAAACAGAAAAAGGCCCTTATTGTATTATATTCTGGGGGCCCGATCTGCCAGGATTTTTCTTTCTTTCTTTTTTTTTTTTTTTAATAACTTGGCAACGGCGGATATTTCGCCCTCACTTGGGCAGAATTCCATTAGTTCCTTTGGTAAGGGCTAAGGGAAGAGGGAGAAGGACCTATGTGTCCAGGGCATGTGCTAATATTTAGAAGCTCCTCTGTGCCAGGCTGTGCTGTCGTCAATCTGCACAGGACCTCGGCCCGCCCCTGCGCACCCCACCGAGGCTATCACCTTCCTGGTTTTTCACCTGTGGAGGCTGAGCTTGGGGAGGCGAATCTGATCTCAGATGAGAGGTGAGGCTGAATGAGGTGGCCAGCTCTCCGGTGGCCAACCTCCACTCCAGTCCGCCTCTCAGGCTAGCTCATTTTATCCTCATATCCCTCAGCAAGGCAGGAGCCCATTCTACAGATGGGGAAACTGCTGTGCAGCTAGTAAGTAGCAGAGATCACACTTGAAGCCAGGCTGGTCCAGCTCCAATGCCTCTCTCGCTCCTTCCCTCCAGCTCAGAGCTCTCTGCTTGTTTCTGAAACCGGGGCTCTGCCCTGTTGGCAAAGCTGAAGACCAACAAAAAGAGGGGACTCTGTGCATTTCTCCTCAGCTCTTTAAAATGAACGAATTGGAAATATCACAAACCACTTCAAAGCGAAGTAAAAATAAGGTGATACCAGGAACAAATCCAAAAGGGGCCATGGATGCACACTGTCCTTAAGAATTTACTGATTTCAAAATATTTATTTTTATCTCAGATGACCAGAAGACTTACTTCTAGGCTGTGGCGAACAAAAACAAAAACCAAACCAACCAAACACGTAGCATATCAAATGTTCGACATTTTGGTATATGAAAGAAACCTGAAAGACTTCCATAACAGTCTGAGTTTTAGTCAATACTGGCTTTAATGGGACCTGAGTTTAGTAAATCATGGAAGTACCAAACTAATCTATTGCCATTAACTTACTTTATGGGGGTCTAGGGAGTTAGCAGATTAATTCGGTTGCGTTTCTTTAAAAAAAAAAAAAAAAGGTAAACAAAGAAACTTGCTTCCGGCACTTGAAAAATTTTTTTTAACCTTGACTTTCATCTATAAATGTATATGCACAATATCTGACTATCGGCTGTAGCCAACTTTACCAGTAACATCACATAACTTACTTGCACATAGAACCTGACAAATAGACCATATGTGCACGCTCAGTCAGGTTATGAAAGAACCAAATGTCAGTGTCTTCTGCGATGTCTGATAATACAGCTGTAATGCCCAGTAACAGACTATACCTAATTTATCCCTTCTTTATTGTCAACTTTCCATAGCCAAAAACCTTCAAAACAAATTGTTATAAAGGACAAGAGTACAGAAAGAACAGAAGACCACAATTGCCAAGTTAGCGCAAACGAACCTAAACACAGATCTAGTGCAAGGGGTAGCTTTTACTTGACTGATCTAAGCTGAACTTGTGGGGTTTTCTGTTGTTGTTTGGGGGCAATGGGGTTCTCGGAGACCCACTGGGTGAATTCTTACTCAATGACTTTCTTGGCTACACGGCTTACGGAAAAAGCCCCGAACCTTCGGGAAAACTAACTCAAGTTTGTTTGTTTTCAAAATAAGAAGTGGAAAATGGCTCGTGTGCGGAAAAAATTCTCAACCACTCTGAAGTGAGAAGCTGATCGTGATAAAGCTGCGTGGCGGGGCCAACCACAGTCCTTCCGCAGGCGAGGTTCCCAGCGCCAGGCCTGGCAGTGGCGTTCCCAGCGCTGGAGCCCACCTGTTCCTGCAGCTCCCGAGGTGACCAAGGCCCCTGCTTAGACCCGGCCCCCACACAGTGCAGCTGGATGACCTGCGTGGACCTCAACTGTGCTGCTTCCTAACCACCCCAGGTGGGGGGCCGCTTCCGCAGGCCGCAGGACACAGGGCTTGCAAACCCAGGCGCAGCGTGTGCGCAGAAGGGTCCCCAATTCCACGGGGAGAGCACCTGTGTCCCTGCAATGTGTCCCTGAATGTCTTTGGAGGAAATGAAGAAAAGCCCTACCCAGCAGATACTAAAATATCCCCCCAAAACCCCAGAATAAGTCTAGAAAGACACGTTGCTTTAGGGAACTTAGAGGGTGCCTGAGTGCGTCATCCTAAGTCTGCAAAACTTTCGTGTATTTAGCTGGTCCAGGCACCCCGGAGAGGGGAGCTGCTCTCCTCTGGGGCAAGAATTCAGATTCTAACAGACTCTGGCATTCTTCATGTCCGTTTTCTAGAACAACATAGAAAGGTCTCCCCTCCAGCTTGTCATGCATATATTGAAAAGAGCCCACGCGTTAGATCTCAGTACCGACTTTCATTTGTTACTCAAACAGGATTTTTTTCCCCTGGAATTTTTCAAAAAGTTCAACATTTGGGAGTAAGGCCATTTTACTAAAGAGGGACTTAGGAACAGTGCCCAGAGTGTTTCAAGGGTCCATAAAAATGCCAGAAAAGAAATTTTACTGGGTCTAAATACAAAAGGAAAACTGAAAAAAAAAATCAAAATATATAAATGTTTAATTAAAAGTCTTAAAAAATGCAGCATGATGGCAACTTCATGAATTTTTAAACTTAGGATTCACTTTTTTTTTTTTTTTTTTTGGTTTAGAGTTTTCGCATAGCCAAAGGATTCCAAGACTAAATGCAAATAATTGCTCTGTCTTCCGAACCCTTATCCCGTGTTCTAAATATTCTACAGAGGCTGTCTCCTCCAGCCTCCCAGTGCTGTGAGGTCAGTACGGCCACTGTCCTTGGAGGCTCGGCCAGGCCAGCCAACGCCCACCAGGTATGGTCACCCACACAGTTAGCAAGTACTAGAATGGGGAATCTCAACCTTGATTGTAATCACATTGTTCACGGCAAGGAAATCAGGGCCGAAGGTAATGAAACGAGTTACTCATAGCCAGATAATTTCAAAAATAAATGACAAAAACCCTTTCAAAAATTTACAGCCAAAAAAAAAGATATCTAACATATTATGTACGTGGGTACAAGTGGCTATGTCCGATGTCACATAGGACAAAGTCTCCTTCTCCCAGGGAAGGGGAGCCCGGGAGACGCATCCTCTAAGGGGCCTTGTTTGTGGGGAACCCATGACTCTGTTTTTCTGACAATATTTTGTTACCCCTTCTGAGTGGGAACTAATTTGGAGATTATCTCATCCCATCGCCTGGTTGGACAGAAGAGGAGAGTGAAGACCAGGATAAAAGTACTTAAGATAATTGCCCCAGGTCACACCCACTGGCCTGGTGGCGCCAGTGTGAACCCAGGTCCTCCGTTCAGGATCCAGAGACCTTCCTACATGTTTTAAGATTAAGAAATGGAAGCCTAAATAGAGGCAGATTTTTTTTTTTCTTTTAGCCCTTTATATACTAAATTCTAACAAGGACTGTGACATATTGGCTTAGATCCTGACCTCACTGGGGTGACACCTAAAATAGAGCTTAGGGGGGAGGCGTGCCTGGGTGGCTCAGTGGGTTAAGTGTCTGCCTTGGGCTCAGGTCACGGTCTCAGGGTCCTGGGATTAGCCTCAAGTCTGGCTCCCTGCTCAGTGGGGAGCCTGCTTCTCCCTCTCTCCCCCTCTGCTCCTCCTCCTGGCTCTCTCTCTCTCAAATAAATAAATAAAATCTTAAAAAAGTTTGCTATGGCCCCGCGGAAAAGAGAAATCCAAGAGAATGGTCTAATTTTCACCGCATGCGTTTTCTCTCACCTCTCCCCCTCTGTTAGACTGAAAAGGCACCTAGATCCTTTCCTGGGGTTCTCACTGGTACCGAGCTGGAAGGAATTTTCTCTCTTCCTTTCTATAGCAATACAAATCCCAAATAAAAATCCTAGTGACTTCAATATAGACAGGCTTGTTACCAAGAAGTCGCAGGCCTCCCCAGGTCTTGGTGAGCTGATGGAGGGGGATTGTCACTGCTTCCGGGGGAGAAGCACACTTTCCCCCAGGAGCCTCTTGTATTCCCATTCAGCTCGTGAACCTTTCGGACCTTGGCCTGAATTAAGTCTGTAGAAAACTTAAGGGTCAGGGACATCTTTATGTGTACAAAATTCTTCTTAGTCTAGTTTGATACTACTAAAATAATAAATAGAATGAGGTTCTAAAATTCACTGGACACATTTAGGCAGAGTATTATCAATCTTTGAAAAACTGCTTTTGCCAAGTCTTGGGGTAGTTTGGGCACTTAGCACGGCAAGAATTAAAGTACCAGTGGAAGTCACCCAGAATGTCCATTTTAGCACCAAAATGCCTTTCAGAGTGGGGAGGAGGAACATAAGTAAGAAGAGCATTTCCTCCTCCTCTTGGAGCCTCTGTCTGTCTCCTACTTTCTATCTGGGTGGGAGGGAAGAAAGCATTATTTCCTTTCTCTTTTGTGAATCAGGATTTCATCTAGAAAGAACTAAGGTCCAAATCTGATATTTGAAGAATCTAAGGGATTAAGTAGATCACTGTTCACTGCCTGGAAGAAATGTTTAAGCTCTTCTGGGCAAACAAAGTGACCGTAGATGGATCATTACAATCCTGAGCTCAAAGACGTATAAAACTGCCTGCTATTCCACTAATCGGAGAAGAGCCAAGGACGCAACTTGCCATCCCTTGAGAGGGCCCCTCTAGTCCCTACCTGGACCCTCATGGAAGCTCTTTGCCAAAGGGAGGGACCAGAACTTGGAATGTTCGCCTGGCGATCATTTTGTCACATTATCTAGCTTTCCTGCAGGCCAACAGCGGAGGCCCCTGCTTCAGGTTCCTGTTGATGCCATCTTACAAGCAGACCCTGGGGACAGACGTGGAGCCAACCACCAGTACCTGGGGTCACATGGCTGCCTGTTGGGTCCTGCCCCCCTGCCCCAGGATCCACCCGGGAGCGCTGATTCCCCGCCTGCCCAATGACTGCCAAGGCTCTGAGGCTCTGCTTTCTTCAAGACTGTCTTTGAACCAGAATTATATTGATAAACCCTCCTAATAAAGAATTTCTGAAACAGAAATCTCAATACAATGAAGCCCAAGGAGGAGATGGTGCAGTTCTTAAAACCAGACACTGGCGTCTGTGGGTCGCCGTGTCTGGACTGCTTCTTTCCAATTCTGGCTTCCTGATGGTAAAACCTTGGGCAAGGGACCTCACTTCTTTTTGTTTCAACTTCCTTATCTGTTTTTGCAAAGATGATACCAACTAATCTATGGGAAGCTCTTTGAATGGTGCTGGGTGAACAATGGTACTAATTGCCAGCTATTTTTATTATTAGGTGTTTTATTATTATTATTTTAAAAGATTTTATTTATTTATTTGACAGAGAGAGTGCATGAGCAGGGGGAAGGGCAGAGGAAGCAGCGGACTCCCTGCTGAGCAGAGAGCCCCACATGGGACTTGATCCCAGGACCCCGGGATCATCACCTGAGCTGAAGGCAGATGCTTAACTGACTGAGCCACCCAGGTGTCCCTAAGTATTTTTATTTTTAAAAGAAAATGATATTTTAAAAACCCTGTACCTTAGTCAGTCCCACGAGCAATCTGTAAACATTTCTGCTCATGCTGCATTTTTCCAAAGAAACTTGATTTCAAATATTTTTAGGCCCATTACTGCCATAGTTTTCAGGTACTTTCACCCATTCCTTTTTTTCCCTCCAAACATGGTCTCCATGTTTAAGGATCTCATTTCTTCTATCCCTGTTAGAGATTTGCTGCTTCCATTCCAAATCATAGAAGGAAATATATTTGTGTGGTGTAACTGCAACAAAATCCTTAGCAAAACGACAAAGTGATAAAGGGTTAGGCCCTCCAGGGGACCCATGTTAACTTTGTTTCCCTATTTTAAAAAGGTTAGTCAGCAAGAAGGTGAGTGCCCCAGAAAAAAAGTATTTTCTGAAGCTTTTAAGGAACGGCTCCACCTAGCTATCTGTGATTGTGAACTCCAAGCCCACACAACAGTTTCTGTGAGGGCCCTGAGGCCAGGAGTTCTCCCAGAAATGGCCAGTATTGGTTGTATTAATCTTTTCAAGTTTTAATTAGGTCACTGAGTGTTCCGGATGTAACCGATACCCGGCCAGACGGGTCATGGCTTGTGACGTCAGAATGACGACCCAGTCCCTATCCCTGGGATTCCCACCCCTTGCCATCGGGTTGCTCAGGGTCCCGACTGCTCACTCCCCTCAATGTCTCCTTAGCAAAATATCTTCCTCCACGGCACTGAGGTGCTACCTAGTCTCTGCGGAGAATGCGCTTCAGTATCTTAATAGTATCCTATTACAGATGCATAGGTTAGAGCTAGAGTTTTTCACCAGATCCCCCCATGTATACAAATATACATAAAAACAACTCCCAAATATCCTTGTCCTGAAAAATCCCATCAGTCCAACTCCTGCACTTAATGAGAACACTATCTTTCGATACATTAACAAGCCACAAAGTGTTCTATCCATGAACTGAAAACAGATTCCCCATTGCTGCTGAACGGAGCCCAGCCCAGGATATCTTCTGATGGTGCTCTTTCTCCATAATAAATTCAATTTTTCATCCACTGGTAATTTCCCTATTAGTCTGAGATGTCAATAAAATCCCACAAAATGTGGGGTAAAAAACACCTTGTGACCCCTTGTACACAAGTGTTTCAAGTTGAAGGCTCCATGCCTGCGACGAGACACCCCCATTTGCCCTTTCTAGACCATCTTAGAGCAGGCATGAACCTGAGACGTCCTGGAAGCCAACACCTCATCTCAAACATGTGGCTACGAAGCCACATCAGAGAGCTTAGAATAGGTCATGTACGTACGGCACAGGTGGATGGAGCGGTGCACGGATGGAAGGACAGATGGATGGACAGACAGATGTGCCAGGAGCTCCTCATTCTCTCTCTGCCCTCATCACCAACTATTTCCTTTCAACCAAAGCACATCATTTCAATTCTCTGGGCTTTTCCCTTTTTTCAGTTTGAGGACATTAGGCCTGGAGGCTCTCCCTTCATCTCCCCTAGTCTTTGATTTCATGAAACAATAGAACTTTTCAAAAGTTGCGAATGCCAGAGCCACCTTACCAGGATCAGCCAGAATTCATAGTCCTGTTATGAGAAAAGGGACTTGGGAGGTGTTATTAATCCACAGATGTGACACTGAGTGGGCATCCTGATTGACATGCAGTGACCTCTCTTAACATTACATTAGAAAGTGACTGTGAGTTATTCACAAGGGCCAAGACCAGAGACAACCCAAGTGTCCATCAATCAATGAATGGATAAAATACAAACACGCACACACAGACACACACACACACACACAGACACACACACACACACACACACACACACACCCAGTGGAGTATTATTGAGCCTTGTAACGAAGGAATGTCTACCATTTGCAACAACACGAATGAACATCAAGGGCATTATGCTGCATGAAATAAGTCAGACGGAGAAAGACAAGAACTGTATGATCTCACATATAAAATCTAAAAAAAAAGAAAAAGGAACTCCTAGAAACAGAGAGCAACAGATTGGTGGAAGTCCGGGGCGGGGAATGCGGGCTGAGTGGGAGTGTAGGGAAGCGGGTGAAGGTGGTCAGAAGGTAAAAGCTTCCAGCCATACGGTGAACAAGTCCTGGGGATATCAAGTATAGAGTGATAACTAGAGCCAACACCACCATATTGTATATTTGAAAACTGCTAGCAGAATAGATCTTAAAAGTTCTCATCACACACACGCACACACACACACAAACTGTAACTGTCTGAGGTGATGGGTGTGTTTACTCATATTACTGTGGCGATCATTTTGTAACATACACATATATCAAATCATCATGTTCTGAACCTGAAACTTACACAATGTTGTATGTCAATTATATCTCAATAAAACTGAAGAAAACTTGCTTCACTTTGTCTTTGAAAGAAAGAGAAAGAAAGAAGGAAAATGGCTGTGAGTCGAGCTTCATCAAAAAGTAGTTCCCACCTTGAATCTAGATTTTCACATAATGAGGAAGACAGCCATGAAAATTAGCCCTGAAGGCCCACCCTTGCTTCCTAGGGCGAATAGAAAAGTCAGGATTACTCAAGCCACCTGGGAGCCTGTGTGCATTCTATTATTTTTCTAGAAGTCCTTTGTGCCGTGTGAGACCATCTACCTGGGACTCTAACACCTCCCTCTCCATGCTTACTACCCTCCATTTAATTTTTCCTAAGACCTCAAAGTCCACTTGTCAGGAAAGACTCCATAAGAATGGGTCCTCCTTGGAGCAAATCCCTTCTGTCTGTTCAAGGAGGGATTCTGTCTGTTCAATAATGACTGTTTTCTGAAGTTAGAAAACAGCAGGAGGGCACACGGGATACACACGCTGCCACAATACCATATTTTCCCCCTCTGACTGCCAATTCTGAAAAGTCAGAGCGCCCACCATTTGTCTTCTGAAGCTGGGTGGGTCTTTGAATGTTATGGGAAATATTGGCAGTGGGGCAAAACCCGCCCTTTTTCTAATGCAGGAGAGAGTAACAGGTAGAGGTATAAGAGGTATAAGTTTCTTCCTCCAGGCAGGTTGGCATATGAATGATTAGAATGGCTTCTACTTTTTTTTTTTTTTAATTATGTTCGGTTAGCCACCATAGAGTACATCATTAGCTTTTGATGTAGCGTTCAATGATTGAATGGTTCTATTTTTTAACAGAGAGCAGTTCTCCAGGCACCTGAGTGGGCCTTTCTCAAAGTTTAATTACCCTCAAAGTCAATTTCCTTACACCTCACAGCTGCCTGTCCCCAGCCCTGCGCCTGGCTAGAACCAAAGTCTGCTTCCTCTCTGGGAATCTGCAGAGAGCCAAGGCACCTGCGCCATGTTTCTATCACATTGTTAACATAACAGGGTCGCTATGAGTCTTCAGTTTGCTGCTCCTACTTGGGAAACCTACAAAGGTGGGTTTGGTTGTCACTGTGTGGTCCCTTGCCCGTGACCTGCTTTTCAAACCTAAGTTGGAATCAGGGGATGCTACCAACTCCCAGAGTTTCCTGAGTCTGGGCATGACTGGATCTTCTCCATGACTTCAAGAAAAAAAGCCTAGCGGGGGTACACAAGGTCAGGAACAATGGGAGTCACAGACTAGGCGAATGGCAGTAAGGGGATGGTGAATGAAATGCCATGTCCCGGGGGGGCTGTCCCTGGTGGGTATGGTGGTTCCTTGTGGGGGTTCTTCCCACTCTGGGGCATTGAGGAAGCTGAGGCAGCACATGGGATGGTTCTAGCAAGTGACTGAGACACCCTGAGGCTGTGGCCAGGACCGCAGGAAACACTCCCACAGCTGGGGTGAGCACAGGGTGCGTGATATGGAGAGCCTCGCCTGGGGACCCCACCGCCCCAGCAGCATCCCCACCATGAGAAGTGCCTCTGGGGGACCGCCCCGCTAGCGGCAACCTCAGAGGCAGCCAGGAGCCTCTACTGGGCATGGAGAACATTGGCTGAGTTCGTCCTCTGTGCCAGGCACCCAGCACTGTCTCCTCCTGTCTCAGAAAGCAGCTCTCACTATTGTCTCCATTTTGCAGATGAGGAGACTGAGGTCCAGGGAGGCTCCGTAACTTGCTGAAGGCTAATGTGCCTGAACCACCAGACTCCTCTTGTTCTGCCCCCAGAGCCCAAATTCCTAACCACGCCGGCTTACAACCTGATCTCCCTGGATCTCGACCTCCAGGCATAGCGGGAAGCCTTGTTTTTGAATGGCTCTCCCATCAGAAGAGAGAGTACGCATTTTCCACCAGGGACCTGATAGGGTTTGGAGGCACGCAGACCCTGGGAAGAACCCAGCCTCTGTGCTGGGGAAGGGTGTGGCTCTGGAAAAGAGTGTTACTCTTGGGTTTACTCAAAGATAGTCATTAAGTCACCGTGAAGACATCCTTCTGCAGACTAAACAACCCCACTGCTTTTTAAAAAAGTTTTCCTCACAGGAGATCTTTTTTTGGTACCGTCTTTCTATATTTACTGGTTTTCCCCCGGGAATTCTGCTGCCCTCCCATTCTCTATTTTAATCAGTCCTGTAATAAGATTCTGATCTGTGCCACAGAAAGAAAAAGGTCATTTTCATAGTTTTCATCTCTTGCCTTAACAAATGGACAAAAGGCCAGCATGGATGGTAATCAACCCCTTGTGGTCTGCTCTGAGGCTCAGGCACTTTTTCTTGGTGCCCGGGCCCCCTCGTGCCCCGCACACATCCATTTACTGTTTGTTTCTGATCCTGTGCTCACTTCACTGTGCATTTGAGGAACAAGTCCTCAGCCTCCTGTGGCCCTGAAATGCTTCAAACACACATTTGACTCAGCCCGATTTGCTTCTCTGCCCCCTAAGAGAATGCTCTAAAAGGAGTCCAGGGCTCAGAGACAGACTTTGAGGGATGAGTGTCAACCATAGATTTTTTTTCTCTCTGCAGGGGCCGCAGAGTCCTCTCTGACAGAGGTAGCCACATGTAGCCACACGTAGCAGTGCCAGGCCAACCCAAGGATTCTGAGATACCGTCCCCGGTGCCTCAGTTTACCAGCCCGGAAGGCGTGCCAGCCCCGATGGGGGGCCCACTTACTTCGAGGTTCTCGGGGTCCATCCACTGTGATTTTGATGGCTCTGTGGTAAGTGGCAACTTGGGGTGGATTGGTGAAAACGGTGATGGTCAGAGTGAAGCTCTTCCCTGTTGGAACACAAAAGGGAACACCACAAAATGAGCAGACGGTGGGTGGACCCGCCATGTCCATGAATTTATGCTTCCCAGCCCTCAGACTGGAAAGCTGGTCCTTCTTCAGCACAAGTGAGTGGTTTTTCCAACACTTCCCTAGCTTCGGCTTTGCTTAGATTCTGAAGGGCACACCTCCTGTGTTGGTCTCGAAGCTCACACTTCACGTGGTTACACGGCTTTCGTTAAATCATCAATAAACAACACAGGATCAAGAGAGATTTGGTTTTGTTTCCTTTCGAGTCGAGACTCTAGGGAACATGGGATTGGACTGGCAGCTATCCACTCCCCCCAACTGTCTCCACGAGTAAAGGAAACCGTATCCATCCTTCCCTTCTAACATAGCATTAGGAAAGACAGAATTCCCGAGTTTGCGAAGAGGAGAAGTTAAAATTATTCCCTCTGTATTTCAAAAACACTAATTGTGGTTAATTGACTTTAAATATTACTTTTAAATGCTAGATGTTATTAGAGGCACTCAAGGGATTGGCCAGACAAAATTTATGGTCAATAAACGGACTTAACGATATGGAACTGACAGACTGAGATTCAACAAGGACTATAAACGTACACACACACGTGGATCTCCACCTAAACTGCTTACAGACACGCGTGGCATGCAACTGTGTTTTCATTACAGGTGTTTACCACCATGCTTTCGGTAACTTTAAAAAAAACTATTTAAAAATATATTTATAAGTTAGAATACAAGGGCTAAAATGTAAGTAAATAATTAATACAAATATACCAACGATTAATATTAATAATATAAGTAATAATATGTATGTATATTAAAAATTTAAAATATTTCTTCTTGGCCAAGCGCTTTAGAGGATGAACTGCAGGTTTGAATGCTGACTAGCTGTCCTTTGGCAAGACCCCTCTGTGCCTCAGTGCCCTTAACCTGGAAGATGGGTACGCACAGCATGTTGTACCTTACAGCATTTGCAGGGAAGTTAAATGCGTTCATAGGAGTAAAACCATTAAAACGGTATCTGGGGCATGAAGGTACGTGTGAGAGAGAGAGAGAGAGAGAGAGAGTGTGTGTGTGTGTGTGTGTGTGTGTGTGTGTGTTGTGCCCACTTTTTGTTATTTTTCTTCTCTGTTTCTCAGAGTTCTCCAACAGGATTCTAAGGTTTGACTAAGCATGACGCTCAAACCGCCCACATCACGGCAGTGGGTTTCTGTTTAACAGTGTCTCCTCTTAGTTATGTAAAACGAAACAAAACCAAACAGAAATGAAAGGAAAACAAAACAGGCCCATTCATTCCCCTATCTGCTCCAAAGCTTCTTAAAAAAATCAACTTGCCTTCCTTGCTCAAGTTAGAGCAGAATACTTTCAACTGTCATGCATGTTTTAATACAAAAGAAAGCCATGAAAAAGGTTCAGTAAAAATACATAGGCCCTCCAATGGCATAGGGGTTAGGGGTGCCAACCTCTTCACTGTGGAAATTCCTGTATAACCTTTGACATTCCCCCAAAAGGACCATTAGCCTACTGCTGACCAGAAGATTCACTCACAATGTAAGCAGTCAATTAACACATATTTTGGATTTCCTATGTAGTATGTACAATGTTCTTACAATACAGTGTAAGCTAGAGAAAAGAAAACATTATTAAGAAAATTGTAAGGAAAATACGTCTACAGTCCTGTACCGCATTTATCAGAAAAAGCCTGCATGTCAGCGGGCCTGCGTGGTTCAGCCCACGTTGTTTAAGGGTCAACTGCGTCATCTTTGGCTGCAGCAACCGAGTGATTCCTAATCATGAAAAGCGCCAGTGAACACTCCCCAAGGACCTGCACCGTATCTCCCGGGAAGCCTGTGATAAGAAGAACAGTGACAGGGCTCTTGGCTCAGTGGGTTAAAGCCTCTGCCTTCGGCTCAGGTCATGATCTCAGGGTCCTGGGATTGAGCCCCACATCAGGCTCTCTGCTCAGCAGGGAGCCTGCTTCCTCCTCTCTCTCTGCCTGCCTTTCTGCCTACTTGTGATCTCTGTCTGTCAAATAAATAAATAAAATCTTAAAAAAAGAAAAAAAAAAGAAAAAGAAAAAGAACAGTGACAAACTGCAATTGGATGCTGAAATGGGCTTTGTCCAGCCTGGCTTTACAACCAAAGTCATGGCCGACCTATCTGCCTGGCGAGGTGAGGCTGCTTTCTGGGGAGGGGTGCCCACGGGCCCAAAGCACTGGAGAAGCCCGGGGGGTCCAGCCCCCAGACTGCTCTTCCCATAGGCTGCTCTTCTATCCCGGAACCCGGAGAAGATTCCTTTTGGGCTTTAGGGATTTGCCATCTTGAGAACATGGTTCACAGGTGGCTTCAGGAAGATGCTCCAGACCACCTCTCTCCTGGCATCTTGCCAATGTAGGGGGTGGGCAGGAGGGACTGCACGTCAGGCCCAGAGAGCTGGGCACAGTGAAGTGGAGGTCGGCGGCACTTCCGGCAAGAGGGTTAGATGTGAGTTCTTAGAACTAATGATTTGACCTCTCCAGTCTCCTGGTCTGCAGAACAGGGGGTGCCGGACTTGTGGGATACCCACAAGGTCACCTACAACTCTGACTGTATCTGCTGACTTTGCAGCCCTCCCGGCGTCCACGTTCATGGGCACACGTGCGCTTCCTCAGTTGCCTGGGCTGCTGTCGCAAACCGGCAGAGACCCACAGGCTGAAGGCAACAGAATTCTATGCACCCTGTCACACTTTTGGAGGCTACAAGTCCAAAATCAAGGTGTTGGCTGGGCCACGCTTTATCTGCAGGCGAAATCCTTCAGATAAACTAGGGGAGAATCCTTGCTGGCCTTGCCCCCGTGCTGGTAGCTCCTGGCAATTCTTGGTTTTCCGTGGTTTGCAGCCGCATCTCGCAGTTTTTGCCTCTGTTGTCACATGGCCTTTTTCCCCGTGGGTCTTCGGTCTCCAAATCAAGTTTTCTTTATAAGGATACTGGTCATTGGAGTTAGGGCTCACCCTAATGCAGGATGCCCTCGTCTTATTGATTACAGCTGCAAAGCCCCTCTACCAAAATAAGGTCACACATTCCATGGTTCCTGGTGCACATGATTTAGGGAACACTAATCAACCTGGTTTGAGTTCGGACACCAAGTGTCTTAAGAGTTCCAGTCTTGGCACTGTGGGTCGCAACTGCTCTATGGGCAACTGTTCTTTTTACCTCCTGAAATGGGTCCCACTCCTGTGGAAGCCTTGCTGTAATCATCCTATTCTTGGTTTCCTAAATGACAGGAGAGAATTATCATCTTCATAATACCGGCATTTTTAGGTTTGTGTAGGACTTAGAACCTTCCAAACACATTCTCACATACTTTTGCATTTGATGCTCATAACGTTCTTGTGAAATAAACGAGATAGATCTTATTGTTCCTGGTTGACAGGTAGCAAAGCCAAGGCTCAGAGATGTTAAGCCATTTGCCCAAAGTCACACAGCTTGTATACACAGCAGAACCCAGATGTCTCAGCTTTACACCCACTGTTCTTTGCATTATTGTCATGGGATCCCAGATCTCTACTTGCAAACTCAGTGACACCAGCACCAGGAATCCAGACTCGGTACTTTTCCCATGCTCCACCACCACTCAAAAATTTGAATGTATGGATGCCTGGGTCACTTTTTCGGTTGAGTGTCTGCCTTCTGCTCAGGTTATAATCCCAGGGTCCTGGTATCAAGTCCCACACCGGGTTCCTTAGTCAGCAGGGAGCCTGCTTCTCCCTCTGCCCCTTCCCCTCTTTGGCTCTCTCTCTGATAAATAAACAAATAAATAAAATCTTAAAAAAAAAAAAAGTGAGTATAGCCCCGGTGGCTTCCCTATACCCAGAATGTGCTTACAGTTAACTGTAAGCCTGGTTATAATGCAAGAGCAGCTTCTCACCAAGCTGAATTTACACTCCTGGCAGCTGAGCGTTGAATGCCGCCCCCTGGTTAACCACAGATTGGCCTCCTTAATCAGGAATGAAATTCAACCAAAGTGAATATTTGTGAAATTGGAAATTGTTGCTCATAATTATAATTCCATCATTTTATGTCCATCCTTTTATGGGCAGTCCTACGAACCGTCCGCCCAGCACAAGCTACCAGCTAGAGCCAAAGTTCTGGCCCCAGTGATGTGGTTCAGGAAGATGGAGATATTCTGGTCGCTTCCCTCACAATGGGCTCTTGTTCACAGCCTTGAGCACCGGGACATCTGCTTATTACCTGACAGACGGAGGTAATAAGTGATGACATTTGGTTCACAGGTGGGTGTGATGTTTTCCCACTCCAGGAAACCTCTGCCTTCCACTTTCTCGTGCTCTGCGACCCGCCCTGGCACCGTGTGCTTGGTAACTGGGGCCAGTGGGCCAGTGGGTACATGGGACTGACCCACTGAGCTCCAGGACCCTTCCACGCTCTGCTGCCCAACCACTTCCTGGCCCATTCCTGTCGAGACTCAGCCCTTCTTGGCCGGCCCCTGCAGAAGGGGTAGCCACACCCCAGAAGCACACGCGTTATTCGCCAAATTCCCTCATGAAACTGACCTATGGGCCTGGTATTTTAAGTGCGGGGGTGTGGAGGGTGAAAAACGCTCAGGTGTTTTTCCCAGTGAACTGCAGTCGGAACAGTAGGTCAGAGTGCAGGCCGGCTCAATCACAGCCACCCCAAGAGTGGACCAAATGCAGGACCACAGGCATTGGCAGGAGGACGCTGCTGCTGCCGTAGAGGTTCACCCTTGCAGCCTGGAGACAGTCCTTGCCAGGAGAGGCGCCAAGGCTCCCCGCAGCCCTGGCTTTGGCACCGGGAGACAAGCTGGGGCCTTGGTCAGCGCACACGTGACCCTGGGTGGGCTACAGCTCTGGGTCCCCCAGGGGGCAAGCTGCAGGGTGACAGGTGTCCAGCATGGGGATTTGGGAGCTAAAGGGGTGGGGGGCGCTGAGACCTCCCTTCTCAACTCTCATGGAGACCTAACCCCTAGTCCAGAGAGCGGCCTCTGCTCTGGCCCATGGTTGGGTTCCAGAAGGAAACGATTTAGAAGGAACTGAATAAGGTGGGGGTACACGGCAAGGGACAGAAGGGCTCCCTGACACCCCAAAACAACAGAAGATAAGGCACTGATTATACAATCTGGTGGCCCTGGGAATATATAGAGGGCTAGGTCTGGTCCCAGACCCTCAAGCCAAAATGCCCATGTCTTAAATCTCTGCCACTTGCTAGCTGTGTGACCTTGGGCCAGTTACTTAACCCGTCTGGGCCTCTGCTTTGTCATCTGCGAAATGGGGCTAATACCAGTCTTTCCATCTCACAGTGCCATTATGCAAGTGAAATAAAATAACGAGTCAGCAAGTATTAGTTAAATTATCGTTAGAGACATGAGAAACGTGATTCTGCAACGACTGAGCCTTGGGCAATCCCAGGAGGAGTAACAGGTGAGGAGGGGTGCTGGGGTCTGACCAGGGGGTGGCGGGGTGTGCAGGTCAGTGCTGGGGAGGAGGCACCCACAGAGCTCCACCAGGCTCCTTCCCTAGAAATTCCAGCAAACCCAGGCAGAGCGCACAGGGCAACCAGCAGGACAGCAGAGCGAGGCCTACAGCCCCATCAGGGAGAGACTGCACGTTTAACTCGAAGGTCAAGTTCACTCCGGCCCGCCAGCTGGCGATCTTGGCAAGTCACAGCTGTGGCTGGCTGATCCGTCTTATAAAGAAGCTGGGCCCAATGCTCCCCAGCCGAGCCTGTGGCCTCCCCTAGACGCCAGCTTGTTCGTCCAAGTGCAGGACAAAATACTGCCTGCTTTATTTAGTTGGGAAGAAGGTCACGGGTGAGTCGTCGCAGACGCTGGTGGCCCTGACCCGTGCTGCAAGGCAGCCCCTGCGCTGCGCACTGGGTCTCCCTGCGCCTGCGGGCCCTGGAGCTGGTGAACTCTGACAGCCGACTGTGGTCTCATAAAGCCGTGGCTGGACACGGCAGTTCCGCATGGCCCGGGCGCCCACTCCACTTCCTCACCACATCTGGGAAGTGGCTAAACCTCAGAACTGCTCCCCAAAGGGCTGAGGGCGGGGAGGGGAAGAAGACGCATAAAGGCCACTCCAACTCCTCTCTAGTCCAGAAGTCAAAGAGCAGGGGGCGGGGGGAGGGGCTGTCTGGTCACAGCAACGTCCCCCTACTCCAGTGGCATCAGGGGCGACTTTCCAACTATCCCCCAGTCCTGTTGCAACTGTCCCTCCCAGGGTTTGCTCCTGGGGAGCCAAGCCCCCTGCTGGGGCTCTTCAGCAGCTGGGCTGTCCTTGGGGTCCGTTTGGACCTGTGAGTCATCTTCTCCTTTTTGGGCAGTTTCGGTGGGATGTGAAACTTGCCCTTTGTCACGCAAGGGAAGGCTGTAGGCACAGAGGACCGTCTGCGTGGGGGGTCATACAGCCGGGAGGCCCCAGCACAGTTCTCACACACGCGTGCATCGCTGCAGGAAAGCCGGTTGTGTTCACACACTTAAAACACGGCAGGCAGCGAGTCAGGAAAAATCAAAGGAAAAAAGAAAAAACAAAACAAAACAAAACAAAAAAATGCATTTTTTGAGAAACAAGACAGGCTGTGAAGGCCCTGGTTTGGCCCTTCGCAAATTCTGGAAATCCCAACTGATTCTGAAATGTTGCCGGAGGCTTTCTCCTTTTACCGTATAGATTGTGCCCGACTTCCTTTTTCATCAAGGATAACTGAGTGTGAAAATGAATGCACCCTCAGGGTCCAAGGGGACAGCTGAAATATTTTTCACAAAATATTTTTAATTTACATGTCTCACTTTTCCACTGGAACAACCAACCTAAGGGCCAAAATTCATGCTTTTGCTCTCTGTCCATTTCGTCATCCAAACACATACCACGGGACTTTTGACAGTGCAGCTGTATCGTTGTTTATTTGGGGATTTCTGAAGAGGGCACAAATCCTTCAAGTGGCACAGAAATTTCCTACTTTCTCTAAACTGACCCGAAATCAAGATGTTGGTGTGCGCCCAATTCCGTGCAAAGGGCCCCCTATGATTGCGGATGTGTTTATGTAACTGTACCTCCATCCACATGGGCAACATGTAGGCGGGAGGCCCATTCTAATGGCACCTCCAACCCCAAAGTCTACTGACAGAAGCTCAAAACACAGAACTCAGTTTTTCATAAAAAACAGCATTTTTTTTTTTTTTTGAACGATGGATTGTTTGAAAAAGTTGGTTTACTTACAGAAAACTAAAAACATGCAAAACATTTTCTCTGGAGATGTTCTATTAAAAACAAGCTGAGGACAGGGACAACATCTTATTAATCTTTGTGTCTTCTGTTCCAAGGCAGTACAAAATGTCTGATACCTGGATCAATGAATTCTTCCATAAACTTTCGGTTCTGACAGCTGGTTCCTTATGATATCTGATTTCACTTTGAAAGCATCACTTGCCTTTTTCTGTGGCTCGGGTGTGAGCTCAGCTTTACCAAAGGAATGAGGGACGAGGCTTCTTCAGGAGGAGTAGGTACCAAACCACAAGGGGCTATGATGGTCATGTGACCTTGCACACTCTTCCCGAGATTTCACAGTCCCTCGCTAATCTTCCCTTTTCTTTTGGTATCAGAGTTCCAGGATTTTGGTGGAAGAATCAGGCTTTACTCCTTTTATCCCAAAAACTTCTAAGACCCTGAATTTACAGCTCTCTTTAGACCAAGGCCACACCTGCTGCCAGGAGAGCCCTCTGGTTGGTGGCCCAAGTTCCCCGGCGGAAGTTGAGCTAGAAGCTAACATAGGACAGGTGATCAAAGTGGCCTCGTCCCAGCCCGGATTCTGTTTGTGTGATGGTCCAGTGGCTCAAGTACACAGCCCAACACCACACTGGTGCTACGAAGAGGTCTAGGCGTGGACACAGAAAGCAAGGCAGCGCTGGGGTCTTCTGTGCGGGCCACCAGCCTTTTAAACCACCCAGCGGCTGCTTCCTAGGAAGCATGAGGTCAGGTGGGTGTGGAGGCTAAGACAGAAGAAGAGGTAAGCCCCAGGCAAGGCTGGGGGTGTGGTAGGCAGGGCCTGGCAGGAGTGGACTCTGGGCACAATTACCAAATGAGCTTTCTGCAAATTGGGTATGCACTCGTCTGAGGCTGCCTGCAGGGAGAACTGGAAGTTCTCAGTCCCTGAACCCCTAGACATGCTTTCCCTTCTTCCGTCGACAATCTGACAATCTGCCTATCTTCCTACAATTTGTATCCAGGTATGTCCTGTCTCTGCTGCAATACAAGTTGGTGGCTCTTCATTTCCCTGGGAGCAGACCAAAATTTCCAGTGTGGATGGATGTCAAGGTCCTGAGCAGCTCTTTGGGTCTCATCCTGCTCCAAGATCTTCCCCAGAAGGCAACCCAAGCATGTCCTGGCTCCTGGACAGACCAGGCGTTCCTCCCCACCCTAATTTCTCTGCTTGGACACTCTTCTCAATGCCTTCACCTGGATACTCTTCCACACCCTAAACTCTCTCAACTGAGATGACAATATACATCGCGCACATCTGATGAACGACTGAATAAAGAATGAATGAGGTACCCTCATCCAGTGACCTTTGGGGGTGGGGGTCGGTTCTCAGAAAAAAGCGATGGACATTATACTTCCCTGATTGGAAGGGTCCAAAGCCTGTGTGAGACTCACCAATTAAAATGGAAAACACAAGGTCCTGCCTGTGTCAAAAGGTCCAGCAAATGTCTGCGGCAATAATCATAATACTACTATCGTATTTATTTATGAATATTTATGAAACTCCTACTGCATCTCCAGCACTCTCATTTTACGAGGTTCTTTGCAGGGTAACAGAATTCCTTGTATCCAGGAGTGGACACTGGAAAACAGCTTCCTTCCTAATGTTCTTATTCAGGGACTCACAGGCTGATTCCACCCGCTCTTACTCAGCCTCCCCCCAGCACTTCTCGCTGCAGAGGGAAGGAGCACACTGAGATGTGGTTCTTCCTGAGTCCTGCCACGCTGACATTATCTTGTTTCAATCATCCTGATAACCTTCCAAGTGTGTATGAAAGGCACCATTGCACCTACTGCACAGATGGGGAGACTGAGACTAGCACCTCTTAGCAAGTCCTGCAAGGGCACCCACTTCTCATACATGCCTTGCTACCTTTCAAAGACCCACAGAATCATCACAGCTAGACGTGTATGTTCTATGCTGTCATTAGGAATCAGAGGACCCCTGAATGGGAGACAATGGCTTTAGTATCATTAGAACCCATGGATTTGGATAGAATGCAAGACGCCAGCATAGTAAGAGACCTTTCCAAGTCAGAGCCAGATTAATGAATTCCCCCATTTATAGATGGCCAAAAGAAAAAGTGCAAGGGTGTTCACTTGCAGTTTCTGAAAATGCTGATACAACCTTAAGATGGCTTCCAATGGAACAGCCAGGATGTCCTTAAGCACAGTCCAAGGCAGGCTGCCGTGAGACTACCATAAAACTCCCTAAACCTGGGTGGAGTTAGCAATTACCGCGCAGGAAGAATGTGATGCTGCTGGGTGCCAGCCTGCGGAGCCCAGCGACAGGACAAAGGGATTATTCTGCTTCATTGTGAAAATGCAGTGTTTATTGTTAAAATACGGTTGGGAATTAAAGGGGCATGTATGAATCATAAATATTTGCATGCCATTAATGTTTGGACAAAAGACTTGGAATGGCTACGTTGGGAGAACTTCTTTTCCCATGAAAAACAGTGCTTCATATTACAGGACATATTTAATTTCGTCTCTGCCATCGCTAATCTGAAATCTCAGCGCCCGCTGCGTATAACTCTTTCGCGACCTAAGAACTTTATGCGGCGGAGGAGCGAGGGCAAGGGTTGATGGTCCCTTCCTGGAAAAAACTCATCTGTTTGGATAAACAAAAAAGCAGGTTCCCATTGTTGTTACCAGCTCACAGAGCTTCCACCGCCTCCTCTACCGCGTTAGTGTCCCTGAAGCAGATGAACCATGTAAAGTAATAAGGCTTATCGTGGGTCTTAGGGCAGGTGCTCCTTCCTGCACAACCCCCACCCCAGCCCCAAGGACAAAGCCAGAATCGGGCTCAGAAAGGTCGAGTCACTTGCCCACGGATGCACAGCTCTGTGCCAGTGTTCTCAACGAGGGGAGGGGGCATCCCTCCACCCCCGTTCCCACCCCCGAGGACTTTTGGCAATGCCTGCAGACATTTGTGGTTGTCGCAACTGGGAGGGGGACATGTTATTGGCTCCTGGGCTGAGGCCAGGGATCCTGCTAGCCATCCAACAACACGCCGGACGGCCCCGCGACAAAGAAACGCCAGCCCTAAATGCTGCTAGCGTTGAGGGTGAGACGCTCGCCTCAGTCAGTAGAGAATCCAGTCAAGCCCGCGTATGTAGGAACCATGAGACCTCAACGCTTAGGGAGCAAGAGTCCTGGGGTGGTCGCTATTTGAAGATATTGCATGAGAAATACCACTCGGCACCAGGCACGGGTGATATCACAAGGTGCCTTTCTAGGTTTTGAAAATTCTGGGGATTCCACCTCTTGGGAGTTGCGGGCGTGTCTCCCAGGGTGCTTGGGTCTCAGTTACCACCGCCCTGCCCCCACGCATGCCGCAGCTGTTCTTGAGCTCTGGCCCTGGCGACCTTTACTCCCAAGCGCATGTAGGGACAGCACATGGGCTCTGTGCAGTCCCCAGCACAGATGAGGCCGCCAAACTCCCATTCCCTTTTTTTTTTTTTTAAGATTTTATTTATTTATTTGAGAAAGAGACAGTGAGAGAGAGCATGAGCGAGGAGAAGGTCAGAGGGAGAAGCAGACTCCCCGTGGAGCTGGGAGCCTGATGCAGGACTCGATCCGGGAACTCCGGGATCATGACCTGAGCCGAAGGCAGTCCTCCAACCAACTGAGCCACCCAGGTGTCCCCAAACTCCCGTTCCGATAACTAGCTTTCTCACATTATTTGACACACACTGTAGCTCCATGCCAAATCGGGGAGATGGCCACTTCACTGAGGGGAGCGAAAAGAAGCGGGTGTATCCATGGGGCAGGAGAGTTAGGTGTGGGGCTTCCCATGCAGGCTAAAAGCAAGCAACCAAACAAAAACCAGAGAAAGCCCTCACGGCAAAAGGTATCTGAGAAATTCAACCCGCAGCAGATGTTACCTGGATGTGAGAAGCAGCCCGGGAGGACTCACTGGACTTTTTTCAAACCACCTTTGCCTGACACTTCAGTGTGGGAAACAAGAGAGCAGATGTGTTGGGGCGGGTGGGAGAAAGCTCTGGAAGAATCCACCTGTCGGTCCGTAGTACCTGTAAACCCAGGGCCATCTCAGAGACGGCCAGCAACTTGGGTCCCTTCTCTTGTCCTTCTATATGTCCCACACACACACTTTTTTTTTCTTCCCCAGGTGTGCAGACCAAGCCCTTTCCAACATCTGCAAAGTATGTATGTCAGGGATGCCTTCCAGGACTTGGCTTTTCACACTCTTCAGTTTGAGTGGACACTGGCCATTCATATCCCTCTGTGTTCCTGGACAGGGGATCTGGGGTCCCAGACTGAAGGGACCCACGGCGGGTGGTGCTGAACCCTGAGAAGCCAACAGGATCCTTTCATTATTTCTAACCATCCCTGTGGACCTGTATCTGTGGGACATTCTTGGGGGAGCATCTGCCATGGGGGGAGTCTTCCAGGAAAAGCTTCTCCTGCTATGTGGCCCACCCCACCTTTGGCCTCTTCTGGCTCCCACTACCACATCGCCCCATTCTGGATGTTAGTGTTTGGAGATGGGGGTGATTCTATGTGTATAGAACACTGGTATGTTTTTATCCTTAAATTAAGATGTAAGGGGCGCCTGGGTGGCTCAGAGGGTTAAGCCTCTGCCTTCGGCTCAGGTCATGATCCCAGGGTCCTGGGATCGAGGCCCGCATCAGGATTTCTGCTCGGCTGGGAGCCTGCTTCCCCCTCTCTCTCTGCCTGCCTCTCTGCCTGCTTGTGATCTCTCTCCCTGTCAAATAAATAAATAAAATCTTTTAAAAAAGACCTAATACTCACAGATGGTTTCTAATTTTATTTTTTTATTCTCTGTGTACTTTTTAAATGTACGTGTTTCGTGCATTTTGTAAAGAGGCAGAAAGTGAAGGTAGAGGGGCAAGGGTGCGATTTCACGACTTCTTACGAATGAGTGTGATGTGAGCAGAGGGTTCTCAGTCTCGGCAGGACTGATGTTTCAGATGGGTAACCGTGCTGTCAGGGGGTTTGTCCTAAGTACACGGGGTGTCTAGTAGAGTCCCTGGGCTCCACTTCACTAGATGTCCCCAGCAGTCCCCGATCCCAGCTGTGACAGCCAAACACGTCTGTAAGCTGTTGACAAGCGTCCCATGGGAGCCCAAATCACCCTAGCCGGGAACCACTCAGAGAGACCACCATCAAAATCGGCAAGCAGACAGACCGACAAAATACCAACTGTGAACTGCCGTGAGGTTTCCAATGGGACCATGAAGGCAGAGCATCTGGAAAGACCCAGCGGAGCAGGTCCTGGAGACACACCATTTAACGGGGCAGACAAAGCCTTATTATGAGATGAGTTTAGGTCAGCTCCTCATTAATTCTAAATAGATAAATGGATACTGATTGTACTCCACACAACGGTTTCATGTAAGAATGAAGGAAAAACATCTGTGAGGACCCAAAACCATGGCCTTGAGCAAACTGGAATGTTTCCACCTCGAAAAGGCCCATCCCTTCTTGCCTCTTGCCCAGATCTGGTAAGTGCACCGATTACCAACGGTGCTCACGCCGCCCTGTTCCTGTGCATGGCCTTTGTTTCAGCCCAGGAGAGTCTCCTTTGTTTGCACACGGTGACTCAGGGAGGGCCACACAGTGCCCGTGAGAATGCCCGCCAGCCCTCCCAGGAACCAGACCCAGGCTTTTCCTTGGGTTGGGAGGCTGGGGGAGTTGGCAGGGATCTGTGATTCGTGTCTCCTGTGCATTCATAAGGACGGTCTTAACTCTCCAGGTAGAAGCCGGGATTAATCTAAGTTGAAAAAGAAGTGGGAAATTTATCTAACATCTTCCTGGAGAAAAACACAGGTTACGTAGCTTCTAAACAAACGCATCTTCACCCACGAAATCACAAGACACACGTTTTTGAACCTGACAGCTGAAAGGCCACGGGCCTCTCTCCAAGAAGCTTGTTGGGATCGCTGCAAGGGTTTGGGGGTCCTCAACAACCTGCAACACTCCCTGGAGACAAGTTCAGTGACAACAGACTTCCTACGGATCCACGCCCAGTGTAGGCCAACAGGGTCTGGGCCACATGTCTGAGTCCCAAATCCATGCAAGGCAAAGCGTACGCCAAGGAGAGCTCCATTTTGGACAGTTCAGTCAGACTGTGTACACTCTGCCGGGTGCGGGACTCACTGGTGAAGGGGGACAGACCTTGCCAGGAATCCACTAAGGTGTGCGTATGAAATACAAATCTCGAGGAACAGGACTCCATCCCTGACACCCCATGAATGAACAGATAAAAGCAGCGTATTTGGAAGTGTTCCTACGAACACTCAGTCCACGCTGCTCACTTATTAATTTTTGTCAATTGTATCATTTAGGCTTCAGTGAGAAGATGTGATTAGCATTCATTTAGTCCCAAAGATAATTTGGCCCAAGAAGACTTCTCAGTGGGAGGACGGATAGGTGAGCCCGTGTGTACACACGTACCCACCCCCCCCGACACACCGACTGAAAGTCCAACAGATCCTCCAAAGCCACAGAACCTCCACTGACAGGACACGACTCCTTATAAATATCCGTTTACTGATCTGGACTCATTTCATAACCAACAGAAAGAGAACGGTCACCAGACAGTATACCCTCTCTCGTTTCTGACAAGTAATTTTTCTTTAAAAAAAAAAAAAAAAATGACACAGACTCTGCTCCTCCATAACCCATCTTCTCCACCCTCTCTCGCCCCTTGCCAACCAGCACAAAAAAGAAAATACAAAACTGATTTATTACAACCAGAGCAGCATTGCAGCCGTTGGCCGGTTCACTGTTTATGTCTATAATGCTTGCTGCTGAAACAGGAAGCTCTAAAAATCATTCAACCATTATTTCTCTCAGAGGCTCTTTCTGATTGATAGTCCTTGGTCTCCACCGAAAGCAACGGCCCTGACCAAACGCAAGCTGACCGGCATGGAAGGGGCAACCGACCACCAACTCTGAAATAGTATTCATACCATTAGTTTCATTTAAAAAATGCTGTCTGACACTATCGGCGACGTCTGGCACTTCATAAAATCAGCAAGAAAACTATGAAGAGATAGATTGTGAAACTATGTTCCAGGCACAAGCAGTTTCCAAGAGAGCTTTCCTTCCTGGTCCTCGCCATGGTATTAGCAGAAACCGGGACTGCCAGGGGTAGTGGCTGGGGGTAGGGAGCTACTTGCTTTGAGAAAGGATTGCCACCCTCTTATTGGCAAAAGGGAAACAGAATGAGAAACCTGATCTCTAAAGATGAATTCTCCATCAGATCAGGGACATCAGCTTTCGACCTGCCATCCAAAGGAATTATTTGCTGGGGCTGCCTGGGGCTTGGTGTCTCCGAAGCTGGTCTTTTTTCATTGTTGTTGCTTTTAATCATGTCTTTTTCCGGTATTTTCTCCAGGAGATCTGATTGCTAGCTTTATTATCTTGAATGTTGCCCATGGAACAGCTCTGGGGTTGTCAGAGCAATTTTTCCTGCCCCTCATTATGGGACTCTAGGATGGAAGGGAGAATGACTTGGGTCCTATGATAATACTGTGAGTCATTCCGACCATTTCTTAGTAACAACCACTCCATAAAGACATGTCTCTTTTTGTGCAGAACACCAGGACAGTTCAAATGGACTTTCCCTCCATCTCAGCCATAGCCTTTCACTCATCTGAAAGCCACCTCCCCATACTGTTCCTCAACTACTGCAAAATCCTGTAAGAATGAAACTGCCTTTAAGTAACAAACATTACACAAATATGCAATAACCCAGATTGTGACGGGGTAAATATTATGTCTGGGAAGACATCCATAGCAAGAACACGATGAAGGAATTTCATTTTTTAAAAGCATTGGAAAGGGGAACTATTTTGAAAGCGGGAGGTCAAGATGAACAGAAATTCCTCCAAGGAATGAAACCCCATTCTAACCGACGGGAGAACTCCCAGACCTCCTGGGGCTGAGGGTGGACTCACGCTGCAGCTCTGCAGGGGTGTGTGTGACGGGAGGGACAGGTGAGGGGCAAGGGGAGCTTAGGCATTCACTAGAGAAGGACTGCATGTGTGCATACCTGATGGCCTTTGGGAGGTTTGGACCAGCAGTTTGAATGGGATCATTTGCCTAATTAGAGAAACCCGGTCCTGGCTATAATAAAAGCAGGTGTTACCAAAACACACAGGGTACAAGAAGGATGTCCACCTTGTCTGTTCATTTATTCACATTCCACTTAACCACTCGGTGCAGCCCAGTGCGAGGCCAGCCCTCCATGGTCAAGGCAAAGTTCCAAATTCACAGATGCTCGGCTTTGGGGCAGTGGCCCGTGGATCCCAGAAGGTCCACAAATGAGCCTCAACAGTCCTGGAAACTGAAACTGTGCATGAAACTCTGGGTAGAAGGGCCCATGCATATTTTTCCCCCCTTGGGAGAAAAGGATTTTCACAATTATCTATGATGTTCCCAAAAGATTAAAAAATCATATTCTTAGGAATTAGGAGGAAATTTGCACTGGATTCTCTTCCCCCTTCATGATGTGGTTGATGATACGGTCTGGTAGATTTCCTCTTTGGTTCTAAAATGAATTAACTAGAGCCGTTTCCCCTGATTGATGGATTCCTTTCCAACTGATTATGTACTACAACAGCGACAGCAGCACTCCCAGTTCTCCCTGCTAAAATTTCTTCAGTGTCTCTCAGCGGCAGCCATGAGACGCTTTCTTGTAACTGAAAATACCAGTGATAACCTGCCTCGATTGTTGACATCAACTGACATAAGCTACTCCTAATTAACTTTGCCCAAGAGAACTTCTTTTGATCCTGAACTTCAACGTTCCGGGGGGTGAGGGCCGGTTCTTCAGAACGTGTGATTTAAGTGTGAAAGTCCTGATCAACGATCTGTGTGCTCGGCATCACCTCTCACCCCCGGGGGGCTGCCCACTCCTCCTGCCCTGCAAGGACAGAGTCCAGCCCTATGGAGACACTAAATCAAGAGGGAGCAAACCCTAAGGGGAAAGTATCCCCTGTATGAAATTTAAATGGGCCAGGAGAAAAAGGAGGGAAGGGGGAAACAGGAAGACAGTTCAGACATGAAGCCTTCACCAATATTTTTCAGGGGCCAATGTTGTCAGCAAGGCCCTAAAAGCCGGATGGGCAGGTTTTCCCGGTTGCAGGCTGAACTTGAGGTTATAAGTTGTGATCCTGGAGAGGAGCCAGGACCCAGACAAATCAGTTTTGTCGACCAGAGAAAAACCCTTCCATGTTTTCCAAACTCCACGGGCTGGCAGCAGCAAAAGAAAAGGGAGTTTCTTTCTCTGCCCTTCCTTTAGAACTGAGAACCAAGCCCTTTTGAGAAACCATGGGATCAGTGCTGTTTGACAGAATGCGAACCTGGCATTGAAATGTTTGGATGAGCCGACAGCCAGGACCTTCTCGGCCACGGTGGCGTGTTGATGCCAATGACGTGTTTTCAGGCACATTTTCAGAAACAGAAAATGAAACAGTAAATAGTCTTACGATCGCTTCATAAAACATGATGAAACTTTTAAAGGACAAGATTCAGGGAGGAAGATTAAGACTAATTGTCAAAATTAGTGAGAATCCTCTGTTCTCTTCATAATGGGAAGCAAATTGAAAAAAAAAAAAAAATCTGGCAGGCTTTGCTGTTGACACTTACACTCAAGAGAGTAAAATCAAGTTGTATTTTATGACTGGAGAGAGATCATGAAACACAGTCCAATGGGCCTCCTGACGGCTCATTTTGTTTTGTAGTACTGACCAAAAAAACAAAAACAAAAACAAAACAAAGCAAAAAAAACCCCCTACAAACAAACAGAAAAACAACCCACTCAAGACCAACAATACACAGAGTAACCAGAATCGGGTCAAACATGGAATTAGGGTTCCTGTATTTTGGATTGCTTACGATCACTCCCAGGAAGCAGAACCCATTCAAAACAGATATTGTCCATTTATGGCATTTTCATCAGTTTTCTCGTTCCAGGTTATCTGAAGACAGCCTGGCCTTGGTCATTGCTATTTTACTCTTTGGGTTTTATGCAAACTCTAGGGCATACTGGCACGAATAAGGCAGCCAACTGCAAACAATCCACACCTTGGGGAAACAGTTCACTGTTACCCAAGTAAACACAAGGCACCTCTATTAGTCACCCACTCAAAACAGAAATGGCCAATGAGGGACCAGAGCCCAGCCCTCCATGCCAGAAAAGGAAGCACGCTGCTTTCAAAATCCCAGTCTTTATTATCGCCGACTTACTGCACACTGCCCAAAGCCCTACAGCTCTTCTCATGGGAAAGCTTCACAGGCACCATCCCTTCATGGTTCCCAAACTTCTCTAACCAAAGCCTGACACGGGGTCCTTCATCGATGCACACTACGACGATAGGACTTTCCCTGGAAAGGCAACCCAAGGGGGGGTCTCAGCCATCATCCCTAATGGAATAAAACCACAAGAACTGAATTAAGATTGTCAGCTAGGCTGGTAGGCAGAGGCCAAGCAATTGGGGCCTTTGTGTTTTATTGGCTTCTCACCTGCTCTGCCAGCTCCTCATCTGAAGCCTTCAAGATGTTTTCCAAACACACATCTCTGAATCATAACGTGAATTCCATTTACGGAAAGGCGGGGACTTTTAATATAACAAATGAACCCATTTAATGACTTTATGCTTTCATATGTTATAGGATCTCTCCTGCTTTCAATAAGTGGATATAATTTTCTTTGTATTACCCTATTATCAACATAGTTAGTATTATGAACATATACTTTCAGTCACGTTATAAGTTTCGTTTTTTTTTTTTTTTTTTTTTTTTTTTTTAATTTTCTCCACCTAGGATTCTCTTTTGAAAATACTGTGGGCGGCTAAGACATCAAAAATGAAGGTCCTTTTTGCAACACACATTTAACTCTTCCCCTCTTTGACTAATCAAACACAGATTTTCTTGTATTTTTGAATGTCTTTATAAAGAGTAATGATTAGTCTTATATTTCAATGTCCACTGGTTATGCTTTACTTTTTTTTTAATACGAGAGTCATCTGATGTTCATGTATTTATCATGCCTTTTTTTTATTATACTCAAAATACCTTTTATTCATTAGCTTATTCAATATATATTATGAAAATGAAATTTTCAAAACTCTCCTTCCCCCTTCCATTAAACTTCTAGTACTTAATGCTATTTATAAAATACAACTTCAGTTCTTACAATACAGAGAAAACACAATATTTGAAAATAACTGGAAACCAGAGGAGATTACGGGCCAAAATTCCTCTCTCTGCTCTAATACTTTAGTAACAGGCACAGAAAAATAAAACCACACATGTGAACTGCCCTGACCCAACAGTTCCTTTGGGTAATCCAGTCTCGAACAGATCAGTACTAAAATGTTAACTGGGTCTGACCACTCCCCCAAATAATAAGAAGGCATCCACATTACATGTGACAGGAAGGTCATAAATGTCATCACATTTGCCAAACCAGAATGGTAATATGTCCTCATATTTATCATAAAATGGTAAATCTACTTGAAACCACATTTCAATAACCATCTACTGTACATCTCTTAAAATGATCACAAGTGATCATGTGAAACTCTATTCTTTGTCATAGGTAGCACATGGATTCTAAGTTAAAGGCTTCCATGATATACGTTTTTTATAATTATCAAGTAGCGATTACTAGTTGTATCATCTTAGTTTCTGTGATGGTGAGTTTTATATTTTTACATTTTTGTAAAGATGGGAGGAATTTCCTTGAAATTCACAATTCATGCTTTGCATGTTCCAAATCACCCTTAAACTAATTCATTAATAGAAAGCAACAATGTAAAGGTAGATTTCTTAAAAAGATACCACATTTTAAATCAGTAATTTTTAAAAGCTTGAAGTAGCAGTATCAACAGGAAAGGCTGTGCTTCCAGGGATCCCATCACAGAAACTTCTAGAACATCACAGGCATTTCTAGAACATCACAGACACTTCTAGAAGTTTTGAAATTTGGATTTGTTGCCATGTAAGACCCTGCACTCCCATTTTAGTTTCGACAGATACATACCTCTTCCACTCCGACCGACAAACCTGAGGTCATTGAATCTTGCAACTTGGTTTTTCATGGCTGCGGTGGCATTTCTCAATTCAGCTGAGTAGTTTTCGTCATTGCCAGCCATCACAGTGACTAGAGTGCCATCGGGGACATCCCCCAGAGCCACCACCTAAACACCAACCAAGGGACAGATGCAGACATCAGAAACGAAGTACACTTGATGTTAATTGTTTTAAAATAAAAATTAAGTGATCCTTTTTAAAAAAATATTTATTTATTTTAGAGAGAGAGTGCGTGCACAAGAGAGCAGGGGGAGGGGAGAGTGGGAGTGATTCTCAAGCAGATTCTGATCTGAGTGCAAAGCCCATAATGGGGCTTGATCTTATGACCCTGAGATCATGACGTGAACTGAAATCAAGAGTTGGAAGCTCAACTGACTGTGCCACCCAGGTGCCCCAGTGATCGTCTTTAAATTTGCAAGGGATAAGCAAGACAACAAGACAGTTATTAATGGGAAGAATTTCTTTGAACACCGTTATGCAGAACTAAATATAAATTTAGGAGTCCTAGAACATTCACCTAATAAAGCCACCTAAGGTCACTTGGTGCAGCTGGGACAAAATTGCAAGGACTTTGAAAACTTTGCCTTTTCATGAATGCCATCATCTTAATATCTAAGAAATGCAATGTCTTCTGTTTGTAAGTTGATAACCTGACCCATTGCTCGCTTATCCAGACGTCCACTGACAGGCCTCACAGGGCTCACTTTGCTTTTAGGTGTTTAAACTTATTTCGGCTAAAATTAAATTCAATCTTTACAACTGACTTGCTGATGATTCTTGAATCACTCTCCCTTTGTAGTTCTTCTTTGAGACCCCCTACTTGCTTCTCTTATTTTGATTATCAGTAGCTGGGAATTCTGGCGTGCAAGGCAAAAAATCAGAAATCTACTCTTTGCTTATTACTAATTGCAAAGGCAACAGACCTCAGAGAAGAGGGGTCTCCCTTTCGCCTACTGCTCTGAATTCAGGAGTGGAACTATGTGGCATTTTTATATCTGTGGGTCCCCTAGATGTGTCAACTATGTCCTGATAGAAGACCGAGGTTTTCCCCAAGCCCAGACAATCTTCAAGAATTCCTTTAATGTACCTGAATAGGAATGGATTTCCTAATAGGGCTACTGAAGAAAACTGGTAGATGATATTTTTGACATTCAGGTCATAAAAAAGCAGTAATTTCAAGGTAAAATGCTCTGAAGACCATGACACAAAAATGGTTTGTGCAGTTGGTTCTAGTTCTTGGCCGTCATTTGACTCTTCTGGAAAAGATTTTTTAGGGGCTAGATAATTATTATTAGCTATATTTCCATTGTTCCTATTTTTTTAAAGTGGTTGTAGGAGTTCAAATCAAAATGCCCCAACCTTTTCCTATTCCTATCATTTCTGATACTCCTCATGGCAATTTCTCAGTAGTGAATTCTGTGTTAATCATTCAATTATATAATCACTTTTTTCATTCTGTATCTGAGTTGTAAGAGCAATGAATTGGCCAGGGATTATTATTCCTTTTTACCTAAGCATCATGACATACTTGGGTTAAAACCTATATTTTCAATTCCCTTTTTCTGCCTGTAAATAAGGCTGCCATAGGCTCCCTTGTACGATAGCAGAGCCATTGTTTCTCGAAATGCCCATCGTCGTTGCCTGCTTGGCCATAACCCCTTCCCCGTGTCATCCAGGTGACCATCTCTTGCTTTTATTCCTTGTGATACATCAGCTTTCATATTCTGAAGAGTATGACAGGGAGGACAAGCCATCTCATCACAAGGGGCCAGGGGACCAGGAGAACGAGCCCGCCCAGCGATAGATAGATATGTTCACCTGTCTTATCCCACTTGCTCTGTGGAGCACAGTCTGGGCTTTTATCTTTCTTCCTAATCCTCTCCATCTCAATGCTGGGCATGTTTTCTATGAAGGAGATTTAAAAACAACAGCTATTTATTCCCCAAGCACTCTCTAATTAGATATTTAGTTCCCATTATAAGTGTGTTTGTTGCCTTTTAATTAAGAGCAGTAATACGACGATTCCCTTTTGTTTCGAAAACATCATTGAAATATATCTCCTTGATCAGTTATTTATATATTTTACCTTTTTTTCTCCTATACCCACAAAATGTGCTGGCTCTATTCTGCTTTTTTCAGTCTCTGAAAATTTTTTCCACTTTTTTTTTCTCTCAGTGTTTTCACTTCCTTCTGTAAAATCAGCTCGCAGTGTTGAAATGCCCTCCTTGAACACATATTTTTACTTCCTCATCCCCGTCTCCCTGTGATGACCTGGCTTCTCTGTTTTAATCCGACATTTAGTTATACTTAACAAACGAGGTTTTCAAACCGAGTAACTTCTTGTTGGGGAAGAATCTGGGAAGAGGTTAAAATAAGTAAATCTTGTTGTCTGTCTTCCAAAATGCATGCTAAATCACCATCCTCTCACTGGCTCCTCTCACGGTGCTCCAGGCCTGTTCTGCTCCTCTCTCCTCTTTCCAAAACTATCCTTGTCAGTTTTTGGCAAACTCAGGAGACCTTCACCCAGTAGAAACAAATATAGAGTAAAATGATCATGGTGGCTAAATATGAAATGGTTGTTGATGTTGGAACCTAAGACTAACAAAATTAGCAGTTTAACCCTTTCTACCCCTCCCTTTCTAAAAAAAAATGCAGCAAAGGCCAAAGATATGTGGGTGCTTGAAGATAATTTTCTTTTGTTTTGTATTTTATTGATCTCAGAGAGATCTTCTTTCTCTTTTTTTTGGCAGGAGGATAGGGGAGAATATTAAATTACAGTAATAACATATATTGTCTAATTGTTAACAAGCACACTTAGACTAGATTAAAAAATTAAAAAAATTAAAACTAACACGTCTGCTAATTTGGTACAGATTGTCCCACTGACAGACAATGAGAGCAGCATTAAAAAAAAAAAAAAAAAAAAAAACTCACTTCAAACAGAAAAAAAAAGAAGGAACTGGAATGAAAAGCTATAAACAATAGGTAAGGAAACACAAACATTTACATTTTAACACAGACCAAACAGACAAGAAGGGACTTGCTGGCCAAAGGATATCTCATATTTCGTTTTACTTCTCTGTTTTTAAAGTATCAGGAAGTTGGGCAAAACATCAGCCCTCCTAATGCACTTCATGAGTCTCCCCACACTGGGGTTGGCTAGGCTGTTCACAGTTCAAACTGGCATTTCGAACAACTCTAATTAGGTTGAAATTACAGTTACAATTCATTTATTCCAAATCCCTTAATTTTCCAGAGTTTCAAAGAAAGCTGTGGAGTGGAACCCAGAATTCAGCCAAGATGACATTTAATGCATACCTAGGGACTGCAATCTTGCCGACAGAAACACTACTTACTGCTTTCTTACGGAAAGAATATGACTATTAGCATCCAAAACCTCTGAACTTGCTGACGGCATGTTTATGCCTTTGGACCCTGGTGTACCGGGGCCTAAACAAACTGTAAAACTGCAGTATTTAAAAATACATATATATCCTAAGTCATCTACATAGCTCTTGAGGCTGCTTCTGGAAATAGTGGGTAACTCGCAGCAAATTGAAGATTTTCCCAGCAGTAAAATAACTCTCTTTTCTATACTAAAATAAACAAACAAACAAACAAACAAATAAATAAATAAATAAAGGTGTTCCATGGGAAAAATGAGGGCGGGGTATGTTTTGGGGTCCAGGATAAGCAAATGGGAAGATTTTAATCTATTTGAAGGAAAAATTCATAATCTGAAGTCTCCCTTTAGTTTCTAAGATTCAAACAGGGGATTTACACATAAGATTTCAGAGACTGGGAGAGAATCACTTCAATGCTCTGTTCATCACTATCCTCAGACTTCATCACGGCTTCACACAATCTCCTCCTTATTGCAGGGAATATAGTCACTGTTTCCCGATGAACTACTTAAAAAGATTGTCTGGGGCTTATTTGAAATCCACATTTTGAAGTCGTAATTTGTACAGAAACTGTCCGGGAGGCAGGTAGATGGCTAAGTGCGGACCGGGGCCAAGGATACAGAAGCAATCAACCTGGACACAGTCACCTTGTGAAGGCTAGCTTGCTTCTCTGCCTAACCGTTGGGTTCGTTCCCTCACTGAAAATGCTGTCTGCCCCTTCAGTTGTGCAGGGAGCAGGCGTCCTTCAGGAAGAGGCCTCTCTTGATGGGGACGGAGTGCTGACAGATATTACTCAAGTGGCCTCATTTCTCCGCTGTCCTTCCCTTTCCTCCATATGTTCTCAAGACCCACTTGACATTTTTTCAAGAGAACTATGCCTTGGTCATTTAGGAGATGACAAACTATTACTCAGTACAACAAATCCGATTTATTTTATTTTATTTTAAAGTCAATTATCATTTGGAAAAAAGAAATCTCTTTGGTTACTAAGATTTCTATGGAAAGAATCCCCTGATGCCTCATAAAAACAAGTTATATGATTTTTTTTACAGTGTTTTAGAAAAAATATATAATGCTTGTCTTGGGGAGGCTTGAGAAACTCCATCACTTCACCTCCTGAAGATTATTAATCACTTAGTGTTTTGATATGTTTGGGCGTTGGTTCCTGGCAGAGGAGGGGACATCTAGAAGGGATCCTGATTTACCCGCAAAGGAAGCCAAAGATCTTAGAACCCACTCGGTTGGTGTGTCAGGGGCACCAGGTTTAAATGACCCTATGGGCGATTATCAGCTTGTCTCCTCCCTCTGCTCTTATCTGAAAGAGGCCCCAGGGCCTAGTCCCCTGTCACTGAGTGGACTCAGTCCTGTCCTCCAGCTAGAGGAGCCTGTTTAGGTAAAGCAATTGGAATTATTTTAAAATTGAAATAAGCTCACCACCCAAATCTACAGAGATGAAGGACAGCAGGGAAATAGCCCAGTTGGGCTGCTCGACCCATTCCCCATTCCCTTCCCCTCAAAACCTTCTGCTTCCAGAACACTGAGGCACTTCTAGAGACATAGGCAATGACATATTTTCTTTTGTTCTAGGAATCCTAATGTAAGTTCGGAAGGTGCAGAAAGCTTAAAATTAAAGAACTCCCACAGTACTTTATAAAAAAGCCAACACTGCCCATTGTAACTAGATCAAGATCCAGTAGAGGTCTGGAACCATTAAAAAAAAAAAAGAAGAAGAAGAAAAAGCTTATGTTAAATTCATCTCCCCTTAAAGGGCACAATTACCTTAAAAAGAAAGAGTAGCTCATCTTTACAGTCCCCCCCCCCCACCGCCTTTCTCAGCCCTTTCAAAGAACAGGGAATGACTGCAGATTGTACTAACAAGTTGCCCCTTCTTAAACCCCCTCAAGACAGAAGAATAGAATCCCCACCCCCAAAATCAAATTTCTACTGTTTTTGGCTTGGGTGTGTGTGTAGGAGGTGGGGAGGCGGTGGTGGTGGTTGTTGTTTTTAAATTCAATTTTACTTTTTCAGTGTGGGTGGTTTTAAAACGCCCAGTGCTGTTTCTATATTCCCCTTGAAGGCGAGGGTTTTAAAGGCAGCTTGACGGCAAGATTAGGGGCTCAAGTGAAGGAAGACCCCTTGAGCGGGTCATCTTAAGTTGCGGAATCCATGCCACCGGCCTCCTCAGACAGAAATGCCCCTGGCGGGTTAGACCCCGACTCCCTGAAGACAGCCTTGCCACCTTTCCCGGCCCCAGGCTTAATCTAGGTGAGCCAGAGATAAAGGTTCGGGAGGGTTCCAGGAAAAGAAACAGGATTCGCTACTTGCGGCTTCTGGCGGAGCAAACTAGAAGCTGCAAAAAAAAAACTCTTCAGAAAACTTTTGCAAAGCTAACTACGCCCTCCGTGGACTTTGGACATGCTAATTTCGATGGGACTGTTAAAGACGGCGTGGGGGTAGGAAGCCTTGACAGTTTTCCTTGTCAGTTTATTTTCACTGACCCGAAAGTATAAAAGTAGCTTTATTTCCTGATGCCTCCATCGGAGGGAGGCAGAAAGGCTTGGGTGTCAAGCCGGAGGTCGGGGGAGAAGCAAGGGAGCAGACAGGCTTGCCAGAGCTGGGTTAAAACTTTTTCTACTTTATAGCAAAGCTAAGGACCTCTGTCAGGGAGCCCCGGGGCGGCCCTCACTGGACTCCTCTGGGGGCATCCAGATTGTTTTCAGTCGTCCCTGGAGGCAGCCCCTGCGGGTCCCACCCCACCTCCCCCGTACACACACACACACACACACACCGAGGATCGCCACTGCAACCCAGCATCCCCGGTGTCCCGAGAGCAGGAGGACGGACCAGGGGCCGCGGGGGGCAGCGCCGGCCCCCTTCTAGAACCCGGCCCCGCCCGCCAGGCCACTGCCCTCCCGGATCGCCCCCGGCCTCCGCCGGCCTTCGCCCGTCCTGTCCTCCCGCCACCCGCTCCGGGCCGAGTACCTTAAAAGCGATGGGCAGGGTCTTGTTGCAGCGCCAGTGCGTGGGCAGCACGGAGCAGAGGAAGTTGGGGCTGTCCGTGCGCACCAGCTCGCCGGGGTGGTCGGCCAGCACCTCCACCATGCTGCGGTCGCCACTCCTCAGCTTGCCGGCCAGGGCGGCGCCGGCGTCCGGGGCGCCCAGCGGCAGCGCCTCGCTCATCTTGCCCGGGCTCAGCGCGGTGGAAGGCGGCGTGAAGCGGCGGCTCGTGCTGGCATCTACGGGGATACGCATCACAACAAGCCGATTGAGTTAGGACCCTGCAAACAGCTCCTACCACGCGGCGACAGGGGCGCGGATCTTCGGCAAGCAGCTCCAGGGAGACCAACATACAAGTTCAGGGGCCTTTATTGCTGCGGGGGGGGGGGGACTGGGGGGAGGCGGGAGACCAAGTTACTAACAGTCCAGGAGCGGGGGCAGTTCTGTGATGCCGGTGAGCCTTATACCCGGCAGGGCTCCTAGCAACCGACAGCTTAAAGCTTTAAAAACTGGGCGACTAGAATCCAAAGTCAAATGCCGAGGGAAACTGTCTTCTGAATCTTGCTTTGAGAGTTTAACTTCAGTCTCTGGCTGTTAAAAAAAAAAAGAAAAAGTTCCCGGAGGCAAAAATTCCCATACACTTACTAAAATATTTATACGGAGAGCAAAAGGACCAGCAAATACATAATTTGGAAGTTCCAGTAGTAAATCGCCTGTCAGTTTTTTTTTTTTTTCCAGGTGAGTTTTGTCTAAAGTCCCAGTACAACACAAAATATACGAGTGTCGTCCGTACACAGAGCCACTTTCATCATGCAAAACTGGCTTCGGTCCTCAAAAGCAAAAGCTGCTACTTCCAAAGGTCATGCTACTAATGTATGTGCACGTATATATAAATATATACATTTGCTCTACTTCATAAAATATTTACAATTCAATCTGTAGAGAATTTAAACACAACAGAAATCCATTAATGTACGCTGCTGATTCTTTTTTTAAGTAGCCTTGAAAATAATCTTCAGTAGTTGAAGAAGGGCTGGGCTAGAAATACTTGTCATGTTCTCTTAATAAATTCTGGCAAAACGCTCAGTTCAGAAAATTCAGTTTTTCAAAGAAAAGCTAATCTTAAAGGAAAAAAAAAAGTCCAAGTCGATGACACTCAGAGTACAGCTCTCCACATCTGAGAACTCGGGTTTGGGGATGTTGGTTAAGTTTGTGGCTGATCCTGTGGTTGGTGGGAGTTGAGCAGCCGCCGAGTCACACGCACGCAGACACGCACTCTTCCGAAGCCAGCCGCTGTCTACATCGACTCGGTGAGTCAGCCCGACTTGGGCAGTAGTGAGATGATCTTCCTCCAACGTCGCCCCAGCGCCGGCCGGTTAAATGCCGGGACGCACCTATACCTACGATCACCGCGGAACCGCAGCAGGTGGAGCGGGCCTGGAGAGGCTCCGCAGCGCTGATCGACACAGACGGGGCGGCTCGAACTATACACGCAGTCACACTCCCACGCACACTGCCACGCACACGCAACTTCACGGCTTGCCTCGAAGCACAGCACACTTTCTCCTGCAGTTGTCAAAGGAAACAACCGGGGAAAAGTTCACAGGCAAGAAAGAAGTTGAACAGCCAGCCAAGAAACCAATTCATTCAAGAAAGAGAAAGAAAAAAAAAATCGTAGCTCCAACGCAGGTCAAGAAGCAGCAGCGAGGGTTGACTGTCTTCTGGCGTCCCCAGGAGCCCCAGGAAGAGGTGCCTGCCGGCGCAAGGCCGGGCAGCGTGGTGCCCTGGCTGGGTCCGGCCGCGGGGCGCCCGTCCCGCCTGCGCCCGCTGGCTCTATGAATGAGAGTGCCTGGAAATGAACGTGCTTTTACTGTAAGCCCGGCCCGAGGAATTCCATTCCCTCAGCTCGTTTGCATAGGGGCGGCCGCCGTCCAATCACAGGCCTTTCCGGTATCAGCCAGGGCGCGGCTCACCGCCGCCGGCTCCTGGAATTGGCCCGCGCGCCCCCGCCGCCGCCGCCGCCGCCGCCGCCGCCGCCGCGCGCTACTGTACGCGGCCTCCGCGGAGAGTCCGAGGCTACCGCGGCCTCCCCGCTCTCCCCGCGCACCCGCATCCACGCACGCACACGCACACGCTCACACATTCGCCCGAGGCCCCGCCCTGGGGCGAACCGCGGCCCTGCGTCTTTGCACACATGCACAGTCGCGCGGCCGCCCGCCCGGGGCTGCAGTGCGCAGCGGCGCCACAGGCGGCCGCGGTCTGGAGACGGAGGATGTGGGAAGCGAGGAGGCTGGCTGGCCCAGGGAGGGCTTGGGCCGCGCGCCGTGCCGGGAACGGCCCCGGGGCCGGAGCCCAGCCGGACGGAGGCGCCCCTCGCTCCCTGGAGATGCAGCGGCCGCCGAGAGGCTCCCGGGACCGGCGCCGGAGCCCCGGGGCGGCCCCAGGCCCTGCGCGGCCACCCACGGCCGAGCCTCTGCTTCCTCTTCGTGGGTGGGATTCGGCCGCGAGGGGGCCGGAGGGCCGAGGGCCGGGCCGCAGAGCGGCTCCGCGCGGCACCAGAGCCGGGTGGGCAGCAGTAGAGAAGTGGCGCTGATTCATTTAGTGAGGCCAGACGGTCCTCGGTCTCCACAACATGGTTTTGTGTTTTTAGTTTTCTCTCTGGGTTTGTTTTCTTTAATTGGTGTTTTCACCGCGTCTGGGCTGCGGCTTAATTATGCAGCGCGCCCCACTCAGTCTGAGTGTGCTTCGCGGCGAGCAAAGGAGTGTCGGGATCAGAAAAGACCCCAAAGAACAAGCTCCGGGAAAGTTGAAAGCATCCGCCGGGCTGTTTCCCTGTTCTGGGAGCGTCGGCTCCCCCGCAGGCGGCACTGAAAGCCCACCGCTGGGCCCAGGTCGCCCGAGCCCTGCACCCACCTCCGGCTCCCCGGAAAC